>NC_088984.1:16297487-16917714 GCF_963932015.1 Anas acuta
CAAATTAGTAATACATTAACTGTATAGCCTTATTTGTGAAAAAGCTGCCTCACAGTATCAGGCTTAAATACATTAACACACTGACAATATCATAAAAGTACACTAATAATTATTTCTGAACAACTGTGATAACAGTCTCTGTATCACCTCCCAGTGTAAAATTCTGACGGCGTAGAAGAAGTTATCAGGAGGTTCAACCTTTCTGCATGTTGAACTTTCTGCCATCTTTCTAAAAGACGCGGAATTTCCCCTTTAGGACACACTTATAATCAAGTCCTGTGAGAACTTATTATGGATTTTTCCTGATATTTTATCCAAAATGCTGAATATCAGAATAACATATGAAAAAAAATTCCTATATGCGGGCAGGGGCAGGCATTTTAATCAGAAATAACACTGGAACACTCACATATGTTAGTTTTTTAATTTGTGTGATAATTTGTAAGTTAAATAGGTTTAACCTATGTCACTTGTGTAGTTTATGACATTATTGCTGGTGTATAAAATATTCTAATGAGATGATAAAAAATGTATATTGAAAAACATATAGTGCACTAATGAACTAAACAGATGGAACTGTGCTTTTAACTGCACTGAACAGTAACTGGAATGAAGTAACTAAAAGCATTTGTGCAACTGAAAATAAACCTCATGAAAGTCTGAATGGGTTTTCTTTTGTTAGGGGGAAGTTTGTGCTTGGCATACACCTACATATGTTACAGTCAATGGCTGCTGCTTTCTGACACGTCCTGTCAAGCGCTGTCTCAGCTCCCAAAAGCTAGTAAGTTGCATGTGTGTTAAAGTTAAGTTAAACTTCACTGCTAGTTCAAGGGTTTCTGCAGATTCCAATACACAGAAGAGCAAAAAAATATTCTCATGAATCTCAGTATTCCAGGAAATTTAATTTTTCAAAAACATATTTCTGTCCAAAAAAATCAAATTAAATTAAAATACGAGTTAATCACTGTAGTGATGCTTCACATGAGCCTTGTAACTTGTTAGAAGCAGACACACACGTCTACTTACATCCGTGGAGGCTTTGTGGGACTTCATTTGTCTTTAGGCACTCAGCTCTGCAGATCAGACTGAGAGCTAAAGGCTTGAATCTATTTCATCGTAAATTATGTTGATTTGAAAGGTAGATATCATTGAAATGCCAGACAGAGGCAGAAAGAGTGCTTATTTTAAATAAAACATACCTATGATTCTGTGATGCTATTCTCTGCTGGATCCACTTAGAGGAGTCTTTAAAATATTTCCAGTGGCATTTACTTTTCATTCCTTCTCACATTCACTCAGTGGAAAAGATTTTTAAGTTTGGAAAACAAAATCAGGCACTTTGGTTTCATGTTCAAGAACTCCAGAACAATACCAGTAAGTTTATTTGTCAAAGATTTATATGTCACTGTTTTGTATTTAACTTTAGTTACTTCACACAAAAATCTATTTCATATTAGAGCCAAAATTAAATCAAGCTTAATCCCAAACTATGCTAAACAATTAAAGCCTTTTTAGATAGATTAAGGCCCACTCACTCCATCAAGCTGCTCGCCACAGACAGGTCTCCCCTTGTAGTATTTACAGTGGGACTACAGCACACATAACAGTCCTCACAGGAGGAAGACTCCACAGAGATCCTAGTCACAAAAAAACATTGCTAATTCTACCAGCAGATAGAAAAGACAATCCCACTCTGCTTTTCCCCACGATACTAGAAAGCAGCTAAACCTTTCCTCCCCATTGGTAAATTTAAAATATTTTACCTAAATCAACAGCCTAACACCTAATATGCTGATCTTCACCATTTCCAGTTTTACATCATCAAACCTGTAGTGCAAAGAACCCAGCTAGAAGTGAGCTAAGCTCTTTTAGATGTACTGTTATTATATTTCACTCGAGTAATATATTCTTAATATTCTGGTAATTCAACTCTACCACCACTGGTACACAGAAGTTCTCAACTGGCAGTACGAATTTCCACCCCCAGTGGCTTTACCACACCAACTCTCTCTAGAATAAACGCCTGCTCTACAAAGCTTTAAATCCTAATACCAATAAACTTAAATACACTGAACTGAAGAGTGAAAATTGTCCTTTAAGAAACTGCACAATAGCATTACAGGAGGTTCTGTCAGGTGAACAATTTAGCCTGCAACGTAACCTTTAATGTCTGAGCAGTTTTTCTTCCAGACAGTACTTTTTTAACCACTGTGGTCTTCACGCAGATACTTACTCACTTAAGATTTCCTTTCATAATCCATTATATTAGGGATTTTCCATAAGTAGAATATGTTTGCAGTACAGCAGCAATTAAACGCACGTGGGCAAGGAAAACAATAACAGAAACATCGGTTATAAGTGCATCTGTTATCTCAGGCCCTAGCCTGAGGAGCAAAGACAGAAAACGTACCAGCTGCGTGCAAGAGGTCAGCCTCGTCCTTTTGAGCTTTATTCAGCTCTATGAGCTCACTGCCTACACACGTTTGGGGAAGAAGAGCATGCAGACATACAGAAACGAGAAAGAAAACACTTCTGGAAACTGAATACGCGCATACATTCAGCTGAATATTCAGGAGGAAAGGCCATAAGAATTGCTTTCAGGGAAACAGTACAACTGAAGAACTAACTTTTGTGGAATTCCCCTTTGTCACTGCAACAAGAGCAAGGCTGCCTGCCCCCACTATGAACCTGACTGCACCCCGCATCGGGAGCCTGCAGATCCCACTGGATCCACGTGTGACCAGGCCTCAGGAGCTCCGGAGCTTCCCAGCCCAGCCCCAGCTCCTGCAGATGACAGCTGTCAGCGGCAGCGCCCCATTCCCCAGCGTGGGAAGCAGGGCACTGGGAAACCAACCCCGTCTGCAGGTGTGCAACTTTCCTCGCGGCAGGAGAGACTTCACGTCTGGGTTCGACCACTACCCGGTCTAATTCTGATTACAGCTTAAGAACGCCTGTAAAAAAACATGTAGGCTAGCACTACCTCCTCACCTCTTGTCTTCGCAAGGCACGCATCACCAAATGCATGGAGAATGAGCGCAAAAGCTGTCTCGCTTACAAAGAAATCTGATATGGGCACTCCAAAATATGTAAGCGTGACAGGCACAGGTACATACTGCCAGCAAGCCTGAAAAGCCTCGCTGAAATCTGTAAGTACAGCAAATAAACAAGGCAACCAAGATCCCAGTGGAGACAAAACAACAGCTCTCTGTAATTTTTCTTCCTGGTACCAAAGGCAAAGATGCTGCTGAGCAGCAGCACAACATCTCTCCCACCTAAAACTTCCTGGGCCGGACTGTCACATGTGCACAGGTCACGCTGCCGGCAGACTTTCAAAGCAAAACCAAAGCCACGACTGCCGGGATCCGCACACTTGTCTCCGACCACTGCGCAAAGCATCTCCGAGCTGCTCCACACACTTTGCGAAGATGAAGCCATCGGAGAGGTGATTTACGGCCGCGACACAAATGCCTTCCCTTTTTACAAGCCAGCTTAATCAAGCCTTTGCTGCGCTCATCCCAGCTGAGATTTGGCAGGGACCAGGGCAGGGGAGCTGAGTGCAAGCTTTCGGAGCCCGGCTCGTTCCTGCTGGACTCCCCGTGCTCCCTGCCCTTCCCGCCTGGCACTTGTTAGAGGCTCCCAGCACCGCAGAAAGGCCACTTCCAAAAGCTCCCTCCGAGCAGCGACTCGGGAAAGGTTATTTAAGAAGGTGTGTGTGCGGGGGGGGGGAGATAAATAAATAAATAAAAAATAAATCACCCTCCACAACTCCGCGCGCTTCACCTGCCTTACACCGGGAACAATGGGGGCGGGCAGGAGGGGGGGGGGATAGGGCCACGAGGGGTGTGGGGGCACGGGGATGGGGCCGGGCTGCGGGGCCACACACACACACACACACACACACACACACACACGCTGTCCGTCGGTCTGTCGGCGGCTGCCCCGGCTCTTTGTCTGTCGGTCGGTCTGTCTGCCTGTCAGCCGGCCCCACCGCGGCCTGCAGCGGGGCCCGGCGCGCTGGGGGCCGGCTGGGCCGGGGGGGAGCGGCGAAGGGGGGAGAACCGGGAGAGACGCGGGGGGAGCCGGAGGGCCCGCGGGGAGCCCCCCGCACCCCGAGCGAGCCGCGGGGGGGGGTCCCGGGGGCTCCCGCCGCCTCCCCCCCGCTCCTCAGCCGCCGGCGGGGCCAAGCGCGGCCCATGCGGGCGGGCGGGACGCGGCGCTGCCCCTGCCTTCCCCGCCGCCCCTGCCTCCCTTCCTCCCGTCCCTCCCCGCCGGCCGGGCCCGGCTCCCCCCTGCCCGGCACTTACCGGCCGCGGGGCTGCGAGGAGAAGGCGGGCCGGGGCCGGGGCCGGGGCCGGGGCCGGGGCCGGAGCCGGGGCCGGGGCCGGGGCCGAGGCGGCGGCAGCGGCGGCGGCTGCAGGGGGCGGCTCAGAGCGGCCGCGCGGAGGCCCCGGGCATGGCGGGGCGCGGGGAGGCCGAGGGGAAGTTGGCGGCGGCGGCGGCTCCGGCCCCTTCCTGCTCCCGCTCCGGCTCCGGCGGCGCGATCGGCGCCTTCCCCTCAGCCTCCTGCTGGCGGTGACAGCGACAGAGCGCCGCCGCGCCGCGGTGCAGCATGGGAAAGGCGCCCGGAGGACCGCCGCCGCCACCGCCAGCAGCAGCGGGGCCCGGGCGGAGGCCGCCTGCCCGCGGGGGCCGGCCCCGAGCCGCCGAGCCCGGGGCGGTGCCGGGCGGCGGGGTGACATGGCGGCCCTGCAGCGCCTGAGGGGAGAGGGAGGAGGAGGGGGGGGGGGGGCACGGCCTCGCCGCCTCGCTGCCTCCTCAGCCGGAGCTGGGCGCTCGCAGCGTCCTCCAGGCGAAGCCCCCAGCCCCGCTGCATCGCCGGGTGTCGCTTCTGGGCGCTGAGAGGGGGGCGCGACGCTGTGCGGGACCCCTTCGTGCAGGGGTTGTCCGTGGAGGTGCTGGGGTCACCGTCCCTGGGGGTGGCCAAGGGGAGACTGGAGCTGCTCCCTGGGGACGCACTGAGTGGGTGACGCTGGCCCTAAGGGCACGGTTGGCCTCGTGGAGGTCGCTCCCAACCCCACTGGTGCTGTTGGGTGACGCTCACCAGCTCTGTAGGGCTCAGTGAGGCAGCCACCCAACTGCAGCACAAAGCTTTTTGCCACACTTCGGCTGTGCCCAGGTTGCCCTCCAGGATCGCCCTGTCCCCACCACGAGGCTCGCAGCCCTCATGCAGGCCCTGTTAGGATGAAGGTGCATCTTTTTTGGGGAGCCAACAGCACCAAAAGACCCCACGTAGGGCTCCCACCTCCCTTTAACGAGACGCCTTCATAGGGTTCCGCATCCTCACGCTGGTCAGAGATTGTGCCATTTCGTTGCGCTGTAATAAATTGCGTTAAGAAAGTATTAATGACATGAAGACCCAGTTTGAAGGTCTGCCCTGCCTTTATGCAATAGCTATATTTCAAAATAATTGCACCGACTACTCTATGAACAGAGGAAGGAGTTAATAAAACGTGCCTACATCTCACGCAGCCGTTTACAGCTTTACATACACACAAGAAGCGTCGTTAACCTGCTTGCTGAATAAAATGGGAAACTTTTTAATCTCCAGAAATAGAGTTTAGAAACTGTACATTTATGCAGCTTTGATATATTTTTTTTTCCTTCAAAGACAATTAATTTAGTAACTATTCATTTTTACCTGTCAAAAAATCTTTTGAATTTCATTAGGTCTGAGTCAGGAAGCTCAGCACTAAAACCTTGTTTTAAAATACACTGAGGAATTAAAGCTTTCTGCAGGGTGAGCACAAGTCTTTCTCCAAGGACACATCAATTGGAGCCTGCTTTTCAAAAATTTTGTTTGGCAATTAACAATATAATAAGAAGACTGTCTTGTATTTAAAGCAAAGAAGTAAGACTCAGCATATTTAGTTTCTGTTTATTACCAATCTTCTACAACTTTAATCAAGACATGCTCCAATTTTCAAATGTCGGTTTGGGTTAGGGTGGAGTTTTCTGTTGTTGTTTTAAGAGGAACTGAGCACCTACATCTGGGAGAATCTGATGGTGATTTCTTCACCTGAAAGTCCCCCATGCCGAGGCAGGTGTGGTTACAGGGCATTGCAGACCTTGGGCCTTTACCCTTGCCTGACACCCATATTTTCAAATGATGGTAATTTCTCACCAAGTCACACAGCTGTTACACTGAAGTTGTTTGTACTAGTGTTTTGATGCACATTTAATATTGTAGTGTTTATTAATATTGATGTTCAGACATAACAAAGATGTAAAAGTCTGGAGCTTGACAAGTTTAAAGGGGCACTTTGACTTTTTTTTTTTTCTTGTGACTCCAGAAATAACAGACTACTTTTTCCTAGGGAAAAATTTCGTAGTCTTCCCTCTCCTTTCTGAAATCCAGAAGCTGCCCACCCATGAAAAGCCCTCCAAAAGGCAGCGTGCATACCTTGTTGAGTAGGGTGCATTTCAGTTTCTTTTATTTTATTTGGGGGTGCAAAATAATGGATATAATAAAAAGAATAATGTTTCCCTTTTCTGTATAAACCCAGAGACCAAGAGGAATAGGAACCACACGTAAATTACATATTAAAAAGAATAGCTACCAAGAATCTTTGGAGAGTGTGTGTTTTGAAAGGTCTTAAACAGGAAGGGACTTCAGAAATAACTGTGCAGAGCAAGAAGAACCACCTCGTTTAACCTCATTTATTGATGAACTGAAGGATTGCACTCGAGAATTTCTGCATCAGGATAGGAACTTCTAGTGAAGCAAAAGCTAACCTGGACAGGTCCACTCTGAATTGGAGTGAGAAGTCTACGAGTTAGGTATGCTATTGAGATGACTGCTTAGCCTAACAAAGTTACGCCTTTATATTTGTCTGACTTCATCAAGCCTGAGCTTCTAATCGTTAGACAGTCTGAAAAATCCAGTATCTAAAACTATCAGAATTCTTAATTATGTTTTCCAAGTCTTGCTTTACCATTGTAACTCTTTTTTAAAATACAGTTTTTCAAAAAATATTTTTGTTTGCTTGAAAATGTCATTAGTGTGGGCCTTCTGCTCTGATGGTGTAGCACACAGAGAGAGGTGAATCAACTAACGTCAAGGGTAGGGTGTTGGTTTTCTTTGTGCCTGATGTGAATGTCCACATAGCTTACCTGTGGCTTTGGCGTGGTGTACAAAACCTAGTGATGTGGTTTGTCCTATTGACTCTGTCTGGGATGAAAGCTCCTTGCTTCGTTTCTGTCCTTCTTGGTGTAAAACAAGGATAAAACACATCTGTCTTCTCCCCTTCCCCATGCAGATGATGCCATTCAGCTATAGTCCCATTCCTTCAAACACAAACAACTGCCTTTCCTTGAGTGGAAAAAATTCTGTCCAACTATTCATGTCTCTACATGGCTACAGGATAGGGTCAAAGGAAATCTGAAAAGCAGTCTTCATATCAAGTATCAACATCTTACTGGGTATTTTGTAACCATGTGAAATCTCAAAAGAAGAAAACTTTTGAGGTTATCAATGTTCATACCCATAAGTTGTAGATGGCAAACACTAGCTGAAAGATGTTCATGTTCTACTTAGGTCTCACCAGTCTTCATGCTAGCTATGACCTACAATTTTGCCTGGAACCCCTTTGACAAAAATGAGCACCGAATCAGACAGTGACTGTAATAAAGAAATGGTAATCATAATTAGTAGTAAACACAGAATGGACAGCGAAGCAAGTATAAACACATTTATTGCAATTGGGTTGTCACCGCAACAGTGAAGATGAACACAGTTTGGTCCTCGTAGATTTATGCCTTGTTCCCCATTCAGCAAAAGAGCCAAGCATGTCTAGCTTCAAAAATGCAAATATCCCATTTAATTAAATGGAGGTATCAGATATTGAGTCAGAAATAAAACCAAATGCCTTCTTCAATTTCTCTCCTTCTTCCTTGGACCATTAAAAGTGCTGTAGACATAGTTAATACTAGTTTGTGCAAGTGATACAACGAACAGTGCTTCAGAAATGCCTAGATGAACACCACCTGACATTTCAGCAGTAGATGTAATCAGGGAACAATTGCTATTTAAAGGTAGAAAATCTTCCATCCATTTTTTCAATTCAGTCATTTCACTGGGAATTTAACTAGCACAAATACTCAATGCAGAAAATTAAATGTGTCTATTGTCTGAGTATCCACTCACATTGTCTGTAAATTGCTCCTATTTATTTCAACAGCCCTGATTGAATTTGCGTTTTAATCATTTTTTAAGAGCAGGCTTTCAGCTCGTGATCCTACAGAAGCCTGACTCAATTGAAGCTACATTACACTATATTCCTAGCAGATCTGGAATCAATCACATTGCTATCAGTCACATGGCTGTCCTGACATGAATAAATGTGTTATGGTATGTCTGAAAATACCTGTGCATCTGATGCCTGCAAACAAAAAATGCATTACAGAAAATATTGGTCAGAAGGAAAGTGACTTAGCCCTTTTCCTCATTTCCAAAGTCTTCTCTGCTCCTAAATCTCTTCAGAGGGGAACACTGGTACTGAAGCCCTGAAGAAATCTTAATATCGGATTAGTTTCTAATGCCACAAACATGCCTGACTCAACTTATTCATTTATTTTACAGAAATGCAGTATCTTGAAGTGCTTTAAAACTTGATCCAAAGACATCATAAAAATCCCAAATAAAATGAAAAGTAATAGTTTGATATGAGATGTACCTGTCTGAAACAAAGAAAGATAGCAAGTCAGCGTCAGTCAAGACAGTTTTATGTAGACATAAGACATTCACATATCTGTAATATATTTGACTTGGTCCCACATGGCATTCCTATAAAATTAACATTATAAATCTCCAGATTAAAAGAAGAGAGGATGTTTAATGTCCCATGCCGAGATGCCTAACAGACAGAAAAAGCAACAAAAATGATGATAATGTAGTACTCTGCCTAACATAAATTGTCCAAATGACACAACGTGGCAGAATTTAGAGAACCAATTTCTCTGCCTTAAAACACAAATCATGAGCAGAGCAGAAACCCACCTGCTCTTAACTGAAATCCCCTGTCTACTTAGGACATTTAAGTTGAATTAACTGAAGTTGGAAAAGGAAAAGGGCCTTAAACCCCTGTGTGAACATTTTAGGATTAAGCCTTTCAGAATTAAATGCAAAGGAAACTACATGTATTTTATGTGTTAAAGGGAAAGCATCCACACAGGGATTTGGTGGGCTTTAACTAATGCAATTTAATGTCACACCTTTACTTAATTCATCTTAATCTTTCCCAAGTGTCCCACTGCAGCTGAGTTCTTTAGTTTGAACTATTACAGTGAATCTAATTCAAAAGACAGCATTAGCTAAAGGCTTGTCCGTAAGGGAAGGTTATTTGCTGTAGATGTGAGACAAGATACGGCAGCTACTTTATATCTACTTTAATATATACTCACTGACACAAAATGTTGTAGGTTGCATCAAACCAACAAACATGCACAGAGAGCTCACACAAGGAACTACTATGCTTTAAAATTCAGAACCACACCTCTTCATGAGTCTAACCCAATTTAAAGCAAAACTCAAAGATTGAAAGAGCAGGTGGGGGACATTTGCATTACTACTTCATTGCACTGGGATAATGCTGGGAGATATTGATATTTATAACCAGACATTCAAAGTTAAAACTTACAAAAAAAAAAATCACCATGTGGAGATGACATGGATACTGCTGAAAGCCATGAAGTCCAAGATGATGTACATTCCCACCAGGGACAAGGATCAAGCCATTATGCTAAATGGGAAGTTTCCATGTTATTTGAGCCAATAGGAAAGCCAACAGAGTATGGAAATCTGAATCTACAAAAGCCAGTAGAAAGGAAAATTTCAAACTTCAGTTGGCAGTGAAGAGGAGGAAAATGAGAAAGGCATGAAAGGGCTTTGAAAACCTTAGGGTTTTGCAGTTTCATAATCAAAAACATCAGAGTTGCCCTCCTTTTATTGGTCTTTTCTGGTAATGCTCTCAAAATTGCATCTGAATAATACAGAAATATTGTAACAAAAGAGACTATTAGCAATTCTTCAAATCACAGCATACCTAGTGGCTGTCAGAAGCTGAAATAGCTGGTCTGCCTGCAAAAATACGCAGCCACACATCCCTATCTGACAAACCAGTCAGAATTATCTTTCAAAATATTTGGAAGATCGTGTTATGACAAGTAAAGTTTTATGAATGAAGTTCTTAGAATTATCGATTGTATCAGAAAAGTAAGGAAAAGGATAAGGAAAAAGGAAAATAAAAAGTTTACTTTGTCTTTCAAAAGACACTTGACATTTTTTGATGCCAGAATTTATTCCAGGAGACAGAAAGTGGAAAGTAGGGTTAGACGGTCATTTTTGATCAGGGTATCAGTCTTCCATCCTAAATCCATCTCATGTTGGTTGTTATAATACAGGTTGGAAGCGATGAATGGTAAACTGGGATATGATAGATATAAACAAAAAACAGAGATATGAAGTTACCAAGTTAACCAGGCCCAAGGGGAGTGAAGGAGACTTGAGGGAGTTTCAAAAAAGCTGGGTGAACAAACAATACAACAACCAAAAAAGTTCATGGCATCTGTATGAAGCTGCTCATTTGGGAGAACAGGCAACCTGCTAACACACCTTACAAATAAAAAATAGTTGAGCTATGGCTTCAGGTGGGGTTTCTTTTTGGCAGGTAAAAGCTAGAAGGTAAATTATTACTGTCAGTAAGCAATTTTGTCATGTGCCCTTCTCATAAAATATGGGAAATGGACTAGATGAATTTTCTCTAATTAGCAAACCTTTCTTGAAAGTAGTTACAACTGATTTTCTTTCAAAGGATAAGGATGCATTGAATGAAACTGCTCAAGATTTGGACCAGACTATTCAATGTTTCAACGAGAGAATGAACACTGCTAAATTTTCAGATTGCACCAAGCTGGAGATGGCCATGACAATGACTGGTGTCCAGGTTCAACTTCAACCTCCTCGGATAAGCTAGGAGCGAGCTGGAGAAGCTGGAGCTCCTCTCGGTAAGGATAGAGGGAAAGGCCTGGATCAGCTGAGGAGCTGAAGGACAGCGATATTTCAGAAGATGGGCAGAAGATGGTCACTCACAAGCTGGACATGAACTGATGTCATGCAGTCACCAAAAAAATTCACATTATGCTGTTACATACAAACTGGCAAGTGTGCAAGACTCAGAGGATTTGTTCTCATTCAGTCTATGCTGTGCTGTTGAAATGTCAGCTGTAAGTATTGTGGCTGGTCTGGGGCATGAAGCTAAGGAAATACATGTCCCAGTCAGAGAGGGGACAGTGAGAATGAAAAGAGATGAAGAAAACATGACTAAAAAAGCCTAAATGAACTGCACTTGTTCCCAAGCAGAATGCTAGAGGGGAAACATGATAGGAGTCTTCAAATATGTAAGAGGCCATTGCACAGACAAGTGGAAAAAGCTGTTTTCCCTGCCCATGGGAGCTGTACAGGTAAATTGTAGCAAGGAAGCTTTCTTTAGGTTAAGTATTTTTCTGTCTTTCTAATAGCAAAGGTCACAAAACACTGGGAGAGCCTAGAGGGCTGTGAATGGTCTTTAGGAACAGATTGGATAAACATAAAGGGAATGCTTTACGAAGTAACCTAGTTCATCACCTTTACCCTGAAGTGCCACCTAGCTTTGTTTTCCATTGTGCAACAGAAACCTTTATAACTTCATCCCTTCAGTGTGCAGGTAAAATAAGTGAGCAGATTATAAGCAGATAAAATAGGATGAAGAGCAATGAAAAAACGTGGTTCAATCTCAGGCAGACTGCTGTGGACCAGCCATCTCAAAGAGACTGGAAACTTCAGAAGATTCAAAGAACAGCAAGCAGGAGCAAGGGCATGGCAATTCATGAAAGATGGAGAAGATTGGGATTATTATCTTCAGAGAAAAAACAATGGAGACAGAATAAAAGTACATGAAGTAATGTCTGGTACAGACTGATCAGTGACTTCTGTTCTTCTTCTCTCATACTACCAAATACAGGGACGTTCTCCAAACTATCAAACTGAAGGTGGGTTAGTCCAAACTAAAAAATAAAATAATAATAAAAAAGAACACTAAAAATAAAAATAAAATGCACAACAAGAGATTCAAATATGGAGCTTCACTGCTATGGTACATCCAAAGCATCGATGCTGAAAACAAAAGGGTTCAGAAAGAAAATGTGTTACCAACCTCAGTCCAGGAGACAACCATCCATTGTGCTCCCAAGAGCAGAAGGACTGGGTCAGGAGCCACCAAACCCAGCCCAGCTGCCACCCCCCAAACCAGAGGGAATGCTTGTTTTTAAGAGGACACTATCCACCCCAGTAGGCTGAGGACTGGCCATGGTTGAAAGAACAGAGGAGAGGTCTGACCCAAGCCCTAAGCTGTACATATCCTGACCCAAAAAAGTGCTCTGCCCCAAAGCAGCAACTTGAACAGCCTTTGCAAAATCATGGCCTTGTTATCATCCTAAGAAAACAGAATGTGTGTGTATCAAGGAGGTGTATCTAGCTGGTTGTGTGTCTTGTTTAGCCAATAATGAGCAGTGACAAACGATCTCCAACCCGGATGACAGCACTGACAGTATCTATAAACAGAGGGGCAAAGGTCTTCACTGCAAAGTCTTATCCAAAGTTAACTTAACAAACAAATCTACTTATTACTGAGTAACTCCAACCACTAGCTTCCAATGTTATACATTTCAGCTAGCGCCTATGAAGAACTGAACTTGAAGGGGGATCCCAGAACAAGAGCCAACAGTTCAAGGACACATCAGAGACATGCCAGCAGTTTAGCCAGAAATTTGTTTAAAACACAAATGTCAAGAGGCCAGCAATTTCTGGAAGGAATGTGGTGCTGCATGTGCACGTTAAGAAAAACTTGACCTTTGAAATGCTAAATACATCACATTTTATACCTGGAAACAGAGCCCTCCTCAGCTTCTCTCTGTGGCTCTACCTGGGTAAGGAAGGGATGCTGCACATGGTATGGTCTCTCTGTAGATGATCTCAGTAGTAGCAGTTGTTTTTTTTTTTGTTGGTCTTTTGTGTTTTTTTTTTTTTTTTTACCATTGAAGCTAGAGATGTTGCAACTACATATTATTTTTGGCTAACAGCACTGATGCAGTTTTCAAACTACACCTGACTTCCAACTAGCCTGAGAGAAGAGCACCATCTCTGCTCATCACAGCTGGCAGAACAGCAAGACCCTCTGCTAGCGCTGTGCATGTCAGCCTGCAGCCTCTGGAGCATCACACCCAGCACAGCCTTTATGAAGCCCCTTTCATGCTGGTGTAACCCTCCAGAAGGCCTCTGCTGGGAACAAGCTGGGAACAAGGCAGGAGAGCCTCTGGAGATGAAGATACCCTCACATTTCATGCCCAGGCAGATTCAGAAAGCCTGCCTTGGAGGTTGGTCAGATAGCCCAAAGGGTGCTAGCTCAGAAAGCTTCCAAAATACGAGTTACCACCTGCTTGGGAAATCCAGGGAGCCTGAGCCTTAGGGACAGTGTTAAGATGAAAGCGGTCAGAAGAACATCAAAATGGTTTGACTGGGGGCTGGGGATATCCCAGACAACAAAGGCTGGTTAGTAAGTGCTGCCTTCCATCTGCAAAACAGATGAGGGTTCACTGCCGAGGATAATTTAAAAGTCAAATGTATGATTAAAAATTACATGTAATAAATAAAACCATGTTTCTTTGTAAAGCAAACTGGCCTTGTTTGCTGGCTGGACGTGCCCACACCAAACCAGACAAGCAGATGAAGTAAAAACACTCCCTGGGTGGAAGCAAAGAGTCTTGCCCAGCCTGAGAGGAGCTGCAGCAAAGAGTGGAAGAAAACATCCCATCAGTGCTTCAAAGGTCAGGTGGAAAAGGAGGTGGTGAGAGGGCCAGAGCATAGTGTAACAACTCATAGTCGGCGAGGACAAATGTTCTCAGCAGACTGAGGTAACACACTGATTTTTTTTCTAGCCTGGGTCAAAGCTGTGGGTAAAGCCTTATCCCAAGAGAGAAGGCTCTTCCCCTCCAGTGAGCTGAGCATTGCAGAGTTGCTGGTGGCTGTGCTGCTGTCCCTACCTGTGACACAAAGCTGATTCTGTTTTCAGAAGCCAGTGGCATGGAGAGAATATACCCTGGTAAAATACTGTGTTGAAGTATCTAGCCATTAACTTCACCAGTTGGCATAAATAAATAAATGGTGGAGATTCTGAATCATTCATTGAGTACAAAATGGAAAACCCAAGAAGGTGACCCCAAATCCATGCATCTCTGGAGGAAAAACAGCTTTATTAAAAACCAACATGTTATCAGAGACTCCCTATTATCACCAGTAGATGCAAGCTGACAGGCTGAAATCAATGTCAGCTATTGGAAGGCACCACAAAAAGCTACTTCCTTTGAAAAATGAATATTTAGATGTAGATCAAGGATTCTTTCATTTTTTCAGCTTGGCCATTTTTGATCAACTCACTTGGCATATTTAATTAAAGATGTAATAGTCAAACTTATTCCCGACTGCATGCAAAGCGGCAATATTTTAGAGATCAGTTCCTGCCTGGGAAATGTATCTGTTTGTAGTTCAGCCCACTTATGTACTAAAATGGCTGCTTTTTCCCCACAGTTTACAGAGAAGTTTACAAAGCTGAAGCTGTCAAAAAATAAAACATCCTGTGCTATAGCTATGCATACCAATGAGTAATGTTAATGCTGGTGATTTTTTTATGTAGGGATCAGTACATCAGTAAAAAGAAATAAAAACAGGTCTGATTTAGTGCCAAAGAGTCACAGAGAAATAATATCATTGGAGGCAGGGGGGAGAGAGGGAGGTTGGAAAGAAACACAAAGCAAGCTCAAAATGGCATTTTTCTCTTAAACTGAATGTGTTTTCAGAGTAAATTATCTTGATGATACAAACGTTACCTGAGTCACAAGTAAGGAAAAGAAACAGAAGAGTAGGGAGTAGCATAGTATGACACGACAAAAATACCAAAAATAGTGAATGCAAAACCAGCAGGTGGGCTGGGCCAAAACAGAAAGAGGATGTTGCTGCATCTTTACCACAGAAAGGCTGATTGTAGACGTGAAATATTGCAGTCTCAAAGTTAAGGCTACCAAAAGATGTTTTTCATAGTAACTTGAACAATAAAAAGGAGTCCTCTGAACTTGAAATAGAACAGACAAACACAACAATTTCACCTGATTTTGCAGAGCCCAGCGTCCTGAAGCTGACGGGGAGCACCAGCCCCTCTCTGTTCTGTCAGACCGATGTTCTTGCAGGTGGTAAGGACAGGCACAGCCCTTTCAAAACCCAACGGATGCTTTTTGTTATTGGAAATGTTTAATCATCTAAACTTAATCAATTTAATCATCTAAACTTAGGAAATCTTTTAATATATATCAGATCATTCCTAGTTGGTATTGTGGTATATCACTTGAGGGGTCCTGCTGGAACCAAAGAGCTGCTTGTGCTGGACGCTTGTCCTCAGAAGACAGAGATGTCTGCTAGTCCTTCCATCTGTTACAACATGCAAAGGCACAGCCACCAACACGAGTACAGCGTTCTCAGTCTCTCGTTGCTGAATTTGCACATCCTCTTAGCAGTCCCTGTAAGTTGTGTATTATTTATAGCTACGACTAAACTCACGAATAAAGGAACGCTAACCTTAAATCATCCACTGCAGAAAGGGAACTTGGGCAGAAGAGAAGTGAGCTGCAGTGATGCTCTCGAGTGACATACCTGACCCTGCTCACCAGCTTGCCTGAAAGCAGCACCTTGCAGCAGCAGGCACTCCTCCGTAGCTGCATAGCTTCCAGTGAGGGTCATCGCTTCAGATGTCTCAGAAGAAAGGTGGAAGTTTTTCAGGCCCACAGCGAAGCCTGTAGCAGCAAAAGAGATAGCAGGAACGCAGCACACATATGTCTAAGTGAAAGCTTTTGTGCTTTCTCTTAGACAAACCGTTCCCTTTTCCTCTTGGTGGTTCTTCAGGTTATATATAAAAAATAAAAAAATAAAATAAAATAAATAAAAAAAGCATTGTAGTGTGGGAAAAGAAACCTCAATCACCCTCTAGAAAATGAGATCCTGGTCATTAAATACTGCACTTCACTTAAT
Organism: Anas acuta; assembly: GCF_963932015.1. NCBI lineage: Eukaryota > Metazoa > Chordata > Aves > Anseriformes > Anatidae > Anas > Anas acuta. The sequence goes on from NC_088984.1 coordinate 16,313,656, forward strand.
TGTTATCACGTTGCGAGGAAGAGCCGTCACGCTGGCACAAATTGCAGTTTAATTGTTCACAAAACACTCAAAACACACAACATGCGCCCATTTAACCACAGTAACACTGGAGCAGCAGCTGGGGCCCAGAAGGCACTTACACAGCCTGGCTGCGCAGCGGCACGCCCTGAGCAGGCCGGGTCTCCCCAGCACACTGCCTTCTGCTCCCAGACCATGCCTTCCCTGGGGAAGAGCCCCCCATACCGTGCCCCTGTGCCCCCCACCATTAGCTGGGACCCCATCCCATCGAGTGCTTTGCTCCCCTGTGGCCACGTGTCCCCTCACGCAGAGGGCTGCAGGTTCAGCCAGGCCTCAGCCCCTTCTAAGCACCTGAAAGCATTAAAACTCTGCTCCTTAAAATGCCCCCTCGCACATGGAGGGCTGAGGGCACATCTCAGCCTACCAGAAGCTACCAGCAGCCCAGGTTTAGCACAAAAATAAAAGTTTTATTCCCCAGGGAGATCTTCCATCCTGGGACAAGATGCTGGCTGGTGCTAACAGAGGGTGAGGTTGGAAGGGACCCCTGGTGATCACCTGCTGCAGCCCCCCCTGCTCGAGCAGAACTTGTGGCTGGGTTGTAAGATTCCCTGGCTTCCCAATTGGCAAAGAGTACAAATAGCAAGGACACTGCAAACATGGCATCAGGGGCATGGGGCCACACCAGCTGCAACACCCTCTTTGTGGTGTGAAACAAAAGATTTCTGGACCAGGGCATAAAGAGGCAGCTTCAGCCAGCAGCTCTACCTGCAGGAGCAAGGCACGTGCTGTGGAGACAGTGGTTTTTCAGGGGAAAAGATGTAAGAAACTGGGAGTAGCCCTATCTGCTACTTCAGAGCACTGGCTGACTGCTGGGGGGGGGGGTCTCTGTGAGGAGGACTTTGCTGTGCTGCACATTCATAAAAGGTTGCAAGCAGGGCAATCAACACAGAGAGCTAAATACAGATGGGTCTCAGCCCAGAGGATCCCTACCCACCGCCACATTAGCGGTATGCTGGCAGCATGCTTAGCTGCACTACTCAAAGTAGCATCCCATGGCAGTTTTTCCCCTAATTCACAGCATCAGGCACAAGCTTGAAACACAAGCATAGGGGACTGTGGCCCAAAGAAGGAACTTGCCTTCAGCTTATTTCCTACTGTGGGGAAGCTGAAAGGGCCCTGCCACCAGGCGGTTCGTCTTTCCATTTCCCCTTCCTCCTCCACTTCTGAAGCCACCCAGCAGCTTCAGGCAGGTTTGCACAGGGTGGGGGGACCAAGGCAAGGGTGGGCAGACAAACCCAGGGTCTTTGGAAAGGCTGAGCCAATGCCAGGGAGGAGGAGAGGTCTGGATGAACCAGGGTGTCCCACATCTCCAGCAGCTGCTGCCACCCTTCCCATGGTCCCCAAAAGGAACCTCTTCCTTTGGACTCCCTGTCATCAGACTGGCTCCATCTGAATTTCGGGTTCTATGGTGGCATGCATGATGTCAGTGCCATGGCCAGGATGGCAGGAACTCACCACCAGCTGCTCTGAAGCATAGCAGAAATAATAGGAACAAGGCCAAAAGCATGCCACAAGGAAAAAAAAAGAGTTTTAGATTATCAAGTAATAGAGAAAAAAATACCAAAGTGAAGAAAACAAGGACCTGGCTTTTGCTGATGAAGAGGAGGGAAGCAGCACCTCCAACCAGCCTGGATGAAGCTGCACAGAGAAGCACCCTGATGGTTGGTTCTCTGCCCCAGGGTACTTTGTATTTTTCTAAGCAGAAGATACAAGTTCAGGCTCTGCTCATAAAGTTCCTGTCAGGGATGGTCCCCAGCCAAGCGTGAAATCCAAAGAAACCTCTCGAAGCAGCTGGAACAAAGCTTTGCATCTGGAGCTGTGTAAGCCAGAACAGCTCCAATCTGTCTGCTCCAAGCATTGAGGAAGTTTGGATTAAGATGTAAGTGCGATGGCCAAGATTTCTCCCTCCTCTGACAGGTAAGAAAAAGAAAAAAAAAGTCATTTCTATTGTTTTAATTCCCTGGGCCCACAATCAAAATGAGTTTCTCTCTCAGAGACATTGTGCAGTAGGAAAATCTTGAACTGGAGGGTTTTGCTTTCATGGTTATAGCAGAGACAACACGTCAGGGCTTACAAAAAGCATGCATTAAATGACTTTTGATGTTGCTTTGCATTTCTTTCAAAACCCAGCTTGCCTGGCACGTTGTCCCTTTACTGTGAGTGCTGTCAGTGTCAGAGGCAGCTTCTCCTCCACCACCCTCCCCATCACACCTGGCTGTGATGCAGCCACCACAAGCACTTTTCCCACCATGGCATCTCAGGTGGAAACTTGCCTTCATTTCCCTAACACAGCAAATATTCTGAAGAACTCATACAAACTACTGGCAACCGCAGATACTGCGGTGATGGCTACTGCACAGCAGGTGAAGGTTTCCAGAGTATCTTCTCAAAATTCATGATGAATGGTCTGATTTTCAGAGCAAAGCTAAGGGCTAACATGGAAAGCTAAAGAAGAAGAAACCCTGCAGCAACTGTTCAGCTTTTAAAGATCACGCCCTAAATCCTTTTTATTTTCTTCATTTTTAAGTCTAGTTTTGATTTTCTCTGCTGCAGGCTTCTGAACCAAACCACACCACTTTTAACACTGCGTGGCATGGGCTCGCTGTGTGCGGCCGCTGCCATTGTGCCACCTGTTGCCTGGGTGCTGCACCCATGAGCTTTTGTGATGAAACCCTGAAATCTGAGGCTTCACAGGTGCTCCTGCCAGTGCCCAGAGACAAACAAACCACCGCAGGGCTGTGAGTCACCAGGAACCACACACTCACGTTTGCGACGACATCTGGAGAGCAGCGACTGGCACACGGTGCACAGGGCAGGCGAGTCAGCTCCCACGAAGGCACAAGCAGGGGGAGATCATGTTGCAAGACCACACACAGGCTGTCACCTTCCACCAGAGCCTTCCCCGTGCTTGGCATGGGTGCTCTGAGCCCCACTCCGCTTGCATGCAATGCTGCAAACCCAGCAGCAGCGCTGAGCAGGAGCCAGGTAAGAACCACGACCGCTGCAATTTGGCTCCAGTAGGAGCCAGCAAGCGCAGGTACAGACAAGATTTATTTTTGCTGTTGGAACACGTTCTTTTGTGGATTAGCGGCTGCCCGGTGCAAACAGACGTGAGTTAACCCTTCTTTGCCAGAGGGCTCTGCAAGCCTGCACCGCTGCCATTAGGCAAGATGCAGACGATACCTACCCCAGCACGCAGCACCGAGCTCTCCAGCTGGAGCCTTGCATCTCCGGGATCTGCGTGCCTCAAGCACAGAGAACAGCTGCACATGGACCTGCGCTTCTTTCTCTGTTACAAAGGAAAAAATATCTTCAAGACTGCTCTTCTTTAGCAAAAGGAAGCCCTAAGTGGATGTTTCCAGACCACTTCCAAGACGGATCTTTAAAAGTCACAGTTTCTGATTTTCACAGACACAAGAGGGTCAAAAATCTTCAAAAGCAGAACCAAAACAATCTACCACAGCTTTTGTTCCTTATTTAGGGCAGACTACCTCCAAGATCTAATTATCTCTCTGCAACTCCCTAAGCAGTCGATGCAGACAGAGGGGTCCGCAGGGAGCCAGCCGTTGAGCCCACCTGAAGCCCTTACCTTGGGACGTGACTGAATCTGTCTCGCATCCAGCGCCCTTGGACAGACAGGAAAACTGCACAGAAATGACTCCAGATCCCCTCTTTGGTGACATGGGGGTCAGATTGCCCCTTGGCAGAAGGTAAGAAGAGGTTATGCTTCTGAGCATCAGCCCCTTCAGACACTTTGAGGTAAAGGAATGTCCTTGGTGCACGCTGACCTCAGAGACCATCGGCTTCATTTTACCAGCACTTTATTTTCTCCCTTCTTTCCCAGATTAAGGCAGTCTACTATCTAGATTTAGAGCTCAGATACAGCCACACAACCATTTGCTTTTCCGCTCATTGGATCCAGAACAGCTTCTGAGAGAAGCGCATTATATTGCACTGATATGGACAGTCATGGAAATGCACCTCCTACCTGCTGCCGTGTGCCACGTCTCCTACCTGAGGCAGAAGGATTTTCCTCTGTGAGAAGCCAACACTGGTCACCGTGCCACCAAGACATCAGTGGAGTGGAAGACAAATGCTGGCAAGCAACTGAGGAATTCTTGGACCACTGAGCTGGAGAAGGCTTGTCACTCCATCTTTAAGGAACGTGGGGAAAAAGAAAAGTGTCTGTGAGCAATATGGTTCATATCAAAGCTAAGCAAGAGTTTCTGTAGTTTTCTAAACATGAGACAAAAGGACAAAGTACCACTGGCTGGAGACAGGAGAGCGAAGGACAGCTACGCAAAGGGAGGCTGGCTGGGACCTCCAGGAGCTCAGGAAATGGGACGTGAGGCGAGTTAACCCCCTATCCATGTGGCATGGGAAAGCGATACCATGTCTGATGCCGATCCCGGAGACACCTCCTGAGCAAACGCTTTACACTTTCAAAAGCAGCAGAGATGCATTTTTATTTAACTCCAGTGCAGGAAGTTCTATGCTGGATGTCAAAAGGAAATGTTTTCAAATTTAAAAGTAACATGAAACTGAGCAGCCAGTGAGTTGCCTTGTAATCACAATCATTGTATTTGTTAGAAGGAAACAGAAAAAGGCCCAGCTAAGCACCACATATTTAGCATTTTGAAGCTAAAAATAGCAGTGACCAAATCAGCTGGAAGAAGGAATTTGAGCAGAACGGAAACTATCACCAGAAATTATCTGAGAGTATTTTAGAGTGCCCTGGAATTGGAAAAGGCAACACCCATTCAAATCCCCATCGTGTCTGTGAGGAGAAATAGAAACAGGTAAAGTATTACGGAGGGGGAAGGAATAGTAAATCCAGCCACAGGTAGGAATTAGAGGCTAGGAATGATCAGTTATCTGTAAGGCAGCAAGGAGAAACCAATGGCCAGCAGAACTAGCAGTGAGAATAAGCTTCTTAAGTAGTAAAAAGAACAAAAAAGAACAAAAGCGTTCCCAGCACAGGCCCAGCACACCCCAGAAACAGAAGAGTTGTTGACAATAATGCAGAGAAATCAAATACAGAGTATTAAAAAACATTTCAATTCCAAAAACTGGACCAAAAAGCAGGTGAGACACAGCCATCGACCCCGTTAACAGTCAGTTCCTTTAGCTGTCACCTGCCCAAGAAACGCTGAAGGTTTGGGAAAACATTTGGACAAACACTGCTTACAGCCGCAGGACTCGGCACGCCGGCAGGAGGAACTCGAGGACGTACGAAGGCGGCAGCACAGCAGAGTCACACCCGGAGCTTCTCTGCAGCTCTCCCCCAGCAGGAGCTCCAGGGGAGCAGCCAGGGCGTCTGGAGAAGGCTCTCTCCTAGCAGCCCTCCAGACCAACTTGCCCTGTTATTTGGCAGTCATCACGAGATGTGCTCAGGGAAGATTTAACACTGAGAAGTATTTTAGAAAGGAGAATTCCTCACCCCTAATAATTCAGTTTAGATATGCAACATCTGAGGAAATTCTTTTAATTTCATTCTACGGGGATGCTTAAAATAAATCATGCTGTGTGTGCAGCCTTGCTCAACCATATCTGTGCGTTATCTGTACCACAAGGAGGTCATTTCTCCCTAGTCACATCCAGGGTGCGGCACTAGGGATCAGCTTCTTGCATTAATGCCTCTCAGGTCTCTACAGTTTCTTCTCAAGCCTTACAGAAGTCCTGACGTGGGAGATCTCTGAACCACTGGTACTGATTTTCAGCAAGTTTTGAATTTGAGGAGAAATCCCACAAAATTGGAAGACGGCTAATATTTTGCCTATTTATAAAAATATATCATTAGAAAGATTGGATTATTACAGGCCTGTCAGTCTGAAAGTAATCCCTGGGAAAACAATAGTTGATGCTGAATTAAAAGGGATCAATGCCAGTCGTGATGTTCATGGAAAACAGACCGTGTCGGGTTGATTCTGGTTTTAACAGCTCATAGTTTCCTTGACAGAGCAATAGCATCGGTGTAGCAGCCACGCACGAGGAGCTCTTCCCGACTGCCTCCTGCAGGCAGAAACACCCTGGGAGGGGAGCAGACGAAAGCCTCCCAACACAGGCTGGAAGTTAAAACAGACAAATGAGCCTGGAAAGAAAGCGTATGCTTTTAGCCTCTGGAACAACCAGCGTAAGATTTGGCCACTGTCACCGGAGAGTTTCAAGGCTGGGATCAGAGAGCACACGCTTCAAGAAAACCCTAATTCAAAGCAGCGTCGGGCGAGGGCAACCTTCCCAGTGTTTGCAGAGCAAATTGCATGAACCATCACAGCTTGCTCCTGCTGACCGTGCCGCCAGCACCCCTTCCAAGCGGTTCCGAGGATCAGAAGCGTGCCGCTAGCCCAGAAACCCACCTTTAAGCCCAAATCACGGCAGCGTTTGCCCCCGGTGCGCCGGCGACCGAGGAACCTGGCCACGAGCTTGTGAAGCTGCTGCAAGTCACCGCGCCTGGGTAGCGGCACCCTGCGGGAACGAGCGCACTCCTCATGCAACCTGCACCGAAACCTCTCCGGCTACACCCCCGGCCCCTGCGAAGCGGCGCCTGAGACCCACAAGAGGGCGGTCGGGGTTGCGTTTTCCTCTCCGCAGCATCCTTCCCCCGGCTCCCGGCCAGGCGCTCAGCGCGCAGAGCCGCTCCCGGCCCGCTTAAGGGGTCTCTGGGTGCGCAGCCAGAGCTGGGCTCCTCGCACGCCACGAGATGGCCCGAGCACAGACAGCGCTTGCTGAGGATGGGCGAGCTGTTTAATGCCCGCTGGTCCTGGGATTTCCATGGGGCAGCCTGCTTGGGTCACATCGGTGTGCGTGATTGTGCTGGTGGTTGCAGGACCGGGTCTCCACCGAGCTTATGTTAGGCTTTCAAAGGCAGAAGCATCTTCTCCTATCTTATGTATTCAAAAATAATAATAAAAATAAAAATTAAAGAGATATTAAAAATATAGTATCAGGCTGAAAATTAAATCTCTCCTTCCAAGTGGAAGAGATGTTATAATAGATGTTACACCGTTACTGGTGTTCAACTCAGCTTTGAGGCCACAGCCACCACCACAAGTGTAATTCAGACCTGGGCTGGCCATCATCAGTATTACAGGCAGTCCATTCATGTCTTTGACAGCTCTCAAAATGTCCTTATCTCCTGTCCCCATTTCACCCTCCCTACAAAACAAGGGTGATGCAGCACTGCTTCCACCCTCTGCACAAGGCACATCCCAGCTATGGATGCTTTCCTTCTGTTCTCCTCCGCAGCTCTTCCACCATCCCCATGTCTGCCCTACATCTTACCTCTTCACTTTCCCTCTCCTCCTTACCCTCTCTGTGCATCTCGTCCCAAAACCTTTCTTTGCTTTTATACAGTTTAACCTCCCTTCCTCTCCCAGCATGATGCCATCTCACCTCATCTTTAAACGCTGCACCACTGCTACCTGGAATCCTTCTCCTCCACATCCATCTGAGAATTTCTAATTTGGCTAAAATAAATAAATAGGAGATTGTAGAACGTATCAATCAGTCAAAAAAAAAAAAAAAAAAACTTCCAGAAAGAAAATACATTATCAGCCTACAGAAGCCATTCAATAGCAACCAAAAGCCAGCAACGTTTTGCAGTGTAAGTCATGATGGTAAAATCCTTTCAGTGACGCTGTGTTTTACCAGTAAGTGTCAGAAAACAGCAGAGGAAGAATCAAGGGAGAAGTGTGTTAGTGTGTGCGTGGGGTGGGGAGGCTGCATTTGCTGGTGGTACACAAGCACGCTGTACTTGATTTTGGCACTGCAGCTGCTACTCCCATTTAGCAGCCCTCATTCCGGTTGTTTCCTTTGTTTGCCTTATTTCTATGGCAGCCCCGTAGTAGGATTTTCATTGAACAGATAAAGCTCCATGGGGAGGCACTAGGAGCAAACACAAGAGAAGCTCTAGGAATGCACAGACTATGAGAACAAAAACATGAGTTAGACCATTGCCCTGCCATTGCAAGACAAGGTGGGGGCAAAGGGAGAGAAAATAAGGCAAGTGCCTTCTCTGTAATCCTTTAGGGAACATTCAAGTATGTTTCTTGTTTCTTCAACAAATACATGGGAATTTCAGTAGCAGGGAGAAGCGCACAGGACAACAAAGTCTCTCCTAGGAGGCAGCACTCACAGCCCAGCCCAGCCTTACTTCAGGAGCTGCTAAATCAATTCTGCTTTGTGAAGAAGTCAGGTATTTAAGTAGAACATGTTAAAAGAGATAAGACCCTTCAGAAAAACATCTTACCTTTCAGTTTCACCTGGTTCCCTCACCCTAGCTGCATTTCACAAGCAACAGTAGCCAGTAAAATGCACTGACAAATCAAGGTCCTGCTAATAGCGGCGAAGGTCGGGGCAGCACCACCACTGATAATCCCTGCCTGTGGCAGAAGTGACAGCTCTGTCAGTAAGTCAGATTGTCCATGTAGGTAAGGTGTTGTATATATGAGCATTTGGGTGACATGAAGTTGAAGTGGTCTGCCTGGCTGCTGTTATTTTCAAGGCCCTCCACCAGTTTTTGATGTTTACTGGATAAGAGAAGGAAGCAAGCCAAGGCAGAGGGGCTTGAGTTACAGAAGCTAAATCTGTGCTGGAAAAATGCACACTTTGCGAGCGTGCACTGTCATGTGGACTCTATTAACCAAATGGAAACAGACATTAAGTAGATGATTTCCTCTTTAAAAGACAAAAAATGAAAAGAGGGGGAGGAACCCTTAGCGTTTGCTAAGATCCACAAGTAAATGCATGCAAGACTGCATGCAATGCAAATCTGGAAACAGCAAAAGTAAAGGGAATTAAGCTATTTCAAATTACCCTTAACTAAGCTTTCACCCAAGTTCTGCCAAACATCACAAACCCTTTTGAACTGCATCTTCTCTTATCCAGATGACATCCATGCAATTCAGACAGCTAGTTCTGTTTGGGCAAAAACAAAGCAGGGATCAAAACTGGATTATAAAGGGATCAAAACTGGATTATAACAAGGATCTTGTTTTGGATTTAGATGCTATATTCTTCACCTAAAAGGTGAATCAACTAGTTGTGCACAACTTACCTCTTACATTGTAAAACCAAATTTTGGAGATTGTTTGAGATGGCCAAGAACTGAACTCAATACAGTGAGCAACATTTGTCAGCATTGGGAAAATACAGCATTTTTACAAAAAAAGCATAACAAAAATATCAAAGAGCAATTTTATTTAGCTTATTGGCACAAAACTTACAAGAACTGTGTTGTTCCCTTCTTAAACTTAGTACAACTAGCAAGGGAAAAAAGGCATACTAATACATTTATAGTAAGCTGTACAGCAAGTGAATTATGGAAAGAGGCACCAGAAAGATCTACCAAAAATCAAAGTGCATGAAAAATACCTACTCTGAGCGCCTCATGGTATTGTATTAAGGCACCACTCCTTTAGAAGGCTTACTGAATATGTCAAGTGTGCAACTTCTTGGTTTGGAATGTAAAAGTCCTTCCACCTGTATCAGAATTGGATACTGCAATCCTCTGAAGAGAACACTTCTTGTAAATATTAAATGGAGACCTCCTTCTGTCCATATCATCTCTCAGAAGTGTCATTGTCAAATGCTTTGAGAAAGCTGACATATGCTATCAAAGCGACCAGTACATTACTTCCAGTTTGAGTTGTAGTGTACACCAGGTCTATGAATTCTTTACAGTGATTTTATAGAAAAAATGCCACAGAGACAAAAGTGACATGGGACATGTCAAGTAATGATATTACTGATAAATTACCAAAACAACTTCTAAAGACTTCCTGGAATATCTCAAAAGAAAAAAAAAAAAAAAAGGATCTGAGTAGTGTTATAATCTGGAAAAATTAAATACACTCTCCAAGAGAATGTTACGAAGCTTCCTGTAGGATTAGCAATCAAGTCTGATGAATTCCACAAGACTTCAGGAACTTTAAATACGTAGAAAAAGCCCCATATTAGACAGTGGTAAATGTTTTTCATAACTGGCAACATTTAATGCAAGTACCTGTAACTGCAAATCATGTTATACTGGTGATATCATGTTATAAACGTTAAACACAGAAACATCCTTAAAAGAGCCAGACAGATACCTTAGTTCATTGCGGATTCTGTACATCACTGCTCTTCATTACTACAAAAATCACACCAGACTTTATATTTCAGCATCTCCACTAAGGACTACTCGTTTACGAGCCAAACCACTTCAGTTACAAGAAGAGGTACCACAAACCAGATTCACATCTAATGTAAACAGGTTCCAAACAACCAAACAGAAGTTGCAGAAGTTGCATCTGCTTCTTAACCAGCCTTGTTTTTGGTTTTGCTGCTCAGCTGGATCACCAGTTTCCTTAACTTGCAGGAAGAAGTTTGATAAGAAATCAATGCCCATATCAAAACTTAGGTGGGAACCAGTAAATGCAGAATATTGTATCAAACCATTGTACAACACCTCTACTGTAGAGAGTTTCAAACATCTCAGGAGCTGCTTAACCTGACCTTTGGAAAAGCACATTTCTTTATGGACATGCGAAGGCATTTAAATATGAACCCTTGGCATTACAATTTCATTTTTTGTCCCTCCTGTGGTGTAAACCTCAAGAACACAACTGTGTGTCCTATTATAAAACCAAAGCACCCTTGAGCATTACAAATTCTAAACAGCAAGAGCTGAAAAAAAAGGGCATCTGGAAGTGATCTATACATTACGGAGCATGGTGTTTCACAAGTCTCAGAGAGAACAGCTCGGTTCATACTTTCTGGGATAACTTTCCCTACACCTTTGCCCAAGTACAGAGTTGTAGTTTTCAGTAACTCTTACCCCTGAATTATTTGCTACCACATATAAAACATGCCACAGTAGTGGCAGTCAGAGCTAAACATTTAATAACATAACCTTTTTGTCCTTTATTAACAATTACAATCAGCAGAAAGAAAAACTATTCACTCAACTCATTTATTTCATGATTTATATGTAGGTCATGTAACAACTTAACATTGGTGTTAAACGTTTGTGCTTCCATTCTCTGGCACTTGGAGGAGGAATTCATTTCCAGATAATCACATCTTGCTGAAGCATTCCTTTGCATTTGTCCAAACTTGAATTCCCTTTAAAAATAATAATAAAATATTAAAAAGGCAAAAAATAGACGGAAATATAATTTGCTTGCAAACCTCAGACTTTTTTTCCATGGAAGACTCTATAGAAAACCCCACAAAACTCCACACAAGAACAAGGCAGAGACCACACTGGGATTGGACCACACTGCCTATTATATATATATCAACATTAACATGTCACAGAGTTAGAGTAGGATGGAACATGTGGGAGGTTTTACGCTAGTGACTTCCAACCTTCTGTGACTGCAACGCTCCTAGATGCTGAAAGTTCGCATCTGATCCCCTGCTGACATGATATATACACTAGCCTAGCCTTTCACAAGCTACACATACCTTTTTGCACATGCTAATCTGCATAACAGCATAGCTTATAAGAGCCTCCTTCAAATCGCGATTCTTTTGCTCTTTAAACCGTTCAATGTCAGCCCAGGCACTTTTCACAAAGTCTCTGGAATTAAAAGCAACATTTCTGTTAGTGTTTTACATGTTACAACCTCAGCTCATCTTCCTTCTTCTGAACCCCACAACAAGGAAGTTTTATGTACGATAAAGCACTTTGTTTCAGTCAGCAAACCAAGTTCTGTATTTATTATGCATCCTGCAGTGTTCTCGTTTTGTAATTGGCACTACTGCTTAATTCTCCATCTACTTCTTAAGATTTTTAAACCAGAACCAGTTTCACAGGATTTTATTTTATTTTTTTTAAATATAGTAAGCATCACTGCTGTAGAACCAGCATAATTCAGAATACACTTTTCTCTTCAGATTTTCTCAGTGACAAAATATCTTTATGCTAACACTCAGCACACAACATTCCATGTTTCTGTTTCAATTGTCAAGTCTGAATCTTGGTCTTTCCAATGTGAAAACTCAGTTGTCAACAGGATTTGAGACAGTAAAGTGTAACAACATTTACAATGCAAATTTGACTTGGACAATTCACTTCAGGAATTAATTTTGTTGGTTTGGGGATTTGTCTTCAGGTCTCTTTAACCAAAATGGAAGAAGATTTCTTTAATTCATGGCTTTTCATTTGTGCTGGACTGTACACACAAGGCAAGTATTCACTTGAAAATTGCTTCCAGAGCTACAATACCAGATCTCCAGTACTTCTGTCAAAATGATTAAGAAATTGGGTTTACTGAATGTCGTGTTGTTTTGAACTGCTCATGAACTAGTCTTATCTTCTCAGCTTTAATCCTAACATACCAGGAGATACCACATTTACCCCTTCTATTATACGATGAACATGTTTTGACACAAACACATTGCTTCAGGAATGTTAGTTCCTATTTTTCACATTTGCATTCCTGAAGAAAATTTCATTACAGCATTGAGAAGCAGTTACTCAAACACAGCTTGCCAGAACTTCTAATCTCTTTCACACAGGAGTCAGTTATCCCCCATATGAGGAGCTGTAGAATATTAACTTAGGACCCATGCATATAAACCAAACTAAATACTGTATTTGAAGCAAATCAGCTTTTGAGTCTTAGGCTATTCAGCTGCAGACCTACAAGCCCACCTGCTAAACATATTACTAGCTGAACATAAAAGCAAGCAAGTCAGCCATTAGAGTGGGCTCAGTAACTGGGAAAGTCATCAGGTTTTACATAAGCCATACACTCAGACCAGAAGCTAACTGCATGTACTGTACTTTATTTCACAACTTGCAGCTGACAGGAGCTTTTATAGACAGCTCATAAACACCAAGAATATATTAAAAACACTTATAAAATGCAAACACCTTCAAGAGCATCCAGTCGATGACTTATGCTAAGACAAGCCCCATCTCCTTTGAACAAATCAAGCCTGTTTACCTGCCTTCCAGATTTTTAGATTTTAGTTGTTCTTCTCCTTCCTGTATCTGCTCTTCTAGAACCTTTATCTTGGCTTCCCTCTGCTCAGGGGTTTCCTGCCCGAACAGCTTGCTGGTCATCCCTTTCAGGGAGAATGTTCTCATAGTCTATGAAAAACAAAAGACATTCTAGATTTCGAAATTCTTGAGCAGAGCCATGATACATCACATGACTTTTACCAGCATTAGGGCTTATTATTCAGTTCATTTTTGCCTTTAACTACCAGAAAGTGGCATATTTAATTTCTTGAACGTCCCATATATAGGTAGCAATTGAAAGTATGGCAGCTCACATTATAGAGAGACAAGTGAGGATGGAGAAAGAAACAGAAACTTGTATCTCAACTTTTATTCCCAGGAACTCTGGACCCTTCAGACACCTTTAAGTAATTTGATGTTCAAACTCTTACAGCTTGTCTGTGGATTAGACCATAAGCAAGTCATTCCACTGGCATGGGTAAGCTTCCAGACAAGTTTCTCCTCAGACTGAGGTAGGAAAGAACTTAAAGCCTTGCACTTTGTATGGTAAAGAAAAACTATGAATTATTTCTCCACAGGATGTCAATAGATTCAACAGCAATATTAAAAAATTTAAATACATGTTACTAGTAGTAGTTTCTTAGCCATTGTCTTCCATATAAGAGGAACTAACGCCATGTATCAGTAGCGTCCATGTTCCAAAAGGCAGAGGAAGCCTTCCAGAAATCCTACCATTTTGACCTCTAGGGTAGTTATTGTTATTATTCTGCCCAGTTCCTATTTCCTGTAACCTTGTACTTGCTCTCTATCAAATTCTCTTATTGAACGCTAACAGCTTACGTCACCAAGAACCAAGTTACTTTTAAACCTCAGAGGCCTACAGCTCATAGGATACTGCTCCTCATAACCAGGGGCCAGCACGTTAGTGCCATTTAAATGTCATTCTAAGTAACTTGGCTCACACACACGCACAAAAAAAAAGGCATCTTGGAGAAGAAAGTGGAAAAAGACTCACTCCTGTTGCCAGCTCCTCACACTGCTGTTTCTTAGATGTTAGGTCCTGTGCCGCCATTTCCAAGTCATATTGCATTAATTCATGTTTCCTGCAAACTGCCCTGAAAAGTAAGTAATGAAAGATCTGTCACGTACTACTTTGTTTTGCTACGTTTCCCTCCATTTAAACTTTACAAACGGCAAAATGCTTTGTTTGGCAGGCAACATATTCAGTTATTTATCTAGCTCAAATTCAACAGCCCTATCACAGAATGCTTAACTCTGCAATTACTGTAGCTTGGATCAAGGTATATAAGAAAGTTCTTATTCCAGCAGCATTCTGCTCTTCTTTTTAGACTCATTTCAAGACATCCTCAGCAATGTGAGCCCTGCCACCCACTTAAGTATACCACTGTAAAATAATTTTATTCAAAATACATCAGAGAAAAATCACAACTATGACAAAAGGTAAACAGAGACAGAACATGTCACAGCAGCAATGCATCAGTCAATCACAAAATTCATGTTTTAGTTTTTAAACAAAACAAGAAACAGTGCTCCTAGACTCGCATAGTGCCTTTCATCTGGAAAAGAGGCAAGTTTCCTCTGACCACCTGCAGCAAGTCCCAGTCCTGTGTGGGCTGATGAGGCTACATCCGTACTCCACTGCCGGATGCATGTTCATCTCCCAGGAGAGGCTACTTGTGCTCTGGGTTCCCTGACAGCAGCCATCACACTCGCCAACTTGATTCTCTACAGTATTACTGGACCTCTCTGAAAAGTTCAGAGCCAACCCAGAGAGAGCATAATAGCACTAGTTGCAATCTTACAGCGTGAAGAAATTTGCTTTCACATCCACGCTTGTAAGGGAGACTGCCCTGTGAAGTCTAGTCTAAAACAATTTAAAAAAATAAAAATCTGTGTTTAGCTGCACAGTAATGTACAGGATAAAAGTTACATGGGGCACTTTGAAATCTGCTGGGACTTATAACAGCTGTAGCAGCTTTACTTGGGCTGTCTTTTAAAAGACAAAGCTTTCAGCACATTGGGGCACAACTAGCCAAGGAAACAGCATTATCTTCCACAGTATCCAGATCTTAATATTTCCATCATTTCACTTACTGACCAGCTAGCTCAGTTTTAAATTTTTATTACCACCCATATAGCAATCAAAAGTAAGCAAAATAGGAGGTAAGAATGTGAAGATTCCATAACACTGAAATTTCTACTTCTTAGAGAGAAGAAGATACCAAAATTCAACACCAACACAATATTAGAGGAAATCACAATTTTTACTTGATCTCTATATTTCGTTTCTTACCGTAGTGCTTCTGCATAGAAAAGATACTCTTTCAGCTGATCTGCATAATGTTCCTCTTCTTCCAGGATGTCATCAATAGAAGCTGCATATCTGGTGAAAAAATGGGCACGGTCAAACAGGAATTCATTAATTTAACCTTTATGGACTGCACATACAGTAACACAGGAGGACACCTGTTTGACAGAAAGGCCAGTCACAAAGTAAAACAGTGAAACACGCTTCTGAAAGGGGTTTTCCTTTGTCCTTTGTTTTTAATTAAACTCTGAGTCAGCTAATATAAACATTCTTGCAGGCCTGTTTCTTTGGTTGTTACTACAATAAATCTTTTGATGAGTACAAGATTTATCATAAGTTTCCTGCTGAAGATGAGGCAGTTTTTATTACAGGAAAGGAACACAATTTATTCCTTGTCTTCAGTGGATTGTCAACAGGCAGCACCAAGGCAAAAAGGAAAGATATGATGCAGAAGAAATCCTGCAAGGCTGAAAGCACTACAGCTTAGAAACATCATACCTTCTGAAAAGCAAAGGGGCACTATTTAAAAGGCTTCTTTTATTGTTTGTTATTCAGCCAACCCATAAGCCTGAGAGCAAAACTCATAGTGGCTGCTCTGAACGCCAAAACACAAAGTCCTTCGGCTCCTTGAAAATGTGTTGCTTTGCCTGCTGTGAAAGTCAGGCATATCAGTTCAGAGCAACAAGAAGTTTAAACCTGCCTTTTAGGGAAAAATCCTCAGAAGCACAAGGGTTTTAATTAACTCCACAGCTCTTAAACTCAGTAAGTTTCATCATTTAGGCTGACGTCTACTAGAAATGGCAAAAAGCACTTCATTTTTCTAATTTATATTGCTGACTGAACAGTATTTAATAGGTTCTCACTAACCAACATGACTGTGCTCAGACACATCTGCAGGAACAGGCCCACAGCTAATAGATGTGCACATCTCACTTGGCACAGTGACAAAAATAGGATGCTGCTTTAGTCAGCAATACGGAGCATGTACCATTACTGATGAACAGAATGAATGACAGCTTATCACAAACACTACCAATTCAGTTTGGGTTCTTGAGTCTGTGGCAATCCCTGGCACAGAAGAAATAAGTGTTTCCACATCTACGGGCTCCCTGAAATAAGCATGTGTCCATGTCTGTCCAGTGACCAAGCACAATGCAACCAAACTTTAGTTACTGCATCTCTTGCCTTTAAAGTTTGTGCAAAGTCTTTGAGTTCCTCAGTTTCTTCTGGTGCCTCTCCACTAATTAGCTCTAAGACAGAAGTGGCAGAGTCAAGCTGAAAGGTAACTTAATATGACTTGGTAGGGAACAGAACATCTTTCTGCAAGTTCTAGAAGAAACAGTAATGTCGCTTAGATACCAGGAATCTAAGGGAGGTATATGATGGAGACATAAGTAGTGAATTTACCATCATCAGACCCGCTGCCCTGCTCAGAAGAACTGCATAGGTTCTTCATGTACTTGCCAAAGAACTGGAAGAACAAGGAGCTTGAGGAAAAGTGGTAGACGCGCTCATCTGTGCAAGTATGATTTTATTTATTTTTATTTGTTTTTGAAGTTTGCAAGCAAGGTAGGTTCCTCTGATGCTCTGTGAAATCAAAGACATGGCATACCCAGGACAAGCCCTACCAAGTCTACTTGGGATAAGTAAGCACAATACCCAAGGTAATCAGCAGCAGTGGAACAGTTCAAGTAGAAGGAGTAAAAGAACAGAGAGAACAAGAATTTACATTGTGAATCAAAGCAAGGAAGAAGTCCAAATTGTTGAAAAACATGCACATTCTGAAAAATCCTACAGCCACACAGGTCATATGTGGCTTACCCTCTCTATTCTTAAGTTCTGAAGTGCAATAATTTTAGTATAGTGGTTATATTTCCCAGGGCAGCAGATGGACCACATTTCAGTTTCAACTAAATTCTAAGTTTGTAGAACTGTTAGAGCTTGTATGCAGCAGAACAACTCTCCCAAAATAAACAAACACGCAAAAAAAACCACCTTACCTAGACCAGACTTTCAAGACACTTAAGTTTGCTTTCAAAGTAGTAGTAAGACAAACTATATTCCTGACTGCCTAAGCTGAAATTTAGACACTGGTTTGTCCAGGGAAAAAGAATTATGGAGAAACACTGTAGTAAGTACTAAAGGTACCCAACATGTTCCCACTCTTCATGGGAATCTTCAACTAAAACCCTGTTTTAATTTAGACTGATTCCACCTGTATTGACAGTCCAGTTGATAAAGAGATAAAGGGCCATTCATTAATCATATAAAGGACAGAAGTCAAAGGTCAGACGTCTTTCATATTTTAAATGCCAGGATTACAGTCATTCATTTGAGCTCTCTCAGCATATTCAGTTGTTTTTATTAATCACTTCAGCAAGCCTCATCCTGTTATACAACATGCACCCAGAGGTACTTTGGGATGTCTTCTCCATATATTAAGCAGTTTTATATCATCCTAAACAATAACATCTCAAAAGTTTAAATAAATAAATACTAAAGACTACAGCACATGGGGTAGATATACTTCCAAAACAAATTTAATTACTGTCTATCAGGCAACCTTCCTGCAGTAGCTTTCTGTTGCAACAAAACTGCTCAGTCTAATGTTATGGGAAGAGTAGCTGCATTGGTAAGTTACACTTTCAAGAGATCATCAATGTGGTCCTTGCTGGTAGGAGACTACACGAATCTTACTGCTGCCATTTCTTGACTGCCACAAAAAAAAAAAAGATTACCGTTGTACAAGAACGTCTGAGCAGAAGAGATGACAGACAATGCAAGCTACCTCAGACATCGTGCAAAAAGAGTTAGCCAGAGTCACCACCACACCATTACTCCGGATCTTTAATCCTAACCATGTCTCAGAAAAACCTCTCTGATGTGCGGAGAAGGTTCAGCCTCCTGACTGAGAGGTCAGACCCACTTTAGTTGATTAAGCTTTTTCTAGGTGTTGACACTTAGTGTGATGCATCTCAACCACTGAGAACCTACTTGTGCCTACCCAGCTTCTCTGCATTACAGCATGTTTTCATAATGTCTTCAATTTTTGCATATTGCAGTAGGTGCTGAACATTGAAGTAGAGTGCAATTATTTTCTTCTGAAAGCAAAACACATTTTCCATTTATTTGTTCTCACCAGAGCTTTCCATTTAGAAAGACATAATAGATTTTTTTTGGATGTAAACCATCACATGAACAAAACACAGAAGCATGAACACATTCAGAAGAGCCCAAATTCTTGAAGATCTAATTAAAACAGGGTTCTTCTGAAGAAACCAAGAGCAGTTTGGTATGGCTCTTCAAACCCTTCCATTTGACGAGGCATAATATCAAACACAACCAAGCAGTAGCACCACATTCGTAGATCTGCACTGTAAACTGATAGCTTTACTTCTACCCAAATTATATGTATAACTTATACTCTATAAGTATCAAACAGCTTTCCTCTGTTGTTGAAGTTGTTACTTTACAGTAGCACCTGATTACAAAAGAGGAATCGGAGTCACGAGAAGTTATACCTTAACTGAAATAGGATAACAGGATACAACTACCTGGAAAGCAAAAAGCATGAACCTAGAATAGTACTTCTGTGAGCACTCTGAAGTGTTAGACTCTTATTTTGAAGGCAGTGTTTCACGTACTCTGCCAACTGACTCTAGAGATGCAAAAAGGGAGGATTCTCTACTTTATTACATCCAGACAGCATTTGTTTCAAGAATCCATTAACATTTTGGTGCTGAATAATTAAATTTCTTAGCTTTGTGTAATTAAGTCCAAATCTATGTACCATCTACTGCATGGTACAAAACACCACTATCAAAAACAAATGGAACTCATCAGGTCTGCAGTACATTAAAGTTGTATTCCACCAGTTTCTGGCATAGTAGCTTAAAAGAAAAGCTGGAAGAATTCCAAGCACTTCTACAATTTCAAAATAATAATAAAAAAGAAACCCCTCTGGTTCTCCTGAGACCTTTTGAGCTACTTAATACAGTACATGGATGCTAAAATTGTGCCTGCATCCAAGTCACAGAAACGCTGCGCACCTAAAAACAACGCGCCCCCAACTTTCTCGGTGCACTACTTGTATGCTCTTTGGGGTTGAGGGAAAAGAGAGGAAAGAGGGAGAGTTCTACATCTGGCTTCCATCAAGCTATCAGATATTCAGTCAGTACTTACACATCCATGTGGTGGCCAGCACTCTGCAACCCATCCCCCATCTCCTTTTCAATTGCACTCCACTCACTGTACGAAAAACAAACGAGAAACAACATCACACGTGAAGGGTAAGGGAAGTTAATAAGCTGCATCCTGTATATAGTTTCTTTCCAGGTGACACCTGAATGGAAACTGCCTTCAAGTTGGACTTGGCCAAACTGTTTTCTTCCTCTAAGCAGGCAGCGTAACTGACAGTGTAACTGCAAGGCTATTTAAGGCACTCTGTTAAACAACTGTCCCTGCTGCCTAAACTCATCCTCACAAACATGCAGAGCTTAAGTTGGTTTTCAGCCAAGAGGGTCTTGTTTAAATAGCTAAAACTAAATCAGAGAGAGACTAGAACTTAAAGGAGAGAGAGCAAAGTTTCTAAAACAGAATTTGGTCCACCTCATTTGCCGAGGAGAAACTGAGCCCTCCACACTTGCAACACATCAGCTAGAAGCCACTCATTACAAAAAAAACAGAAGGTGGGATTGGACATTTGCAAGCCTTTTACCTCTTCTGAAATGGTTTGCTGTATGTTGTTTTCTATTTTTATGGTAGGTTGCTGTTTAGTTCCATTCATTAAAAAAAATATCAACTCATAACTGCCTCCTGCCTCATTACCGCAACTCCCTGTTCACACTGGGGAGACCATTTGGATAAAGTAGGAAACAGAGCAACAGTAAAGAAAGTCAGATACTTGTTCAGGACACCCATGTACACCGCAAATTTAATTGTGTTCTCAGCTTTGTGAAACTTTATGAGACTTATTAGTTATAAGAATTACGTCGCCAATTCTTCATGCAAGAAAAAAGCAGAGGGGCAGTCCCTTCTCTTTCACATAATTTGTGCCTAATGTGTCTATTTTGTCCTTCACTTTTTCATAAACATTCCACTCCGTTAATGTTGACATTTGTTTGTCTTTGTGTTATTACAGAACTACACCTAATTTCACTTTAAAACCCCCAATGAGAAAGACATCTGCTATCCATTAACCCTGAGAATTAAATTTAGCACTTGAACAGTGTGTAGAAGCAGGAGGTTTCCCTTAACCAGAAGTTTAGATTCTTCAATTCTCCAGTGAGATGGAAAACTTGAGCATGCAATTCACTTATATAAATCAAAAACGATAGGCAAATTCACTTTAAAAAAGGTACTAAAATTGGATAGATACAGTTGTTGGGCTTTAACTATTTAAAAGACCTCGAGGTTTTTCAGACAACACCATGAAACCAGGCAGTAAGTTACATCCTGAAGAAACAGAATGCAAATGACACAACACAAGTCCCAAAGTTCTGGAATACAAAACAAAAAAAACAAAAGTACTTAAAACTAAGCACAGCAAATCCGGGGAGAGATCACTGTATCCAACATACAAATCTCATTAGTTCTGCAAGACAAAATTTTTCAAGCCAGACATTTGAATATTGCAGACGCTGTTACATGTTTGCAAAACGGAACCAAAACAAATTCACTGCTCTCTCTACATATACCTGTAAGCACATTTAAAAACTAAAAATCTTACCTGAATACTCTTCCATAGTTGCCATGGACTTTATAGACACCATATAGCCGGTCTGCCACCCTCTAAAACATTTAAAGTTATTTTTTGGTCATCGACATCAGAGAACTTGCATTGTGAAAATCGACATACAAAATCCAAGTCTTAATATTTTTACACAGGTAAATAAGATAGGCCCTAAGTCTAGTCTAAGCTAATACTGAAGGAGAAGATCAACAGCATAAAATCTTTGGAGACTGAAGTCACAGTCAAGGCTGTAATGAAGAGTAACATTTGAAGTATTTCTTTGGAAGCACTTGTGTACAGGGTATATCAATGGAGTCCACAAATAATCAGTTAATTCAGTTTTTGATAGAAGGATGTAAGACATATCCTTCTTTGCCTGCATAATGCTAAATTTATATGCACACTCGCTTATTTAACATAAATATGGCAAGACAAAAATCTATCCTGACATCAAGACCGCAGGGAAAGCTTCACTAGCATTCTAACAAGTGACTTGATTTTTCCATCTAGCTCAGTGAAACGAAGGAAAGGAAATGAGCTATCCATTGCAGAGCTTACTGCTAGAGCTAGATATGTCATTTCAGCTGTTTGGAGAGTTAGTACCTACTGCAGCCAGTACTACAATGCTGGCGACAACATCAGAAAGAGACCACATGTACAATTTGAGGTGTGACTTGTAATCCAGATAATGCCCTTGTAATTGTGATGCACCAAGGAATGAGACTGAAGTTCTGTAAGAATTACAGAACTTGTTAAAGCAGTACAAAGGAAATGTAAGCAAGTCACCTAATAGATCTCACACACAGAGTCCTGAGAAAAAGGCACTGTTAGTACAATACCAGTGATTAATCCTCTCATGTACCTCAGTTCAACAGGACAATCAATTACCAACCTTCCCCACAGCACAGTTTTCATCAAAAATTAAATCTCCGTGAAGCATACTAAAAAGGCAGTATCGTGCTCCTCTTTATTGGAATTGTGATTTCCTGTTTACTTTTTGTGTCTTTTTTTTTTTTTAAATTTTAAATCTTCCATTGTCAACCCACAGTATATTATGCATGACATAGTTGTTCTCATCATTAAAAAGAACATTATTCTTCAGAGACTGAAGAACAAGCCAAAAAAACTGTGCTGGGAAGCATGCATAATTCATACTACAAGTTCTGGAAAACAAAGTTTTATATTTCTGACCAGAAAATTGTGTTTTGGGTCCCTTCCTAATGCAGACATCCAGCAAAAGCCACTTGCCAGCTGAGTGGACATCTTGGTCCCCTTTAAAACACCTCTTCCTGATACACAACCAGCGGGACGATGGGCAGATTAGCAGTACAAATCAACCTAAACTGTCCTATGTGGAACTCTCCCCCACACACCTCTACCCCAGCTCCCCAAAATCTGCACGAAGCCAGTACTCCCCATCTCCTGCCCCACACTTGAGCACTGGGCTCTCTGAGGCAGAACTGCCCTTCTTCTAGAACACGTATACCAGTTCTCTTGACTAAACAAGAAATGCTGCCTTATAAATAAATTACCCTGTTTGTCACGACACACATGGGAAATACTTACAGCTCTGACTCGCAGAAGGTGTGATATGACAGACTGCAGTTCATCGCTATAGTGTTTTAGCTCAGTAAATCTCCTGGGAGCAGGAAACAGATAGTACATCATTAGCCATCATGAAAGCAAGCTTTCACAGAATGCAAGATAGAGCCACAACGCTACAGCCAGCAAGACAGAGCCCGGGTACGCTGAAGACTCCTCAAGTGACTGCAGAGTTTAGCTTCCCTAAAATGAACAACCCCAACACTTGGCTGACTACTGTTTTTGAAATGCAAATGCTGAAGGTTCAGATCAATTTAAGAGACATTTTATGAAATAGGTAGTGAACTGAAATTACTAATTTATTTTTATGGGGTTTATAAGAGCAAGTGTTAATGAACAGGAAAGCTTAAAATAAGTACAAAGCCGAAATTTGTGAACGTGTTTTTATGAAGTAATATGGTTCAGCATTTCTGACCTTACAAAGGTATTTGCTTTCAAGCTGCCATCTAGCCAGTTTTCAGTACAGCCTCTGAGAAATTCAAGGAAGCTTTCATAGTTATCACAATGCCTCTAAGGCTAAGGTGTACAGTAACCAGCTGTGCACGAAACCCTACTGAGAACTGAAGCTGCTTGTAGCTAAAAGCAAGCAGGCTACCACAGCCTCACAAGGTACCAGTCCAGCAGCTCATTGGGAGTGCTCACGTGCACATTGCTGAAAGCAACAGGCATTTATCAGCCACCCCAATCAAGCCTTGGTGGTAGTTTCAGTTGATACTATTTGGCTCATCCTAATTAGAAAGCTGAGTCAGTCACCACATCTTTGCTAGTCACAGGTGACCAGTTAAGCCACAGCAGCCACCACTCATGCATAAACCCTCCCTGTTACACTGAAGTCTAACTCACAACTCACTCTGAAAGCACATGGTACACAAGAACATGCTTCTTTTAGATAGGTAAGGTTGTTTCTGGCTTCCTAAGTTACTACACAATGATCTGAAAATAAACAAACAATGAAGAATGTAACTAGAATGAAAGAATAAGATACTAAAATTAACCTTCTAAAGCTGATGTTCAACCATAAAAAACACACCTGAACTCCTCCACCCACTGCACGCACACAGCCAGGCTTTGTATTTCAGAATAGTTTGTACCCAAGAGGTCTTACTGAAATGAGTCAGGTCACTTGCTTTGGGTGACCAAGTATGAAATTCCAGAGTTTTTCATTTAACACCTCTTCTTCCCCTGCCAGGAAGTCTTCCCCTAAAATATTCTTCTCCCTATGTTCAGGAAGTAGAAGCTTTATTGCCATTTCTAGTATTTCTGATCTCCAAGGAGCATCTTTTATAGGATTATGACACACACAGGGTTAAAGTACATAAAAAGATTTAAAAGCCAGCAGAGAAGCTGTATGGGAAAAATAAATATAGTCATTGATCTGCACAGTGGGGTTTAGAGAGCAATCTTTTCAGTTTACACTTTATAAAATATGCACCAGGGCAGCATGTCAGACAGCTGCAGACACAAACAGTGAAGATATTTGAAATAATTGAACTAAGAACAAAAGATTAAAAAGCATGCCTTCAGCTCAGGAAGACTCCCTTTTCCACTCCAGAAATTTATAACGAAAAGTGTTATTTATCCTGTTTTGTGGCAAGAAAGCTTTCAGGAATGCTGTACTCCCTTGAAGGCAAGGGTCAGGAACCCGAGAGAACTCTCAGTATCCTGGGCTCCAGCAGCCGTACTTTGTCTCTTATGCCAGTACATTAAAAAAGTCACCTTAGAATCAAGCTGTCTTCTTTTTGTTGTTTCATAACAGCATAAACCAAAGTGATGCTATTTTTTGCCCAGTGTTCCCTGAAGGCCAAGTGTTACAAATACCAGTTTTTGCATTGGGAACCAAGACCTGGTTGTGGCACTCAGAACCTGCCTAGCAAGCCTGACCCTCTTCCCTTGGTTTTCCTGGTTCTGCAACATTACCAACAGCCTAAATGTTAAAGAAGTTTGAGCAATTAAGTAGAACTTCAGATAAAAATGATGAACAAATCAGGTTATGTTTCTGTGAGTTTCATCTCAAAAGTATTTTATGGTAAAGACAAAGAAGAATCTTTCACTTACAGTAGAAGGCATTTTACTCAGCAGGGTTTTTTTGTTTGCCTTCTTAATTCTGCCTTAGGAAAGGATTTAGTGTTTTCTAAAGAAATCTTTCACCAAGAAGAGAGCTATTGTTTTGATTCAAAGCACAGAAGGAGAACAAGAGGATGGGTGCCATGAGACCGAATTAAGCGAAGTCTGTAGGAGAGAAACTACAAATTTACCTCCAAGTACCAGAATATCACGTTTTTATCACCATACAATTCCATCAGAAAAGATCTTAATTGCTTCCCACAGGAGGAGGTTTGCATTTGATCACCTGGAGCAGCATCGTTTCAGCTGTTTAAAGTTCCTTACATCGCTTTAAGCTAAGGAGCACAGCTCCACGGCACCGCAAGACAATCTGGACTGGGAGTTGCAGCAATTTTTCACCGGGACCCTTCCCGGCTCAGGAATCTGATTGTACCCAGAAAGCCTCCACTCCACACAGCAGGGACGTCTTCTGTTTGGGCTAGGTGAGGTTGTTGAACCTACTTTACCACGCACTCATATAACCAAAGGTAACGGAGAAGGGTAAGGAGTCAGGCTGCAGGCAGCTCGAGCACAGCTATGCTAGGCAGAGCAAGGCACTGCGCCTCCTGTCACAGCCATGCAGGCTGTATTAACAGGCTCTCCCTGAATAAACAAATACAAGTTATGCTCATCAGTTATTCAGCAACTCTTAAAACTGTTTGCTGTTGTAATTGAAAGTTCAGTTTGGAAGTTTTGTAGCTGGCAGAATACAACAGAAAGCACACACCACATCTCTCAAGTACTGTGAAGTCCCTGTTGAGTTAGATACTCAGAGACTGCTTTTGTTACAAGCCCTTCCTCCTATTTTCCTTGTATTAACTCTTTTCCTGCTTTTTACCAAGCCGCTTCTCACAACAGCTTTGCTTTCTGCAACATTAAGTTACCTTGAAAGATAACAGCAAGTTTCTCATCTCGGCATTAACCAGCCCTTCCTATCTATGAGCAGACTACTGGCAGGTTCCCTGCCACGAAAGCAGGAAAAGCAAACTCCCGCTGGTCACAAACAAAGATATTGGATGAAACATTCAAAAAGGGGGCAATTTCACCTGCAAATACCAAGAGAATTACCGTCTTTTATCTCATTCATGAACATTCCTACATATTAAATGCTTGCTAAAAGCTTCCTTGCTGCCACAGAAGGCTGCAGAAACAAACACTATCAACAAATCCCAAAAGAGAGGGACTGGACCGGTTCACAGACAAGTCTACTAACTGACATCTAGGTGTGTGCCCTCTGACATCCCTCATATCACACCCACGGGCACCGGGGAAGTACAAAAGGAACAGAACAGCAGAGAGCAGTCAGGCACATCCTCTCCCTAAACAGCATGTCCTACTGCCACTACTGGACAGCAGATGAACCCAAAAGGGCGCTGCATGCATGTCTTATGTATATAGAGGGCTAACAGCAAGATCTCCTGATCCTATTGCTGCATCCTGATGTTTCCAACACCTGCAGGCATAGAAACTCAGGTTTTACACCCCTCACATCACCTAGGGTTGGATGATCCTCCCCTTGTACTTCCAGGTTTTGATCCAGCAGATACCTCTAGCGCCTGTCTCTGAGCTTCCTAAACTGCAGCAGAGCCCAACTGACCTCAAGACTTCCAAGAGCATCTGTGAAATTTGGCAGCTTGAAGACAGCTATGAACTACAACACCAGCGTGCGTGCATCCAGAATTGTACGCTATTGTACACTTTTGGAAAGACCTACTATCAATCTGTACTCTGTTCATGTTTGGAAAGGTTTCATTGCAAACAAATATTAAGAGGTTATTTTTCTGGGTCTTTTTTAACCCTTCCTTTTATTCTAGCTAAAAGGAAAGACTCATTTTACATGAAGTAATGGCATTTTTCTGAAAGTTTCCTGCTTCTAGAAATAGGATTTATCAAGTCTTTTCACACTGCCTCCTTATTGGGCTTCTGTTAAGAATTAAAATGCAGAAAGATCATTTTTCTTTTCTGAATTTATTCTAAGGAGATAGAATATTCTGTCATTTGAAGTTACAGTTGTAACTGAAAAGGGGAAAGGGAGGGAGGAAGGATGTGGAATCTTACTTGTCTGGGTTTTTCACTCTGAATGTTGCATTAAGAGCTTTTAATCTGGAATCTGCCTGAAAAAAGGGGAAAAAAAAGCTTTGTTAATTTAATGCAATTAAATTCCAGTGACAAAAATCTCAGCCTTCTGGCAGCACCATTAGAAAAAAGTCCCGCCTTCCTGGCATATTTTAATCTTCAGACATTGAACAAGTTGACACTAGCTGCCCTGCATGTCAGATTTTTTTTTAATAAAAAGTAGAAAACTAAGATATTTTTGTGAAGTAGGATGTAAACAGTATCCACTAATATTAAGCCGGTATAATCCTAAATCCCACAAAAACAGTCCCTTCTTAAAAATGCTACACATATCATGGAGTTAAGATACACAACCTTACATTCTTCTTAGATGAAGCAATTAGGTAACATAAGACCATATGGACAAACTATTTTATATTTTTCAAACCAAATAAAACCAGTGGTAGAGTGACCTCTGTATGTTCTTTATTACTAGGAACAGTTCCCCGGTGAAATCAAAACCTTATATATGGTGTTCTCTTATTTTTATGAGTCGCTTTAGAGAAAATGTGATTTGTATATCAGTATAGAACTGTTTTAATGCAACATTCTTTTCTATAATATAGCATATATAGGTATCTACAGAAGGAAGTACATACCTAATTATAATGTTAATTGGCTACTTTTTGAGATGTTGTTTTACTAGTGACTGCAACAGCAGTAGGAAATATCTCTAAGAAGGTGGGGTTTTTGTTTGTTTGGTTGTTGGCTTTTTAAGTTTAATTGAGCATTAATAAGCGTGCAATGGTTATTTCCTCTTAAAAATATATATAAATCCAGATGACACATCTCAGCCTCATCCACTGAGGTCCCACATTACAACATTTCTGGCACTTCACATACAGCTTCACCAAGGCTCAGTTATACCACATAAAAACCACAGTGCATGTAAAATGGCTGAAGTTTACTGTTGATCAAAACAACCTTCCTTCCAGTGCAAGGACAAAAAGAATATATACCTTATGAGGTGTTCAAGATCTCCTATAGTGCACTGTGTCACAACTGCTAGCAGTGAGCTACTCCAACAGTACTTGTTAGTGCCAGTATACGGCATGGGAATATTTTGTGCACTGGTTTAGCCAACTCAGATCTTGGAGAGCTGTTGTGAATTTTACAGCATACAGAACACAGCGTCCTCTCAAACCAGGGGAAGTCCTTCCTTTAGGGCTCTCTCAGCAACTTCTCCTGAGGTGGCAAGTACTGCTTGAGACTGTTCCACCTCCCACTGCATGGAGCCTGAGCAGAAAATACCTGTATTTGAGTATCACTGCAAGTTCTTTCCACCTGGAACCACCTCCATGTTCAGAGGCACTTAGGACAGCATCTAAGCTGCGGGAAAAGCAACTGGGCTGACAGCTACTGAAGGAAGTCTTCTACACCACAGTCCTGTATCAGGATGGCAGATTGCTTCTGCCAGCAAGCAATCAGAAAATAAAAAATCCACAAACTGAACAGTAAATAAATAAAATCTCTAAGACTGAGACTGACTGATATTGGAAGAAAACAGGCTCGTTATCACTGCTGAATGCAGCACTCCTCTAAAAATACCTTGCAAAGTGAAGAGAAAGGCAGCGCTGAGAAGCACAACGAAGACAGCACAAGGAACACAAAGCCCTGCAGTATATCCAGCTCCAGCCCAGGCTTTGTATTTATTCAGAGTGCTCCACATGCCTGTACAGCCTTATGCCTTCACTGCTCTGCTCCCACAAGACAATATACATGCCAGCTAGATTTCAGGCAGTGCAGATGCGCCTATATGTCCTCTTTACATGATCTCTTGCAGTACAAACACTACCTCGTTATGCTGTCATTAATCAGAGCCCCCTCCTGTAGGTAGCTTTCACAAAATACTGTATTTATGTTCAAATGGCAGGCACCAAAGCCATTCATATTTGTAAGGACAGAGTACACATTCAACAGACTTATACCTGAAGAGAATCACTACCTACATGACAATTACAGGGCAGGTTGCTGCCTTTTGTTACAGACATACAATGCTCTGAAGGAAGAGTTCAGCAAGTACAAAAGCACTGTCAGGCAGGAACCAAGACCTTGCCAGTGCACAACACTATGCTGGATTATTTCCTTC
This sequence comes from Anas acuta, assembly GCF_963932015.1. NCBI lineage: Eukaryota > Metazoa > Chordata > Aves > Anseriformes > Anatidae > Anas > Anas acuta. The sequence goes on from NC_088984.1 coordinate 16,342,655, forward strand.
TTGCCATTAACAGCACGGTAACTCCCACACACCACTTTGGAGCATTTGCACCACGCAGTTATGCAGTTAGAAAAACATCTGTCCAGTCTTAAACTTGATTTAAGATCAATATGCACAAGCATTTTAGAGGTAATACCCCACCAAATGAAGTACAAGCAAGGAGGTTTCAGACAGTTAATTCCTACTGTGATGCCATAATCGTTTAAGTAAACTAAAGAGGGAGGGAAGAATAGTTGCCACTATTTTTTCATTCCTACAGGAAGGGTCCAAGTGACAAATCTCCTAAAGAACAAAATTCGGTGTGGGGGGAAGGGAGGAAAGGCATGATTTAATGATATGGCTAGCAGAGTAAACAAAGCCTCCAACGCTGACATTCAACGGTAACATGCCCAGCGACACTGCATTAATGCCTAATTTAAAGTCAAGTTAGCCTGGTTCAAACCTTTTGGGACCAAACACACATCCTGCTTTAATGCAGCAGCAGCAGCGACAGCAGCAGTGCTTAAGCTAGTGGTCTAACTCTAGCCCTAGACATGCAGTGAATCATTTGTAGATTTCTGTCCTCCAGTGTAATGCTAAATAACCAGGCAATCTGAGGGGTTTACACTTTGAACATTGAATAAAGGAAAGAAGATTCTCCCCAGAATTTTGCGAATTTACTTTTCTTTAAGGAAACAAGGACTGGAAAAAGAAAACTATATCCACAATCCAATCCAACAGGAAAATGAGACCACTCATCTTTTGTTAGATCTGCAATATGGTTTCTGGTACTCAAATATTCTCAGCACTCCTCTACGAGTTTTCTTTTCCACCACATGGGCTCCTGAACACACACTGCCAATCCAAACTTTCTGAAGTTTGAGTACAGCTGAAATAAAAGCATGTAGACTAGCAAAATAGCTTGACATTGTTGCGTTACAAAGACTAGCAAAATGCAAGCCCTGCCATGACAGGAGGGAGTTACTGTCAAGTGAAGTTATCAACATTAAGTGTCAGTAACAAAGTTGTTTGGACACCGAGGATAAGCACCAGTGATTTTCTTCAGTTCTCACTATTCAGAAAAAATGGGCTTTCTCCAACTAGTTCCCTGTTGTGATTTCCTAAGAGCTGATCACGTTACAGTGAAACAAAAGCTTAGTATTTGTACCCATACAGTAACATTTCCAGGCATAGCCCTGCAATCTGCTAGCTTCTCACTGATTCGTATCCTGTCCAGCCAGGAGATCTTTGATCATTTATTCCTGCTAGTCCTCCACCAGATTACCAAGTCATGAACTCACTGATGTCAACGTGGATAGTACTACTTCAAGATGTGCTCCTCTTAAACAGTTAAGGGGCACCTTATCTGTCTTAGTCCTTCTTAACAGAAACTTAAAATTCACATTCCTCTTGCTTGCTTTTATTATTTTTTTTAAGCAAAGACAACTTGCATCTCTTACCAGGTAAAATCTGACACCAACCTTTAAATTGATACTAAGCTAAATTGACAACATACAAAAGCACTGCTATGATCTCACGGTCCTTAGTTTTAAAGCTTCTGAGTAGCATAATTCACGTTACTAGTAGAATTATAAGGCTGGGCATCAAACACAGGCACGTTTTAACAAACTTCCTACAGAACTTGACAATTTTAGCCTTAACCTACTACATGCCAAGAACACCACTTTTTGTAGTTAAAAATATACTTAAAGCAATGCCTTTAACTAATTCTAACAGCAAATAGCCTTTTGTAGATAGCCTACAATGTTTGCTGAAGCATTTATTTGTGTGTCACAAATCACAAAAGAAATGTCTACAGTGATTACCTTTAACTGAAATCCAGTCTCATTCACCATTTCCTTCCATCCACCTTCCTAAAAGGAAATAATACACAAGAAAAGAAGGTACCGTTAAAGTGACTTAGGAGTGCCACAGCTTTCCCAACTCCCTTCCCAACTCAAGCCCACATCAGACCTGAAAGAAGAGTCTCCCAGTGGGCTTGGGGCCTGCCTCAGGCACCCTCCCCATTTCAATTCAAGAACCCAGGTTAATATGTCTTTATGTTTTGCTTACACACTAACCTCCCCCCAAAACCTCTCTTTTCATCACATAAGAGACCATTACCACGTTCTATCAACTGGGGGTGAGGGAGAAGCCTACCCAGCTTTGTCTGGAGACTTAAAGTTCATCTCTTTAGAAAGAAGGGTAGTTATCTGCTGGCTATTAGACCATCAGTTGCACCAAGGACCTTTGCAGCTTGAGACACGGCACAGAGAAAACGTGTGGGCAGCAACTGAAGTCACCTGTTTACTGTGCATGCAGTCATCTTGCTCATGTGTAATGGCTGTTTCTCCACTGCTTCCATACTGCTACCCATAACACTTCATCTGCATACTGTATTGTGCTACTGTAAACATCTCTGTTCAGCCCACTATTTGGGAACCTCTGCTCACAGAGCACAGACCAAAAATGCCCAAAGTTGAAAATCACAGAATTAAATGCTTTGGCTGACAATCAGATCACAACTTTTGGGATAATTTATGAGAGGATCACAATTTAAAACGCAATGCAAAAGAAACCACATACAACCAAAAGGCAAATCAGATGCCAGTACACCCTCTGCAGCCAGCAGTATAGCAAGATAGCTTTCCTAGGACTAACCCTGAAGTAGCTCTCAGCCAACATGTCAGCTTCTCAATATGCTGTTCAAAAGAGGTGAAAATTCTCTCTTAGAAGCCTTAAAATTGGACTAGAATAAAGCCGTAAGGTACATTAGAAGGCCAACTGTACAACTGCAACAGGCTATTACGGTGGAAAAGGGTCATCTGGCTAAAAGCATCTTAAGTGTATTAATGTTGTCTATCCTAGACACAGAACAAGCCACAGGACAGTGGGAGGGAAGAGGAAAAGGGCATTATCTTAAATAAATGATCGCTACGAATATATATTTAGAAAGTACATCATTTTCCAGTACCTGTGTTAAGAACGAGTAAAAGATTTTGTCTTGGCAAAGAACAGGATGAGAAGCCACACGTAACAAAAAGTTTTCCAAACCGATTCTTCTTCTTTCCACAAAATCTGGATCCATATTATCTGCTGAGAGTTTGTGCCAAACAAAGTCAGCCTATTTGAAAAGAAGAGTGTTAATGGCAAATAAATAAGAAACAATACAGAGCAGGCTGCAGCCACAGCTTCCTTACCCTTTTCTCTGGCAAAGGTGGAACAACAATATGTGGATAGGTAACTAACAAATAATTCCTCAGCAACTCAAATTCACTGTAACGTCGCCACAGGGAGTCCACTGGGGAGCACTGTCCCTCATTCTGGGACTCAACAGCCCTGAAAAATAAAACAGCATGTTTGAACATTAGTAAGCTACCGCCTTCTTCCTCACACCATCAGCAATGAACCTAAAAATAGTTTCACAGTGACGATTACCACATAACTTGCTCATAATCTAATCTTAATTTTGTGTCTACAAACTCAATTTAAAAGAAAAATCATTTTGATATCTGCCTGATAGCACTCAAAACATCTGCACATGCCAGGAGCACAGGAAAAGTCGATGCATTTTCATCACACCACAAACAGGTAGGTCACAGTCCAGTTATACAAGTGGCTTAGTTCACAGCACTATAGAATTAGATATATTTGTCTTGGAACAGTGTTAGGCTCCGAGCCAGCATGACTTCATGAGTCGCTGAAGGATACAGTGCATTGCAAGAAGAAATTTACTATTCATTGGGAGAGTCTCCACGTAAGACAAAAGTTAGATCGTCTGTAACAGCCAGAATAATTCAAAAGAGAAATAGCGTGAAATTTTAAAGTTTTGTTGGCTTGTTTGTTTTCAAGAAAAAGTAGCAAATTTCAAAACACTTCCAATCTTTTGTTCTTTTCACATGTAAGGATTAAGGAAGGATGTGTAGTCTAATAACCTAGCTCAAGATACAGTATGTGGGTACAAAATCGACGCATCTGAACATTTCGTTGAACACAAAACCAACATGATCCAGCAAGGGATTAAAGAATTGTGTGTTACCATAAAAGAAGAAATTGTGGAATCTTATAGGATTGAAGAGTAACTAAAAACCTGAAAAAAAATAATTCTTCATACAAGACAGTTAAAGCAACCAAAATTCTTTGCAATATCCTAAAATAAGCATCAGATGGATCACCTCTTGGCAGTTAGCATATGCTAGAATAGACAGAGAGCCTTCAGACACGGCACTTCACAGAAACCAGCAATGCCTATACCTACCTTAGTTCTTACATTAAGTGACTCCTTAACGTATGAAGCCCTGGCAAAACCCTGTATGGAAGAATATTAACTGTGTTATGAGCTTATCACAGAGTAATTGAAGTTGAAAGGGAATCTGCAGGTCTGTAGTCTAACTCCCCTGCTCAAAGCAGGTTGCTCAAAGCCATTTCCAGTTGGGTTTTGAATATCTTCAATGCAGAGACTCTGCAACCATTCTGGGCAACCCATTCCCCATGGACTTCTTTGCTATGAAGACCTGCATAGTAAAGTTCTCCTTCAAATGGGATTTCCTGTATTTGGATTTGTGGCCACAGCTTCTTTCACACTACATAGCTCTTGAATTCTTAAGAACTTTATGGACTAAAGTTTTAAAGATATCTAAAGAGATCATGTATTATTTGGTATCTTAATGCTATTCTTAAATCTACAACGTTGGTTTTCTACTGACCTTACTGAAAAACAAACAACCTTGCCCCAGAGCAGCCCCATGTATTTGATACACCTAAAAAAATAGAGGTAATCTTTGTCATCCTTCTGAACTCTTATTAGAGAGGAACAGCACTTCTATATCCTCTTGCTTTGAAAAATAAATTATGGTTCCACTTTGAGATCGAAGTAATATAATACAGAATTACGCAATAGGAGTTTTTAAAAATGAGTAGGGTCATGAGTAAGGTAACTGAAGTTGTAGGAAGAAAATTCGCTGGGAGAAAGAATAAAGAACAAGGCTGTACTCATAAAAAAACAGTTCAGCTAAACTGCTGCAGATTCAAACAGTTTCAGATTGACTTAGGAAAAAAGGCCAGCACACTGCTGACAGCCACTAAGTCACACTGCAAACAGCCTACTGCATGTTTGTAGGAAGAATTTCCTTATTACTGAGTATTTTGACTCAAAGTCATTACTACAACCATGATATTTTGGGGAGAGTACGTTTAGCTCAGCACTGGGCTGACAGGCTGCACGGCATTCCTCGCTACACAAACATTGCATTATTCAAACATTTCAGTTAGCCAATTCTTGAAAAGCACCTATTTGCTGAATGTACTAGTGCTGGGCCGGAGGTTAATTTATGCAGATAAGGAATTAAGCTATCAGGCCCCAGTAGATTAGTTGCTTGGCTGAAAGCTGAAGATGCAAACCTGCCTTTCCTAGAAGAGAAACTCCCAGCAGGATTTGGTAAATAATTTGACCATTGGAGACACTCACACTGAAGTACTTCACCATTAGGGAACCTTCAAATCTCCAACTTCAACAGCTATGACTCAGTTGCACGGACTTACAACAGAGGCTTCAAGAGCACCACTTCTGTATGGGTTATTGCTGACACTTAAGCAAGACTGCCACCATCAATACACCACAGAATTACGTGGACCCTGCCTGAGAACATACTGCACAAGTAAACAGGAATAGGAAGAGAATAAAAACACAGGCCAGGCCAGCTCTGAGAATGCAGCCGTGTTGCAGAAGGGTTCGTCCACATCGCAGACACATCCTACTGCTAGGGCAGCAGCGTCCAGCAGAGACTTGCCTGAAGTTTCTGGTCCAGACATTCCTACTCCATTTTCAAGTGCACTTCTTTAGAAGTACAGCTTCACGAGATGTTAGAAAAGACCTATCCAGAATTCTGGTAGCATGCATTTGGAAGCGGTCTCAATATAGCACTCTCATACCAATATAATAAATAACATGAATAAGTTAAGTCACTTGTTTTCCATAGCTGATCTGCCTTCACATACCCAGCTCAGGCTTGACATTCCTCCCCACAGCCATCTTTGCCAAGTCAGCTTTATCATGAAGAAGTTGACCTGTATTTTCCTTAAAACTCTCAATTTCCAACTTAAGAGTCATATCATCATTTCTTGTCATTAATTCTAGCACCACAAGTCTAGGAAAAGAACTAAAAAAAGCACTCTGCTGCAAACAGAAGAAAGAGAAATGAAATCAAGAAGAACCTATTTATAAATTTTAAAGTTCCTTCATAGACTCGGGTCTACTTGATAAAGAACGTGTCCTCTACATCTGTAACACAGACTGCAGCTCAGAAGAGAACGCACTTATATTCCAGGTTCCCATCCATTCCTACAAATACTGAAGGAAGGCAAACACATCAATAGGATCATCACATATTTTAATAGCATAGCACTTCATTTATCACTTGCAATGGCTCAGGTCAACACACCATCAGTAAGCTGTCACTGCAAGAGAGAGCAGCCTTCTGACAGGAGAATGCTCCGGTGTAAATTATGCCCTTAATGCTTCATGGCTGCTTTGCAGAGTTAACTATACACTAGAAGCCACAGAGACAAACCATTTGGAGTCTTAAACGTGCTTTTTGCTTTTTCATGCAGCCTGCTACACCAGCTTTCTACCTGTCAGAATTAACAACACATTTGTTATCTAAAAAGGAAAAACACAAATACAGTAATCAGTAGTAACATCTCAGCCTACCCACCAAAAGAAAAAAGAATCAAGAGATTAAATAGGAATTAATTTTTTTCTGAAAAGCTGTCTAGAAGTGCAGGGCTTCAGCAGGGAAAGACCACAGCTCTGTAGATACCTAGCCCTAAGTCACAGCCAACTCGTACCACTGGAGCAGTGACACAGGGACCCTGCTACTTGAGTTTCTTATTCAAAAGAGGCCTTGAGAACTCGAGGAGGAAGGAAGCAGACTGATGATGCCACCCAGATCACGCTGCTCACCACATCTTCCCTGTCTACACTGAAGTCTGGTCAGTTGAAGGCCCAGCCCCAGCTTGTTTTGAGGAAATGGATCCATGTACAGGAGGCTAGGCTACCCTAAATTGAAGTTAGTCAAGCTTCACAGCTTTTATTAGGGGTACACAAGCCTCATTTTGTACCCTGAAGAAATAGATTAAATTGCAGTTTAGATGACTACTAGAGAACCTTGCAAGCCAAACTTGCCTGGGTAGTTTGCTCTTTTTTGCAGTTCTTTTGCAGTACTTCTTTGCCTGAATTCCCATTGCAAAAAGCAACATCTCAGTAAAAAGTACATCTCAGCAAGTCTTCCATGCATGTACTACACTCTGCCTTCTCTGCACGATGGGGATTGCTGCTGCCTCCGCCCTGGCAGCACCCACCCCAGTTGTCCTCCAAGAGGCAGTGAAACTTCCCTGGTAGCAGCTGCAGTGGGAAGACAACAGGACAGCTGTGCAACATCCAAAAAAAGCAGCTATGCTTCTCCAATTCACCCATCTGAATACATTTAAGATGCATTTTAAAGTTATTAATACTAGCTCAAAGTCCCCCTTCCACCCAAGGTTTGACAAAGTAAAAGCAACCAGATTTTGCACAAGACTGCAGAGCTGAGTAAAGGACAGGAGCAGCAGTTCTTTGGAAAGCTGCGGCAGGAAAGTACTGGACAGCCCTCAACTATAAGCCTACATCCACACAACTGCCTTTTAAACAAGGTTTAAATAAAAAAAAGGAGTTTGAAACTGCAAGGATGGATTTGGGACAGGCAAGCACAATAAGAGAAGTCCCCCCTTTTTTTTTAATTGCACCAAAAAATGTCCCCACCTGGCTACGTTATGAGACCATAAAATATCACCAATTACAAGAGTGTTTCTCCCCAGGAACACCGCTCCAGAAAGGAAGTGGAAATCCACAAAAGTACTCGTTACACTTAATACCTTCATTACCATCTAATTTTTTAGACCACATTATGAACTCTACCATTAAATACAAGTACTGCAGACCAGTTTCAATTAAGATTATAATCACTTGTTGACGTTCAGTCAAACTTCTCAATTTGTTTTGGTTTTAAAAACACAATATAATACTTGTACAGTCTTCAGGCAGGAAAACCATATGTTTCCCCTCTAAGTACAGTTTTAACAATGCACGTTATTCATTGAATGAACCAACCTGCCTGAAAAAAAAATTAAAAGACAAAATTGAAACCTCCAGCTTTTACATTCATAACTGATGTTATCGTAAGCGATTAGAAAATTACATTACTCCAAAAGCCGCCTTCATTTGCCTTAATTTGACGTGCCAATGTGAAAACTTCAGTCCATCTAATTAACCTCTTCCCATTTGCCATTTAAAACTAATTATCTTAAATGAGCCATTAAACAATTCCTAATGCAATAAAAGGAGGAATGGCTGCAAAATATTGAATCAGAAGAGAAGGAAATACATTAGTTTATTTCCCTGTAAAGCTAATCACTGCTTCAGTTGGGGAGGCAACACCTGAGCTTTCAGCCTTTGACCTTCCAGCTACTTCCACTCCCCTGCAGTGGACAACGTTCACGCTCTGTGAAGACGAATACCATCCAAGGACGCCTTTTCCAGTCGATATCTAAAAACGGTCTACGCATTTCAGCCTCTCAACAAACAGAAAAAGGATCGTTACAGGTCGACTCTGTACTTTGTGAGTCACCCAAAGGTACCCGGCAAGCTGTAAGGCAAAGAGGCAGTTCTCCTGTCAGAAGGTGACCAAAAAACAAGTTACCTCATCATGAATATCATCAGCTAAAGAGTGCTGTTTTTAATTAAAATACACATCTTCTAGGCAGGCTAATGATTCATAACATCATTGAGTAAAAAACAGCAGTAAACTGAGTTTTCAACTCTTCCATCTCTTTTCAGCTTCCTGACTCTCCCCTGTTTAAGCCTCATACTGAATTCAGACTTTTTTTTCCCCCCCTAACACTTCTTTTGGATGGAGCAAACAATCTTCCCGGCTCTCAGTGAGCAGAAAGCTGCATTTTTGCAGTTATACTAGAAGACAGCATGCCCCTTTGGGCATTTGTTCTGTGCTACCCCCAGGAAACACACGCTGGGCAACATGCAACAGGAGACTTTGGGAAAGGAACTCCAAGAAAGCATAGCAAGGGATAAATTCTTGAAGTCCCATGGTGCTACATCAGTGCCACTGAACTCTGACCTAGCTGGCTACTGGTTTCCAAGCCCATTTCTCTCAGAGTAGTCTTCATGTAGTCAGCTACCAGGCTGCACAAAGTTGTGTTACTCTTTCCTAAAGCCACACACACAAAAGAAAAAACAATTACATTCACTATCTTCACCCCAAGGACAAGGCTAGAGATCTGAAAGCCAGCAAGGACAGAAGCAGAGTTAGCTTGATGAAGTGCCCTACTACTACAGGAGAAGCTGTTTATGGAGTATGGGGAAAGAAAGGCATCCCTGTGTGGACTATAATTAAATAAAACAAATTGCAGTTTATCAACACAGAGCATTTAGAGGTCCTTTATATCCTGGTTAATTTTCAGCCCCGTCACAAAGAACAAGAATGTACAAGCCAGGGAGACAAATGCTCAGTTTTATACCACCTCAGTTCTTGCAGCTTGAAGAAGATTCTGGTATGAGACACAGATGCCTAAATTTCTAATAAGCAAACAATTGTTAATTTAGAGGGCCTGGATATTTGCATTTTCCCTTATAGGAAGCAAGTGATACACCGAGCACCTGCATTGCAAGAAGGAATATTTAGTTACACATCTTAATTATAAGAATTTGTATTTCCCTTAATGCCATTTCACACAAAGAGGTGGAAGTGTTCATCTGTTCTCACAGGGAGAATGTAAGAGCTGAGTTATTTTTAAATAACTGTATAGTTTAACGGAAGCTGGGAAACAAACTGACTTCAAGACTAATTGAACGGAAATAGCTCACCACAAAAATCCACTAAGCTAATGCAGAAAGGTGTAAACCAAGACTGAAGGAGATGCTTTCAGGAAGCATGACCCTTGGAATTTGCCGAGACTCTGGTGGTCTACAGCAGTGAAGTTTGTTTTGTCTCATAAGAAAAAAAAACCTACATCGAGGTGCACTATCACTTACCAAAAAAAAATCAACAAATCACATGAAAATGTGAGAGTAGTAATAAATCTTCTCATTTTGAAAAGAAAAAGGAAGCAACATCATCAATTATATTCTGAAAACAGCTTTGTCTGAGCTAGCAAAACTAACGTGTTAAAAGTTGAAGTAGTTAGCTCCTGTTCTGTAACAAATATATGGTGGCTTTAATTGCACCCATCTTGTGCCTCATTCACCAAGACGCACACAACTCTTCGATTCAAATCAGAGTTAAATCCTAGATAGCAGTAACAGCGGAACCCCAGTTCACACGAGTGTAACACAACTATTAAGCGGTCGTCCTTTTATATTCCTATAAACCGAGTTTTATTCTTCAGCTCCAAAATATCCTATTACCCACAGACAAATTGCTGTGAAGCCCACCTACAGCTACAGGCTCAGCAGGAAGCACATTTAATAGCCAGCAATTATATTTATGCAAGAAATTTTGCCTTCTCAGCAAAAGGAATAGAGTACCTATTTTATTAGAGATGTGACAAACCCACATTTTCAATAGTGCTGTGACAAACATGTAATTGGTCTTGGTATTTGCTGACCACAGAACAAAATAAATCGTAATGAAAGAAGGCAATCTGGGCAGCAAAACACAGTTTTGCCACTAGGAAGGAACCACTGGGAAAGACCAGCAGGAGAGAGTTTAAAGTAATGTAAGGATGATTGAGAAAGGAGATGCAGTCAGCGTGTTCTAGGGCTGCATAAAGATGCCCCCAGAGTATACTCCGTATCACAGTTAGATACCAGTGATTCCAATTTCCTTCCCTTCTCACTTACAAACACCAGTAAAGGAAAAATAGCATTAGCTACGTGAGAAGATTCGGTCTTTGATATCAATACACTGTAAAAGTATTTTTAAAACATCTCAACAAGTGTTGAAGAGCTACAGTATTCTAAAAACACGACTAAAATCCAAAGCAGAAGTACAGTATGAAGTTCAGCAAAATACCCTAAGCGTATCCCCGCAGGTCTGCACCATGGTCAGTACGGCTGCTACGACACTTCATCAGCTAAACAAATTGAGAAGCCCTTGAGCTAGCAACTAGAAAACTCAGGCTGCGTTTTGCTAAGGCTGTGAAGAGTTCAAACTTTTTTATTTCAGAGAGTATTATCCATACAGCCCATCACTCCTGAGGCAAGGCCCAACAGTTAAAACTGTTAATGTAAAGAAGACAGATAAAAAACTCCTAATAAAGTCAAATTTGAAATCCTTGCTTCAGCTGAATAACCTGACTCCTGTTGTGCAGGATCATCTGTGACTGTTTGGGAAGGATCTATAAGAAAGATTTTTAAGCTTTGTTCACTACTCAATACTTAAAATTGTGAGTTGTATTTGGGTACTGGGTGTGTTAACCATACTTGGTATTATTAATCTTACTAACAGAAGAGGACTGAAAGCAGTAAATTATCCAGTGAAAGTTCAAACTAGTATGAAGGAAGGAAATAATTAACCCTTACCCTAGAACATTTACAAGGAGTTCTGCTTGATCTGATCACCACATACACTTCAAACACTAGTGGAGCAGTAAATTCTGACCACATGACCTAAGTCAAGAGACTTCTTTATTTCCTTGTGATCCCAAACAAGTCTAACCATTACTTTAGACCACAAAGCACAACCTCTCTCACACGCAAGCTGCATATACAACCTTATATATACAGATATAAATTTATCCGACCCAGTTGTTGACACTGTGTTAAAGCAATACCTTCCCAGCACACATTTTTCCACCTAGCTTCAGATGTAGAGTTACAGTGCAGAGTTAGGCAAAACCAGTGTTAGTACTGAACTGCAGACCAGATGCCAAGTTTCTGCAGGAAAAACTCCTCCAGAGAACATTGTTATCACATAACAAATCATAAACCAACTAAACCCCCTCATCAGCTGTACCTGAATGTTTTCATGGGGTAAGGAGGGAGAACTGGTTTGGAATGGCACATCCAGGTCAATTGCGAGCAAGTTCTCATCACCCACCTTGTCTCAATGAGGTAAGCAGTGTATGTTTCTTGCATGTTCATGGCATTTCTCCCAGTCCGCTTTTCTGCTTCCGAAACAGTGATTTCCATTTTTTTTGCTAAACAGTCTTCCATCTTTTTAGGGGAAGAAAATACAGATTCATGTAACATTAGCCACACAAAACAAAAGCTACCAACCCTACCTCCCCTTCCCGCACACCCCTATCATTAAGTGGCAGGTTTCTGTAGAATAAAGGCTCCGGCAGTGTTTTGTTTTATACCTGTGTTTTGTGCCACATGTGCAAATGAACACAGAAAACCCACTTTGGGGATGAAACTAAGTCAACAAACAGCTTTGAACACCTTCAGTCATCAGGAGCTGGGAAGACAGAGAATGAATAAATATTTTTCCTACAAGTAACAAAGTAACTTCTTCTTTTATTTTTTTTTTTTTAATGCAAATAGTTCTCAGTACTTCCTACTCAGGCACTTCCCTACCACCAGTGAATTCCTCCTCCGGACACCTGAGATGCACACAGCTACTACTCCCCTTCCACGGGGAGGAGAGGACATCCTGCATGAGATTTCCCTGTTTTTTTTCCTGTTATTCTTTAAATCTCCGCGAGACCGATGGTTATCTCCCACACAACCAGGCAGGAGTCGGTTTGGACCGCATGCCCCCCGGGCAAGCAGAGAGCACCAGGAACCCCCTAGGCGAACCCAGCCAGCAGACGGATCCCTTTGTGCAATCCGTGGCGTGGGGGCGCAGGCCGAGAAGCCAAAAATAATAATTACAATTAACACCACGGAAAGCTGGCACCCCTTGCTCGGAGCAGTAGCCGAGCAGGGCTCTTCCCACCTGTAGCCCCGCGGCGAGCAGCGCGCAGCCCCCGGGCCTCACCTCCCCCCCGGGCCCGGCCTCCCCGCTCCGCCCGAGCCCCGCGCCCCCTCCCCGGGCCGGCGGCGCAGGCGGCCGGGCAGCGCGCTCAGGAAAGGCCGGTGCTCGGCCCCCCGGGCTAGGCCGCGCCGAGGCCGGAGGCCCCGCGGCGGGGGGCAGCCGGGCCGAGGCCGCCACCCCCGCACCCTCACCGTGTCCGGGGGCTGGGGCTCGCTGCCGGGTGCGGCGCCGTCCTCCTCCGGGCGGCTCTCGCTCGGCTCGGCCTCGGAGCTCTCCATGGGGATAAGGGGCTCGGCCGCCTCCCTCCGCGCAGGCGCTGAGGCCGGCTCCGGCGGGCAAACTCATCGCAGGTCCTAGAGAGAGCGGCCGGGGCGGGCTCACGGCGGCACCGGGGGAAGGTGGCGCCGCTGCCCCGGCCCGCCCCGGGTGCCGGAGCTCGGGGCTCCAGCGCCGGGCTCGGTGGGGCCTCGGGGTCCCTGCCCCGGCTTCGCGGCCGCCTGCTCAAGTCCCCTCGTGGAGGGCCCGGCCGGGCACCGAGGGGCTTCAGCCGCTTCGCGCTGAAGCTGCTTCGTGCCTCCCCTCCGCGGGGACAAGCCTGGAGCTGTCCCCTGGGGTGGTCGTGTCTGCGCTCGTCCTCATCCAGTTACATGTTGGTACCACGGAGGTGGTTGCCTGCCTCTCCTGGTGCTCAGGTCATCGAGGAGTTTCTGATGCGCTCACATGGGTTTTCCATGCAGCATCCATCCTAGCTGACCCCTGTAGCAAGACAACTCGCCACTTTGCTTTACAGACTTTCACTAGCTGTCAACTTTCCCATGAGACGTTTATTAACATTTGGCAGCTCAATTCTATTTTCGTTTTTGTAAAACCCACCAGCCGGTTATTTTTCTGCTCTTACTCCTTTACATCACCCCTTTACAGGCACCAAAGGACTCCTGCATGCTCTGTTAGCTTTTACTTAGCCTCTCTTCTGCCCTATGTTCTCCATGGGCTCCTTCCAGGCGGTGCTGTGAAATCCAGCCAGGCATTATTTTCCCTTCCCATTGTGCCTGAAGCCTGTCCCGTCATGGACAGGCTGCCACCACAGTTGCCTGAGAGTTACCTGAGTAGTTAAAATCCCCTGAGTTCACCTTTTGGGAAGTCTCTGCTGTTATTTAATAAAAGTTTCAGCTATCTCCTTTCTTCTCATTGAGTAGGAACAAGCCCTCACTGTGCCTTCATGTGATTTCATCTTTTCAGAGGGATGTTCAGCAGCTCCTCCTGAACATACATCCACACCATTATCGCAGCCTTTGGGTTTGACAGATCCATACCATTATCGCAGCCTTTGGGTTTATTCCCTCAGAACCCCATGGTGCCCACACAGTCCTTGTCGTTCCCCTAAGGTTTTCCATTTTTGCACCAGATTTGTGCCTTGATTCAGGTACATTTTTTATATACTTATTTAGCCTTTTTTTTTTTCTTCTTCTTCTTTTTTTTTTTTTTTTCCTACCTGCCCTTTTCAAACACAGGTTAAAGGCCACTTCAGGGGACTGAAGAACTGATACTATGAGTTTCTTTATTTTTCTTTCTTGTGCTTTGAGCAGGAACCATTTTTTTTTAGTATTGACCAGGGCTGAATTTGCATACATTTTTCATCCAAAAATTAATCTTTCTCTTTCAACAACAATTAAAATAAATCACAAAATCCCCTTTGAAGATCCCATGAATGAATATTTGGCGTCTGGTTTCTATTCTGTTGTCTTCAGTGTTTATTCAACTTTTTCCTCAGATTGTTTGAACTGATACCTCCTTTCCCACCCCTCCACCACTGTAGCTGGATGGAGTTTCCCAAGCTTTTTCACAAAAGGCTTGCCTAGAACAAAAGTTTTTTACAAATATGTGAACTCTGGTTTGTCCTTTGAATAGGATTGATTTAAGATTTGTTTTCTAAACCCAAAGTCCAGTTTAGATGTAAAAGCATGATTGCACATTGTAAGACAAAGTCTGTTTTCCATTAGGGTATGGTCTTCTTATGTTTACTCAAGATGTACATTAAGATACATACCTTGTATCAATTACACTCGCATTTGCAGGATGTGCATACTGAAATTTTTCAGATCCATATCAGCAACGTAATGGAAATATTTATGTGAAGCTCATACAGGATATCATACTTTGCATTAAATATTTTTATTATGGAAACAACGTTATCAATAACGTACAGTAATATTTTGCAGTTATAACATCCAGTCATTTCAAAAACTATTTTCAGCTTTGATTTTTCTTATTACTCCTAAAAAGTAGAGACGTGGCATAGTACAGATTTGGACAAGAATGAATACACTACATAAGTTGGAAAAGGGTACAAGAAAGAGTATCCAAATCAAGATGACCTACTGCCTGGGAAACCCTCATGTACATTATATCCTGGGGAACATTAGAGGGAAGTGTGAGATGTCCTCATGACAAACTAGCATGCAACAAAGAGCTCTTTGGTAAGCATTAAAGGCCCCACAGCTGTACAGGGTGCTCCTCCTGAGCCACGTTTCTCCCACACACAGCCTGCAAAGTGGGCTAACAGTCTTTTCTTACAGATAAACTGGGACAAAGTGAAAGGTCTCTCCATCCGGGTGATCATCAGACCTTTGAATAAAACTCAACAATTAAGAATGTCTCTAGGTCTAACAAGCTGATCACACAACTTTTCCTGAAGGACCTGAAAGGCTGAGAGTTGGTCGGAATTTATCACCAGTGTCCAGGTTGGGAAGGTATTTTTTCAGTGCAGTGTCATGGCAGGGCACCCAAACCTTAGCCAGCTCTGGTTCCAGCACAGTAGTGCTTTTAAGAGTACTTCCAAGACTTCTATTTGGTCAAAATAAGCTTTAGTGTTTCCCTCAAAGCTAGACACAACCACTCTTGCAGTCAGGCTCTCTTTAGACCTGGCACCAATTCCATATCTATTTTAGGGGATGTTTTTTAGGGTTCCCCCAGCCTGCTCCCTGGGACTGGGCACCCTTTGCACCTCCCAGTTCAGCTGCCACTGAAATAACCCCAGTCCGTGCCTGCCCTGAGCCAAAGCAGGAGGGTCAGGAGTTTCCCTTCAGAGGCACATTTCTGATCTGTGCTTCAGGCTCCTGGATCCTATGACAATTTCACAATACAAAGATCATGATTCAGGCTATCAAACTGTTCATGCCTCCCTCTGCCAGTTATTCCCTCAGAGCTGAAGGTGCTTGCTAACCAGAGGCCTCCAGCTGATGTGATGACAGCTTGCTCTTTTGGTCTCCAAAGCCTGATTCTCACTGAAGACGCTGATGTCTGTCTGCAAGTGGTGTCACTGGTATGGATGGAGCAGAAAAAAGTGTTTGTGTAGGTTTCCCAAGAAAACACAGAGGGGAAATGGAGAAAGTATCATCATGAAGCAATTGAAATTGGTAGCAGTGTTTTCCATTAACTTTACCAACGGCAGAACAGCATCCATGCATACAAGATAAAAAGCCAAAACTAATCCACATTTTTGAAGGAACCTGGACAAGAACATCAGCAGTATAAATCAAAAATTACCAAATGTAGCTCCAAAAAGAGCAAAAAGAAAGCAGGGAGAAAAACCTGAAACTTCACAAGAACAAATACACAATTTGGTTCAGAACTGAACAAGAGTAACAACAACAACAAGGTAGTAATGTTGTAAACAGTAGAGATAAGTAAATTAGGCATTTACTTAATCTTGATGCTCCTTTGGTCAAGAAGCCTGTTGTATGCAGCCTAGGAGAAGTTAGATCACCTCTGGAGGTGTCCCTGACTATGGCAGGGGGTTGGACTGGATAATCTAGAAGGTCCCTTCCAACCCAAACCATTCTATGATTCTGTGATTCTATGATTCAATGATTCTATGACAAATACCTTCAGCTCCCACCAGGCAATGGCATCTGAATTTATTAAACCCTTGAGAGCTGGAGCCAGTGTCCTTACAAACACAGGATGGGGATGCCTGCTGAATCAGATCTGCATTTCAGTGTGCACATCCTCCTCAGGTGGCTGCTGCTGGTGGCATGGTAAAACTAATGCCATGCTTATAAGATTGAGGAGTGATGACACTGAAATTCCCGAGTTTCATTATCTGTAACACAACTGAGTAGTTGTGATGTTTCAATACAACCACACAATATGTGCACATAAATTAAGAGTATGTGCATGGATTTGTGCTCACTAATAGAAACAAAGTCCCTGATCCAGTCAGGTTGCCATTGTGCTTAGGCCTGCCTTTGAAATTTTTGAAGTATAGAACAAACCTCTCAAACCAAAAATACTCATGGACCTTATCCAAAGCCTTGGGACTCAGTTTCACCACTGATTTCTACTGATACCAACAGATTAAAAAACAAAAAAATAGGAGAAAATTCAACAGATATTAGTCCTGTCACACAACATGCAAACAATCAAAAGGGCTGAAGGAACACCTTCTGATGCAGAAGTAAACCCAGCATCTTTTTTGGGGTCTGGCAAAGAGTCCCTCATGATGGTGCCCTGCACAGGGGAGTTCAGTGTCCACGTTGAGAGCTTCCAACCCATTGATGGATTGCAGACCCTTGCCTCCTGCAGTGGAAACCCAGGCAGTTTGAAACCTTTGTTTAAATATCTGCTGTATTGTTTCAGGTGGCCACAGTTTTATTTTACTTCTCCAGTAAATATCTTCCAGCTCCTAAACGAGAACTTAGGGAAAACTGCTCCCACAATGCAACTTAAAAACCACCCTGCAGAAACCTTACATTGCTCAGCTTAAATCCAGCCTTCAGTACGTCTTGAGTTATGAGGTTGTCCAGATCACTAATAGAGGAGCAGGGGAATTTACACCAAAAGGCATAAACAAGTCAACAATAAAAATAACCATTTATCTCTTCTTCCTCCCCAGTGCCTTATTCCAAAGGTCACTGTGTTCTCTCGTTGAAGCAAAGCTCTATAACGTGAGTTTAGACACTTCAGGCTAAATCCCAGAGTTCTTGATAACTTTGCTCCAAGTAATTCTGGTGGATTTTTAGTTTGCAGTCCTTCCTTGGGTAAGGTCTGAGAAATAGGCAGGTGCTCTGGAGAGGAGCTGTTGGCCAGAGAAAGGCCCAGTTTGGTGGGGCACATGCTGGGGGGGCTCCCACCCAACTCTGGGTGACACCACAGCGTTAGGAAAGAAACAAGCTCCCAGCCCCATCTTCTTCCTATTTTGCAGTTGAGGTTTGCTTACAATAACCTCAGCTAAGCAGATTGAAAATGAGCCTTATTGGAGGGTGGGTACAGCTGTTTAGGAAGAGCAGGACAAACATCATCCCCAAGAGCTTCCCCTCGCAGAGCTTCCCATAGAAACCCAACTGTAAATTGTAAAGATACCACCACATGGGGCAGCTGTTGCCTTTCCTCTCATTTCAGTGGGCTCAGGCCACAGATCTTTCCCTAAGACTATTTTGCGTAAATGGAGAAGCATCACAGAGAATTTGGGTTGGCCCAGAAGCTGTCTGGGATGCACTGGGCACCTGGAAATCTCCCTGCTGCCCGTGGCTCGGGCACCTGGCAGCAGGGATGCTGCTCAGGCTTCCTGCTGGCTTCCCAGGTCCTGCGGCTCGACAAATAATATCCAGCACTTCAGCCTTCCTGCACTCACACTTCCAAGCTTTACAGTGTGTTTTCTCAATGTCCACCATTGTTTAAAGCCCCTCTGGGCTCCTGCTGAGGACATTATTTCTCTCCAAGTTTCCCGGCGCAGCAGGGGATCCTTCCTGGTTTTAAAGAGGCTCCCATTGATCATGAATAATCTGTGGTGTTCCCAGCAAAGGCCTCGTCCAGCTTCCTCATAACGCGCAGAAGGGCTCCCATTTGAAAAATCCAGCTGGCAGCCCGAGTGAGCTGTGGGCATGCTGAAACGCTGTAAGCCAGAAAGAGAGCTGGCAGGTCACCCAAATAAAACCACCGTGCAAACTGCAATTTCAATATGCTGATTGGAAAATAATGTCTTTCTGAAAGTTGACTAAACATTTGCTTGTACTTTCTTCCTAAACAACCCTACCTCAGCTGTCGTAACTCAGGCCAACCCATCCCTTCTACATTAATACTACTTAGTGCATACAAAGATGTCCAGCTTGATTTAAGGACAACCAAGTGATAGAGAACAATTTTGGACTTTTCCCGGGACATGAGCCGACGGTAAGGACAGAAGGCATGCATGAAGGACAGGCTAAGCTGTGTTTGGGCACTCTGAAATAACAGGGAGCACACCAAGCAGCTCTGCAGAAATGTGCTTCTGCGGCCATGGCATAGCCATGTATTTATTGGCCATATCTATACCCCATCTAACACCTCCCCTTTTGTTATAAGTACAGGTGAAGGGAAAAGATACTGTAACTTAACTCCCTAAGAGCATAATTTACATAAATAATACACAAAACAGTTTATTGGAACGATTCATACAAAGAAAGGACCATACAAATCCCGGCACTCCAATTCCAACTGAGCAAAATGCTCACGGGTCACGCATCCACATACACGCAAGCGTATGTGTATCCACATCACGTATACTCCACACACTGATTAATGAACTAAAAAATGAAATGTGAAATGGACAAATAGAAAGCCGGAGACTCACTGACACAGAATGCTGAACGATAGCTGTATTTATCAATAGCTGTAAAAAATTAGCCTTACCCTAGGGCAGGCTTTCGGCTGCAAAAAATCTTAATAACATCATCTCTCTCTCTGCCCCACTCGATTACATTGATCATTATCTTAACATGCTCTGAAGGATGGGGATAGATCATAGGGCAAGAGTTTGAGGATTTTACTCTTACTTTTGCTGCTGATTGATTGTGTTAACAACCAAGGCCAGTCAGATTTCTGCCATGTTTCACAGTTTCCCTTTTGTAAGTGGGGATAATATTTCTCACAAGTTTTTGTACAGCAGTTTGAGATCTTGGGGAGAAAGCAGCTATTTAAAGGCTCCAAGTTATTATTTTAGGCCCTGATTCAGGAAAACATATAAGGATATGTTTAAATCCTGCTGCTTTAATGGGTTGAAAGCACCTACTTTAGGCTAAGCTCATAGTGATGTGGTTTTTCTGAAGAAGTTGCCCTAAACCTTCCAGTTATCCCTATGAAAAGCAGAGCCCGTTGAAGCTTACTTAAAAGACAGAGTTTATGTCTAAAAGGGGAAAAATGAGCAAATTAATGACAGGTCAAGATACAGAAGCGTTCCCCTCCGTGTTTTATTCAGATGAAAGAGGCGTGCAGCTGTGCCCATGCTGCTCTGATTAGATGCGTGCAGTAGGCATCAGGTCCCCTCCGAAGCTCCCTGGGCTGCTCGGAGCAGCTCAGTGCTGTCGTTGGAGAAATCAAACCCTTTTCCCGGAGCCAGAGCTCTTCCCCCCAGCTCCCCCCCTCCCATATCTGTATATATTTCATGAGGAGAACGGGGCTGAGTTTCTTCATGAGCTGCAGTTCCTGGGCGGACCCCACGCACAGCTGGGTTTGCTGCGCCTGGGTCCGCCTTCCCAGCCAGCCCGGCCAGCAGCCTCGCAAATTCGGGGCTGCCGAGTTGACAGCAGCGAGGCAGGAGAGCACGGGAAGATGAACGGGTCAACACCGTGAAGCCGGGCTCCTGGTCGCTGGCAGGATCCAGAAAATGGGTTGCTGGAGGAGACCGGGTCTGCTTTCCTTGCTGCTGCTGTCCTTCTGTGAGTAGAGAAATGTTTCTGCTTAGGCGTCGTTAACCAGCGTACGCAAAGAAGTCGTTTATTTTTCCTTCCCCCAGAAAAATAGCAAACCTTTGATTTGTCCCCTGATGGCAGTTAGCTGGAGGGTTGGAAATAAAGGGGAATTTCGTAGCGAGCTGGTCATAGCCCTGCTCCGACGGCATCAGCTGCGGGTTTGTCGTACAGCGAAGGGCGAGTGCTTGGCTTGGTGGAGATCGCTGCGTGCTCGCCGAGAGCAGCTCCCAGATGTCAGTGTTTACAGCGCAGGAGTATATGCGTAGGTCAGCACGACTTGGTGGAAGTTTTTACTTTCTCAAGGGAGATTAAAGGCGATTAACGTGCACCGTTGAATGATCTGGCTTCAACGGTGTCCAGATGCAGTGGAGTTTGCAGCTTTATCAGCCCCAGTTTATGTGCAAAGTTAATCGAACTGTTAAAGTCAGAAAGAAGCGGGGAGAGGGGGAGGAGAACTGTCTCTGCAACAACATCTGGCTATTCGGCAAACCTTTCCAGCACTTACGTAAAGACTTCTTTGTAATAAGTGCCCTGTTTAGGTTTTGATAGCACTTCTTCAGGACTGTAGATAAAACCCTCCAGCAGCACTTGAAAATGTGCCCATCCATGGCTTAAATTCTCTTGTTTATATCTCGATGATTGTTTCATAACAGGGAATAGATTTGTATATAAGTGAGTGTTATATACACATCTCCTAAGTATGTGTGTGTGTCTTTCTGTATATACAATGCCGATGTATGTGTATACACACATATATCCCTATATAGTATGTATTTATGTATTTGCACGGACAATGGCACTTTTTGCAGTGAGCTCTTTTACGAACACAGACCCGTTCTCCTCACTACAGAACTTTTGATGCAAATAAAATTGCTTTTTGGTCAAAGCAATGAAGTGCTAGGATTATAGTGCCTGTATATTTGCATGCAATTGAAATAACTGGGGGCAGGGATTTGTATCTGCATCCACTTTCCATGGGTCCGCCTATCTACTGAGATAGGGAATCAAGGAATAGGGTCAGTCAGTAACTTGCATGTATTAAATACAACCCTTGGTAAGACTGCTGAAGCAGGGAGACCCAGATGGGGGGATTTACAACATAAGCTGAGGCTGACTTTCCAAAGAGTTGCAGAAATATGTAGTAGTCATTACTGTAGATAATACCCTAAAGTATGGGTTGAAATGTAGGATGCTATACTGATAACATCCTGCTAAATTAATCACATTTGGAACAGCACTGAAGGAATTACTACAAGGCATTATTTAAAGCACAGTCTTGGGTTGTTTTTGGTAAGAAAGAAGACCACTAATTATCCTTCAGAAATACCTAATTTTGGAGTTATTTAACTTATGGTTTCCTTTTTCTGAAAGGCAGGGTTTTAATCTGAAAGAAGCCAAACCAAAACATATCATGATTACTAAGTTCATCTGAAAGGTTACGTGAATGATATGATGACAACATTTGTCTCGGTACAGGGGAAAAAAAATAAGCCAAGGCGCGCTCTCCCTCTCTCTGATTCAGCTCAACGGTGATAAATGTTTACTGGGGTTACCTCCCATCCATCACATATAGTGTTAGTATCAACCCTACAGTGACTCTGAGACAATAGAAGTGCCTGGGGGGGCCACATTGCATTGGCATTAAGAAGAGGAAACAGCAAGTTTCCCAAAACGGCAGAAAATGCACATTTGGTTGTTCTTCACGCAACAAATCCCACCAGTCATTCAGCCTCTCCACAAAGAGTGACAGCGGTGGGTTGGTGACAGCAGCAAAGTCACTCGTCCTAGCACAGATTTAGGAATTGCTGCAGAGAAAATGGCTGTGATGGTGTCCCAGCTATCCCAGAAGAGCTCCCTCAGCACCAGCTGGGTGTCCTCAGGGACCTTGTTGTTCTCTTTAAGGGGTCACACCAGGATGGCTGAGACAAGGTGGGCTCTGTGAGGCCCGTCTCTATCCTTTCAGTCACCAGCAGGGTTGAGCGGTCATCAAGCAGCATCTCCAACCGCTTTGGTCCATACATGGTGGAAAAAAGGGCTATGGCCTGACCACTGAAATTTCAGCTGCTGTATTTCCCTGACTCCCCCAGTCACCTCCAGCAAGTGGCTCTGGATTTACCTAGCAGAGGGACCTGCAACAAAATAATACAAAGATCATTCAGGATGGGAAAACCTGTCCTACAGTAGGGACTGAAAGCTTTCAGTGCCTGTAGTTGTTGCAGGAGGGAGCTCAGAGGTGAGGTAGTCATCGCTCACAAAAAATTCCCAGAGAGATGCTTTCTGGCAGAGGGTTTCCTCTTCTATCGGACAAAGGAAAAGCAAGATTTACATGCTGGAAGCTGAAACCGGGTGCTTTTGTGTTAGATCACAAAACAGCAAAGTTGTTCCAGCAGGTAATTACTCAGACTCAGGATGTGGTGGGGTTTTGTTGCTCAAAGCCTTCAGTGACTGCAAGACTATCTGCTAGATGGACTACGACCCATCCAGAAGTCACAGACTGGATACGGAGATTACTGTACTGAGCACACAGAAACACTCTAGCCTCATAATTAGGAGTTTTCCTGTCCTGTTTTGCATCAGAATCTGGAAAGCCTCCCTCGTCACCACTGTGACGACAGCTCAAGGAACCCAGCAGCTTGCCTTTGGGCATCCAGCCTCCAAAGGAGGACATGAAACTCAAAGCCTGCCAAGGCACGTAGCACTCGCCAAAGGAGAGCTGTGCCCCGTGGGATATGCTAGAGCTCCGAGGAGAACATCTGCCCAGGAATTTCAGCAAGTACGTTCGCTCAGGACCTGCGGTCGTACCTCAGATCTGTGGTGAGGAGCACAGTGATGGCTGCTGGATGAACACCTCTGCACTGCGATGGCTCTGCAGATGTGGAGATGGTACTTCTTGGTGGATGGTGGCTCTCTGAAGCCACACACTCATTCCTGCTTGAATAAACAATCCATGTTCTCCCTCTGAGTCTCTTTGGTTAAAGACGTGGAGCATATATAATTCATAAATCATGACAGGGAGCCCCAGGGCTGTCAGAAAAACATCTCTGCCTTTTGATCTGCCCGAGAATTCTCTGACCTATCCCATGCTCCTCAAGCAGCTTGTTGAAGAAGTGGGTCTCTTATTTCTAAGATCACCAGAGCTAAAACTAGGGTCTGCACTGCCACCAAAAGACCAGCCTGGTCCTCAGGCAGGAGACCTACCAGGATTACACCCCAACAGCAACACACAATAACTCAGAGGCAGAAACCTGGGTGAGAAGATAAGGGAAAGGAGAAGAAGTCACCTGCTGCCTCACAAGCAGATTCATCCATATGCAGAGAGGGTCTTTGTGGCCCAAGGCTCTTCTCCCAGGCCATGCAGTGTGTGAACATGGGCGCTGCCCACCTCAGTGGCAGGTCTGGCTACACCAGTCCTTCTCAAGAAGCACTGTGTTCTGCTTTGACTTGCTAGCAATATATTTTCCAGTAAATAAAGGGGAAAGCACAAGGAAAACCCTGACAATCCCAAACCAAAGTCCTCTGCAATGTTTTAACTGGCATGAGACTCAGCAAGAGCGTGATTCATCCACCTTAACACTTCTCCAAGGCTGATGCTGCTTTTTCGGTTGCTGGTACAAGTTGGATGGAGACTCAAGGCCAAGAAAGTTGGCAGTGTACAGCTGTGTCAAACTTAGGAAAGTGGGCATCTCCTTTCTCCTTGCTTCTTAAACTTTTCTCAGACTTGAGGCAGGCTGGTCGTCATTAGAGCTGCTCAAATCTACATTTTAGTGTGTATTATTTTTTTTTTTTGCTTGTCTGTTTATTTGTTTTCAGGGGAAAGTCCTTTCTGAGATATAATCCCATGGCACTTGGAATTAAAACACACTTTTCTTTAAAAAATGCAAAACTGATTTTTGCTTTTGGTGCTGTTATCAATATTGGACGATGAGCACAAAGACATTTTTGTATAATGGTGGTAAAAAAAAGTTCAGCCAGCTGCAGTCGTGATATTTGGTGTCCTATTAGAGGCGGAGTCCTGAACAGATGTGTCCCACGTATTCACTGAACAGGCAGAAAGCAATCATTGGCATTAAAAACAGATGACTGGGGGCTTTCACTCTGAGGAAGTATTCAACTCTAGTGCCTGTCCTCTATAGCTTTATATTGTTCCACTTTTTGCTCCATCGAGTTTGTTTCCTTGGGACATGTTTTCCTCTCCCCTTAGTGATAACTCTTTGCAATAACATTTGCTTTCCGCCAGCTTCCTCAGTGCTGCAACTTGCCACAAACTAATGAACTCTCCCGTGGATTGCCATGTTTTTAGGGAAGTGCCACATCTGATCTCACTATGAAAAAAAACAAAAGAACCACCAAGAGCCCCACCAAAGCGATGAAACCAGCAGCTCCCCCACACTTTGCTCTTTCCACATCTCACACTTAATGCTGTGTGCCAAGTGGAAGTCTCAGGGGGGAAGAAGCTCTCTTGGCAGACAAGGTAACACCACAGATGGCTGCCTACCTTATCAGCCCTGGAGGGTGGAGCGACATCTCCTCGGTGCTGGCCCCCAGCTGTGGGATGGCATTTCCTTAAGGACCTTCATGGGAAATGAAAGGGTGGCTGCAAGCTGCCTCATCCCACATGCACGTCCCTGGATTCGGAGAAGACCACTGCGATCCTGCTTCCAGAAGGGCTCTGTAAGGTCCATCAGAGCCATATTTCTTGTTCTCCAGTTGGTTCATCTGCTTATTACAGCCCATGTAGGGCTGGAATTCTCCTGCCAGCTGCTGGTAGCTGTCAAGCTTTTAGGAGAAGTGGGAGAGCCTGCTTATCTTGTAATCCCCTCTGCAGCCCGTGCTCCCACCAATTGTGCCGCTCCAGGACATGGCCTTTCATGGAGCTGCTACGCCGCAATGTTTTGCTTCCCATTGATAAGCCGGGAACATGCCTGACAAGCGACAGCTGATTTATACCACAGCAAATGCATCTCATCTGTGGGGCAATTAATTCATCCAGCTGTGCCCTGCAACCTTCCCGTCTGTACTGAACACAGGGCTACTGCCCACACGGGCTCGAGAAGCTCTGGGAATATATCTTAACCCAAGTCTTACCCTTCATTAGATGGGATTATTTACAGCTGGATTCAAGATTTAAAAGGAAAAAGAAAAAAAACACACACCAACCTTTTTGACATTTCCGGTGTGCAATTTGCAGCTATCAGCAGAAAGGAGCTGCAGAGGAGAGCTGTGGGGCCACTCTGCAGAGCCCCAGCTTGACCCACACCTTGGCCAGGACCCCCAAAGTGATTGGAGCAGCGTCATGCTGGACATGCTGGCCCTGCTGCTGTGCCTTTCACCTTGCCATGGTGGGGATGGAGGCGGTCCCTTTAACTCCATGGTTCCAAAACTCCTTTTGGGAACAAGAATCTTTTCTTACACCTCTTCTTCTGGGAAGCCCAGAGGCATTTGCTGAAGTTCCTGGCCTGCTGGTTATTACAGTCCTGTGGGGCTTTTTCCTACAAGTAATAATGCAAACACTGAGCATTGGTCCCCTCAACTTCAGCCATCCCAAACCAGATGGCTTTCCTGTGCCTGTGCAGAGCCAACCCCCGTGTCCCCTTTGACAAGGGTCTGATGCAATGGGTCGCTGCTTGGAGCAGCTGGGACACGACGTGGGACATCTGCCTGATGTCGCTGGATAACTCTCACTGCCTGGGAGCATCCAAAGTGGAAGAGGCTTAATCAGCTGCTGCCTTGCTGCATAAACTATTTTTTTCCATGCTAGATCTATCCCAAAATTAGCCCCAGCCAGTCCACGATAGCAGACAAGACCCCTCGCCCTACAGTGGGAAGTGACACAGAGCCCTAAGCAATGAGCAGCCGAATGAATCATTCTGCTCCACATAGACACAGGGTACGGGCATCCACAGAAATCAGACCAATGGATCCCTCGGGAGCCCAGTTCCTGTCGTGTCTTTAATATGTCAAAAGGCACTTGGTGGTGCTGGTAGAAAATGGTGGCAGATATTCCCACCAGAGGCACAGAGAATTTTGGGGGGGCTGGGCTCACCCCACAGCACACAATCACCCTGGTTTGGTACATTTTCTGACTGCTCTTGGCTCTCTCCTGAGGCACTGCACATATGCATGAGCTCCCACTGCTTTCACGTGCAGGAAAAATGCACCTCAGGCCTCATTAACAGCTCTCCTGCAAAGCCCTGGTCCCACTCCTGCAAAAATCCTCAATAGTCTGCGTTCAGCCCAAACCGCATCCCCTGCCCTCTGACCAGGTTGTGAGTGGTCTCTTCTATTTCGGAAAAATATTCAGGTTAAAATCAACCTTATTGGACAGTGTTTTTCAAGAGATTATAATACTGTTGTCATAAAAGAGATTTTTTTTTAAGTCTTCAGGAAAGAGATGAAAGAGGAGACCAGACCAATTTACGTACCTACATGCTAAAGAGAAGATGCCTTCAGAAAAGCGAGGAAGGTTTTAGCATCTGTATCCAGGCTACCCTCAAGTTCAAGTTCCCTCTGACAGTACAAATTACTTAATTACTGTCAGATCCGGTCTAAATGAGGGCATAACTTGACTATACATAATAATATTAGCAGACATAAAGAACAGGCAGTGCTGGAACAAGATGATGACAGCACACTGGCGGAGAACGAGCAGCACATCTCTGCTCAGCACCCAGCCCCCTGCACGCCCCGCTGCCTCCAAGCACTCAGGGAATCAGAATAATGCAAACACAAAAAATGCAAACCGGTCAGTCACAGGAGCCCACACGAGATATGAAGTGCAGCTCCGGTCAAATGTCTCTTTGTGGGCTCATCAAAGTCCTCCTAACAGATGGCAAATCGAACGTGTGCCAGGAATTTCAAACACTCCTCAGGAAGTTCAGCTAAACCATCAGCAAACCATTTGCACTTAAAACAGAGTGAACCCTGTCGCCCAAATGTGACCCAGATAATGTTTCTGACACATTTACCTATTTGGATGATATCTTTAAATTGGGCTTTGATCTGCTCATGGAGATCCAGGTTCTGCAGAGCCTGTAAAACATACGCAGAACTAAATTTTAAGGCATAATATGATGATAATTGTAAAAAAAAAAAGAAAAAAAAAACCTGTGTTTTTTCTTGGATAGCAATAGTCAAAGGCCGAGCAATATCTGCAACAGACTCACAGATTTATTTTGCTGTCGGCTTTGTCGCTGCTGCTTTTTGTGTGTAGAGCAGGGACTCTCTGCTGCATCTTCCTGAGGGAGGGGTGCAGAAGCTGCAGTTAAATAAAGCAGGCAAGATATGCTGTTGATGGTCCTGGAGAAACGAGAATAACAAAAGTGATGACAACAATGTCATGCAGTTGCTTGGCTCTTACCTTCTGCCACCCGGCTCCCAAGCAAATGCTCATATGTCCTCAGCAGTCTCTGCAGTGGCTGGCGACACGATGAGCCCAAACCAGCCCTGCGTGGCCAGGCTGTGCCGGGAGGCACCTTCTTGTCCTGAAAAATCTGCTTCCATCTGACCCGGGGAGGCAGCTTCTTGTCCTGACCTGCCTGTGGTGGGTGAGTAGGGGTTTTAGAGCCCAGCAAGGTGCCGGTGGCACCCTCAGGCACAGGAGGGCCTCGCTGCTCATCCAAAAACTGGGTTCCCCCGTCTCCTCATCGTTCCCTTTCTCAGCCTGGCAATTAACCAAGTGCTTAATGGGATAAGTACCGTTATTGCTGGACCTGCTCACGGTTGTTTTTGTCTGCCAAGGCAGGGCTGCTTGGCATGGTAGCAGCTCTGGAGGTAGTGACTGTAATTACACAGCAACAGCCAGCACTCACTCAGCATTTAGGGGGCAAGCAAAACAGCGTAGTTATCATCCTGTGCAGTTCAAAGGCCTCCTCAGCCCTCCCCTGGGTCCCATATAAGTGAGCCCCAGGACAGGGAACAAGCCCTGGCTTGGGGCTGCCTCCTTGTTTTAGGACAGCTTTGTCCTCCTTGTGGGGCCGTGCAAGGCTGCACGCAGTCGTGGTGGCCACGTGGGGCTGGGTGAAGCAGGTGGTGTGTGGGGTTACTGACAAATGGTGCAAATAGCAAGCAATGGGGCCATCCCCCAGCCACCAGCTTACTGATGGTTAAGTGCAGAAATACAAAAAAAATGTATATTTTTGGGCATTGTTGAACGTTTCAAAGACACAGATGAAAAAAATAATAGCGCAGACCCATTTTACCCATTCCACTTCTCTGCATGCAAACTGGCTTTAGTGGCAGGGACAATGTCTGTGGTCTCTAACAGCAGCAAGAAGAGCCACTGGAAGAGCTCCATGCAGATATTTGCCAGTACCAGCAACGTTTTTGCCTCACCTGATGCTTTTGGAGGCATCATTATTGCCTCACCTGCTGCTTCTAGTCCTTCCAAAGCTGAGCGATGCAGAGTGTCCTCCCTGCCACTTTGGATGGGGTCCTGCTGAGCTCCAGGACCTGAGGACTTCATTTGTTTGTTTCTTTTTGAAAATTTAATGCCAAACCTTCTTTGGTGAGTGATTTTCATATTCAAAGGAATCGCCCAGCTGAAAGACAAACAACACGCCAGCACAACCCATTTCAAGAAGTATCAGAAAATCCACAAAGATGCTTAAAAATAATTAACTGAAATAACCTTTATCTTAATCACTTCGTGCGGAGAGTGACCAGAGAGGATTTGTTTATAACACCCTGTTGTGTGCAACATGCAAACTTTCCATAACTCTTTTCTGATGGGTTGCAGCAGAGCCAGGATGCAAACTGGTGGTGAGGAGATGGGGAAAATCCTCCACGGGTTGCTTTGAACGTGGAAATGAATTTCAGCCCCGCCACTTCAGAACGCTTTTTGTTTACTTTCCACTGACATGAAATCAGCAGCGATTTTGTAGCATGCGGGATCGGTTAGCTGGTTACATAATGCTTAATAAATCCAAGAGAAATAATATAAAACACATCGCCCAGTCCGGGAAGAGTAACGGTACCTCAGCTGTGTCACCAGCCCGCCCGGCTGCTGGCTTTTGGCAAAAGGCCTGACCTGGTGCTGGGGGCCGCGAGCTGTATGAGCAGGAAAAGGGGCTGTGCTGGGCTGGGGAGCCTTGGGGACGCACAGACTGCAGGCAATGCTCAGGGGGCAACCCCGTGCTGCTCACCCGTTCTGCTCTCCCAAGCACGTGCTTGCATGCCCAGCTCCAGCTGCATCTGCTGCCCCTGTAAGCGGCACCACTGCCCCCACTGATTGTCCTCAGGGTGCTTTGTAAAGGGTGTAACAGCCCTGTAAGCAGCAAGAGTGGGATTTGGTGGTTGGTTAGCGCAGGCTGTGGCCGCAGGGTGGTGTGGAGAAGAGGGGACATTTGGCCAAGGTGTCAGCACTGGTCTCCCCTGCCATCCCTGAGCTTCCCTGCCCGCTCTGTGCCCTGCTCTGCCTCCTGCCTGCTGCCACCTTTGCACCTTGGACATCACCCCGCAAGGTGCCGGGGCTGGTGTTGCCTCTGCCCTGCGGTGGTTTCGAAGCAAAGAGAGCAGAGCTGGGGACGCAGGGGTTAATCCCAGCAGGCGCAGCGCTGGGGCCAAGTCTGTAAGTGACTCCCTTTGCTATTTCGAAAAGAGGCTGCCTGGAAAGGGAAAGGAAAAAAAAAAAAAAAAAAAGAAAGAAAAAAGAGAGAGAGAAGGTTTACTTTACAGCCATCGTTATTTCATCTGCACAGTTTATACAATGGAAAATAAAAGCCAGGGTATGCGAAGGCAAGTCATTTCTGTTTCATTAATGGTATGGAAATCGTTTTGTTTTTATAGGGGAAAAACAAATGTGAACTTGATGTGTGTGTGTGTGAGTGTGCATGCAACTCCCCTCATTGCAAAGGGCAGAGCAGTGAAATCCAGAAATAAGAAATGACTCAGAGGCCGTAGGATCTATGAGTCAGTTGAGCTGTTGTTGTTTTTAAACACGAGCGAGAGCACAATATGGGCGACGATCGCCCGCGCAGCCCTCCCGGCCGGCCCCAAACCCAGCTCCAGCAGCCCCGGGGGTGGAGAATGGGGTCTGGGGCAGGGAGCTCGAGGTCCCCCGCAGGGAACGTGCCCTGCCCAGCTCGGTGCCTTGGGCAGGAACAAGATGGATGTGGAGGTGGCCGGAGGAGATGAGCAGCTCCACGAGCAGATGGAGAACCACTCGCCCTGTCCTCACCCACAGGCAAGACACTGGCTGACCAAAATTGAAGAGAAACCTCTCCTCGCTGGCTCCAGGTACCTCGCCATGATATGACCCAGCATCCCAAAACAACACGAGGTCTCTGGTTCACAAAAGGTACCCCAGCAACACCAGAGACTGCCCCAGCAGAAGGACAGACAATATTCGGCAGAGCTCGTCTGTCCCCGGGGAGAAGTTTGATCATGATGTAATTCAAGCATCTGAAAGAGATTTGAGAGGTCAGCTGGTACAGTCCATACCCAATTTACTTTGTAATAGGACTAAGCATTATTTGCTAAACACTTAATTTAAGGGGTTATTTTTACAAAGAAAAAAATAAGTGGTAGAATAAGTCAGTTACCAGCCTGTTTGAAGAAGGTCCAAATAAACCAGAAATGTATACTGTGTGTCTTTTTGGCACGGGGAAGCACTGATGTCTAATGCAATCAAAATCAGCCCCTTTTTATTCACCAGGAAACGTTACTGGCTCGCTCCTCGCTCCACACGTCCGCTGCCAAGTACAGTATTTGTTCTGTGGGACTGTGCAGGACCACAGACCTGAGGGCAGAGCTGCTCCCCCGAGCCCAGTGTGCGCGCTGCCGCTGTCCCCGCAGAGCCTCATGTGCAGAGAGAGGGGTGTTGAGTTCTCTCTGCTCAATTTGGGCTCCCCAAACGAGGAAACCCAGGGTCCCTGCTGGGCAGATCACACCGGACAATTGCAACAGGGACGTCTAGCCCTGTAGGGATCCCCTGGAAATCAGGGATGTAGGAATTGCCCTGCTGCATCCTGCTTGTGGCAGCTCGGAAGTAATGGGGGCAGATCCTGGAGGTCTCACGTGTGGGTCAGCGAGCAACCACAGCACATCAGCCCCGCTGCTGTTCTAATCTCGAAAACAAGTACTGTATATAATAGGGAAGGAATTTGTTTGTTCTCATAATAATTTTATGAGCAGCTCTGTTATTATGCAGTCATGTCATTAGCTGTGGACGACGGCCCGGCAAAAAGCCTCGTCCTGAGCTGGGAGTGGATGGAGGACTCGTGGCTGAGCCCGGTATCCTGTGCTGTACCCACATCTCCAACTGCACCCGCCAACCTGCCCAGGGGTCCCTGCCACATCCCAGCCCTGATATGAACCCCCAAAACAGTGGGCATTCCCACCGGGTGCACCCTCTGTGCCCAGCCCTCCAGCTGTGGTGCCAGCTGAGATGCCAGAGCTCCAAAATCCCACTGGTTAGAGTGGGATTTGTCTCCCCCCGGCACAAAGTCTGTGACTCGGGGCTGACCTGCTGGGGAAAGAGGATGCAGAGAGCTCCTGGAGCAGTGAGGAAACCTTGTGCAACTAGGAAACCTTGTGCAACTGCTGGCTGAGCACCAGCTGCGCCCCGATGCACGCAGACACGCAGAAAGGAGGAGGCCAACTTCACTGTGAAGTGCTTATGACCCAAAATGATCAGTTGTTCTTTGTCCTTGAATATTAAGTGCAATTTAAGTGCAATTTAGTACTGAAAGATGGAGTGTAATGGGCATAAGGAGGAGACCTGAGCAGGTCCTGCCTGGCAGAAGCCTTGGTCCCTTCCACCTTGGGAAAAAGATGGACAGTGTGTGCCTCAGCATCTCGCACCGAGTGCCTTGGCTTGCACCCCTCTGCTGTTGGGTTGCCACAAAACAGCTCAGCAGACACAATTTGAGAATGAAAACCACTCATTCCACTCTGCTGCGAAGCGAATTGCCTGAGCATGCCATCACTTTGGCTACAAAGCGCCGTCTCCTTCCCCGTAACGAACACGCTGTGCTTCCACCTCCTCACACTCAGGCTTGCTCCTCGCCAATACCACTCACGTCCCAGCATCCATGCTTCAACTGGCCCTCCAGGAGAGCGTGGATGCCCTGTGGGCAGCAGCAGGCAGGAGGAAAGACGTCCCGACATGCTTGGATGGTGGTATCAGCCCTGCAGCTCTCGCGGGCACTTTTGGTGTAGTTTTTCCCTTCTTTTGCCTGCTTGAAAATTGTCTTATATTCCCCCTGTCGCCTCTCCGGGGTCCTGGTTATAGATAGCAGGAGATTTGATGCCGTTCTCGTGCACAGGAGAACAAGCCTTCCTATTGATAAGAAGCCAAACTCACTGTGAGCCCACCTCATCGGTGACTTCAAACCGTCTTTCCAACCCTTGTTCCACAATAACTTTGACTAACTGTACTATTTATTGGCTCACATCACATCCTTATGGCTTCAATTTATTTTTGGAAAACTCAACCCACATTTAATTAGTTTATAGTTTGTTCCAAGTTTTGCTTATCCAGCTCTTTTTTTTTTTTTTTTTTTTTTTTTTTGAAGTTTATATTTTGATGTTTAGCATTTGCCTTGGCAACATCTGGAACCCCTTTATGGAAGCGTATTGTTACTTTTACTGCTCGTGCAGCTTTATTAAATCATCCACGTATTAATATTGAAAGTGTTCATCTGGGTCTAATCAGGGCCAAGACGAGTGATGTGGCAGCTAAATTGTACCTACGAGCTCGTGGTTCAAGGACACGAAGTTCTGAGGAAACTCACAGTGGGCTTTGTGCACTTCTGTTGAGGAGAATAAGGAGGGGGAAAAAAAAAAAAAAGAAAAGATATTCCTGCTCTGACCTTTCTTGCAGAGCAGATAACAGCATCGCAGGCTGAGCTCGTTTAGAACAATTTGTCTCCAAAGAATTTTGTCCAGTTACTGCTGTATTTCTGGCTCTCGTTTCCACATTTAACTCTTTCATCAGCCCTTGCTCCTTTCAGTGCAGGTGATCACAAACCCGGATCCTCACTGCATGCCAGGAATTGTGCTCACACCCTGAGCCCTCCAGCAAAGCCTCACATGGGGTGTTAACGGGTAAATGACAGCCCCATGGGTGTGAATAAATGAATGGCAAAACCCTAATGGGCATCGAGCAATATGGGCATTGCAGGCAGGGGAGGAAGGGACTCACCAGCGGGCATGGATTTGGCCACGGCCATCCCCATTATCCCACCAAACCTTCACGCCTTGGCAGTCCAAAATAAACCCCAGCAGCAAGGCCAGTGGGGAGCAGCCCATTTTTGCTGGGGCACTGCATGAAGGAAACCCTGGAGAGAGCAGAGGTGCTGGGCTCCGTCTCTGCATACAATGACTGGGCACCAGAAGTTGTCTTTCTGGACAAATCCAGATGGAAAATACTTTTTTCCCCTGGACCAACAAGATTTATGAAGCAGCAACCTAAAGCTGGGCAGACTTTCTATAGAAATGACTATTTTTAAGCCCTGTTTGTGGTTAAAACTTCCCATGCAATCCTTCTCTGCATGCAATAAAAATTCTCCATGAGGAGTACA
This sequence comes from Anas acuta, assembly GCF_963932015.1. Taxonomy (NCBI): domain Eukaryota; kingdom Metazoa; phylum Chordata; class Aves; order Anseriformes; family Anatidae; genus Anas; species Anas acuta. Next base: position 16,376,849 of record NC_088984.1, read on the forward strand.
GGTAGCCCACACCTCTGAAAAAGAGCTGCTGTAGTTCAGGTTCCCACCTGTGTGCTCCTGCATGTATTTCTTAGACTAAATGTTTATTAGTATGTACTTCTACATAAGCCGTTTAGTGGCTTCATTTTTCTTTTTTTAGTGGGAAAAAAAAAAAGACATTTAGCAGCCTTAACAGGAAGTTTAAATTTAGCTGGGATTTATTCCTTAACTGAGAATAGTTCCTATAAAAATAGAGATAACTTGCTCCCGTCCGGTGGGAGCTGCCACCGCGGGGCCAACAGAGCAGCATCTGCTCGCTGTGAGCTTTGCCACCAGCTAGAGCACGTTGGACTGAGCAGCTGGGCAAAACAAAAGCTACAAATCCATGTAGAAATAGTCATTTTGGGCAGCTTCCCCAACAACGTGTGAATTGCTGAAACCAGCTGGATGCTGTCCTCTGTGCCCCGCAGCCTGGTGTGCCGGTGCCCGCCGCAGCCTGAAGACCAACCTGTGCAAGTGGTGCGACTCCACGCCGCCGGCCTGCGAGCAGGAGGTGTGCTACAGCAACTGCAACCTCAACTCCTACTGCGAGGACCCCTACGAGATCTGCGTGGCCATATGGTGAGCTGCAGCCCCAGGGAACAGGGGGATGTGGGGAAAAAGGGGTTGTGGGGAAAAAGGGGTTGTGGGAATGTGCTCATGGGGATGCTCATGCTTGAGCTGTTGGGCATCAAAATCATTCAGGGCTTTCTATTTCTCCCCCGTTGACTCCGTTGTAATCATAACTGCAATGTGATTTGGTGTTTCCTATAATTAGTACTGGTTTATTTTCTAAATAAATTATGTGTATAAATGCCTGATGCAGTGCTGCTGCAGTCAGGACCTCTGCACGCACGCAAACCTGAATTGAGCTTTGCAGGCTGAGCCTGTTGGGCAAAGCCAGCAGACCTGACCCCAAAAGCCGTGATGTCCTCCTGCATCAGGCTGGGAAATGCCCGGTTTGGGGCTGCAAATCCTCATCTGCACCCGAAGATCTGTCCCCATCCAGTGAATTGGGAATTGGAGCTGGTACCAAGCTGCTGGTATCATCCCCAGGGAAAAACCCTTTTTTGCTTTTCCTGGAAATGCCTGGAAAGGAAACACGATCCAGCATTTGGGTCAAACGTACACCCGGATGAGCGCCTCCCACAGCTTTTTGGTCCCCATGAGCAAAACTAAAACAAAAGTCCATTTTGGGTCTACCCAAAGTGATTTTCTTCTCTGTCCCTTTTAATTTGGCTGCCAGAGTGAGAGCCAGCTAAGCACATATCACTGGGCTTTATCTCAACCTGCTAATTAGTGTGATCACTGGACTGCCCCACTTTCAGCAGGGTTTTGCCTCAATGTAATTGTTGCATTATGGACTGAAAAAAAATAACAAAAACACAAGACCAGCGAGAAACCCAAACAAACAAACAAAATGTGCCCCTTACCACCCCCACCCCCAAAACTAGAAAAATCTGACACTCTGCCCCAACTACCCCTGCACACAGATGGGGAGCAGACCTTAAACCCTGCATAGATGAGCTAATGTCTTTCAAATTACCTGGGCTTCCCAAGAAAATGCCAGAAGCACTAAGGCAAACGTTGTTTCACTCACTTCAGTGGGATGAGGATGACAAATCTGGGTTCTTCAGTTTTATTTCCAGTTTCCCAGCTGACCTGCAAGGCATTGTGAAATCTCTCCGTTCCTCCATTTTTCTCCAGAAACAAGGGTCACACCCTGGTGTTCTGCCTTGGCAGCTGCTTTTAGCTCCTCATTAGCCCTTAATTACACACTGGCCCTAGAGGGGTACCCAATGATCCTCCTTAGGTGAAGGTCTGCTGGGCGCAGTGCAGCTGCCACCCCTTGCTCACCATGCAGACCACCTGGGTTAGCTCTGCTCCAGCTCTCCATGGCAGCTCGTCCCATCTCCTGGCTCCAGCTCCTCACAGCTGCCACCAAAAGCTCTGGAGGGAATATACTCGGCTGTTGGGGGAAAATTGTCCCCCAGGCTGCCAACAGGACTGGCCTCAAGGTGCCCAAAGAGCCGTGCAGTTTGAACGTGCTCCTTCCCTGCCCAGCTGGCTCTTCTCTCCGCCACCCCGTTGTCCGTGCTGCCCGTGGTGATGGCTGCTGGTGGTCTCCATGACCTTAACCGAGGAGTGGAGATGAGCTCGCGCCTGGGGTTTGGATGGTGATCTGCATTTTTCTGGATCTGTGGTGGGAGTTTCACAAGTGTGATTCTAGCTTGGGCTTATCTCCCCATAAACTAATGCAGAGGCCAAATACCACAGGCCCAATACAACATTATTAAAAATAACAAGTGCTCTGTACCTTACCCCATCTTGGCCGTCAGAGCCACGCATCCCCATGACCCCCACACCCGAAGCGAGCTGCCTGCCCTGTGTGCTGCACCACTGCCAAAACCCGCTCGGGGCATGGGGAGCGTAGGAGACCTCACAGCAAAGCACTTCCCTGATGGCTTTTCTGGGCTGCTAACCAGCAAGGATGGCTTCACCGTGCTCTGAAATAAGGGGCTCCCGTGCGCCAGGACACAGTTGTGTTGGACCCTCTCATTAAGCCAATGCAGCCACAGGGAGAATGGGGGATCTCCAGCAAATGAGCAGGAATATACATGTTATACATTTCCCTATACATGTGGCAGCTTTCCACAGCTTAGAAACAGACACAGCCCTACAGTTCCTACGTGCCCAGGAGCCGTATCATCATCATGTTATTTCTATAAAAGTTCTGACCTTTGGAGCTGCTGAATTATAGTCCCCACCAGCTACCCGATGGCCCTGCTCCTTCAGGTGGGCATAAGTGGTCACCCAAGGACAGTGCTTGAAAACCAGCATTTAGCCCAGGAATTCATCAATGAAATGGGGCCAACCAGCTCCGCCAACACGTGTTCGCTGAGGGGAGCACACAGCCAGGCCATTGCTCAAGGGCAGGCATCACAGTCACCGTGTCCCCTGCCTCTCCTGCACAGGTGGTGGGGGTTTGGAGCCCTGCCGAGGCAGGGATTGCAGCAGAATAATGTGCTAGTTGGGAAGAGGCTGTCCTTGCTTTGGAGGTTTCCTTTGGACCGTGCAGCAGCAACGTGGAGGGAATAATTCCACCCGCACCTGGCCTGGCTGCTGGCGCTGGGAAAGGAGGGATTTTGCCCCAGATCCCACGCAGGGCACTGAGCCTTAGGGCTGGCACTACCTGATCCAACACCTATTAACTTGTGAATTATCTACAGGAAACAACAGAGTCCCTGGCTCAGATCCTACTCTTGGCATGCATTACAAATTTCTCTTCCACCATTTGGAAGAGATAAAGAGATTTAACAAAGCCCCCCACAGGCATATATAATAAGAATTATACCAGAGTCACCACAAACAGGTCATTCAATACACAATTTAAAACTGATGCTCGGGTGATGTTGGGCTGAAAACCCCGTGCTGCCTGCTCTCTGAAGGCTGCACCACTAGGCTAATGCTTTGTCGGTTCATTTGGCACCTGCAGGAGACAGGACAACGACAGCATCAGGATCAGCACGCTCTGCCACAACCCACACCGTCCCATAGAAAACCTCATGGTCCCGAACTACAACACCTCGCGCTGCATCATGACCCACCAGCCCAGCGAGGAGGGGATCATCTACATCTGTGGCTGCGTGGACGAGCAGGAGTGCAATGACAAGCTTATATTTGAAAACCACACCAACGGTGAGTAGCTTTACTAGTGTTATGTAAAGTGGGTAGGAGCACTCAAAGCTAACAATAAATAAGTCACGTGTTGGGCCTTTGCATTTCCAAGAAATGGGGTAGCAGATGCAATGTCTTCTTTGAACTTTTACGTGAGGTAGGTAAAGTTTGTACCCCCTCACTGAGCCCAGCGGTTTGCCAGTGGCTCACCCATCCCTCCAAGAAACGCCTCCTGAGAACACCAGATGGAAAATGCACCGTGTCCTTCAGTAGGCTGCGCCCTTTGACATGAGGCAAATCGGCCAGGGAACCCAAGAGCTGATGTAACTCAGAGTGAGTCAGTCTAAAAGCTTTGAGCAAATCACACCAGCTCAGATCCTGCACCAGACTGCTGCCCAGCAGCGTGGCGGTGCCAGGGAGATGGGGCTCAGCAGGCGGTGGTGCTGGGCATCACCTTCCCAACCTCTCCTGGGGCTTCTGCAGCAGCATTCTCCCTGCACACAGCTGCAGGCCCTACAGCAGCTTTAAATCCACGCTGGGGAAAACAAAGAGGCAGCTCGTGTCTGTTCCTCTGGAGGGAGGTGTGCTTTGGAAAAGCTACCAGCTAGATCGTCAGCCTCTGGAGCCTTGTCCAGACCTCCAGAGCTCCAACTGGACCAGGTCTATCCAAGCGCCCATCAGGCATCTGACCCATAATAGAGGCAAAGCAAATCCCCTCTAATTTTCCATAATTCATGAGATGCTGAAAATGATACTAAGTATAACCTACGATCCAGCAGCACAGCTTCTCCCACAATGCTAGAGGGGGGAAAAAAAAGCATATAAAATGCAAATTCTCAGAACAAACAAGCCACTTTTAATGAAAGTAAATGATGCTAAATTTGGCAGTCCTTTGCTGCTCGCTGAGCCAAACATAACAGGTACACACACTTCTAAAGAGAGATAGTCAAATCCCAGAGCTGATGCTGGGATATATAATTTCACACCAAAATGACAACTGGCTCATTGGAAATGCCGCCCCCAGCCAGGACTTTCACAAACAGCCTCCTTTTGCCAACCAGCACGTAAAACGCTGAAACCCAGAGCTGGGCAATGCGTGGGCTGAGACCCAGGGTATTTTGCAGAGAAAGCAGAGCCACTGCCTCTGCTCTTGGTGGCAGGGGTGGGAGCCGTGCTGCAGCCCCCTCATCGCAAGGGGTTTGTGTTGGGAAGGGGCATCCTCACGAAGGAATTTGCTGAAGCTGTGGTAACTCACTGCTTTTGGGACTCATGCACGCGACGCCCTTAAAAATATCTCCTCTTTCTTCAGCGTTTCAGAGATGGGATCTTAAGCATCGGGAAAAGCCATTAAAGCAGTAGGTGATATCCAGGCCTCGCGCTTTCCAAAATAAACATATTCCTGAGTTAGTTATTGATTTATATCAGTTTAGGTTGATCTTGTGGTTTGAACCTGATGCCTATTTTAGAAACGCTTTCACAGCCTCGCAGAAATTAGCTGCAGCACGTTTTTTGAAATTTGCCAAGTAAAATAGCGAAACGCTCTGTTTTTCCAGAACCTGAATTATGATCTGCACACACTGAGGTCAAGCAGCAAGAGTTTTGCTTATGGAATGATTCTTATCCCTCTTCCCCTGGGTTATTATACTTGGCAGAAAAACCTCTGAGTAAGATTTTACTTGAATATCTCTACTGAAGTCAGCATGTTTATTCCAGGAATTGCGAACATCAAAGCATCAGACAATTACACGTTGCGCGAGGGTTAGGGTTTTTCCCCCCACACTCCAATGAGCTGAAGGCGGACAGGGGCTTAGAAGACATAAAACAAAAGCGAGCGTGCCCAGGGTCGGTCGATGGGTGCCAGTGCTGCAACGTGATGATAAACACCACACGGACAGCACTTAAGCAATGCTCATTCACGGCAGCATCGCTCGTGGTCCTCCATGCCATCCCGGCCTCCCCTCCGGCATCCCTCCTCACCCTCCATGCACAGAAGGGCTCCAGAAAACCCCCTAAAAACCTAACAATCTCAGATATTTGATATGTTCAAGCCTTGCTTCAGCTTTACCACCATTATTTCTGCCCCGGCACAGAGAGGCCATGGCTGCAGCGGGGTCCGGCGCCCCCAGCCCATGGAGCGCAGGCCGGCCTCCCGGGCCCTTGCTTGACAAACAGCCCTGAATTCGAGACCTAAAATGAACAGCCCTCGCAATAATTGCATACATCTGGGTTCTTACCCTTTGCTCAGATGGGATTTGTGTGCAGCCTGCATTACCGCCCCGCGAACGGCTGCGCCTTATTAACCGCTCCACATATTTTCCTCCTACCCGCGATCAAAACAAGATGTCGCGGGCCCCTCACGGCAGCGCCTTCCTCTCCGCTTCCCTCCCCGCAGGCTACTCCATGCTGCAGAGCAAGGAGGTCATCCCGGTGGCCGCCATCAGCCTCCTGCCGCCGCTGCTGGTGGCGGTGATGATCACCGTCATCTTCTACCTCTGCCGCACGCAGAAGCGCCGCAAGAGGGCCAAGGCGTGGGGTGGGAAGCAGGGGCAGCCCCCGGCGCTGCCGGAGCCGGGCAGGGCGGCGGAGCGGGACGAGAAGCTGTCCGTGATGATGGACGATGGCCCTGCCGGCTTGAGCCCAACCTGCGCCAACAGCCTGAACCACAACACCGAGCTGCTGCCCATCGAGCTGGACGAGATGGTGGGCAAAGGGCAGTTCGCCGAGGTGTGGAGGGCCAAGCTGAACCACAGCAGCTCGGGGCAGTACGAGACGGTGGCGGTGAAGATCTTCCCCTGCGAGGAGTACTCCTCCTGGAAGAACGAGAGCCAGATCTTCACAGACGCCAGCCTCAAGCACGACAGCGTCCTGCAGTTCCTCACAGCCGAGGACCGGGGCTCGGGGCCCCGCAGGGAGTACTGGCTCATCACGGCCTACCACAGCCGGGGCAACCTCAAGGACTACCTGTCCAGCCACGTCCTCAGCTGGATGGACCTGCAGAAGATGGCGGGGTCGCTGGTCAACGGGGTGGCCCACCTCCACAGCGACTACACCGCCTGCGGCCGGCCGAAAATCCCCATCGCCCACCGGGACATCAAAAGCACCAACGTCCTGGTGAAGAACGAGCAGGAGTGCGTGCTCTGCGACTTCGGCATCGCCATACGCCTCGACCCTTCCCTGACGGTAGATGACTTTGCCAACAGCGGGCAGGCGAGTACAACCCCTCGGCACCCCCCTGGATGAGGCCCCTTGCAAGCCACGCATGCCATCAGACACATAGCACTGGGTGGGAGATGTGGCCTTTACAGACGTGACCTGGGGTGGTCAAAGCTTAAACCTACGGGATGAGCCCCATTGCACAGGGCAGCTCTGCCAGGTGCTGCTTTTGGGTGCATTAAGGGAGCCCTCACCTCCAGAGCCCACAGCGAGGGCAGCCCCACAGCAGGCAGGTGGAGGCAGAGCAGGGGTCTCTACACCAGACCATCCACACCAGGAGACCTCACCCGCGTGCTCCCCTGCCCCTGCTAACCCTTCTCTTCTTTGCGGGCAGGTGGGCACCGCCAGGTACATGGCTCCTGAGGTGCTGGAGTCCAGGGTGAACCTGGAAGACCTGGAGTCCTTCAAGCAGATGGACGTCTACTCCATGGCCCTCGTTCTGTGGGAGATGGCCTCCAGATGTGAAGTGGTGGGAGGTAGGCTTGTCTTGTCTCGCCCAGGCTTGTCTTGTACATCGTAGCCCCCTTCCCACACATACAGCGACCATCCTGGCCCTCATGTCCCTGCTGGTGACACTGCTCCACCTTGACGCAGGGCTGTAGGCACAGGATGTGGTTTCAGGTGGGATCTGCCACCAGCTCTTGATGACCACCAAGGGATGGCATTTGCCCAGGCACTCGCTGCATGTGTTGTGGCTCAAAGGGGATGGCACCGTGGTCGAGGAGCAGCAGAGGGGACCCCAACACCTCCGGCTGCAGCTGCAGAAAGGCTTAGCGGGGGTGGACAGCTCAGGGAGGTCTCCAGCTCAGGTCTTCAGGACGAGGGGGTGGTTGTCCCAGGGCCCAGCATCTCCTGGTAATGAAGTGTTACAAAGCAAAGAGAATGGGAACAAGGGGGGTAAATTCAGCAAATGTAAACCCAGAACCCAGAATTTCACTTGGGGGATTAGAAAGCCCCCAAATCAGGCTACAGCTGCTGTCTTTAGAGTATAAACACTCCCCGTGCTGCAGCTGCACAATGTAAGCAACTGAGCATCTTTGCTTGGCCCACAAGGTGCTGGTGAGTGGCCAGAAAATTAAAGCTAATTAAAGCTATTGGGGTTGGGAAAGACAAAGGGTGGCCTCTCACCTCTGCAGTGCAGGGCTCCTCAGTGGCCTGCCATGACTTGGGGCTGCTCTTCTGCAGGGGCCATTTCTCCTCTTGCCCAACCCCTGCCCACAGCCCAACTGGGGTTGCCTCTCCTGTCTTTCACCCCCATGACACATCTTACCTGCTGAAAACACGCTTCACCCAAAGGAAGACCAAGTCCTTTGCAGTACTCCTACGTTCAGAAAAGTGGCCAGGCAGATCGACCAACCTGTCTGAAAACCACCTTTAAAGCCTGGCACTATACCTGTGTGTTCAAATCCTAGATTGTTTCCAGAATGGTTTTTGCAGACAGATAAAAACACATTTATTCCCATCCAGTAGGCCACACCAAAGTAAGGCAGTCAGTGTGCAAAAACCGTCCTATTACACTGCTGTCGCTTCCTTGCAGAGGTAAAGAATTACGAGCTGCCTTTTGGGTCAAAAGTCCAGGAGCAGCCCTGCGTGGACACCATGAGAGACATCGTGCTGCACGGCAGAGGGCGGCCTGAGATCCCTAGCAGCTGGCTGGTACATCAGGTAAGGCAGGAGCAACCTACCTTGCCCCACCTCACTGACCAAGCCTGAATATCAGTAAAGCTGCAGTCAAATCAGCACAGCTGCCTGGGCTCAGATAAGTCCCCTAGACCCACTTCAAACCATCAACAAGGGGTAGAGAAAAATTAATCGGTGAATAAATGGCCACAATCGGGAACTAGGAATGCCAAGTGAAGGCATTCAACTATCCCATGGATGCTGTAGTGCAGCAAAACAGAGCACTTCAGCACAAGTCTCCTGAAACAGTCACTCCTGTGAGTCTGCTCCAGTTCTGCCATCACCACTGCATCCAGAAACCCATGGCTCAGGGAACATGCCATCCCTCTCATCAAGCCTTCCCACAGCAGGCAGGGCGGGGAGGAAGGTGCATCCAGGCCTCTACCCTCAGAGGGTCTGAGAGCACAGCATTTTAGCACAGGAAGCATAGTCCAGCGCTCTAGAACAGAAACACTTCAGCAATAACGAGATAGGCTGTTAAAGCCATCCACAAACACACCCAGAACAACCAGCTCCAGAAATATTGCTCCCACACGGCTCCCTCCTGGCCCTGACATGGTGTCCTCTTCCCCACACCCAGTACTCTCTTTCCCTGCATTGAGGACACGAGGGGTAACAGGCAAGCTGAGCACCATTTTCAAATCTTGGCCAAATCGGCACTTCCTAAATTTCACATCTTATAGAAAAACACCATAAACTCATCAACATTTCGGCTCATCTGCAAAACAAGCTGAAGCATTGGGACTGCTGGCTCACAGAGCCCTGCAGCGCTCGGTCATTGATCATTGCAGATCGTTTTGCACCATCTACCCCTAAAGCACACTGCTTCCACTGGCTGCACAGCACACAAAGCCAGATTTTTGAGAGGAAAGATACAGTTTCATGATTTTAGAAGGCTACGTATTCCCTACGTCTCTCTCAAAAAGGTGTTTGTCCAAAGCCCCAAGGTCCCTGGCTGACCAAAGCTGCAGCCAGCATCAAATGAATCCGTGGTTTCTGTTGGACCATCGGTGAGTTTATCAGTCAGCAAGTTCACAGCTGAAGTTCACCCAGCCTTTTCCCTTGAAGTAGTAAAAATACGCGACCTTAAATCAGCAGTGCTGCATGTTTGAAGCCTTTGAGTATTCATCTGAAACATTCACCTCCCAGGGTCTCTGATAAACTCTGAAACCACAAGAAAAACATACAGAGGCTGGGGTTGTCAAAAATCACACTCTGATAGAGCCTAACCATAACTGTGCTGTTTGCGGAGCTGGAGAAGGGCTGACTGCAATTACCTCCGAGAAATAATGCCGCTGTAGTTGGGTCGGTCTAGCACGTAAACAGAGCGAGGTTTATAAGTCAGTGACTTTTATTAGACCACCTAATAGCCACTGGGGAAGAGGAACAGAAAAGCCACGTTGTGTTCCTGAAAGTTTGCCTCTGACTAATATTAGCTGGTCTAATAAACATCTCCCTACAAGCCCAGCTTTAAGAAATACTCCCAGCCTTTCCCAAGCAGCCTCCCCAGGATGCAGCACAGGGCAGCACCATCTGCTGGGAAACAGCAGAAGTCCACCAGTTCCACCAGTTCGCGCTGCTCGGTGCCTCCAGCCCCCGCTGCTGCCTCCAAGGTGACACCAACACTGGGGAGACGAGGAGCTCGTCTGCAGGAAGCACCCGCAGATCGTCCCATCAAAGAAAAACAGTTTCTTACATTGCTCCAAAGGCTGCTTCTGCATGTCAGCATAGGGCTCCCTCAAGTGACTGCTAGCCATGGGTTAGGATTTTCAGCTGACATTGGGGTCACAGCACTGATTTCCCCGAGAGCTGACTTGCCCAGCGTGCCGCACAACAGCTTGCAAGGCTGCACAACAAAGCCCATTACAGAACGTTATCCCCGAAGTATCCCAGACAATTTGCAAACGCCCATGCTTCTACCTCATTTTGCCATTAAAGAGAGTGATTATTTAGGCCAGGTAAATTCCCAGGGCTGGGTCACGAGGCAGCTGAACAGCCTGCTGTACTGTCACTGCTGAAGGGCTGGTGCAGGGCAGGAAGGAGCACTGGGAGCTTATGTCAATATTGCTGCTAAAAATACACTTGTAAAACTAACTATAGCCAGACAGAGCAAGCAGCATCCCTCAGAAACCCAGGGTATCAAGCACCAAACCCAAACTAAGCCAAACTAAGCCCGCTTTGCAAGCAGTACAAAATGCAGCAGTCAAAAGAGCATCACCACATTTATGAGGCAAGCTGCAAATAAATGTCCTGATTGCAGGGTAAAGCAAGCACAGGGAGAGCTGGTGACTGAGCAATCTAACAGTGCCATCTTCTAGCTGAGGAAAAGCTTAAAGAGCTTCAGCTAAACTAGCTCATTTTCGCATGTTAATCAATTATCTTCAAATCCTCCCAATTAGGCTAGCAAATGAATGATGTCAGGTGCACTGAAATGCACCATCTGTCAGTTTTAGTGCACGAGCCCGTTCCCTCTAATCTGGGTCCATTAGGGAAGATTTAGTACAACATTTAGTACAACAAACCTTGGCACAGAGCAGTGGGTTCAGAGGAAGGTGCAGGACAGATGCCACTTGCGGCACACCGCTGGGAGACCCGCGGTTTTTCTTTCATCTTCATGTGATTTTCTTTGTTGTTCTCTTAATTGCAAATTAAGAAATGCACAAAGCCACTGAAAAACATGACGCTTTATTTAGAATAATGATTTTTCCACTGTGGTGCAGCCTCGGTTGACAATGATGAGAAAAGCAACAGCACATGATAGGAGTCACAGAGTCAAAGGGAGGTGCAGCACGGCTCCTGGTGCAGCTGCACTACTGGCTAAAAAAGGGGAAATACCAGCAGAACACTGCTGTTTAATTAAAAATAGTGGGACTCTTCACATCACTACAGCAATGGAGGTAAAAAAAACACACGTTACTGGGGGTTGTAACCACTGCAGCCAAGAGGAACTGAACATGTTCTGAAGCACGCAGAAAAGCCCCCAGCCCCACGTAAGATGCTATTTTGTGGTGAGAAAAAAGTCCAGCTGCACGCTACGAGGAGTATTTGGCATGGCTGGCCCTCTGAGGAAGCCGCCGAAACAAGAAGTCAGTTTGAAGAAGTTTAATTCTGAACTTTAAATTCCAAACTTGCCTTCAAGCTGCCCCTGCCCATCCCCTCTGCCCAGCTCTGCGGGTCACCACCTGCACCTCCCCTCGCCCTCCTGGTTTTAGGGTGCTTGGCCAACACTGAGAGCAGATGGAGGGCATAAGTCCCTTGGGGCCCTGGTTAAGCCCCGCAGTGATTGCACTCCAGCTTTCAGGGAGGATTTCCTGGCAGGGTGAAAAATGCTTGGGACCAGACCCCATGTCAGCAGAGGATGCTCCTGCAACCCAAGCAGTGCCAGTACCGGTACAAACATTGGCACTTGCCACAGATTTCCAACGCTTTTTCCTCCTGTGCTTAAGCTTAGCAGAAAAAAAAAAAAAAAAAAAAAAAAAAAAGTATTTCCGCAGGAAGCTGTCAAAAGCCCATTAAAACACTGCTTTACTGAGCTTTTAGCTTCTCTCCCTCCTGCCTTCAGCCCTTAATTTCAGCCCTTCCACCTGCAGGGGATGCGTTTTCTGTGCGACACCATCACCGAGTGCTGGGACCACGACCCCGAGGCTCGCCTCACCGCCCACTGCGTGGCCGAGCGCTTCAACCTGATGGCACAAATGGATTGCGATGACATCCTCAACAACAACACGGACAGCGAGGCCGACAAAACGGCCTCCCCGGGCGGGGAGCACCAGGACAGCGACGGGAGCAGAAACGTGCAGTGACCCAGCAGGCAAGAAGCCTCTGGAAACAGGAGGATGCGCCAGGAGCGTTTAGCTCACCGGGAAAAAGCCTCCCTTTGTTTTTCCAAACGGAACTAAGATCTAGTACATAACTTATTTATAAGATCTGTTTCCTCCCACAGATACAGTGAACTGTGGAATCAATACTGTGGTTAAAGTGCAACAGTGTATATGAACTGATTTTGTACTTACTTTAAATGTATAATGATGCAAAGCATTTCTTTTATTATTTTTTAAAATAATAATCTTTTATTAATAAGCACCTGAACTCCAGGTTCATCTTTTGAAGTCCTTCTGTGCAGTCACCATGAGTTTCTCCTCTAACTGCTTATTCCACAGAAGTCAAAACGTTTTGATTGCTTTTAATGCCCCTTCCCCCCCCCCCAAAAAAAAAAAAACAAAAAAACGGTTGTAGCAGCAGTAAAAAGATGAGGTAGTGACTTGAAATGATTCTCAGTGGAACAAAAGCCAGCACCCAAGAACTAGTTCAGTTAATCGGGCAGTCCTTAACACATTATGAAGATACCCGATAATCCAGTTCATCAAAGCCTGATTTGCTGCAACTCCCACACACTTTTTTGTCTTTTCAAATGGGGAATTCCTGGGTGTCCTTAATGATTCAGGTGGCCACGTGAAGTTTCTTCAATAGAAGAAAGATGTGCATGCACAGGCACTGCTGCTCCAGCCTCAGAAGCCTCCATGCAGGATGTCAGGAGGGTTCTGTGCACCACCACCACCCCTCCCACCCGCCAGTACCCAGTCTGGTTTCCAGCCACCTCCAAGCAGCAGGTTGGTACTACAGCAATCCTGCCAACACGGGCACCTTGGCCAATTCTTGCAGCTCTTTCACACACGCCCCGCCGCGTTACTCAACCTGAAGAAACATGATCAGGCAGAGCTGGGACCTTTCCTTCCCGTAACCACCGGACCAAGCCAGATGGACTCTGCCGTGGAACGGCAATTAACCCAATGTGAAAGGTAAGTCACTCCTCAATGAACCCTGGCATTGCAAATCTTAATCCTTGCAAGCAAAAGGCAATAAAAACCTCAGCTGCTACGAAGAAGCCCTGCAAGCCCATACCTGACATGCACCTACACAGAGGTTCTCCCAGGAGAGCAGGAAAGAGGAGCAGTTTGCTTGCCAGCACTGCATGGATCAACCTCCAGACGCAGGGGGAAGGGACTAAAGCACGTAAAGGCCACGAGCAGCCTCCAGCCGAGGCTCCTTGATGTGGAGCAGCAAAGCAGATCTGCAGGGCTGCTTTGGTTTCTCAGAACACACAGCTATGACAGCACCAGCCCATACAAAAAGCTCTTCTCATCTCACTGTTGTTTCCGCCTTTTTGGGCCATTTCCACAGCCCCCGAATTAAAGGTAGCACAAAAATGTCTCTAATTCCCTCAGAAGGGGAATGAATTAGGTTGCATCAAATCTAAATAACAAAAAGCTGTATCAGCTGTGATGTACAAGTTTCCACCCGCAACTGTTACCCTCCCTGTCATTCTCAGCAGTCATCCACCTGGTTGCTGCCTCTGTCACCTTACAATCTCCAAGTCAATCCTTTCTCTTGAAGCAGATCTCTTCTGGTTCACCACAAACACCACCCTTTCCGCCCACCCAACTTCAGTCTGATTTATTTAATGCATTAATCACTGCTCTGTCTGTATGCCCAGGAGGAACAGAGGGCATGATGCAGCTTTTCTAATAGTGACAGAAACTGAGAACACACCAAACTCCCTCTACGCTGTCAAATCCTTCCTTCCTGCAATATTCAGTGCAAAGTTTCCCACTGATGTTTTCATCAAGCTGTTTGGATATAACACTGGTAAATATATTCACTTTTTCTTCCAAGTTCAGTTCAAGAGGCTTTAAAATGCACTCTGACCTGGTCTTCCTCCAGAGGCGACCAGGATCCAGAGGGGATCAGCCTGTGTGAACTGAAAGCTGAAGGCTGCAGCTCCCATTCTGAAGGCTGGAAATTCTCCCAGGGAGACAGACTTTGCCCTAGGCTTGATAGCTTACACTGTAGATACTCCACTCAAAAGAGTATTTTAAGAAATGCCTCCTAATCTATTCCCCTCCCCACGCCTGAAAACAAACTCTCCCATTTACACATTCATTCCCCCACCCCCCAATGAAAAACAATCCAATAACCAAGCTTTCAGGGTCATACACTCACATTCCCACATTGAACAGTGACACACCACACTCAGCTCTCCATGAGCAGCAGGACACCCAGCACCTCTGAAGAGGGCCAGTTAACCTCCAGGATCTACTTACATCTCCAGGAGCCCCAAACCACTAAGATCAGTAAGAATCTTGCTCTTAAATTCAGTAGCCAAAAAAAGGGGGGGAGGGGAAAAAAGCCAAAATCCTAAGTTTTGCCATGCTCCCCATTTAACACGCTGTGGTTCTACACAATACCTATACAGCAAGCAGCAGCAATCCCTTCCCTTCACTCCAGAAATCACACGATGGGAACAACAGTAGTTATGCAAGAGAATCAAATCTGGGCAGTGTGAAATACATGGCAGTCTGCTGAGTACTTGCAACTCTTAGAAGAATCAAATAAATGTCACAATTTATGCTGGATATTAGGTGGCTACATTTAAAAAAAAAAAAAAAAACAAAAACTGTTTTCAGCTAAACTGTTTCCAGAAATAACAAGAAATCTGCATCATTACTAAACTCACACCATGAAGCCATTCCAGTTCTTGTGATCATCTGAACAAAGGAAGATTTTTCCTTTTCCCCCCTAGCAGCACTCACACGTTAAAAGGATTCATCTCATGTTTTAAGACTACTACTTCAGCATTGGTGTGTTTTTTTACATAACAAAATTAGTAACAGCTTTCTCAATGTGAAACCCCAGACAAGGGTGGAAGAGAAACAACTTGACTTACATTATATAAGGAATGCAAATGGGTTTAGGGTCAATACGTGAGCTTTTCAGTCTGCCTCACAGCTATCACCTTGACGCACTCACAAATCAAAGTTTCAACCAGAGTTCAGCAACTGAGTCATGGATCTATATTTTAATAAGCACAAGTTTATCAGCTGAGCATACACCAGGGGAATAGGTTTGGACCTTGCACCAGAGCCCTTGCTGTTTATTTAAAGAGCATCCACTGTGTGACAGAGATAAAACACCTAGGAAACATACAAAGCATTGTCAATCTATGTTCTTCCCCTCTGCCCACCCCCAGTTTGGTACAGGTACCGAAGAACTCCTAGGCAGAGGAAGCCCACATGCTGCCACCATGATTCCTACCCCAAATCCTTGAGTTGCCTGAGAAGCATGTCCCAGACGTGCTGCAGAACCAGAAACAAGGAGGAACTAATCCCATTGTTTTCATTTTTATTTTTATTCCTGGTTGAACATGAAAATGCCCAATAGATAACCAAAACTAAGAAGACAGGGTAGTTGTATAGAATATCACAAACAAGACAGCAGGGTCTAAAACACATTCTTCTGCTGGAGAATAGAGTTACTACTGAAGTGCACAGTGCCAAAATATCTCGCTTTAAGGGCCAGTGAAAGCCCCAACAGACAGATCTCCAGCATAAAAGACACCAATCAATTCTTCCTGGCCACCTGATCTCTAGGAAAGCAAACAGAACAAATTATTTATTTTGTAGTTTTATTACCCCCACCCCCACCTCTCACAAAGGGATGATGACTCGCATGGAGATCTCAGTGCATTTCACAGCAAAAAAAAAAAAAAAGAAAAATCAAAATAGTTGTGCATAAATCCAACTTTTTCTTTTGCACAATTTACAGTTTGTGTTGAAAGTTAACATGGTTATTTAAACCTTCTGATGCATTCTTACACTTGTATCTTCTCCGCAGAAAACATCTTACCAGATCACAAAGATGTGAGTTCTCATGAGGATGGATCAGGTGCAGCCATTGCCATGGCTGGGAAGTGGCAGATAATGTTATATACACTGACTGGAAGACTACATCAGAAGAAAAAACAGAGTAAGGCACCACTGTTGGAAAAATTAAGGTAGCTTGTAGTTACAACAATAACGAAAGCCATAATAGGTACTATTCTTAATTGCCAGCAATTCTTAGACCTCAATAAAATAGTTATAAAAAACAAAGGATGTTTGTACCTGAATACAGTTTCCTGATATCTGATTGTGTTTCAAATCAATACCCAGTCTTCAGCATAATCAGCTTTTTGCTTTTTTTTTTTTTTATGGTAAGATGAAAAACCAAAGCCTACAGTCCATGTATTCACAGGTCACATTTCACTGCTTTGTTCTGAATAACACCACAGGAGAAAAACCAAAACAATCCAAAGGATAGTTTGTAACACTGATACTTCACCTTTGCGATGATTTGATGGGTAGAGAAGTTTAAATACAAAATTGTGTAGTTTCTGTTCTGTTTGAAAGCCTTAGTCCTTAGAAGGGGAAGGTGGAGGAGAAAAGGCCAAACCTCAATACATTACAACATGAGAAAAAAATCAAAGTCACTCAAAGATTTAATAAAATTAGGAGTTGAAAAGTGTTCAAATTACTTTTCCAATTCAAGTCAATTATTTCAAGTATATTAAAATGTTTCAGAGGAAAAATTTCTCCATGGTTACAATTCTAATTGCTTTTATAAATCCATAAAAAAGAAAGGTAGTCTCTACGTATATTCCTCCGAAGCATGCACGCATTCTCTCTGAAGAAAAAAGTTGTCACAATCCAGTTGTTTCTTAACACTGATTTCAGGCGTGTCTTCCAAACACCTCTCCAGTTTTTGCCAAAAAAGGTTTAACGCCGGGCATAAAAGCAGCAATTTGTTGTTGCTGTTGTCTACACGGGTACTGAGCATGTTTCAGTTATTAGAGCTTGATGTAGAAAAGAGTTCCCACGTCACTCCAAAAACCAAACAGTTCCTTCTCTTAGGCAGCTTTTGCAATCACACCTATTTAGAAGAATCTTATAGAAGTCGGATAAAATCTTCTGGATCATACAAAAAAACAAGTCAGTTGGATGTATCTGGCAAGTTTGTCTCTACCACCTCGTTTTGAATAGCTTTAAAGTGCCCTAGTTTATTTCTTTATGCTCATTTAAGCTTTCACTATTACATAAAAAGGGGACACTCAGTGTGATTACTGTGTTTCGAGAGACAGGGAAAGAGAGAATATCAGAAACAGGAAACTCATCTGTAAGCAGCTTTTCTAGTTAGTGTCCGTTTGCTGAGCTTGCACAGCAGAGACTGCTTTCCAAAGGGGTTTATGATAAACCCAGCCATCTCCCTGCAATTTAAAGAGAAAACACAGTCATAATGCAGACACTGCCTCGGTAGAAGTCTCTTCACAGAACTGGTAGACTGATAGCTGTGAAAACTAGAGGGACATAGCTTCTAACTTTAACTCCCACAGACTAAGACAGATCAACTCTGCAGGCTTCTGAGACTGCTTCAGAACATGCACGACCCCCGCTGAGCTACAGCGCACTCTGGGAACTGGCTGCACTCGCAATTAACCCAGATAGAAAGCCATTCTTCTCAACTCCACGATCCAGATTTCTTTAAAAAGGCAAAATAAGGCACCAGCAGAGGGGCAGCTATCCAGTGATTATTAACTCTAATACAGCCCGTTTTCTTGGAAATAAGTGGCTCTGGACTACATTTAAAGTTTTCTGGCTAGATCTCTCTCATATTAGTGACAGAAGTCGACCTCATCTAAATCTAGATACTAACAACATAAACACCTAAATCAGAGCTGATCATGCTAACACAGCTTAAGTCCTACTATATTATTATTACTACCATTACTGCAATGCAGGATAAGCCACTGAATGAATAAGCTCCATCCAAAACATAATGTGCAAGAACAGGAAGTTCAAAATACAGAATAAATTCCTCCTCCTTCCTAAAAATGCGTTTACATGGACGCGACATAAGCACAATTAGTACAGCTGATTCTTTTCCTCAGGTATTTACTGTGGCAGTCTGCTTGTACAGCGCATACATGTAAAGCCATTTTCCACATGCCACGGGGAAGAGCTCAGTAAAAGGGGGAAATCACAGAACAGGCAAATATCTCATTGCACAGTATTACAAAACAAGAGCATTTGGGAAATGAAAGGTAAAGTCACACTTGGCAGCTGGTATGTCACCTTACTCCTCTGGATCCCACGGAGCTAATCTGTAAGACCCAAGGCCAAATACTCTGCTCTGACAAGACACGTACCCACATGTGCACCTGCTTTGACTGAAGTTCTGCCTTTACCTTCATCAACAGCTATCTACTTTGGGACTTACTTCTTTGAGGAAGTATTTAGTACACCAAGGTGTTTCTGTTTCAGCACGAAGCCTCTCTTCATTCCTCTGTCGTTCTTCAAGGGCTCGCTTGTGTTCTGTAGCTTTATCGATGTCTCCATCCCGCAGAGACTCTGTTACGTGTTGCCACAGCCTCCTACAAACGAAGTTTATAACTTTAGTTTTCAGAAGTTTTCTCAGTCTGCAGCCTCACACTGCAGAGCAAGATCACTGCACACTCCCCTCCACTTATACAGGACAAACTGACGCAGGACAAAATGTAATGGTGCAGCACAGATGGAAGGGCTTGTGGCCAAGCCTTACATCTGCAGCAGCAGTTTGGAACAGATAGAATGGCTCTGAGGCTTTGGCTGTGCCAGTCTAACATCTGTTTGCCTTTAGAAGCTGCTGTGGAAGTGGAATTCAACAGGCAGTTTCTTGGGAGGACCTCCCTTGGCAGGAACTGCCCAGATGCATAGCTGATGGTTAAAAACAAAGCAGATAATGAGGCTTTGCTCTAGCAGCACTTCAACTCATAGGACTCTGTCCATGAACAAAAGGGACAAGGTAAACAACCACATGCCTGTGCGCACTGATTTCTCATCACCATTATGCAATTAATTTGGGGGTTTTCATTGTTGTTTTATTTTTTAAAAGCAAATGAAGATCAGTGCTGCTAAGCATTATTCACAAATAATATCTCCATTTGTAGGTCTTCCCAGGGTATTCACCAGACTGCTCAGGACAAAAAGGGTCAGATGGCAATAACCAGATATTTTACCTAGATTCAAATGGTCCTTGCTTCTCAATGGGCCGGACTCGTTTTCTTGTCACCAACAGTTTTGTCAAGTCCACGTGTTTTGTCTCCCCGTTGCTGTAGGTGAACTCGAGCATGCTGTTCCACTCTCCTTGCACTCTGCACACCACTGTGTTTGTCGTGTTCTGCTTCACTTCACCCGTGACTCTAGGGAACGTTAGTTTTTATTCTTAAAACGCCATGGCTAAAGCCACCTTAAGACTATTCATTGCATTAATCACAGCTCCATTCTGAATGAGTTTGTACACTTGTCACACCGCCTTTACAAATGTCAGTTACTTGAATTGCATTTGCATGGAGAAGCTCAAAGAACAAAGTGACTTTCACTCATTGCTCCAGTTCTCTTCATGTTACTCAGGAAACTCAGTTTTTGGCTTCAGCTTAGACTTGTTTCAAACCTTTTAATGGGATTTGAAGTGAAAAAGGAACTAACACAAAGTATATCACATGTAACAAGGAATTGATCATTTCCACTTGAAATACCACATCAGGTATATAGTTCAAATTTTAAAAGTACAAATAAAAATGCAGCTTTCTACCGGGACTATCGCACTACCTGCTGGCACTTTATTTTATGCCACTGTTCTCCATATGTAAGTGGTCTCATATCTATGTTGCTCATATAAACATCACACACACAAAGGCAGAAGGCAAGGTAGGAAATTCCACACTACCAGATGAACCAGGGTAACAAGGTATTAAAAATGTCTTTCTAATATCCAACATCTCATCCAAAGTCTCGCTCAGATGAAGTTCAAGTATTGCCATTAGCACACACACACATTTTTCTTTTCAACATCAAGACCTGTCCAAAGGCCACCTGACACCCATTTCATCATGAACTGAAGAGCAGAAACTTACAGAGCATATTGCAAATTGCCACGTTCAAGCAGAAGTTGTGATTCTTCCTCCCAGAAAGAGCAAACTATGGTGTTTGCAAACTGTGCAAACAATGCTTTAGACATGCTCTCACTTGTCAGGTGCTGCAAGTTTCAAAGGACACTATCTTCAGCTTCAGCTAAACTCCAATTACCTTTTCACAGCTTCTATAATCATATCTAACTCCACAGCACTGGTCTGCTCTCACTTACTCTGAGCAGCCACACATAGAGGAGTGGAAAGCAGCTCCTCTGTGCTCCCACCTTGCCCACACAAAAGCACCAGAAGCTCCAAGGAAGGAGGAGAGCAGCACACAGCTGTGCCACGTTCCCTCTTTCATATGCACTGGTCACCTCCATCTGTATCTACCCATCACCTAGTGCTTAAGCACAGTTTTCTATTACAAAAATTTAAGATTCATTCATGAAAAGAGGACGGAGTTAGTGTAACATGGGCAATAAGAGCACGTTTACATTCAGCTGTTTTTTTTCCTGAAGTTAACAAATGGTAACAGTTTCTGAAAAAAACTGAAGGAGCAGGCCACAAGCCAGCAGCCTTCATTTTGTCTTGCTTTCTCACCCTGGGGCTTTCAACCCTCGCTGAAGCCCCTTGTCCTCCTTCCTGAAGATCTGCAAGTAGGCTGCATCCACAGCACGGCAGAGACCTGCACGTCCAGGCTTTGCACTTACATCTCCCCAGGACTGAGCTCTTCATCTTTCCAAGTGCTGTGTGGTGACACTGACAACCCAGTACTTTATTAGCAGTCATAAAATTGCTGCCTCTACTTAGCTTAAAGCAAATAAGGTTTTATCACTCGTGCAGCATTACAAGGTGCAGCGCTGAGCAGCTAAATGAAACTTATTGTGACCTCTATTTCCTCCCGTTGTGTTACTCTATGGCATACAGCCATTCCCAGCATTGCAGATCATGATTATCTGCCTGAACTAATGGTGATTAAAAACCTGGTAGCGTTTATTGGATAACTTGGCATGATTGCTATATGCCTAGTTATTACTAAATCCTCAGTTTCAGCAAGCTAAAGGGGTGCAGGACCAAGGAGCCAATACCTAGCTGAGCTCTAACAAGGGTCACTACAAAAATCTGTAACATTGCCATGGCAACTCACTCACGTTCTGCATAACCATGACAACGCTGCTGCCTCCCCATCAAGAGGTTCCTTTTGGAAATGTCCACTCATAGCCATGTCACATTTCCAGTAGTTACAGCACCTTGAACAGATCTGGCCAAGAAAGCCTCTATATCCACGAATAATTTCATCGACACAAATAACAAAACGTTTTCCAAAGCCAAGTCATTGAAGTAAAATTCATGGCTTACTTTTATGGCATAACAGAAGCTATCGAAAGGTGGAAGACATAGGCTAAACAGTGGGAATAAGGATCCCAAATGATACATTTTTGCTCTGTTTCAATCATGATGCTTTTTCATCACACAAGCTTCAATTCTCCAGATGCTACTGGGCTGGGGAGCTATGGCTGCAAGCTAAATTCAAAACATGTATGGGAGTCTAAAGGGCAAAGCAATTCAAGACCCAAACTTCTGCTGGGTCTTCCTTCTTTCACTAGTTAGTCTTTAAACATGGGCATACATTAAGACTGAAGAATCACTGTTACAAGAGCTAACATTCTTGTCTTTGAAAACAAAAAAGCAGGTATGTCTACCTGGAAGTGCTCTGTAAATAGCTTAAATTTGATAGGATTTCTGTATGAGAAGCATAAGAAGACCACTAGCTAACAGAAGACTATTTACTAACATTCTCTGTGGTATTTTTACCTTTTTCATTAAATGCCAGCTGAGGGCTCCTTCCATATGACAAGCAACACTGTTGAGGTATTCAGTGAGGAAATACAAGGCAATACAACTACAAAGCATGTTACAAACACGTAACCCTTTATGATAGTATGCTCAGCCTCCTTTCAAACAACATGCAAATGGAAAACCGAGAAATACTAAGTAACTTATGTCAGTATTAAGAAATCTGCAGCAGCCACGAAGAAAAGTCAGGAGCCCTGTTTTCCCAGCAGTTTGAACCAAGAATCAGACAAACATGGAATTCCCTTACTGCCTCTACATACAACCTAACTTTTCCTTGAGGATCACAAGAAGCAGGGATATTATTTAAGACCACAGTGATACCTGAAGTATTCATGAGCAGCAAAACCAGCTAACTCTCAGACTATCAAAACACTGCTACTCAGCACCCAGAACAGGGCAGTTGCATAGCTACCGGAGTTCTAGAGCACAAAGCTATGTAGAAAAATAGGGGAAAAAAAAGAAGCGTCCTCACCGATGCAATTTGCCACCATACAAGGGCTTGGTGTGGAAGTTGATACTTGCAGAATAGCCAGTCTTTGCACAGTTGATGTTGACTTTTCCTCCCAGTTCTACCCAGGGAACGGTTAAAATTGATCGAGCGTATGCACAGGGCAGAGAGAAAGTATATTCCTCCTCGTGTTCCAAGAGACTTAAGAGACCTGTGTGAAGAAATTTAGGACACCTTAAATTAGCACCATTTTAGAAATGATCAAGTTAGTTGTTGAAATATATCCAATACTGCATCTGACTACATTTCCTCATAGACCCCTCACACAAATGACATTTATTACAGATTCACGAAAATGTTTATACATGTAGATAGAAAGTACTAACCTGAGTACCACAGCATTTCAAAAAAAGAAAAATGCATTCATCCTAACAATATTGATCTACAAAGTACAATACTGTGCTGTGCAACATACTTTTCAGTCATATGTGAAAGGGCTGTTGCTGTCTTAAGAGCAGTTCCAGAACACAGCAACACAAGATTTATGCTGCCAAAAGGAAACAATGAGTGAGTACCCTGAGCTGCAGTTCTTGAGGGAGGGTAATATTCCTGTTCCATTTCCTCTCTACTTAATAGATCCTACCCTATCTGAAGGCAGGTAGCAGAGAATCTTCCCTGCTGCACTTACCTGCCAAAATAAACTCAACTCTTTCCTGACAGTGGCTTTTGCAATAAATGTCAAGAATCTCATAAAAACTAGAATTTTTCTTTGGGCTTTAAGATACATGGTTTGGTTTGAATCCTACCAAAAAAAAAAAAAAAAGACACCACACAAAATCTACCTCTCAGCATTACAAAATCATAGCATAACAACTGACTGCTGTCTGCATCGACCATGCCTCTGCAGCATGCCATCTCTGTGCACCTCTGACATTACTTTTCTGAGTTTCTCTTGTTTTTCATATTTGTGACATGATTTGAGAAATACCCTAGAGGAGACATGAGCTTGTGAAGTTACCTGCTACAGGTAAAGCATCGAGATGTGCTTTCCACATCTCCTGCCGTGCTCACTCTCTTGTCAGGTAGGCAGTTTGCAATTAAGTGCCTGCCTCCTCACCCCCCACTCCCCCCCGGTGGCTGGGCAATATACACGAGGAGCACAGAGTGGGCAGTGATGTCTCATCTCTTGCAGGAATTACTACCACTAAATGGAAATTAGAGTTACCCTCCTCTGTCCCTAACAGATCCAATTAAAACTTAAATAGTAAGATACATAAGAGCAATACTTGCAAATGAATAACACTCCTATTTAATAAATATCTGATGGAAGTTAATTCATCCAATGCTTGGGAACATTCACAAACACCGATTTGCAGTAACTGCCCTTTGGTTCAAAATTCAAAATTTTATTTCCAAATACAATCCTGATTTCTGGCAAAGAGTAAACTTATGTAGTGTGTCATCCCCCCTCTCTCCCAGTATGAAAACCTGCTGCTTATAATGAGAGCTTGTGGCATCTTCTGTGCTTTGTAAAGTACTAAATCACCAAACGGCTGTACATTAAGGCTCTCAGATCTGAGATTAAAGGAGAACCAGAAGTACAAGAAAAAAATGAATACCCACAACAGCAACTGACACCTCCGCAAACAGATTTTTCTGAAAAGTCTTTGAAACAAAACTACCAAGCAGCATTCACTTGTTTTGTGCCTCTGGCAAAAGTACATCAAGTTTTTCTCTCAAATTAGCATTTTTAACAACATTCTAAAGTGAAAAGGAAAAACATTACGCTTACCCTCACCAACCATTGTCACTCCTATTGACATTCCTAAGAATTTACTTTTTGTCCAGACATGAGCATTGACACACATCTTCCTCTCCACACACTCAGCATAAAACCCTGAGACGGGAGGATGGTGGGACACTTGCTCAGCCACAAATTTTACTGTATAGTAGTCCGACTCTGTTTGGCCTTCCAGATCTTTAGACAGAGTTACTTGCTCTGAGGGGGAGTGAGCGGGTAAGTTACTGCCCGCATCTGCAGCTACTTCACTCTTCGGCATCCTCCAAGAGCAGTGAAACGTTTCCCCGATGATGGGATTGTACGGTTTCTTGGCGATAGCTCCTTTGCGACCTTCGTGAAACGAAGTGAGATAATACTCAACGAAGCGGATCATCCTCTCCTCAGGGGTGGTGCCGTTTGTGATTGCAATGAAGAGATCCGGGTGGGACATGAAGTCCGCATACATCTCCAACAACGATCGCTTCTCTAAAATAAAAGTAGGAAGAACCACCTGAAATAAAACAAAACCCCAGAACACCTCGTAAGTGAAATGAAGAGGCAGGCATTTTTATAAGGGAAGTTTTCAGGTGTCAGTTTTCATTCCGTCTTGCTTTGGACACTGCACTTTCAGACTGAACCTTATTGTCCCTCTTCAAAGGTATGAGGGAAACAGAGCTGATCTGAGGTCTCAAAATTAATTTACAAGGAAAAAAGAACATAATAGGTACAATTAGGACAGAAGTGTTTGAAAGGGACTGAGCACCCCTAGCATAAATAAATCAACTGCAAAGAAAGAGATAATGTGTTCCACGTCTGCAGAGGAGAAAACAAGCAGGAAGGAGCTCAAACTATAGCAAGGACGGTTCAGAATAGAAGTTATGAAAGGTTTTGTCTAATGGAGAGAAAAGCATGCAAGCTATGCCAACATGCTTGACAGCCTGCAGAGTCTCTCACCATAGAAAACAGGACAATCATCAATCAGAAATTAACTTTAAATTAATCCTTTACCTTTGAGCAGAGGATCTTATAACTTCCTCATATTTATCCACCATGACAAAAAAGAAGTGATATCTCTTGCTGGGCCATGAAAATATTTTAAAGAAAGAGGCTATATCAGTCTTTTCCTTCCCCGTAGTGGCAACTAACCTCATGTCATTTACTCTGTTGTAACGAGCAAGACAGGGTGTCTCAACCATGAGATCCAACAGTCCATTTAAATCAGCTGCATTCAAAGAGGTGTCTTCACACTTCAGTTACTTACTCTTGTTAAGTCCATGCCAAGTTTCAGCTGAGACAAGAGATGCAAGATAACACTGCGCTGCTCCTCCACTGCTCCCACGTTATCTTCTTTATCATCACCGATATCCTCCAGCTCCTCATCTGGATTTATTTCTTCAGGTTCCTGCAGTAAGAGCCATAAACATCAGCTCAGAGATGGGACTGTCCACACAGTATCCGAAAAAGGATTTCATATTGTAACTATCCCTGCATGATAAAAGAGACTAACCAAATCCCCACACAGACCTACAGAGTAGGATATTCTCCCAGGCTGCTGAAGAACTCAAGAGGCCATTGACATCACTCAGTGCAGATTTTACTTAGAATATTCTGGCTAAGATTTCTCATCATCTCTCACACAGGTCAGAAAAGAGCATAAAAGCAAACATGACTTGTTTTCCTGTAGCTTTGTGAACTAACAGAATGGCAAGCCTTTAACACATATACAAAAATAGTGAAGCAAAAGCTAGCAGAAATTCTGGCCACTTTGATGACACCCTTCCACCTCTACACTACCACCTCAACTCCTTCCAGTGTTGTTGCCATCATCATTTCAAAGGTTGCATCAAAGAGTAGTTCCTAGTTACCTGCTTCCTGTCATGCAAGATGACAAACAATTAATGTATCTACAGGCCTCTGTTAGTACAGCTGAAGTGCCCAGACAGACTAGCAGAAATAAAATGAGCACCGTTATAACAACCACCATCCCACAAGTAGGAAAGATAAATGCTTCAGTGGAAGGGAGGTGTATTTCCAGCTCTGAGTAGCATCTTCTTAGGACAAACAGCTGGAAGGAGGCAAATGCAGAGGGGAGATGCACTGAGTGCCACAAGAGGGCAGCGATACACATCTGCCCAAAGGCAGACAGACCTTCTCCCTTGGTCAGCTGCCATCAGCTCAAGGCAAATTTTTGTCACACTCAACCACAACAGAAAACACAAGGGTCCACAACTTTGTGCAGAGCCCATAACCTTTTGGAAGACGCAGTATCACACAGGCGAGTCCTTTCCAAGGATGCAACACCATTCTGCTATCGTAAATAACAGAGCTGAAAATATGGAGTGTGATAATACTAGGCATATCCCAACTACAGACAGGAGCACACATTCAGCACTTGGCCTTATAGAACGGTTCGGGTTGGAAGGGACCTTAAGAATCATCTAACTCCAACCCCTGTGCCATAGGAAGGGATGCCATCCACTAGATCAGGTTGGCCAAGGCCCCATCCAGCCTCGTATTAACTCCCTTCATTATTATAAGAAGGAAGGAATCAAAGTGATAAATTTGAAAGCTCTTGGTTTGTTTGCTTTTTGTTTGTGGGTGTTGGTTGTTTGTTTTTTTTTGTTTGTTTGTTTGTTTTTTTAATATTTCGTGACAACTAGTCTGAATTATTTAAAAACATATAAACTATGGCAACTGAAAAACCTTCAGGTTTTATATTGCTAAAAGATAGCAAATTGAAACACGCTGCTGCAGGGGCATACAGCGCATTGCCTTTTCATAATGATACAGTCTTATGCAAAGAACTGTGTGAAAACAACTGGTATAGAAATAATGTAATTATGATTTTCTACCTCAGTTGGGAAATCATGTTCTTTTTAAATAATCCCGTTCTTTTACTTTAGTATTTTGCACTTCATATTCTTTTTGACAGTTATAATGATATAGGCTATAGCTGTATTTCAAAACAGTAAGCCATCCTGAAGTCAAGTGATGAGAGTTGCTCAGATTAAAAAAAACAGATGCAGTAAGAACTGGAAAAGAAGGACAGGGAGATTTAATAGCTGGAGACTGGCAATTTTGTCTCTCATCTACTTAGGCAGCTCTTCTTGGGTTTATTTTGAGAGCATCATGAATTCCAATTAGTTTTTTTTGCACTTCAATTTCCAGTTGTTTTAGATCAAAATGCGAAGGAATAGTGCCTACTTCAACACCTTACATTACCCTCCCAATTGGCTCCCTCTTTTTGACAGCTTGTTCCAGAAAGCAGCAAAATGTATTGAAAAAGCAAGGTACGCAACTTTAATTTACTGCAACTCCACTCACTCGTCCTCTAAACCAGCTAATTGAAAAGCATATGAAGAATTGTATTTAAATCATATTCACATAATATGATCAAAACATTTACAGATATTCCTCAAAATAATTCCCCACAGAAAGAGGATTTTCACATTACCTTACCCTTGTTAGCTGGCAGGGCTCTGCGATGCACTGCTCTTCTCTGACAGATGCTGGCTTGTTTATCTCTGCTGGGAAATTCTGAGCTGCTCCATTTTTGAAGTGGTTTGAAAGAGGTATCTTTGGTTCCAGCCAATTGATCGTTGTTCCTGAAGCAAAAGAAAGTTTGCGCTGAAACTTGTTCATCCTCCGGAAGGTCAACAAACAGCAGTTTTCACAAAACAGCTTTTTGAAGAAAAAGCTGAAAGCAGATCGTTCCTTCTGCAGCCAATCCCTTCAGCAGCCACCGAACAAAGGTGGTGCAATGAGACACCACCTCCAGTGATCATTAGCACAAACCCTGCGATTGGCGAGCTGTAATATGTGCAACTTGTACTGGAGGAACTAGTTGGTGTCAGGCAAGGTGTAATCAGACACTTCAGGAAGAACCCAATATCACCCGAACGTAACCCTGACAGTTTTCTTGAACTGGAAGTAAGCGGTGCACTTTTTTGTACCTTCTCAAACCCAGCTCGATTCTAGACTAAAAAAAGCTGGAGCAGGAAAAGTTTCACTGCCAATGTTTTCTCTGGAGAGGGCAGTCGCCTTTTCTTGGCTGTAAAGGAGGCAGGCACACGCTGTTGAATAAATAATAGGTGCTTAAAAAAAGCTGCAGGGCTTGGAAAGCTATTACCCACTCAATGATTCCAGCGTCTCTAGTTACTCCCAGCTAATTTATCACAATGGATCAAGTTCCTCATCAATAATGCAAATGTTCCATTCTTTTTCAAAGGCTAATAAGCGTACAGGTGACTCCAGTAGGGTTTGATGAAGAAAAACAAACTGTGACAAGCCATCTCAGTTAGGTTGTAAACACAGAAGTTATTAGGAAGCCAGAACTTGTAGCACCAATAGAGCAGCTCCCTGGGCTTAGGAACCACCACCAGGAAGGCTGCTGTCCCTTCCTATGTTATCCACAGTCCGTCCTTTCCAGATCTCTGTTGCCTGCAACTAGGTCAGATCCTCAACCACCACTGAGTAAAACCAGATAAACAGCAGCAGTTCCACCAGGAAAGTACTGGGACAGAAAAAGTACAGCTTTGCTAATGGTACCAGAAGACTTTTCCTCAGCAAGGGAGCTTATTTCCATCAATGAATTCACTATCAGAAATGAGAAACCCTCGGTTTAAGTTTTAGCCTGAACACAAGTTTCAAAGAAGTCAAGGAAAGAGATGTTCAGAATGACACTGACACCTTTTTGAAAAGGCTTTACTCATTTTAAAATCCCTTCATGAAGAACCCCTGCTCAGAACCATCACTTTCAATGTAAGAATCTCTAAATGTATATTCTAACCTCCATTTAATGCACACTCAGTGCCTATATATTAGCTTGAATTTAACAAGTGTTCCTCCTTTTATGCTCCTTACCAGCTTCTTCTAAAACAACCTTCTTTGTTATTATGTTCTGTTTAATTTCAC
The DNA here is from genome assembly GCF_963932015.1 of Anas acuta. Taxonomy (NCBI): domain Eukaryota; kingdom Metazoa; phylum Chordata; class Aves; order Anseriformes; family Anatidae; genus Anas; species Anas acuta. Next base: position 16,406,198 of record NC_088984.1, read on the forward strand.
TGTAAAAAAACAACAAAAAAAAACCTTACAGAATTTAAAAGTGACTTGAGATACTAATTGTGCTTCAGTGATGTAAACAGACAAGATATCACACTAACAACCCTGCCACTGGAAGATCATATTCAAATCTGTTCTCAACTATTGCAGGTAGCACAAGCTATTCCCTTTTCTTGTGATTTCCTCATTCCCTACAACTCTCCACCCTCCCCCCCCCCCTTTTTTTTTTTTAAGCATTTCTCAGCATGTCCCCTCTGCTACAAGATGGACATTATGAAGTTTATAGCAGTCTTCTCTTTCAGTATTTTTATTTGAGTTGCAAATTGTTATTGCCATTCACATTTATGATATATATTTTTTTTAAATCCTATACATTTTGATCATTTAACTTCTAAATTCAAGTCAACCTTGCCATTCTTCTTTATGTCTGATTTTTGGTACACCTTGATGCAGTTGGGCTAATGCTGTTTTTAATTTTTTTTTCCTTCTAAAATTTCTGCAAACCAACACTCTTACATAACTTCTAATCCTTGTGTTTTAAGCTTAACAAGCACTTGCCCAACACATTCCTAGCAGTCAAGTACCATTTTATCAGACCTGGAAATATATTTAAACTTGAAGTGGAAAAAAGTATGCTCTGTTACACAAGTTCTCTCTTCATCATCGCTCCTTGCTGCATCTCACTCACATCTAGTGCAGCATGCTTTCTGACCCTAGGAAGATTAAATAGCACACGTATATATTTTGTTAGATAGTACAGTCTATGTTCAATATTTTTTCCTACACATTAATATAAAAGTGCCTTGAATTAATATAAATGAGCATTTGAATTAAACCACAGTTCTTTTCCTTTCTATATGACCTTCTGAGGACTCCACTTCTCAAACCAGAAGGATAAGTACCTCTTCTGACTTTGGGGGGTAGGAAGGGGAAGGAGGAAGTGTAAATCTAAGCTAAAATGGACAACAACAACAAGAGTGGGAAAAAAAAGAGAGAAAATAAAGTTGTTTTGCAATTCTTTAAGGGGACAAATGCATTATGGTGTATCTCTAGAAATGCCACACCAGTGACAGACGGGAATTCTGCAGAAAAACAGTACACATGCTTTTAATGTTCACTTTTTAACTCCAGCCTCAATTATGCATCATCCTATTTGCTGGTCCTCCCCTCTCCACCCATCTCTAGGATTTAGCTATAACTTTAGCTTTAACTATTTAATAATATAAATCCTTTATTTCATGGTAAAAGCTAAATTGATTACACCTTTGAACTAATATGCATTGGCAAACCAAGTACTACAAATATGGTAAGAATATGGGAAAGGTAAGAGATTAATCATGAGTGTACTTTTTGGCATACGTATCATGTCTGACATATCTGTTGTATAATACAAGCATGAGTATCCACAAAGCTTCTTGTTTACAAAAAGGCACTGAGTAAGCTCTTGTAAATTCTTTGCATCTTATTGCAATTTTTCAAACAGAAAAGCAGACGCTCAGCTCTGTATGCTGCACAGAAATTTGGTGGCACAATTCTAGTAAGCACCTATTCGCTTTAAGCTAATTGACCGTGCAGGCATAGCAACATACTAGGCTTTGGGTTCTGTGGTGGTGTTTGTTTTTTTTTGTTTTGTTTTTTGTCATTTGTTAGTTGTAGTGTGTTCCTTTTGTAGGTGGTAGGGTTTTTTTGTTGTTGTTTTAAACTTTAGCCAATTTGTATTTGCCTACAGGGCTGTCCACGCCTCAGGAGGGAATTCAATATTTTAGTTCGTGTCTTAGACAAGTATGTTAAGCCAAAATATGAATATTGATACCTAAACAGTATTAGTAATATCCCATGCAAATTCAGAGCTTTGTATTTGAATGCCTAACTAGAAATGAAAGCTACACACATGTAAATGCTTAAAATAGGCACTAAGTATGCAAAAAAAGTCAGAAGAGCATGAGATTCAGCAGAGCTCTGCTGGACAACACATATCCTTGGAGTCTGCAATCCCATGAAGTTCCCCCTCCACTATTACTGTTCCCAAGCTGCCAGTTACATCCCAAAGGCAGCCACCTTTTCGTTGTGCCTTATGTACTTCTTTCTGTTGTGAGATGATCCACAGCAATTAGAACTAAAGAAATCCAGAGAAAAAAAAAAGGAAAATATTCACAAGAGTTCTAAACAATACCAGTAAGTCAAACTCTACAAAAGCTCAGAAGAAATGAGGCAGGCAGCAGTTTTCTCTGCCCATAGGAAACTGGATTTAGTGGAACAAGCATTTTTCACAGCTGAAGAAGGAACGGCTTCTTGTCTGTGATAGGGTCCAGCTCTCTGTGAACATCTATACCCACCTGCTGGTAAGGATCCCTTTTGTTGTGAAGCATGTTGTAACTGGAGAATATGGAAGCAGTCATTTAAGCAGTTCATGGTTGCCATGGAAGTTGCTTTGAGCATTAATAGGTCTTGATCCAAGGACGTAAGGTGACCGGAGACAGGAAGGCATTCTATGCTCCTGATCAAGTCTCTCTGCTGGCCCTCAGCCTGAGACATCATCTACCAAACAAAGCAGGTATTTATCAGAAGGTGCTGGAAGCGTGCTGTGTGATGTGGCAGATACACACAGAGGAACCCAAATGATTTTACAATGATAAAACTACCAGGTAACAGGTGTATATAAATTTAACCATACTTTGTTTCTTCTTGAAGCCACTGAAACATCATTAAATATGTGACAAAATAAGCACTAAAATACATGGCACCTTGTTAACGAGCAAAAGAGTATCACAGATTCTTTGGTAACATATGTAAGTGAAGAGGAATCGGAACACAGTACTTGCTACAGTAAACAGCAAACACTGTCAGGCTTGCCTGGTAGGGACACACACACAAAAAAAAAAAAAAACACTTCACACACACCATGTGAAGAATAATTAAGCTCTGTGACCTGCTCAGCCTGCAAGAGAACCTTAGATCCTTTCCATGGGTACCCAGATCTTTTCCTTCCCTTCCAGCCTTCTAAAGAAAGAGAGCTCTACCACTCAGTTCAGTTCAAACTGCACAGGATTCTCCTTTATCAGCAGCACTGCCATTATGCTTATAGGACCACTACCTCACTGTTTACTTTGCAGAGGGAGTAAAAAGAGTGGCAGAATTGTCACCTTAATTACATGTTGAAATTACAACTTTCCTGTTGTCATTTTCGCCCTTGTTCTCCCTTCAGTCCCTTTCCTGCTTCCTCTGGAACATCACAGAACCTGCAACAGCACATTTGCCTGCAAGAGGTAGAGCTGTAACGCACACCAGCTATCAAGCATTAGTCTTCAGAAGAAAATATATTATTTGAATTCCTCTTTGAGCTTACAGAAGCAGAAGATTGCCTGACTTTGAATCATAGGGATGAAAGCAGACTCCTCTACCTGCTAGTCACTCTTCTGAGGAGGAACAACAAACAGCATTAATGCAACTGGATACCGCTACCCCTGTGACCATTATGCATTCTGGCAGGCAAGTTAAACATAAAAACAGATTGATTAAGCAGAGCAGAAGAAGGATTTCTTGAAAGAATCCAAGATGCATTCATGCATTTAACTGCTACAGTACTATTTAGGTTTTTAATTTAGCAATTCTGGCGGTATTTCACTATTTTTGCTGTACCATTGCCTGCAGTCTCCTCCAGGAGCTGCTTTTATGCTTTTAAGGTTTTACACTACTCAAGCAATAGGTATTCATCCAACTTCACGGTATGTGGTATTTGGAAAATTTATGGGCTTGGCTACAGAGCACGCTACGGCGTGAATTTGCATATCACTTGGCTCTTTGGAAGTGGAGTTCACTGTGCACATTCAGACTGAGCCTGTCCCAACTGTCACAGTGCAGAAAGCTAGCAAAACCGTGATGTTTTGCATGGACAAGGCTGTGTAACTAGCACAATACTTGCCTTTTTTTCCAGTCATAAATGCAATTCAAGTCTTTGTCTTTTTTTCTGATGTTTTAAAAACTTCTGCTGGGTTAAGAAAAGGACACAAAATTGATTGACAAACAACCACAGCCCTTTTGGTGACCTTTGCTCTTAAGTCATTCACCATGCAGTAGCACCCAAGTGCCTCATTCCAGGTTCAGGTCACACAACAGGACAACCCATGCCATATTCAGCACTAACATCCAAACAGACATCTCCCCTTTCACAGAGCATACTTCAAGCAATCCTAAATCCTTCCTGCTTATTCGATCAGATCTGTATAAAAAAAGAAATGGTGCTGGGGGTGGGAGAGAGAAGCACAGCTGTTGAAAACTGGATGTCAGAAGCATGCAAGCTATAGCTCTCATTTTGCAAATGCATGCACCTGTATTTACTCAAAGTCAGCACAAATATCCTCACAGAACTCCTGTTTTGCAAGGTGTTCTTTTCAAGTCAGCAGCATGACATGTACTCAGTCAAGAACAAGGGAAAGGAAAAGGGACTGACAGAAGAACCAGCTACAGTGCAACTCATGGGCAAATTAAAGAATCGCCCCTCAGCAGGTAACTTGAAAGAGAAGGGTTCTTCCCATAGCTTCTCAAACTGCATTTGCAGTATTTGTGCTGTATGATGCTCAAGTGTAACAGGCACGCACCTGCCCTTTGTAATTTCAAGTATTTTAACTGCATCTAAAAAAAAATTGTGGGTGTTGTATCCAAGCATTTTATCTTCAAAACGGTAAGCAAACTAACTGACATTTACAAGGGGTATCATTACTGAGCATTGTCTGTACAGGTCAGAAATTAAAACTGATACATAATGATATTGTGTCACTAAACTCAGTAACAAAGTGTTCTGCACTCTTCAATGTTAAGAAAACTCATTCCACTTTACTCTGAGAAAACCTCCATGGTGAGAATCCCAATTACAGGACACAAGGCACTGCTTCAGTGCTCCAACTCACACACTCTCCTCTTTCCTCCCTCGAATTTAGAAAGCTGTATTGCCATCTGAAAAGTGAAAAATGTATTTCTGAAGCAAGTCCTCACCCTTCTAATTATCCATGCTTGCCAGACACTTCTTCGCTAAATTAAAAAGCCTGCCATTAGAGACTTTTTGTTTTACCAAGGAATGCATCATGCTATGCTAATTACACTGCTGACATTAAAATATGCATTAATAGCAAAACTGCTACAAAATCACACAGGTCCACAATTCAGCAACTAACTGTTTTAGAAGGAGCTTTATATTTGTACACTATCAATACTCATGAGTTAAATCAACCAACAGTCAGTCCATTCTGTCAGACAAGATGGACAGGTAACCTCCATTCCAGGAGGAATGATAATAATCAGGTAATAATCCCCAAGAGATATTACATCTGAATGTGAAGTGTGGAAAAATGTGTATTTCTAAATTGCTCATTTTCTTTTGCTCTTTTTCAAATCACATCCATCCCTGGACGTGAATTAGCATACCAGATAGCAGTACTAGTATTCTTAAGCATCAGTCATGACCAATTTCTCTTTAGCCATACAAAGCACAAGAACAGCATAGCCAATTCTTCTGTAACTCCAAGGAAGAGCTCAGTAAGTGATGTAACAGTTAAACCCTCATTACCTACCCTGCTAGGACTTGCAAAAATCAGAATACACAAGTCCATTTTGAGCACAAGGATACTATTGCAGATCGTGAAAGTCACAGACTATACACCACATACCACTACAAGCCAGGGCAAGTTAACCTCACACAGCTATGCAGTAATAGTTTGGGACATACAACTGACAATGTAAATGTCCAAATAAGAATAGCAGGCTTCTCCACAATCCTAAATATAAGATGATAATTCCTTCAAAAGACCATTAGGTAATTTAGAAGACAAACCTCTCGAACATCTACAAGGTGATCTGGCTGCAGAATAGGAACTCTTTTTCCAGTTGATAATCTGTGATGTCCAACATTGAAAAAAGAAACTGCATTTTGACTGGGTCTTCTTTGCACACCAGGAGAGCTGCCACTTCCTTGAGATGCAAGAGAGAAGCTGCGAGATTTCAGAGGAGGGTTGTTCTAGTGAATAAATAAGCATATGAAGAAAGAGTTACTTCCTAATAATTAGCAAATATTCTGATTTGAGCTGTACAGCAGAACATTTAATTCTAAATTTGTATAGAGCAAGGACAGATGACAAAGTCATAGTAATGTACTGGCAGCAATCTCTAAGTAGAGTATTTTGAATCATCTGTTGACAGTTGCCCTGTTTTACAGTCTAATTATAAACAATCAGTGAAATGAGATGGATCAATACTTTTCACTTCTGACTGGAAAATTAGCCCTTGATCTGCAACAGTTCTAGAAACTGACAGCTAATGGATTCTGCAAGGATAGAGTTCACATTTGAGAGAATGGAATTTCATTCACAACTATTAATTGAAGTAAACATTAACTCAGGATCAACCTCTTGTAGCTTGCTCTATCTTAAAAGCATGATTTTATACAGCTACAATATAGGTTTTGTGGTTACCAAGAGTTCCTATAAAATGTATTATGTTCTCAACCACCAAAAGTCTAGTCTAGTCCTCTGACCTTTAAGCTCCACTTCTTTATCAAACACCAGCTGATCAGTACCTGCTCAGGGAGGGTAAGTCAGCTCTTCAGTGCAAAGTGACTTCACTTTGTCTCATTCCTAAAGCATACTTCTATTACAAGTTAGCTATTACTCAGAGGATTTTTTCTTGTCATGAGTTTCAAGCAAAACCACACGCCCTTTTTCTAGTGTTTGTCTTAGATAACAGAACAGTTCGTTTGCAACTACCTCTACCACCACCCTAAATTATTTTTGCCCAAGAAAATATCAATTGTACAATACCTTTCCAATAGCTTCTGTGTGATGCTGTGTGCATATTTGTAGCCTGCTAACCCAGTGTTGCCGTTCTTTAGCATCAGTAGCTGAAAAAAAGCAAACCAAAAGAATTACCTACATGAAGACATTTTAAAGTATGTGCAAAAAGCTGCTTGATACTTCGAGATAGACACGGACATTAACAGTACAAAACTTTTTTTGTTCTAAAATTTGCTCAGCAGATCTGTAATTAGCTATGACATTAAATCACGTTCAACAGAATTAGCAGGTACTTTTTTTTTTTTTTATTTTTGTAACACAGAAAGAACTGTAACACAGAAATAACTTCTGTATATAAAACTAAAATAACTTCAACAATTACTCCCTACACACATTTTAATTTAATAACGTGCCATATTTTCCTGGAAGCAGAATAAGGTGCCCTGAATTTAAAAAAGACAGCATATCTTCAAAGAAAGAAGTACTAAAAGATATTAGCCCGGATTTCAACAGCCTACAAAATCAGAGAATGGGCTTCACTAACTGACACAAGAAAACTAACATACAGAACATTAGGAATAACATAATCCTTTACAGGTGTCAACACAGTAATGTTACCTACAATGAATTAGAAAACTCTGCATCAGTACAGTTTAAAGGACACTATACATGAAGATTAAACCCCCCCACCCTACACATCTCAAATTTGTGGTCTTCTGGACATTATCAAGCCCAAAGAGTATGGAACCATCCGTACAGAAGGACAGCTCTTAACTAACTGAAGAGCAGGCTGAAAGTTTCACACACAACACTCATTACAGCAGTCAGTCAAACAAATTCTTTTGCTTTTGGACAGGCAGCCAAGCCCAGAGCGGCAACCACAGGTGAGAGCCAGGAGTGCCTCTAGTGGAAGAGTCCCCTGGCCAAGAACAGAGGTCCTACCTCTTAGTTTATACTGCTCCCCACTGGCAGCATTGACTGTAAAAGTGTGAGAGTCTTCATCACTGGGCGAAATTACAGCTCCTGCCAGCTGCAAGGTACCCCTGGGCTTCAGATGTCTTGACTGTTCATTCACAAAGTACTCCAGTAGGCCAGCATCATTGTTTAAAACAAAAAATCTGCAATGGTGATAAAGCAAACACACAAAACAAAGTCAGCATTTTCCTCTTCTTTTAAGAAGGGAAGGTGAGAACAGATATAATGAAAGTCTTGATTTCTCACAAGTTCACAAGAGACTGGACTGAGACTTAAAAGACTTGTGTCAGTACAACCCCAAACACATGAAATATTTTCCCAACATGTCTGCAGACAAATTAAGTTTGTACTAAATTTTTCTCAAAGATTGGGATGGATTTCTATAGAACAAGAGAACAACTGTGCTCACAGAAGAATACTACTGCAAGATTTTGAGACTTAAAAGAGCATTTTTTAAATCATTTTTTAACTTCTTAATCATACTTTAATACAAATATTATTCATCTGCATGACAGCTCAACCTATATAGAGAAAAGGATTAAGACACTTTCATCAAGTTTGCCTAATAACATTGGATTTTCCCATTTTCTACTTAAAAAGACTGAAATACACTCATTTAGGCACTGCCAAGAGTCTTTGTTACTAAAAACTACCAGGAAAAAACAAAACAGAAAACTTACCGATATTGCCAACCAGTGACAAGATTGGTGTATTTCATTAAGTAGCCATAAATATTTTCCATGTGATCACTATCACAAAAAGAAAAAGAAAAGCAATCAGATGATATCAAGTAGTAAAGCTTCAGTTTCTAAGCATCATTATCTATTCCCTGAAAACTAATTTTCACCTTCATTTTTTAGAGCGGCGCTATCTTTAAAAGAAAAAAAAAAAAACAAAAAACCAACTACCAATACTTAACAGATTTGAATCTCATTTCTGAGATTATTTCATAAGACAGTTTAAATGGACTTACTGAACTCCAAACAATTTCCAGGCATAATTAGTTTCATCAACACTTAGGATTCATTCAACAGTCACTCTGGCGTAGTTTCAGGTAACTATAGACACATACTTGTTTTGTGTTCCCCCATTTAAGTAAGCTTTGTAAACAAAATTAACTTTCTTTAGCTTATTAAGAGAACCTCAATCATGGTCACTAGCCAAAACCTGCTGCTGGGTAGTCCTATGCATGGTTCTGCTTGTCCTTAATTTCCAGAATCCTTCCAGACTGTACAGGTGCTGTGCAGAAGACAACATGCATGTACAGGCCATATCAAGATATTCTGAAATATAAACCAAGCCTGAAATGTCTCCTTCTCTGGCCTGGCAGGAAAATCCAGTTGTTTCAAAGCCTGAACTTGCAACACCCACCAGAACTAAGAACCCACAAGGGGCATGTAGTGTGGAGACTTAACATCGCTACAGACAAAATACATTAGTGCTTCTGAAAATCCATTGTCCAAAGAAAGGTTTACAAGTCTTACGGCAACAAACTAATCTCCTTAAAACCACAGCTTGAAACTCAACTTTATACAGCACATTCCCGTAACTCTAGAAATGCTGCTGTAATGAACCCCACTGGTACAGCGGAGCACAGTCCTATAGCAAAATGAGCACTCTGAGACAGGTACAATGTGAGAAGTTCCTATTTTATCCCAACAAAGAACTGAAACAACAACCCAAGCATCAGATGTTAACCATTTGCTTTTTAAAAGAATCTTACATTTAAGCTATCTTATTAGATTTTAAATGTTCTGTAGCTTGCAGTATATTGAAGATTAAGGGAAAATTATTCCGAGTCCATGGGAGCAGCAGCCTGTGCCAGTCAGTAGGTGGTCAAAGTGCCCCCCTATCAGGGAGAGTGGAAATGTGGGGACACACGGGACTGCTAGAGCCAGGGGAACACCTCCATTCATGGATTTTGGTCCCAACATAGTTGGACTAAGTATCAGTGGACGTGTTACAGAACAGCTGAAGCTGCTGCCCATGCTTCATTTCGAAACAGAGGCAGTTTCTCCAGAGTACACTTACTGAGTTGTCAGGTTTTTGAAGAAAAACCAAGTAGCTGATTTTTCACATTACATTTAAAAACAGCAAAATGCATCCACTAGCTGTCAGTATGACAGTACTGCCCTGCAATGGAAAGCAGCCAGTGGGACTAGCTAGGAATTTAATTAGGAATAGCTCATTAAGCAGTACTATGCAGACAAAAACAAACCACAGGAGAGCAGACAGCATCTTAAACTCATAAAAATGCTAAGGAGACATGACCAAACACATCCCCATCGGTTGTTACTGCGTACAAGTGAAGCACAGTTTAGACTTACTCACCGTCACAATTATGCCGAGAACTGTGAGATTGCAGTCATAAAAGTGCACGAACTTGTCTTTAATGTTCTGAAAATCATCTCTAGTCACAGCTAATTGCTTTCCATTTTGCCTAGCCGTCCAAGCTTCACCCTTGCTCTGCACTCACAGCCCGCAGAGCTCAGGGAAGAGGAAGAGCTGCTGCCCCGTCCCGCTGAGGGACCCCAAGCAGCGGCACGCTCAGCAGTAAGTGCTTAACTCAATGCAAAGCTGATTTTCTGTCAGACTAGGCAATATTGGTCACGTTGTTTTCCACCTTAACTGTGTCCCTCCAACAGAGCTGTGAAAATTATTGGCACTATGTCGAGGTTTCACCCCGCCAAAGGCCGAGCAAACTTTGAGCAGCCACGCATGCCACAGATTAACCTGCCCAAAGGGCATGAGAAACTCGGCCGGTATTTAAAACATTTCCTTGACAGTGTAAGAGCCTGGAAGCAAACAAATAAACTAGCAGAAGAGCAAGAACACAGCCCTTGTAGGCATCCATCACACTCTCCCAGCACAAATTCACACACCATGGGCCTCGGAGTTTTCAGCACTTGAAGTAAGGCTTATTTCAAAATCAGTAACATTTTTATACACTGGAGAAAAAAAAAACAAAACAAACAAAAAAAAACCTTCAAATCCAGACTGCAAATCATAATTCACAAAAGAGAGATGGTTACTATCTTGTAAGCGTCCACCCCTCTTCCAGGAGCAGAGCTAACCTCCTAATCTCCTTTTGTGTAAACACGAGTACTTCCCTGTGAATACAGCAAAACATGCTCAACGTTATTAACAGCAAAGCCACAGAATTGTAACCAGGGCATTCCCTTCAGTAATGTTAAGGTAAGTGCCTCCAGAGCAAAATTAAATGTTGTAACATCAGCTAAAGCAGTGTCATAAGGCAGATAAAACCCTGTTTAAAAAAAAAAAAAAAAAAAAAGGAATATTACACAAGAATGGAATAAGTAGGGCTCTTCTGGGAGCTACGGAAAGCTTCTGAGATGGCAGATTTTGAGAGCAAAGCGGTCTGGGTGCTGGCTCTGCTCAGATAACCACAGCACCAGCAGTGCTAAAATTAGTAACTTCCTTAGAAGTTACTTGCCAGCATTTATTCCAAGGAAACAATAGTGAAACTTGTTTTAAAGTTGTCTGCAGAACTTCGGAAGCCCTTATCATACCCCACTTTGGGGTTTCTGACTTTTAGAAAACAGGTTTTGGAAGTGACCAAAACCACTGAGCAGTACTGCACAATGCTCACAGCAAGGCCTGGCTGCGCTGGGATCTTCCTCCCTTTTAGCAAAACCTGCTGCTAGCTAGGTGCATGCACATGTACCTATGGGTAGTGTATCTTTCAGTAGCCAACTTGCTGCTGCTGCTACTCAAAATGCTCCCAGCAGTTTCAGGTTGTCAAAGGAACAGGAACAGTTCAGCCACAATGAGTCAACAGCTTCATAAAAATTTGTGTCCTTCTTTGAAGTGGAGGCAAAAAATGAGTGCAAGTGTTGCACCAGTTAAGCATGTTAAAAAAAAAATAAAGTTGACACTTACTGTACTGCTTTAAGTAATGACTCCTTGCAAATCATAATCCAAGAAAAAGTTATGCAGGAACTTGTGGTACAGCACCTGAACCTCAGCCCAGCACATCCACCCCTCAATAGATAAATGTTTTTGGTTGTTGTGTTTTTTCCCTGAAGGCTGAGCACTACTGAACTTTGCTGCCCACCTATCTCACTTTTTTCAGCCCACTCAACAATATTTATAAACTAAAATTGTCCCTGTGAGTGATTAAAGTTGATGAGAAATTACAGAATGGTCTGTACTCTTCTCAGAGGACAAGCCCGCCCCATCTCCAGTGATGTCTCCCACAAGCCATATTTTTAGATACCCAAGCACCACTCAAAGACAAGAGGAATAAAACATTCACCAAGGATTACTGCTGGTTTATGTATCCTTTCTCCCCTTACTTGTCCTTTTCTGCTACGCCCCTTCAGCTGCAGCAGCTGTCAGTGCCTTGCAGGCTGGTTTCCTCCTCGGAGGAAAAAGGAGAACGGGTGATGGCAGGGCCAAATTCCTCCTGTATCCTGTTTACATGCAGCACCCAAGTCTCGAACACAGATGCTGAGGCACAGCAGCCCCATGGTGACGTCCTGCAGGAGCTCCAGCCAAGCCAACCTGCACCTGACAGGCACAGGGCCAACATCTTCACCAAGAGGCAGGCTCTGCGCAGGCACCTCCCCACCTCTTCTCAAGCAGGGCATTGCCAACAGCAGCACAAAAATTCACCTACCCACCAGGACAGAGCTCGCAGCACACTTCGAGGCTGTCCCTCTGCCAATTTTAACTTTGATGGGGCACAGGCAGCACCATGGAGGAGACTAAAAGCAGCCAGGCTTCTGCAGGTCCTGCAGCTGCTTGAGGAGCAGAGCAGCAGCCAAAGGCTTCCCCACAGATTTCCGTAAGCTCCAAGCAGCTGCTGGCTGCACGTGGATCTGAAGAAAGCACAGTCAGAACAATACAAACCAATGAATGGCTCTGACTACGCAGTTTAAAAAAACAGCAGGAACCATTTTTACTGAACTTGGTCTGTAACAGCTTGCTTATTCCTCATACACCACTGCAATGTGCTTGTCTACAAGGTATTAATTCCCCTTTTCGTTAAAAGGAGGTGGGGAGAAGGAAGAGAAGATAAAGGGGGGGAGGAAAAAGCTATGTCAGCAGTGGAAACTGTGCAAATTATCTTCTGTGACTGCAGAGATCTTGCCGGCACACCCAGCAAGGCAAGGCAGAGGCCTTCATCCAGCTCGCAGCAACACATTAGCTCCGCTTTTCCAAATGATTTTGGAAGAAATAAAAAGCTGACCTGGCCATGCAACTCACCACCAAGACCATGCAGTCAGCTGTGAAGTAGCCGCAAGAGCTCCTGTTCGTCAGCTCATCTGTTTCCACTGTGTTCAACTGTGAGTTAGAAACCAAGCAACAAGTGCAAAGAAGAAATGTCCAACAACATGACAACACTGACTGTAAACCCTGTGAACGGAACTGCTGGCTGCAAGCATGAAAACATGCTAGCAACACACGTTTGTTAAATGTAAGAACTTCTCCGCATGTTCCTGTAAACCTTTAGGAGTGCACATGAACTGGAAGAGAAGCATTAAAGAGGACCCAAAATGAGCCCAAGCCCTGCAAGCCCAAGTTATCGACAAGGCAGTTTCATTTGCACCTGAATTTTCTCCTGGCACTAAGTTCTCCAGGGGAACATGACAAATCTAGCTTACAACATTTTCTGCTGTTGTTGTTTTGTTTTTTTTAAGGCATACTAATTAGACTTTCATTTTTTTTTCTGCGTTAAAGGCCACGGATCAATTATACACAACTGAAACAATACTGTAACACTTCTGCAGGGTAGCAATGGGAAAAAGAAAAGGAGAGAGACCGTTTAATGAATGAGAAGCAAAATACTGCTCTCACTGGACTACTGTAAAGCTGGTAATATTTAACTACGTTATCATTTAAGGAGCTCTTTAGCTCTCATCTGCCTGTAAAAAAAAACTGCAGTGAGTTTCAGCTAAGCAATTTCTCTTGCATGTATGTAAAGAGCTCGAGTCAGCATGAACTCTACCCACACACAATTTATTTGTGGGTTTGCATCAGCATAACACAAAAGAAGCTGGACCTGAGAGTCAGCAGCCAGCCCTGCAGATTATTCTGCAAGGATAACCAGTACTCAAGCTACTGCTGAACAAGTAACTGCGGATTTAACTCACAGCAATATCTTAGAGGTGAAAGGTACAAAAACCAGGCAGCTCAGGAGGTATGAACTCTCCACCTTACGCCCTTGGAGCACAGCTATTGCTTCCTGTAACTAACAGCATTCATGTTGCCAGTTTATGGCTGCACACCATAACGCACAGCTTCACGTATTATTGTTACCAGAAACCAAACCTTTCCCTTCCAGTCCAGTTTCATCAAGCTCAGGCAGCTGACAGTTAAAGCTACTCTGCTCAGCAAACAGCAGCAACGTAACATAACAACGCAACGCAAGCTGGGCAAACACACTGACGGATGAGCACCTCTGAAATGCTGCAATATCTGCTCTCTACAGACCTTCAGAAAGTGGCAGACCCTGGCAAGTACTAGTCACAGACACTGGTGCTAAAACCAGTTAGTTACTCTAAGCACCCTCCAGCATGTTTTAGCTCATCAACTGCTATGCATATTTTTCCCTCAGGCATTTTGGTCTGCTTCTAACCTCTTCTAACCTAGGAGCTCTTAAAACGTAGGTATGGACACTGATTAGCTATCCAGATAAAAAGTAGAGACTTTTTTTTTTTTGAACAATTTTTGAGACATTTTAGGTTAAATACAGGATAAAAAGCACTATTTCCAAGCAAGCAAAAATATTTCCATCCTTGGATACACTCAAAACTCAATTGGAGAAGACCCTAAATGACCTGTTATAACTGTGAAGCTGGCCCTGCTCTGTGCATGAGGCTGGACTAGAGATATCCCAACCCAAACTATCCTATAGCTTTTAGATATACAGAAATGAACCCACAATATTCCTACATTAAACTTGAGGCAGGTTTAAGCGCTAATTAAGAAAGCATCTGTGTTAGTTTAACCACTTATGGTCATCACAACAAACAAAAATATCAGGACTACTTTCTTGGTCAGTGCTTTAAGTGGACACTGATCCCCACACAAGAAATTACTTAAAACCATTCCTGTTCATCGCACAGTGAACATCAGGCATTATTCATGCTCCCACAAAAAGCTTTCCTATGAGTTTCTTCTCCTGTGCTTGTTAGCAATGTTTATGAAGGAGTGATGCACCAAACAATAAAGAAAGAGGATCCTGTCATCCCATTTTACTGACAGGGAACGGATGTACAGTGAATTTTCAGCCTTTCTAGCTTTGAGCTCACTGTGGCCCATTTTTTTCCCTACCATATTTTTGCAGTTGATATTTTCAAATCACAGCTTCTGGTGATTTCAGCTGCAGCTGTGACCCTGCAACAGTTCTGCAAAATCAGAGCCAACTGTTCCAAACTAGGCCTCTGAGAAAGAGGAACATACAATTAGTGATTACAGAGGAAGAACAGTTTAAAGAGCGTGACTGTTAGCACAGAGGAGGTCAGAGGCCAGGGTGAGAAACGAGCACACGAACACAGCGTCCTGCAGCTCTACCTCAAAGACTTTTGGCTTTCAGTTGCAGACCACTCGGTCATTGCAGCTCCACTGCAAATGAAGTCAACTTCAGCAAACTGAGCTCTGTTGGAAATTAACATCAGTGCCTAAACACTAAGCACATTTTTAAAGATTTTCAGACTCAAAAACTTAGAAATTTACACGTGAAAGACAAAAAGGCACATCCAAGGCAAAAAGCCTTCCCCATGACACTGATGTTCCTGCTCCAAAGCAGAGAGGCATCCCAGGTTATCAAACATGAGGTTGCGAGCTTAACACACAAAATACCAGCACTTCTCCCCCCCCATTTCAGCCTGTTGCATTTCATCATTAGATGTGCCATATAGAAAACCTGAAACCACATCAGCTTTGCAAGCACCCTAAAATGAAAGTTGCCAGACAGCGTTATCAGCAAGCAGTGATCCCTACAATAAAAACACATCGCACCAGCTGATGATGGGCATGTGTGTCAAGGCAACATCCCTAAGTAAACAGGGTGCTGTGGTTTTCATGGTACTGTGAGTACAGCATGAGAACCAACCTAGGACAATCTACCAGCAGCAGCTGGCACTTTCTGCTTGCACATTAAGCAGTGTGATTAGGTCACACGCAGTTTGTTTTTCATCTTCTCTCTAGGGAGAGAGCGTGTGTGGCAGAGGAGGATGTTAATATTGTAGGCAATTTTAATTAACATGCTGCTACACGATTATGTTAGAAAAGGCAAGTTGAGAAAGTACCCTTTGCACTTCCAGGACTGGTGCTTGTAATGGCCATTAGCTCCTGGAGAGATCTGTTCTAGGGAAAGCACAAATTGTTGTATGGTTAAAAGCTATTTAGAAGTTTCTGCTTCTTCAGTTCAGCTTAATTTTTAACTCTGAATGAATATTCCAGTATTAAGAAAAGTATCCTGCATGTCAGAACCAACTCCCACGTTTGTTGCTCCTGCCCCAGCAGCTTTTACAGCCTGCTCTGGGAAGCAGGAGAGGGATACGGCTCTTGAGAGCTGCTCATGGAGCAGCCACAGGGCTGGAAACAAACTCGGAGCTCGCCGCCCTAGTTCAGGTCTCTGCTAGAACACCAGCCATCACCACGACCTATTTAAGTTGCCCAAACCTGTTTCTCCAACTCTACCCACTTATTATACACTCGCACACACACTTCTCTCAATTCACAATGAATCTGGGCTGTCATCTGCTCCATCTCCTTTCTTCCAGTCTGTGAATGCCAACGCTCACCTGCCTTTTGAGAAGTGCTTGGAGCTTTATCAAGGACAAAAATAGGTGTGATAAATAACGATCTTAACATTTTATTAACAATGAACAGATTGGGGGGTGATATAAGCAGCTGAGCATTTTAAACACGGCCTTCTTGTGTTGTGAAGAGACAACTACATCGAGCGCAGTGTTTCTCAGTCAGTGCTACGAGTATGGTATACTCGTTAAGGAAGGACTCAGATGAGGATAAATAAATCAGCCACTTCCCACCATCATGGTGAATGAATGTGACATCCATCCATGTCTGACTGCTGGTACCAGAACAGAGGGCAGCTTGCACGACCACCGGCACCGTGAGATCCCCGGCAGCCGGGGCCTTCCACCACCAGATGGCCTGGGCGCCATCACAGGCCTCCAGAAACAGGCTGAGGTCACCGTGACACAAGTGTGACATCAGAGCCATCATACAATCAGCAAAACCCTCCATAGAAACGTAATAAGTAATAAATGGAAGTGGTGGGCGTTGCCCTGATGTCACAGAGCCGGGCGGCCGCGGGAACCTGAGGGAACGCCACAGGAGCTGAGGAAACTGAGGTAACGCCATGTTATGGCCTGGAGGGGGCTTGGGGACACCCAGCACCAAAACCCCACGCGTGACCCCAAATAATTAGCTCCAGACAGCACAGGGAGGAACCCCAGGACGTGGGAGATGGGAAATAAAAGTGCTTGAGCTCCCGGTACTTCCTTACTGGGAGCTGTCCCAGCGTGACATTTGCATAACGTTTCTTTTTTTATACTTTTCAAGTGATAGGGACTTAAATTCCAGCCTGTTCTCAGGAGTCCAAAGTTAATTAGGCCAGCTAATACACCGTATGGCAGCCTAAGCAAGAATTAGATGCTTACATTAATGCTATAATGAGAAACGCTGGTCAGAGACAGGAGTGAAGGATCAGTAAGGGAGAGGCTCGCTGTAGGAAGCGCTGTTAGACATCGCGTTGCCGTTACCCAGTTTATCTGCTTCTGCCAAGCTGCTTTCAGCTTTAAAGGGCGAAATGCATGAAATTTATCCTCCACATTCCAAGAAAGCTTAATCTTGAACAGAAAAACACAGAAACTAGAAAAACTCTACATATTATCCTCACAACTAAGACCGACATTAACTCTACCCTCAATAAAAAGGGCTCTTATCAACATCTGCTCAAGACGATGGTATCAATTTCAAGACACTTCCCTTTGTTGGAGCTAATTAATTCATTTCACAAGACAGCATGAAAAAAAATAATAGTAATTAAGCACTTCCACAGCCTAGCTCAGTCTCACACACTTTGCTTCCACTTGTCTGAAGTGCAGCAGATTGTCACCCCAAGTCAACTGAGATCAAACTCACAAGTGCAACCACCACCCCCTTTAAAACACGTTTCCCATGGTATTATTTTATGGGGAAGGGTCCACAATCATCTTGAAACACAGAATTAAAAATATACCCATGTGTTTCAGCTGCCTGTTCTGCTGCACTACTGCATGCTCATCTGCTCCAATAGAAGACTGATTTAAGGTCAGTAACTCTTCGCATTTTTTTGGTTGGTTGTTTTCAGGGGAGAGCCTTTGTTGTTGGTGTGTTGTTTTTTTTGGTGTGTGTGTTCATTTATGAAGAGCAGTCAGTGTCAACTGCAAAACAAAGCCTTTCAAAGACAACTGTCACCCAGCATTCAATTTCTTAGATTTTTGAATTTGACTTTTAAAAGAGTTATGATGCTATAACGCTGCTCTTTTTGCCAAAGCCCTCTCCGCTGTTTGTTTGCATTGCTGTTTACTCACTCTCAGCCTTTTTTACTCTGGCCCAAAGGCCTGTGGAGTAATGTAACAAGAGAAACCATCTTAAGCTGATAAACTAAGCGCACAGAATGCATCCAGCATGAGGAACTCGCTTTCCTGTCGTTGCCACCCCTAGAGGAAGAAGTCTAGGAAACTGACTCCCTGCCTTAGAAACTGCCTCCACTGAAATGTTCTGATATATTAATTCACAGCCCGGCAGCATTTAGTAAACTTTCAAGAACAGATAAAGTTAACTTGCTTCCTTGAAAAACAGCAAAAGACATCTGACCTGTAACACTTCACAGACATCTGTGGCAACATCCATAGTGAACAGATGCTTAAGCTGTTTAAGAAATAAGGAACAAAGATAGTTACCAAAAAGAAGACATGAGGAACTAAAAAGCAAATAAGTTTTGAAATATAACTTGTAATCTTAAAATCAGCTATCACTAGGAAATTAATGAGCATGTACATATATTTCTACCAGCAAGGGAAGAAGTGCTGTGAGCCCTTTTAAAATAAACTGATTTGATTTATGCATTTGAGAACAGAACCATGAAGAAAAATGTGAGAGGACAGCACATTAGCACATCTCCAACGGGGAAAGACAATCTCATTTCTCTAGTCAACTGCAGTGCCTTGAACTTTTATCTTCGGAGATAAACGAGAACCAGTTATTGCAAGTCATTTCTCTCAAAATTATCTGAAATTCCCTCAAGGCAGGCTGAGAGGATTTGTTATATTTCCTTGGCAAGTACTCTGACCAGCTTTCTATTTAGCTCACAGATACAGATTCTGCTTGTGAAATTTTTATGTTATTTGAATGACTATGATTCACACATCATACGAGTACCTGCCAAGGCTGTCGCCTTTCTCTCACTGCTTCCAAGCTACTCTGTTCACTCAATCTAGAGCAGTGCAAAAATTAATGAAGATGATCAAGACTAAAAGTAGAATAGCTGAATGCAAATGGGCAATGCCACTTCCTAACTTGATAACTGTGCATGAAGCACAGCCTCTCAGGCTCTTTCTTATCTACTTCACTGTAACGTAATGTTCACGCTGTTAACTGCTATCAGTCAAGAAAAGGCAGCTCAGCATTGGCTGCTCTCAGACACACTCTGAGACTCATCACACATCCATAAGTAAGCAAGATAATTTCCTGTCAGATGTCTAGAAGCGCAGTTTCTCCAGACTCCCATACTCAACAACTAAGTCAAAAAAATAAAAATATAAGAGTACCTTCCTTCACTCCAAAGAAACTGAGCCATACAAGCCGCAGGAGGCACCGCTGTGTGGGCTGCCCAAACTCATCACACACAGGCTCTGAGTAGAGCATGTCTGCAAAGAGATTTATCTGTACTTCTACATAACCTGAAGCATTCAGCTGCCTCTGGTGGTTTCTTCTCCACTGAAAAACATTAGGCCTAACCCTTTACTACAGCTCTTTAAAAAACCTCCCTACTACTTCCCTACAAAACCGTAAAGTTAGACTTTCTGCTCCATTTTTAATATTCTCTGGACACGCACCGTACAACAAGGAAGTGTGACTTTCCAGCTCTCTGAGATTCAGTTGTCATTATTTCAGGTTCCAGTAATGCTAAAGATTTCTGTCCCCTTCCCCCCACACACACACACCATCGTGATTCCCCATTCATAGCAGTGAAGTATGAAGTACTGGCCCCATTTGTCTTACAACCATGCTTTGAAAAGACACTTCACCAAGTACAGAGTTACACTTCTGCACCACACAGTCTGTGCTGACACAGTGCTTCGGGACCTTACTTCTGCTACAGTGCACGACCACGCACTGCCCACGCCCTGTGCCAGGAAAGTTAAAAAGAGAGAACTTCCACCACCAGAAATGTTTCTAAACCCACTATTTTAGGTACTGACCCATTTATTACTAGAGAGATCTTCCTTTACTCGACAACGTTCCGTAATAAAAGTAAGCATGCAAAAACTAAACTGCAGCATCCTGACAGGAAACCATCCTAGGGAGGCAGGGGGAAAACGTGATGTTTTGTCCCTGATTAAACATAAGAAGTCAAACAGAGCTGTAAATAGATTCCCAACAGAGCAGAGATTAACAGCAAGGTACCTCAGTGTCCATCATAACACAATTAATATATTAAACTCGTCCCAAAGACCTACAAAATAACAAGTTTCCGCTAGAGCAATTTCAGCCACGTAGTGGTAGTCGCAAGGCATATCCCGCTGGTTGCAGTGAGGCTGGCGGGCTCAGCACAACAGCGAGCATGAGCAACAGAAGAGCCAGGTGGGTGATCCTGAAAAGGGGACTTTCAGAAGGAAGTTACTTAAGACCTAGGTGCTCAGAGATGCCTGCACCGCCCACTCCCTGTTAAAATCATTAGGCACGAAGCACCCTTGCCAGCTGGGCCCAGGTGTTTGTTTCTAAAAGGCAAGCGGGTGACCCTCTAACATCCCGTGCAGAAGCACAAGGCGCCCCTTCTCCTGCCCCCAGGAGCAGGACACAGCAGTGTCCACTGACTGCTCGGGAGGGTCTCCATTAGCAGGAAAAATGCACAAACTTCACAGAATCGTGCTAATTTCAATGGCAACACAGCCCAACTCCAGTGGAGGATGAAAGCCCTAAAGCAGTCACAAGTCCCTCGAACCTTAGACATCCTTGATCTGGATGGGAGCAGCGACTCCTTGAACCAGAAAACGCTCACTCACAGGAAGCGTTTTAATTTGAATCTGTTTCTAATGAACCCTGTGTGGCCAGCTTTCCCCACGCTCCCCTCTCCCTAGCCAGGCTGGCGGTGAGCGGCCACCACAGCACGCCAGGCAAAGCTCGGGGAGCTTCTGGCAGGCACCGAAACACGCCAAACATCGAGGTTACGGTCCCAACGCAGGCAGGCCCCGCTAGAGTTCAGCGCAAAGTTTATTATTTTAGAAGTGCTGGAGGGAGGGAGGCACATCCCCGACAACTCGGAGCGTGTGCCCGTAGCCTGGCAGGGGGCAGCAGCAGCCAGCAGGGCGCGTCCCCCCAGCACCCCCGGCCACACGACAGCCGCCTCCAAGCGACGGCGCACACCCCCTCGAAGCAATCTAACCAAAAAAATAATACAAAATAATACAAATTAAGAATTAAACCATGCGGCGGCTTGCAGCTGGCAGCTAGCAGCCACCCCCGGGGCGCTGCCCGAGCTGTCCCGGCGGAGGGCACCGCCACCCGCCCCGGGCTCTCCGAGCACCGGCGGCTCCCGCAGCCCCCCCCCTCACCTCCCCGGCCCCGCCGTGCCCACCTGTAGTGCCAGCCCTTGGCTCCGCGGCCCCCGCCGCTCTTGCCGCCGCTCTGCCCCGCCGCCGCCGGCGGCTCCGCCTTGCCCTCGCCCTCCGGCCCCTTCATGGCGGCCGCGGGGTCGGCGCACTGCATGGCGCCGCGCCTCCCGGCCCCGCTCAAGCCGGCCCCATGCGGGCTGAGCTGGGAGATGGCAGCGGCGGCGGCTGCCCGCGCCCCCCCGGAGCCCCGCTCGGCCCGGCTCGCCTCCCCGCACGGCCGGGGAAGGCCGGAGCGCTCCGCTCTGCTCCGGACCGCCCCGCTCCGCCCCGCTCCGCCCGGCCGCCCCTTCCGCCTCAGCGCCGCCGCCATCTTTGGTGCGGGCAGCGCCCGGCGGGGGCGGCGGCCGCCATCTCCCCGCTCCGTCACTGGGTAGACCTGGCGTCCCTCAGGAGAGGGCGAGCACGCCTGGACAAAAATAAAGGAGTTTAAACAAACATCGAAGTGCGCCCGCCCGCCCCCGGGGATGTGGGAGGGTTGTTACAGGCAGCACCGTGACAGACAGCCCCCATACTGCTCCTCCAGGTGGGTTATCCAGGAGGAATGCAGCCCTCCTCTGTGGGCATCCACTGCAAACACAAGAGAGAGAATCACTCCCAATTGGGCAAAGCCAGCCTATTTGGTCATTACTGACACAAAGAGTTTCGGGCTGTTTAGGATATCTCCGTTTAAAGGACGTTTCTGTGGTAGCCTGCCAAACAAGCTTCTGTCAAAGAGCCGGTGAGCAGGCTCAGACACCGCTCAGGCACCAGCATTTCTTTTCAGGAAAAGGTTTTCTGCCCGTGGGAGCGGTTCTCCCGGCCGGCTGATGCCCTCTAGTGAAAGATTTCGGCAGTCCTCGTGGAAGAATAGTTCATTTCAAATCAAACGCCAGACTTGATGCCAAGTTTGATACCAAATATTCAGAGAAACCCACATCTGTCCTCCAGTTCAGCTTCTGCAGAGACCCATAAAACAGGACCAAACTCAGAAGTTCCCAGAGCTTTATTCACCAAGCAAAGCCTGACCTTGAGAGGAAATACACACTTCTTTCTATTTTGCCACTAGATACTGCATGTGGGCAACAGTTAAGCATTTTTTTTCCTTCACAGAATGACACAAAGCTAACTGGGAAAAATAGTTTTCGGTTTGTGTATTCTTTCAGGCCAGCCATCATTTTTGGAAAACCAAAATGCTGTTGATTGTGGCTGTACTACTTCTTAAAATCAGGGTTGAAGGATACTTGCCTTGGTTAGCGAGGCTGTGGTTTTGCTCCACATCCCATTTCACCCCATCACTTCTTCGTCCTCTCCTCTCCAGCTCACAGGCAGGGTGCTTGGACACATGGCCACCTACCTTTTTGTGGTCTCACTTTCAGCACTGCTATATTACGGTAAACAACTGTTACACAAAAGATGCTAAAAGTGCCCTCCCTATATGACAATACAAGTAGGTCAAACAGAAACAAAAATGCAAAGTTATTTCAAACAGTTCATTTGGCCAGTTGCATCCCTTCAACACAGAGAACATCCTTTCCTGACAGCAGCTTCATAACCCTGGAGGCTCTCTTGGTCTCTCCCATCAGCACATTCCAGATTTCCCAGCAACATTCAAAACATTTTTGCCTTTGGCCATCAGATGAGGATAGGATTTGACAAGTATCATGTCTTTAAAATGTATTTATAAGTACCAAGCCAGCTTTAAGTTAGCCCATATTGTTTCTCCTTGCCAAGCATGCACACAAAATCTGACTAACAGACCACAGTGAGGCAGTGAGGACTGCCTGTTGCACCTACACCTTACAGAGACATAATATATTACCACTGCACAGGCATAAAATCCCCCACTTCTGCCTTTTTACAAGCACACTCATCACTGCAGGAACATAAAGGCTTTTTCAGCTGCATGTTTCTCCCATGGAACCAAAAGAGAACGGATCAGCAGAGTCAGATTGTCCATTGAAGAACATTTGGGCCAGAACTGCATTCCTCTTGCCCTCTAAACATGTTAGTTCCTCTCCTGCTGATCACTTGCAACCATAACTGGAAATATAATACCATTGTATTGTATCATAATGCATGCCAACGCCACTGAAATGTTCCTGGGAAAATGTGAAGCAAAAGCAACTCAGGCAAGAGTCCCATGTGTGTCTTTTATTTCCCCTTGCTTGAGGACTACTGGTCCCAGCAGAAATATACTTTACCTGTGCCAGACCTTCTGTTGCTGTCAGACAGGCAGCAGGATATTACACCACCTACAACCTCCCCAACACAGCAGACAGGCTGGTGTTTTTGCTGCGTGTTTCTGCAGCCTCTCAGGATCTAACCCGAGAGTACAGAGAGTAAACTCTGATGGCAAACCCCATGCATTTGCATTTTTCTTTTAAAAAAAAGTGCTGCACTTGCAATACCAGAGATTATCGTAAGGTGGCATTGACAAAATGCTTAACAACTGCATAACCAGTTTTGCTAAGAAGGCACTGTTAAAGGTGTCCTTTACCTTCAGTTTACGTTTGTTACTAGTTATAACCTGTGGTCAGGTTCACTGCTCTTAGTCTCCTTCCGCACTTGTAATGTAGTGGCTCAAAATGACCAAAATCACTGCCGAGCACCCTGTCACGAGGATGCCTGGCCCTTACCCATCACTGTGATTTCTGGTGCTGCCAGTTTCTTTCCTGGAAGAACTCAGAAAGAGTTGCAGCTCTGGGGGAGGAAAGCATGAAAAGGATAATATGTGTTTAGCAGTATTTGCCTTTGTAGGCCTGATGATGGCTACAAACTGAAGTGAATCGTATTTTATCATAACTCATGTTAAGAAAATTTGCCATATTTTCCATACTTTATCGTTCTGATACTCTTAGAAAATTGTCCAGGATCTGATGAAAACCATGTACCGCTCCTGCAGATTTCTTCCAAAGCTTATAGTCTGGCTATATGTGCTCCACCTTTCTTCACATCAGAATCATTTCTTCAGAGTAGCAAAATCTATCCATGTTCAAAGACTAAAGCTCTAAAACCCAACATATTTTCTCATCACTTGTATTCCTAAATATATGTGTGTATATATATTTATTTTCCAAATAGAAATGAAAAGAGTTTTCTATCACTCCCTCATTAGTTGCTTAGGACTTTATCCTGTCCTAAAAACTATATTTGGATAGTTTAACATAAGCTTAACATAATTTTAAACCTGTATCCTAGCTGGTAGGCGGTGCAGGGGAGATAAGCAATCACTGCTTCTATCTGCTAGGGGAACTACATCCCCTACAGGCACATAGAGAAATAACAGAAATCCTGGAGAGTACTGCCTGCCTTTCTTGCTCGAGGAGTGCTATTTCTCATAATCATTGCTGAACTGGAAAAGCTTCAAACTACTGAGAAACCGCCCCCAAAGATACTGTTGCTAATAGTGCTTTGTATCTGGTTAATTGTACAGTCAATGCTTCTTAGGGTTAGATTCTTGCTCAAGGCAGCCGATACTTGAGTTTGTTAATAGTCTGAGAAACATTGTGTGTTTTTCAAGTCTCTTCTAGATAGTGAACATTTATAAAAAACAAACAAACAAACAAAAAAACTACTTTTATCAAGAATAAAAGAATAAAAAAAACCCTACAGCAGTAGCTAACATGACATGAGAGCATGGAAAGGAACACAGTTCCAAGACCAGCCTTTCTCCTATAGCAGACTGGGTTCACAGCTCTAATTTTCTGACCACGGGTGAAAATGGCCAGGGAGGTTAGGTAAAGGTAATACAATTTATGTCAGCCTCTGGAGTGTTTTATACTGTTGAGACCTTTTGAGAGAGTCTCGATTCTGGAGCTTTACAGATATCGCTGTGTTACTGGATCTGTGGCTTTGCTGTAAGTGAGCATGTATGTGAAATGCTGCACTGTTTGACATGCAGGATCACTGATGCTTGCTTTTAATGGCTATTCATCACTCCTGTAGACTTAATGAGTCAAAACCTTTATTTGTTTGGGCTTTTCAGTCACCATCAATCATCTCATAATTTCCTTCCCCTTCTCCATCCGTCACTGTGCGTTGTATTCTGCTGTACCACAGCTCCACTGAATCTCAGATGTCCAGCTGAAAGGACCAGAGTCACAGACGGCAGCAGCTCAGGCTGCCTACAAAGTTTCCCTCACCGCCTGCATCCCCCACAGTCACATTTGGCACCATTTCCAGTTCCATGCAGTGTGACTTTGCATTGAGTCATGCTCCAGCCTCCCGCGTTACATCACGCAGCACAGCCCAGACTTGGAAACGCAAACTGGGGCTCAGGCTGGCTGGAAGCCGGGAACCCGGGCTGGAATATTGTGTAATCCCAGCAGGGCACCCTCAGGAAAGGATTGTGCTCTGGGAGCTCGGGGAGGACAGGACTGAGGGGCCCTGATGCTGACTCTGGAAGCAGGCACTGCTGGAAGCAGGGTGACCTCTTGCACACCTACGGCCTCCATGTGGGGAGGGAGGAGGCCAAGCACATCCCCTTCTCACCAGCGTGCTCACCAGGCACAAGGGAGCAAGGGCTGTGGCTGTGCTCCAGGGCTTCCCACCCATTTCAGCCACCTCATTCACCTCTGGCCTTTTTCCAGAGGCTTTTTCTGCCCTCCCCTATGGCACAACATGGCATCGCTGCCTTCTGCAGCTCACCGTTAGGATTCCTGCCCTCCATGGCTCTCAGTCCCCTGTAAAACTAATGTGTTTTTGTTAATGTCTAGAAAAACCGAGTGAGTTCAGTTCTTCAGTCTCTAACCCCTTCTCTTTCTGTGCCTTGCTCCACTCCTACACGCTTTTTCTGCATGGTTTCTATGGCAACCTGTGTCTCTCTCCATCTGCCGTAGGTCTCCATTATCATGGTTTGCTTCTTGTTATCTCAGTCAAATGCTATTTCCAGGTGCATCATGATAACAAGATCAGTTTGGAAACCAAGCCAAAGCACTCAGTAATTTTGGAAGGCAAAACTGTCCTTTGTAATCTGACTGCTCCATCACTATATATATAAGATCTGCAGATGGGAGACTGGTACTGAGCTCTTCTTGCTACCAGTTGTCCTACTTGTACCTGCATGCTCCTCTAATCAATTCTGCATCCACTTCATAATTTCCAGACGACATCCATCCTTCTCATTGCAGCCTCTGCTGCCCACAGAGGAGGTATATTTGGATTCTGGAAAGTCTCTGTAGGTCTGCTGTCTGGGGTTTGATGTCTGTTTTGAAGGCAACTAACAATAAGTTACCAGTACGGTTTTCCTTGCAGCAGAAGCATTTTTCACTTCTGTTACAGTCTTGTAACATTTTACTTCTCCTGAAAACCTTATCCATTGGATTGCAGAAAGCCCTAAACAATACGGACTGTTTACAGCTGGCTTCTTGGTCCATTCTGCTTGGATTATGAAAATTGCTTGGAGTTGACTTAAGATTTCTATACGGCTAAAATTCAGTCTAATTTTCTGCTAAGTACCTTTTTGGAAAACTTATTGAAGTGTGGAAAAACAAACAAACAAACAAACATTCTTGCTATCTAATCTAACCAGGAGGTGTAGCAGAGAACTCAACTGAATAAAATGAGCGGAGTAAAAACTTCACTGTTGATTTATTTTCTGTATCCTGTGAGCTGGCAAAGCCAGACTGCAAGAAATCCATGTGGAAGCTGGAAGTGACTTGGACTGTGAGTTCTTAAGGACATGAACTGGCAGTGTTTGTTTGTATCCAACACCTTGGAGGAGCTACGCCGAGCTACAGGCTGCCTCAGTATAAATGGCTACTACTTAATGTCTACAATTAATAGCAGTTATGTGTACAATAATCTAGTGTTTATACATACATTTTAAATTCTGCAAACCTTCCATTTAGAATATAATTCAGGGAAAACCTGTGCCCACAATTTTTCCACTGGAAAACAAAGAGGCCCGTGTTATATTTGTAATTTTGATGCTAATGCCAGCCAGCAGGCTGTCTGCTTCAAGGCGTGGGGCAGGTGTGGTGCTTGCAGTTAGGGTAGAGGCAGAGTATTAGCTCGAGCTCCATGTGTCCAGCTAGGATATGAACTGCAGTGCAGACAGAGCTGGACATCTCAGAAAAATACAGGAAGCCTAGTTTAAAAAAATAGAAATAAAAAGAGAGAGAGAAGAAGGGAATGATATACAGAGAAACCTATCCTTCAAACATCAACAGTTAAAGGCACAAACTTAGAACTGCTCAAAATCGAAGCAAATCAAAACGAAGAAGATGAAGAGGAAAAGGTTTTTAGCTACATCAGTACAAAGCAAAGGAAAGGATCACCAGCAATGACAGCAGGGTAGAGAACTGGATAGCTAGAAGCTAAAGGGATGTGTTGCTTCAGTTCCATATGGAAGATAATGAAACCCTGGAAGGCAGAGGCAGCACTGTCAACAGGCTCGAGGGCATGGAAATTGCCACGTGTAACAGCCACAAAACTCAAAGCTCCTCCCTCACCCTTCAGTTCTGAAGGCTGAATAATCGCCATCAGCAAAATCTATAGGCTGCTTAGCACAAAGTCTATAGGCTTTTTAGCACAAGGGCTGTAGGGCAAATGAGTAACAAAAGTCGTGGAGGGCAGGAGAAAATGGGTTAAAGTGCAAGATAGGCATGTTATGTGCAGACCAACCCAATATCTGTCTTTGATAAGATAATTGCTTTTGTGGCCAAAGGAAAACTGGTAAAATCTTATCAGTGTGGACTTTGGTAAAACATTTGATTTAGTATTACTGGGAAACTTATTAGTTAAACTCAAGAAGATGAGGAGTAACATAAACACTATAAAATGCTGAAGGAATCTAGTACAGGGGTGAAAACTGCTGATGGTGCTGATAGCAAAGTTACGGGTCTGGAGGAATCTGTCTTACTAAATAATGGCATTAAGTCAGCTTGGTGCAAAAAATGACAAGTGGGGTAACGAAGTTTGGTAACAACAAAGTTGGGAGATGTTTTCAATGGAGAAGTCTTACAGGGAGAACTATATGGTTGCTATGCCCTGGGAACAGACATGGGATGAAATGTAACCATATAAAATGCAAGCACATGCACTGAGAGACTAATAACCTTTCTGTAAAAATTAAAATTCATCAGCTGTGAACAGAAGAGGAAAAGCCACATGCCCGATGTAGTTATTAAAATAATAAATGCAGTCTTACATGTAGCAAGGCAAGTATTTCCAGGAACAATAAGTAAATACATACAAGGCACTGGGTGAAATTCCACTGAGATTTTAGGGCATCATCCAGGCTACCAGTGCTCGGCAAGCCAGGGTTCGTGCTGGAACAGGTACAGAGAAGCATCACCTGAATAAACAGAGAAACAGCAAAGAGGTGATGAGAGGGCATGAGCTTAGCACAATGAGTGCTGGGAAGGGATACGATTCCTCCCTGTAAACACGTTTGGGGTGGGCAGAGAGGGAGGAAAAGCACCGGTGGGTTCTGCACTTTACCCTGCCCTCGGTTCGCTCCCCACAGAGCAGCCAGCCCCACATCTCCTCCCTCCCCACCTCCTGCCCGGTGCCTGCCACGTTTGGCATTTCTCAGTCACATCTCTAGGGATGTTCAAAGACCACATCGTCCCCACGGAAAGAGTGCACCACTGACAGCAAGTCTGTTTTTTTCTTTTTTGTTTGCAGCAGCTGTTCGGCTGATGAAAACCCTCTGGCTTTGTAAACTCTCAGTGTTGACATGTGCACAGCCTGTTAGGTGCTGAACCAGACCAGGTGAGCGTGGGAGGGGGTGCCTTCGGGAGGGTTGTCTCCGTCCTCCCTGCTAAGCGGCCCAAGCTTTTATGTCTGCTATGTACTAATGACTCACACTCCAGGGCTCTCCTGGGCTTATGTGGAAAACAAACACTGTGCCTATGTCGGCAAGCACAGATCCTTCATCTCGCCTGAGGAAACAAGTCATCAACATCCACCGGTGCTCCATGGCTCCAGGGCTCGAATCTGAGAAAGGCCCCATTTCCCGTGGCAGTTCTGTGTCCCCAGTTAAAACTGCTCACCCGCTGTCAATCGCACCCCTGGTCAGTGCAAACCCCGCGTGAAGGCCTCACAAATCAATTGATCGAGAGGCTACTGAACTGATACGGCAGCATTTTGTAATTAAAAATCTTAATTTAGATGAAAACATTACAGTTTGCAGTACTCAAATACTCCATAGACCAGGGACATCTTACAGGGAGGGACTCTTTATCAGGGAGTAGTGATAAGACACAGAGTAATGGTTGGGTAGATTTAGATTAGATATCCAGAATAAATTACTGTGAGGGTGGTGAGGCCCTGGCACAGGCTGCCAGAGAAGCTGTGGATGCCCCATCCCTGGAGGTGTCCAAGGCCAGGCTGGATGGGGCTTTGGGCAACCTGGTGTGGTGGGAGGTGTCCCTGCCCATGGCAGGGGGTTGGAATTAGATGGTCTTTAAGGCCCCTTCCAACCCAAACCATTCTATAATTCTGTGACCTTCAGTTGCATGGATTAGATCCAGAAGACAGCACTCTGGTGATTGTGCCCACACCCCAGGGCTTGAGGACTCACCAGGACTAAAAAGGTTATGACAGAGAAGTGTCAGGAGGGTCGGTGGCTCCTCCTCGCCTCCACATGAGATCTTCACAGGGAGGGGATAAGCTAAAGGAAGAAGAAAGCCACGAGGCACAGAGGAGCTATCCAGCCAGGGAAAGAGCTAACCGTGGTGAGCAGGCAGGAGAGTGAAGGAAGGTGCACCTAGAACCTCACAGAACCCCCTGCAGGCCCCACACGTGCCCAGCGTGGGCTTTACCTTCAGGATGTCATACCCCCAGTGCATCAATTTGGGGTATTTTCTGTGAGCCCCTAGGCATTCTCCCCACCAGCACGATGTACCAGGCTGAGCTGCTGCAGCTGAGAGCAGCAGGCGGGCTGAGCCGATGCCTCCCTCCATAAACCACCCACAGGCTCTTCTCAGGCTTTGGCAGCCCGCCTGCCTCTCCAAACCCCTCGTCGTGGAGCCAGGCGCCACCGAGTCGGGCCCGGTGGGCGCAGGGCACAGAGGCTTGGCAGGGTGGGAGTGCTCTTGGGCTTGAAAATGGGGGAGAGGGCTGCTTTGGAGGGCAGAGAGGAGACAATCAGCAGGGAGTGATGGATGGTTAGACCATGTAGGGAAAAAAACAACGCTCTGCTTCGTCCTGAGGACTTGGCTTTGCCGTGCCACCCTGAGAGCCGTGCTGTCGGCTGGGTTTGGCTCTGGGAAGGGGCTCCAGGGCTTTGAGAGCCAGCCCCTGGCGTGAGGGACCCAGTGAGGGACCCGTGAGCTCCTCACCGCGCCCGGGGCTCTCCGGGTGCCCAGCCGGGGGTGCCGCAGCCCAGCCCCCGGAGCCGGCGGGGCGCAGCGCCGGGCCGGGCCCTGGCAGCTGCCTGACGCCCGTCTTCTCCCGCAGGGGCCGGGCCGGGGGCGGTGCTGGCAGCCCTGCCGAGCCGTGCCGGGCTGTGCCGTGCCGAGCCGAGCCGAGCCGAGCCGCGGGCACAGCAGCATGTCGCCGCTCCGCGTCTGCATCGTGGGCTCGGGGAACTGGTGAGTGCCGCAGCGCGGGACCCCCCTCCCTTCCTTCCTCCCTTCCTTCCCTTTATCTATCGCCTTTTTTTCCTTCCCTTTTTTTCCCCTTCCTTCCGTGCCCTGCTCCCCGCTTGAGCCCGGCAGGCTGTCCCCTCGGTGCCCGGGGGGCTCCGCAACAGGTGCCCGGGGGTCTCCATGGTCCTGAAACCCGGCCCTGCCCGCTGGGGTCCCGCCTGCACCTCGGCCCTCCCCCGCTCCGTTAAAAACCGTAACCCCGCCGAAAGAGAAGATTTGGAGCCAGGGCAAAAGCTCCTCTTGCTTTTGGGGCCGGGGGGCTCTTTGTTTTGTAAGCTAAACGGGAATGGTCAGGATGCTCGCATCCAGTAAATGCCAGTAACAAAGAGCTGCCTGAGCCCATGGGAGCTGCACAAGCACAAGGCTACAGTTCGATTTAAGTGTATCACAGCGTGATTTAAGTGTATCACAGCGTGATTTAAGTGTAGCAAGCATGCCCAGCCTGGCACCAGGACAGCGAGAGCCCAGAGAGGACCCGAGCTGTGCCTCTGTGGTTGTGTTTGTGGCAGAGCCCAGGCACCTCTCAGACAGGCATGGAGCAGAGCGGTGATGCTGCTCGCACTCCTTTGAAAGAACCAGGACACGGGTTTCATTTAAAACCGTGACTTAAACCTACCCTTCACTTCTGTCATCTTCAGCACGTAGTTTTGCATCCTTCTGCAGCATTATAAAAGCATCAAGTCCCCGGCTTATCCCTGCCCCCCTTTATAAGAATATACCTGCTACTGCTCGGTTCTTTCTAGCCTGGACAAAAGCACTGCTTGCAGAAGCTCCTTGGCTCCGGCAGACTTCAGTGAAGTCAGTAACCCTGGCTGAATGGACTTCGCATCTTACAGTTTATATAACCTAAGCCCAACCAAACCGAACAACATGTATATGCATGTGCTTGTGATTGGCAAACCCAGCCTCCGGGTAGTTCTTTGATTGTTTTTCTACAAGGAGGGCAAGTTCTTTAAGATTTTTTAAATACCTGACAGCTATGTGGAAGCAAATACCAAAAAAGTCAATAGGTGAGGGAGTGGTTGGTTGCGAGCTGCTGAGAACACAGCGTAGTTACGATGTGGCTCTGCACCCTCCTGCCTTGCAAAACCAGCCCACAGCTTTTTGAGTCCCTGCACGTGTGACATGCTTCCAAAGCATGGATTCCCCGTGCACATCTCTAACATATGGTCTTTCACAAACAACCCTACAGCCAGGCCTTCCTGGGAAGCCTCCATCACACAGCTGGCTCACTGCAGCATCCCTTTCCTTGGCCCTAATGGACCCATCGCTCCTGCACCCTGCTCCCCTGACTGCTGCTGTTCCCGAGTCATTCCAGCGCTTGCTTCCCTCCCTTGCCACACTCCTCTTCCTCACCTTAAACACAGCCTGCACAAGCTGCTTGTTATTGATTCCAAGCCCCCCAAGAGCCACGGCTGAACATCTGGGAGTCAGCTTTTACCTTTGATCCACCAACAATTAAAGACTCAGTTACTCTCTTGCTCTCATCCTCAAGCAAGCATCTCCTGCCTTTTCCCAAGCTGTTCCCTTTCCATAAAACATTATCAAAAGCCAGTTAGTTGTTTCTTTTTTCTTTTTTTTCTTCTTTTGTTCACAATGTGTATCTACAAAACTGAAAAGAGCTATGCCCTGGAGATAGCGAGTACTAAGCAAATCGCTTAGTACTATCTGCTTACTTGTACTACCTGTCTGCCTGGGTTCATCTCTTACTTCCTACCATATGGACAGACTGTAAAATCTTTGTGAAGTAGATAAATGTTGTTCTCTAGTGTTTAAATTACATCTATTCATAGCCTCTATGGCAGTACAGGTAATCTTAGCACAACACAGAAATATGTTTTTCTTTGGCAAACATTGTCTCCTTATATTCTTCCCGAATATTTGTGCGACAGCTCAGATAACTGCACGTGAGGCTTTCCTGCAGCTCAGAAACGTGGCCAACATGTGACACAACATTTTGCAATAGCTAATGTCAGCTGCAGAAGTTCAGCAGGTCACACTGGCTTACTAAGTCAACACTGTCAGGAAACTCATGACTGATGTGGTTAAGTAAAGCAAGTGCCACATTGCATCTTGTAGTTGTCAGCCAGGTACAGGAGGCTTTGTGCTTGTTAATCATGGTTCAGTTAACTGGTTTTAAAAATATGGGTTTATTTCACTGCCTGACCCTTCAGAACCGAAAAGCTCTTCCAATCTAATTAGATTCATTTGGACTCTCCTCAGTGAAGATTCAGCTTGAACTAGGCATATGTCCTTACCCTGCACAGATGGCCAGGCTTTTTACTGAGGTGCATGGAAGGAAAATGAGTCAATGGTCATAAATTGAACTGGGGAGGTTCCAAATGGATATACAGAGGGGGGTGGAAATCTATGAGGATGATAAAGCAGTGGGACAGGTTGCCTAGAGAGGAGCTGGTCCTTGGGGAGTTTTTAAGACTCGAGTGAACAAAGCCCTGAGCAAACTGATCTGAATTCAGTGTTGTTCCCACTTTCGAGACCTCTTGGGATCCATTCCAACCTAAGCGATACTACAATTTAAAAAAAAAAAAAAAGAAAAAAAAGGTGGCTGGCTAAGAGAGACTGAAGAAAGATATGATCCTCTTCAAGTATCTAAAGGAGAGAAACAATATCCCTCCCTCTTAGAACAGAAATTCTTAAACTGCAGTAAGATTTAGGTTAGATGTAAGGACAGTCTTTCTAATGCCAAGGAGAAGGACAGTAAAGCCCTAGGAGGCTGTTGAGGGAAGGGAAAGTATCAGCAGTACCTGAGCTCTGTAAGGCCTCCTTGGAACAGCTCCTACTAGGAATGGCATAAGTACATTTCCTATGCTGCAAGGGGCAGTTGACAGGGATTAGCTGGTTTCATGGAGACTTTCAGCTGTCTTTCACCAGTTCCAATGTATGCCACAAATACTTTCATATTTGCATATATAAAACAATGGGTCTTATTTAAATTACTCTTCACTCCTTCCCCCACCCCCCAAAAAAAATCCCATTGTACCAATAGGAAACCTCCACAAAAGAGAGCTTTTTTTCTTAGCAATATGTAAATCACTTCCACCCTGATTCAATGTAATTGGAGAAGAAGAATGATTGGCAGTTTGCACTTACGTTTAAAAATGATCCAAGTGGAGTTCTCGGCCATCTATTAATCTTCACTAAAGAGAGTTTTGGAGAAATAAAATAGAATGGCGAAGTCTTCATGTGTGTGTCCTTGGTTTTGTTTGCATAAGCAGAGCTCCTCTGCCAAGCCTGTGTAGTCTACTGAGCACTGGCTTCACAGACAAAGCAATTCTTCTTTCCAAGGCTGATTAGCGGTGACTGCAAATTTTAAATGGACCAAACGAAACAGTACGTCAGTTTTTTAACTGCTTAATTGTTTCATAGAGAGAGTTTTTCCCTGATGACCAGTGAATGCCTTCTAAACATTACACCTTGTCTCCCCAAGATTCCTAGGGAAAACGATCAAAAGCAAGGTGATTTATGAAGCTAGCTTTATGCCTGAGATACCTTCATGGGTATCTTGTCAATGGGAGGATGCTTGGACAGAAACATCCAAGCGCATTGGTAATGACAGCTCTGCAGGAAGACAAGCTTTACCTACTGAAAGTTGCAAGTCCCAGTCAGGATTTCAGAAGTTAGAGCTGGAACCTGCATCTTTCAACAGAAGACCACAAAGATTTGGTACAGTCACAAACTATAAACCACCACCCCCAAAAAGTTACCTTGATGCACATTCTATACACCTTCTAAACATTTCTACATTGCAGTCTTTTTAGGTTTGTCTTCAGCTTTTCAGAGTGAAAGAGAATGTTGGGGCTCCACTGAGACTGAAGCCCCTTTTTACTCTCCTAAGTGCCTTGTAAATAAATAGCAAAAAAAAGTCTGCTTTCAAGAAGTTCTAGTCTAAGGAAAGAAAGAAAAACGGATAGGTGATGCTGGGTGTAAGCGGGGAAAGTTGTTACCATTTTGTAGATAATAAGCGGGTAAAACTCACCTCTCACAAAAGAAGACTACAGCACAACCTGGAAAATGTATTTAGATCTCAAGTTTTAGTGTTTATGTGTAAAAAAAACTTTTCTTATTATATTTATGATAGCAAGCCATAACTCCTCCTCAGCTCAGGCCTTGATTGTGCTCACTGTTGGAGAACAGGGGAAGAGAACCAGAACATAAGAAATTTTACAGATAATACAAACATATGATGCAACTGTACACCTTTCAACTAATAATAATAAAGGTTTACCCTGAAGATACTTACATATTTTACACTTACAAAGGACCAGAACAAATTATCCCCCTCCCCCCCCCTTTTTTTTTTCCTTTTTCAATTTGAAAGAAAGCATTACAGCAGCTCAGGATATAGCAAGCAGTCAACACTGGGAAAGTGAAAATTGATCTCAGTAGGATTTCTTTGTAGTTAAAGATTAAGATGAAATCCTTATTCTTTAATTATCTATTGAGCAATTAGCCTTGTGCAAACCTGTTGCATCAAAAATCGAGTTGAGCCAAGGAAAGCCAGTTACAACATGGCTTCCCTTTGAACCATTCACAGCACAGACCTCACTGGACTTCGTCTTGGATGCACTTAAGACTTTTATCAGTTACAGAAAACAACTAAATCCTGTTCATGCTCCTAATTGCAGGTATATCACAAGTGAGTCAGAGAACAAGAACGTCATAACTGGAACCCCTCTTTCAGTTATGTTAGCAAAACAGCCAGTACTTTAAGGTAGTATTAAAGCAAAAAGAAAGAAGAGAGAAAATAAAAATAACGCTTTTCTACCCCCAAAATAATTTAAAGGGCATCAAGCGATATTCTCAGTATTTTTTCCAGATTTTTAATTTTCCTCTTGTTAAGAGAATAAGTGAAAGTTCACAAGGCTGCAGTGCTGGATGGTATAATAAAGTTATTGCCTAAACTGAGATAAAAAATGATCAGCATGACCAAGAGTAAACAGGATGGTTCAAATATCTTCAGATATTCTGGATCTTGTTACACTGATAATTAGAACCACATCCAAAGAGAAACCACCAGGTTGATTTTTTTTCCTAAAGATAATTTCTTAGTTTTTATATACTACATAAAATCCTTACTGCAACCGTTTGGTTATTGGTAGGAAATTGGCATCCATTTGTTTTAGATGAGATGCACAAAGACTGGCACAGTGAGATCATTCAGGAGTACTTCACTGCCTGGATTATTTTGGAGTTGGTTTTCAGAAAAAGAAAATCTCAGGATCAAGAGATATTCAATTAGCCTCAGAGTATATTTTTAGCGCTGTTGAGGGCGTATCACACTTCCACTCCATAATCTTTTTTATGACTTCAGATTCCTTATAACTGTAATGGTTTATCTGGTTCTACATTTTGTGATATTAAGCTAAGGCTTTTTTTGTTGATGTTTGTTTTTGATGGAGGGTAGTGGATAAAGCTTTCTGATAAATTTAGTAGGCAGATGAAGCTTTGTAGCACAGGCCTTTTATGAGTTATGTTGAAAGTAACTTGTGTTTCCAATTGGCAAGGAAAGTTTGTGTCCTATCAGTTATTTCTTTCTTTCTTTTTAAAAAGGGGTTCAGCCATAGCAAGAATCGTTGGCCAAAATGTCCAGATGTCCAACAGATTTGATCCTACTGTCAAGATGTGGGTATTTGAAGAGATGATCAATGGAAGAAAACTCTCAGAAATAATCAACCAGGAACATGAAAACGTTAAGTATCTTCCTGGATACAAGATACCTAAAAATGTGGTAAGTTGGAAAAAAATCACTGATTTTATTTATTTTAATTTTTGACAAGGAAGGCAACAACTGGCAATCTTTAAACTAGGAAGTAATTCACCGCCTTGTTGTAGTTTGCCACCTAACTCACTCCAGTATTTTAAGTATGAAATATAACTTACTTCTGGGACTTCAGCTTATCTCTTGTCATGCAATTTCAAACAGCCAACTGTGTCGAATACTGATACATAATATGCCATCCTCCTCCCCAGCATAAATCAGCATCTCTCTGTTTGCTATTTCTAGGGCTGTGTATACACAGAGCAGAGAGATTTTTAAACCCACAGCATCTTCTGGATAAAGAGGGGAGGCTACTGCTCTCCCTTCTTCTAAAAAAGGGAATCAACAGCATGGCTAACAAGGAGATGAACAGCGAGCTATCGGTTTTGGGTGATGTCAGGATAGCAACACGTTACTAAATAATAATGCTGCAAGTTCCACCAAAATATAGGGTATTTAATTTTCATTTACATTTGAAATACCAAATTATACCTCACTATTTAATCAGCTTAGATAATTTAGAGCTACTGAAGCAAGCAAAGTGAGGCTTTTGGGCTGTTCAAGACTTTGCCAAACGACAGAGCTCTGTGAATTAAAGAAAGTAGCACTGCATTTCTAGAATAGCCGTAGTTGTAAAAGGAAGTTCAGATGCCGCACGTGGTGGGTCTCCTTGCTTGGAGAGTGGTTATATTTAGAACCACACTTAGTGCTGGGATTGCAGTTTCACACTCCCATGGCTTGAACTTGGCATGCAGCTCTCCTGGGTTCAAACTGAATTGGCGTTGTTATTTTCACAGTCCTGTAACAGATCAACAAGCTTGTTTTCCTCACTTGAGAGCAGCCTCATCCTACCTATAACAAAGCCTCTGAGACTTTACCAGCAGAAATCAGCTGGTTGCAGTAAACCTGGAAGGAGGGCCCCTCACATCTTCAGCTCCGAGGAAAAAAAATATTTTTCCTCGTATTGTTTTTCTACATTTTGGAAAGACAGAAAGACTGTCTGTACAGTGCTATGGGCGCGGTCCTGGCCTTGCTTTGCTATTTGCCTTTAGAAGCAGCCTTGCTGGTAGCAGCACTGATTCTTCTGTGAGGAATCGTACTTGCTCTAAGGCTGAGACTAAGGGCAATATTTTCTCTGATTTTAATAGCAAACTTAAATTCACCTGCCGTTTCCTTTGTAACCTGGCTTTAATTGTTCTGAGTCACACTAGCATTGAGAGGAAGCTACAGCTTGCTGGTTATTAAGAATGTCACAGGAATAGTGTAATCCTGCAAGGTGTGAGTTGTTGCCCGGTGTGAGGGGCTCGTTTCCATTGTTTCACTTGTCTCAGGTGGCGGTACCAGACGTGGCTGAAGCAGCAAAGGGGGCAGACATCTTAGTATTTGTTCTACCACATCAATTCATCGGACGGGTCTGCGAACAGATTGCAGACCAGATAAAACCTGGAACATTTGGGATTTCACTGATTAAGGTAAGTTGTCTTCTCCACAAGAATCAATGTGTAGGGTAAATAAATATGTTCAGTTTAAGGATAGGAACTCCAGCCCTCACTGCATGCTCTGTGTGAGTATGAGCATTTTTATCTGCAAGAGTTAAAGCCTCCAAGCCTCCAACAGTCCTTCTATCGTTCATGTGACTGGAGGGGAAAGGATTGGGCAACCCCACTGGGTTAAGAGTAACCATTCTTGTCACCCATCTTTAGCCTGGATCAGTTCCCACTTGGACCAGCACAGGGGTGAAAATGCACAGAGAGAGGGCTGCATAAACTGGCGCAGCTGCCAGAAAAAAATATTCCAACTACAGCCTCAGTTAACTCTTACCTGGGCAGAGCACTGGGTCTGAGCAACCAGCCTGAGTACATGCAAAGCTGCTCATGGCAACGTTAAAACTGCACCGTATCATCAACAATTTTGCAGAACTGAAGCAATTTCAATTTGTAATGAAATGAGCAATCTGTTTTTGAAGGTTAGAGATGTCAGGTTATCACAACCTTAAAAGGAATTAATATTTTAAGAGAATCTCAAACTAAAAGCTGGAGGCAAAGTGTAGCAATATAGTCTACTGCTTCTTCTGTTGATTGTGTTACAGGAAGCATCCTATTTAAAATAGGAATGAAATAAATTTAATTCAAGTTTTCAGATTGGAATATTGGCTCCTCTTTTTTTTTTTTTCCCCCCTACAGAAATTATCTTGCATGCAGCAGTATGCAGAGGGGGAGGGGAAAGGAAAGAAATTCATGGAAATTTACTTCTTTCTTAAGCTCCAAAAAAAAGTGACAGTTCAGTATACCTTTTAATACCAATGAAGAACTCAGATTAATACTTAAGATCTTGCTAAAAAGCCACTGCTTGTAAGCTTAATTTAAAAGTATGGTTCTGTACCACTGGTGCTTAACACAAAGGAAAAATGCAGCTTAAAAAAAACCCTCAGGGCAGTAGTGCTGGGTGTGAGGCCTGTGGCAGGGTTAACTCAACTGCACCTTCTCCCTGAACTTTGAGTTTGCAGAACATTTGTACTAATGGCTAACGCTAGTGAATACAAGACCTGAATTCTTCCAATTAAAACCGGGGAGACCTGCAGGCAATAGGACACCTTCTGCTTTACCAGTGCTTTGCTGCTGTTATTTTCCTGTTCTAATAACTTTGACTATTGTCTTTTATTCAGGGGATTGATGAGGGTCCTGAAGGCTTGAAGCTCATATCTGACCTCATTCGAGAGAAACTGAAAATAGAAATCAGCGTGCTTATGGGGGCCAACATAGCCAAAGAAGTGGCTGATGAAAAGTTCTGTGAAACCACCATTGGTAACTATTCCAAAGGGCAAATTATAGCCGCTATCTTTAGTTTGGCTTCACCTGGGGCTGGGAAACACAATAGGGCCTAGAGGTAGCCAAGCACTGCATGCTGAACTCATTCAAGGAGGCAGCACAACTTCCAGGGAGTTTGGTGCTGGCAGGGTCAGATTGCAAATGAGAGCAGGTTTCAGTACTGAGAACCGTTCGCTAATTTCATCCATTAAAAAATTGCAGCTTACTCCTATTCCTGTAGGAGTTATCAAAAGCCACCTGTCTGCACAGCCCAACGCTGAGTAACTAGGCAGTGATACACTATGTAGTTTAGCTAGAAATGCATAATCAGAAGCTCCTATGTGCTCACACCCCCTGAGGTGTATTTCTCCATCTTCAAATTTCCTTGTTTCAAAAAGCAGCAGTAACATTCTGTTCTTCCCTCTCATTTGGGCTGCTTGCCAAGGCACAGCCTCAGATGCTCCCGGAACTGGGTCTGACCTGACTTGGAAAGTTCGGCCAGCAGCTTTTAAAATCCACTTGATTTTTGACTTGCTTTTTGAAGTCGGCAGATATTAAAGTTACATTCTTCAATAGCCAGTGAAGATAAAGGTTGTTATTGCAATACTGCTCCATTGCCGTGCAGAGGTTATAGGGAAAACCATACCATTTGCTGCTGGCAGAGAAACTAGACACAGATAGGACTAGACATGGTTAGGGTAGTTGAGCAATATTCATTTTCTTGGGGATGGTTCAGTTTCTGCTGGCCCAGTTTTAACCCATGCCATGATGGTGACTTTGGAAAGAGGCATGCTTGCCCCTTGGCTTGTGGAGCCTCAAAGCGTTTCTGCATTTGGAAAGCAACATAGCCCAGAAACAGTCACCTCAAAGAAAACCCTACCATTAGTTATTTTTAAAAGATGAGAAACAAACACAAAGTTTCTCATGAGGTGGGGCAGAAACCCCAGAGCCATCACAGTGGTGTTACCCCAGAACCCCTCCAGGAGCAACAACTGGAAAAAAGCTACAGAGCCTCGCTGCTGAGCTTTCTCTGAAAGAAACAAGACTGCCTTGCATAAAAGCAAGCGAAACTCCATTCAAAAATCTTTGCCTGTTGGCCAAGGGCTCTCTGGATAAAGTCAACCTTAACTACTTCATCAGTCAGGGCTTTCTACCCTTCCTCTCACTACCTAGGGCTAGCGCTGTGATGACATGATACATGACCCTGGTAGAATTGGTAACAAAATTGCTCCAGCAGAGCAAACGTTCAACTTCATTATCAGTGGATCTCCTTGTAACTGGGAATTAATTTGGCATTAATCATTTTCACCCCACAACAGTACTTAGCAATTACAGCTTTTTACATTTTCAAAGGAACAATTATACTGGGGTGCTGTACAGAGCAGTCTGTAAATATTATCCTGTTAAACCTGCAGTAGGGTGGTGCAACGATTGTGGTGACCAGCTCATGCTCAAAGTGCGAGTCGCAGTAGCCCCTGTGGCTCCAGGGCAGGGCAGGGCGAGTTGAACACCAGTTGGAGCAAAAACCCTGAGGAGTCTCATTTTTAATTAGGTCCGCCTCAGTTTAATCACTTGCAAGGTTTGTGGTTATACAAGCTCCCTCAGGCAGACATCTGTGCTAGGGGCTGTCTACTTTTAAGCTCTTCAAAACATTAGTAAGCAATACTCAGTCCATGTACTAGGACTTGTATATATTCACCCTGGCTTCCAGCAGCAGTGTTATTTCCAGTTACTGGGACCACAAAACCTAAGTGGTCCCTGGGACCTTACTTCGGGTTTCAGTTAGTTGTGCATACTAATGTCACTTAAACATTACGAACGCTCTAACTTTCATCTTTCCTTCCCACAGGGTGCAAAAATGAAAACCAAGGGCAAATCTTTAAAGAATTAATGCAGACCCCCAATTTCAGGATTACCGTGGTGCCTGATGTTGATACAGTGGAGATCTGTGGAGCCTTAAAAGTCAGTGATTTCAAACTATTTTGTTTTTATTAGGGCTAAATTCTACCCTTACCTGAGTCTTCTGTAAGCCATATGGTCTAATGTTAGTCCTACCATTGTAGGATTGAGTGAGCACGAACAAGACATGTAGTTCACAGGCCAGCTTTCCAATCTGGAAAAAAAAAAAAAAATACAATTGCTGGCAAAACATTTCAAAATAGCCATATTTTAACTTATCGGTCACCTCTGCTTCTGAGGGCATAATTTAGTCCCCTATATTTTCTTATGTTGTACATGCATGGAACAAAGCCTTTAACTATGTACAGTAATTCCAGCTAATAACTTATTTTCACAGTTCAAGTAGCAACCCACTAGCAAGTTTGCGTCAGAAGCACCATTCAGTGTTGGAAGCACACCTGTACAGTGTTTAGCCACGTCCACATACAGATCCCAGACTAGGTCAAAAGAAATACCAAAATCATCAAGTTTCCATGGCAGGGGCACTTTAAGATTTAGGGGTTGTTTTTCTTAAATGTGTCAAAAGTGTCTCCAGGCTACAATCTTTGTAGCTTGCATAAATTCAGCCATTTGTACTTCAATGATTCACCTTTCTTCGGAGGAGGGATTACAAGCTAGTAAAGAATGGGTCCCGTTTAACCCAGATATGAACAGATTATTTACATAGAAATAACCAAAGACTTTGCTTTCATCTACAGACTGGAACTGGGAGTAGTGGAGGGCATAGAG
Source organism: Anas acuta (assembly GCF_963932015.1). Taxonomy (NCBI): domain Eukaryota; kingdom Metazoa; phylum Chordata; class Aves; order Anseriformes; family Anatidae; genus Anas; species Anas acuta. Next base: position 16,448,678 of record NC_088984.1, read on the forward strand.
GGGCAAGAAGTTGGTTTTGTTTTGTGGAAAACGTTTGTTCTTCCTGAAATCATTCCTTTTGCTAAAACAAACAAACAAAACAAACCTGCACTGGGGCACATGCATGTCTGGGAGTAAATATTTCAATGGCAGTACTACCAACCTATAACTCAAATGAAATGAGCTATGCTTCTTCAAGGGACTGCAAGCTGGGGGATGAGGAGGGACGTATGCAGGGCAACACGAGGATGTTTAGGATCTGAAGACAGTTGTTTAGATCTGTAGAAAACGTCAATTCTACTGACCACTCTTGCAGGCAAAAACAAGGTTTGACCTATTACAGCATCAGTATGTAGAACCAATAACTGTTTAAGCTACAGGCCAACAGAAAAAAAGATAGAGGCATGTCCTCACTGAGAATGGTTTAAACAGTTAAAACAGAAAGGTCAGCAAGCTCCAAGTTGGAACTAGCAGAAAAACAAAACATTAATTGCGTGCATGCTACATGATTGCAATGTTACAATATTAAACAAGCTGCTCTGCCTTTTGCCCACTGGAATAACTTTGTAAAGTGGATACTTTATAAAGTCTTTTATAGTCTAGCAAATTTTCTTCAACTGCAATGAGACATCTGCCTTCTTCGTAACAAACTCATAGCCTCTGCGAATTGAACCTTATTCCAGTGAACCAAGTGCAGACAGATTGGTGGAATTTTCTTAAAGTTTGATGTACAGTGATGAATTGCATGTCTTATCTGACGATTTCCTTTCGTTCTCTATGCTCTAAACTGTTTTTAGAACATTGTAGCAGTAGGAGCTGGGTTCTGCGATGGACTGAGTTATGGTGATAACACAAAGGCAGCAGTTATACGTTTAGGCCTCATGGAAATGGTGGCCTTTGCCAAGATGTTCTGCAGGGGACCAGTATCAATAGCCACTTTTCTGGAAAGCTGTGGAGTTGCTGACCTAATCACTACCTGCTACGGAGGACGCAACAGAAAAGTAGCGGAAGCCTTTGCACGCACAGGAAAAGTAAGGAGGATTTTGAAATATTTTAAACTAAAAAAAATGAATTCCTGTGTTTTAAACTAAAAAAAAAAAAAAAATCCTGTGTAATGATACAAAGGCATCATTAGCTTTTTACCTTCTCAATAACTGCTGGTATTGCAGCAGGATTTCCTCTGATGCAAGTAATCAAGTAGTCTCCTCTCTTTTAGTCCATAGAGCAATTGGAGAATGAAATGCTGAACGGACAAAAACTACAAGGTCCTCAGACTTCGGCTGAAGTCTACAAGATCCTGAAACAGAAAAGTCTGCTCGATAAGTAAGTGTTTCGATTTAAAAAGACAAACAAGGGAAACACCTGACTCAACAGGCATCACCAAGAATTATGAGTGATTCATAAACACGAGTCCCATTGAGGTTAACTACCCCATCATTTCCGCAACAACTGGTTGCTACATCCTGGGCCACCATTAAACTTAGCAAGACTCCTCATTACTGTGATCAGTAGAATGGGATGAAGGCAGAACAGTGTTAAAAGAAACAAGCCACAGACATATAAGACACCAAGAAAGTCCAAGGGAGCTACCTAGATATCACTGGTCCACCCTGAACAAGATTGATGCACGCTTACAGAGTAAGTTTAGGAACATGATCAAAGGGTTTCTCATTCTCAGTATGTCAGCACTGCAGCTTGCAGCAATACTGCTCTCAGTGCAAATACGAACTAGATCATCTCAGTATAAAATTCAGGAGTATGCTTACAATCAAAAAGGCTGTATACTGATGTCAGCACATATTATATATCCACTGCTCTGGTTCCACAAAAGAAGCTGAAATAAACTAATTGTTTGGGGAGAGAGGTAATAAGATTATTCATAATATGAAGCCTTTGTCTCAAGTTACACAAAGGAAAGATTAAACTTTCCTTCCATCTTGTAGCCTGATCTATCTTAGTAATATATAGAGGTCAAACACTGCTAAACAAATACTTTAAAAAATGTTAGAATATTAATAAATAAAGCAGAAGATAAAAAGAAAAAAAAAAAGCTTATTTTGACAGGATGTACACCTATGTCAAAACTTAATCTAATGAGTATCCCTGTAATTACTGCCAATTACAGACTCAGCTCCACGTCATCCAGTGGTATCATTTATACCACATAATAATGGTATGACAGCTTACAAGTGTGCTTTTTTTTTTTTAAAAAAAAAAAAAAAACACCTTCAAGCCAGGAAAAGGAAAATCATTAAGACATTTCCATTGTTTCAAGTCCTTTTTAGCCTTTTAGATATCAGTTATGAATGCAAATAATGCATGCATTTTGCACACAGAAGGGAAAGGGTGATACCCACCTCGAGATTTCAGTGAATGAAAACACTAGATAACAATTTTGTCTCCAAAACAGATTTTCTGTTGTCACCCTCTCCACGCCCCTCCCCCCCAGATTGCCCTTAAGCTCCTCTTCATTGTCCTAACTTCATTCCTACTGCTTTGGTTTTTTTTCCATCTACAATTTACAGTCTTTCAGTCAATGCAAACAACAAAAAAGAACTATTTTTCCCCCCACTATAAACAAAATGGACGTTTATGTAAACTTGAAAAACTATTTTTACGTGCTTCTTTTAGGTTTCCATTATTTACAACCATCTACAAGATCTGCTACGAGGGTAGATCGATCCAGGATTTCATCTCATGTCTGCAAGAACACCCAGAACACATTTAGAAGTTTGCTCTCCTCATCTGGTTGTGCTCTCATCTTTTCAGGACTTCTATCCACTCCACAGCAAATAAAGTAGACAAATAGGTTGTGTGGCAATGCTTGCTGTAAAAGCAACACAGAATGTATTTCAGTATCCTCTTTCTGGGGGTGAAAATCTGCCTTTCAGCATCATATCCGAGAACAGGAATTGAATGTAAAAGTGTAACAGACTTTGATTTGAGTTAGCAATTTAAGCGTTTGCCTACAGTTACTTTCATGTTGATTTCCAACAGTGCCCATCGTAATTTTCGTACCAGGAGTTAATTAACGCACATGAACCTCAGCATTGTGCCTACTGATGCTAGTTACAGAACAGCACAAGACGCTGAAAAGTTGAAGATCAAAAGAATTACAGATAAAGTTCTTACAGCAGTAAGATGCAGTCACATAGGCAAATATGGGTTTTCATAATTCCCCTCAAACACAAATAGCATAACATTTTGTATTTGGTGACATTTAGTCCTTCCTTGTTTTTGTTTCAAAGTGTAAGCCACTTTGGAAAAATAGGTATTGTTACTGTGCTCAGACATATGTGAATGTTTAGCAGATGTATAAATAAAGCAGTTTAAGGGGTTATGATGGGAAAGGAAAGAAGGACTTTTTAAATTATTATTTTTCAGGACACTAGGGATTTTCAGTAGTGATCTGACTTTCATTGTACTTACTGTATTCTGTTGAAATACACAGAAAAAAAATGGAATAACCAAATACATTTATGTGAGCATTAGGATTTCTGAGCAAACATAACCCACTAGTATTTATACTAGCTTAGGGGAAAACTGAAGAAGAAATTGATGACTAGTATGCACACACAGCTCAGCTTGCATCTTGTATCACACCTAAGGATGTAAGAAGCAGCAGTGCAACACCCTCTGCATTACTTGACTTTTTATACGTACATGAAAATGACCGCTACAGACGCACAGAATTCCTATAAAATTGTATTTGAAACCTGGCTACATTTCAGCGCTACCAGGAAGCTCCACTGGACTGACATCAGTGCAACTCCAAGCATCTTTCCACAGACCACAACAAACAGACTAATTCCCTGGTCCTGCCGTCGCTTAAGCAATTTATCTTACACGCTGCACTCCTGAAGGGAGATACCTCTAACCACGTCTGAATTTTACACACAAACTGGTTCCTAGACCAGTTTAATTTTGCTACCAATGGCATTAATTTTAGAAACATAAAAGTTTTTAAGCTAACTATATTGGGTAATTTTACATACCTAATGTTTTTCAGAGTGAAAGCCATCTATGAAATAAACAGCGTCACATTTTCTAAGCTTTAATACCCTATTGAAAATACTCATATTTAGAGAGAAGGCAAGCAAACAGGAAGAGTAAGCTACTTTTGTTTCATCTGATTTTCCAAAACAGCAAGTGTTTTTTTAACCTCTCTGTATTCACTGACATTGTTTAGAAAAAAGAAACACCTACATTATAAAATCCTCTCCACTCTACATGTTAAGAGGAACGTTGTTGTCTTTCACATTTATCAGTTATATATACATATATATATGTATAAAAATATTACTTATAAAAATAAATAATTTTTAAAATCTCAGTTTTCAAGCTAGCAAGTCTAGCTCTGGTACCAGAAACAGTGGCTGTAGCATCCACTGCTCTTCAGCGGAGATCAGGAAGGGAGCGCACGTGAAGACTCGGCTGGAGGAAGAGAACTGCCTGTTCGTGGCTAACAGCTCAGGGCTCTGCAGGGCAACGGAAATATTCCTTCAGCTGAAATGGGAATCACATGGCCAAATCCTTTATGCAGAATTAGGGGAAAAAAAGAAAACAAAAGTCATGACCTTTCATTTCAAGTAAGAAAGCCTGATATTTAAGAGTTACATATCAAATATATCTGGATGGGATAGAGAATTCAGAAACCCCCTTGCTTCCCAGGCAGGCTGAAATTCTCAAAAGTGATTTAAGAGCTATTAATACAGAACATTTTACATTAAAGGTATCAAACAGTTTAATAAAGTGGTCAACAAATGCAGGTTTGATGTAATTTCATTTTCAAAGTTCTCCCAAAATAAATTACTGTTCTAATAGTGGTCTGTTATTGTGCTCATTCATACAGCTCTCAAAGAAAAGGACAAGAAGAGTCAGTTTTCTACAGACATTTTTATTGATTAACATATTTTTTTCTTTTGTATGACATACTTTTACACAGTAAAATAAGACAACTTTTACTTCATAAATAACAAAATTAGCCCTTATATCTCAATCCAGTCAAAATCTAAGTAAAATAGTTTGTTCTATATTTACATTCTGTACCAAAATAGGAAGCATATTCAAAGTCAGCCAGTTCTCTCAAAACAGTTGTTTTATCTCCAAGGTAAGCTTCACATTAAAAGGGTAACATTTGCACTTGGAACCCTGGTGGCGTAAGATCACATCACTTAATATACAAAATAGACCCCAGTCCCAGAGAGCGATACGTGCAAGTGTTCACCCAAGCACTCAGCCAAGCAAAAGCTGGTTGTTAGATCTTGCATGGGAAAGACGTTGACCTGCTTGGCTGAAAGTCATTCACAGGAAGCGTGGGGAAGAAAGGACACACGCATTCCTCTCTACTGAAAGCAGAAAGATTCGCAGGACAGGAAGATTTAAAAACAACTGGCCCTTGCAAGCAAGGGATTGTTGGTGTGTCTGCTCTCAGGTGACATCAACCTTCCTAATTTACTAGAGCACAACAAAAATAACGAGTTGTGTTGCACCAGCAGTTAATTAATGGGAGGAGTCAAAGTTCCATTTTGGTAGTTCACCTATATCTGAGGCCTTAACAGTCTCCCAAGACCTCATTTCAAAAAGAAATGAATTGCCTGCTTTTCTGTGTTATTTAGTCACTGCATACTCCAGCTGAAAGCAATCCTTCCTCCTTGTAATTGTTTGAAACACTAGAAATTTTTTTCCTGAAGTGTTAATAGCCTTGACTTCTAATTGAAATATTAGAAACGTGAACTGCTGGGGGGGGGCGGGAAAGGCTGCAAGACTAATTTACTTCCATAGAGAAACATGGAACGTGTTTTCACATTAAAGCAGTGGGCATGGTTTGGCTGCAGATAAACGATTTGTTTATTTCTTAGGGCAGCAAAAGTCCTGGGAATAATGCTAGCTAGTCTGGTGAACACACAAAAGCCTATTTGGGCTTTATTTAAAAGATTTCACATGTAAGAGGTTCAATATGATGGACTTGCCCCTATATGTTCAGGAAACTGAAAGTAGCTGCCTGCAAACTTTGTTTTTATTTAAAACTGGTATTCACTTTTACTGGGGAAACCGCGCTTAAGGCTATACAAATGGTTGCTTTAAGCTACAATTTTAGCTGTGCTCTACACTCAAAAATGGCTTATGCTCCCTACTGTTTTGCTCTTAAAAACCTGAGACATGTTTTTACTTAATTCATCTTAAGACTTGGAAGTTCACAACAGCGGGTTAGAAGCTTAAGTGAAAGACAAACAGAACTGAGGTAGGCAGCTTTACTTGAACTCGTTTGACAGTCACGAATTCATTCGTACCTGAAAGTGAACGTGACACATTTCTTGGCAGTTCCTACAAGGCTACAGCTGCTAGCTTACTGACAGAAGGTAACCCGCTGGCTTTTGCAAACCTTAACCTTCCCTCCCCAGTCCCCTAAAGTCACTTCCAATTCTGTAGTTCACAGCCAGTTTAAGGACTGCATGTCAAAGAAATTACAACTGAAATCTCAGATTATTAAGGCTTTAGTAGTTTTACTTCGCTGGACTCACTAATGCAGCTATTCAGCAGGTACCGGTGAAGCTGACTACACGGACGCTGACAGCCAGACAGATTTTCCCTGTAGGTACAACGCATTACAGCCTCTTTCTTTAATTGAATGTATACAATTCAGAAGTAGGTAAGCATCAATGTTTCAAGCCATCTTTCAGTTTTCAGTTAATTCTCAGGAAGAGAGAAGAAAAGCCCTCAAGATAAACAACTGCGTAGAAGATAAAAAAAAATTCACTTAAATATAACACTTCACTTACACAGACTAGCATATCAAATACCAAGCGCAATAAATAAACACCATTTAAAAACGTTTAACAGTTATAAATTTAACCAGAAAATTCAGACAGTGCAAATATTCCACAGTAAGAAAAAATAACCAGTAATTTCTTTTCAAGTATAAAAAGTGTTGTTGTTGAGTGATACCATTTAACCTGTATTATTGCACACCAGACAAGAGACAATCACAACCTCTGGGACCTAATATATATTCTCAAACCTTTACGCTTTCAATGAATCCATTTATACTGACTGTTGATTGTGCATATATTAAAATTATCAGTGTTCACCTACTAATCTGAGTGTTTCTTAATTCAAACTTGTACACGTTTAAAGCATTTGATCCCTAATTTGTATTGCTTCTCAGAAACACCTATTTAAGGCTAAGCTAGGCCTTGTTTAATGCAAAGTAAACTGTGCATAACCTGCAGTTAAGAAGGGGAACTAGCCCAGTGCAAGGTACTCTCTCAACCATGATGCCCTCAGACAGTTTTAAGTTGCAGCTTATTCACCTCAGCAGTGTCATAAAAGCGTCTTTAAAAAAAATCTGGTAGGCACAAAGATTTTCTTCAGTGTCCTTATGATTACAATGGAAGTTCTTATTAAACAAGCTTAATTGTAGCTAAAGAAATTTTACTCCCTACCCCTTCCGTATTAGAAGGGGATCAAGCCTTAAACAAGTTGTGTATCATCATCCTTCTCCCCACCTTTGTATTTTCAGTGCACGTGGCCCATCTGTTCCCTCAGGTTTAGTACCTTCTCAAGAATGAAATTGGACAAACAGGACAGACAATGGATTGGACCACATAACTTTCATTTATGCTAAGCAGGATTATTTGTAACATGTCATCTAGGGTCAGAAACAAAGAAAAACACCTTCATTAGTGTTGTAGAGAGCAGCTGTCCTCAGCAAGACAGATTTTGCTCATTTCCTACCTCAAGTAGATTTTGTCCTTCAAAAGATGAATTTTGTACCAAGGTGTGCCCTTGTGTGGTTCAAAATGTCTGATTCTCTAACATAATCCAAATACTATGAATTATTTGAAATAATCAACTGTATGTCCAAGAAAAGGGGAAAAAAAAAAAACAGATTAGGCATCTCTTTACATACTCATTTTTGGCCTAGAGGAGTCAGTATAGTTCTATAACATTATAGCTGCCATAGCTACTGGCTTGGCCTTCAGCAAAAAGTAAAACAAATGTATTTATGATGATATTATTAAAGAAATAATGCCATTATTAAGAAAAATAAAATAAAACCTACCCCAATTTTACAGACTGGCGTCAGTAATAAAATGCATTTGCCTAGCAAATTGAATTTCTGAATATCCTCAGAGTAATGTTATTACACCGTACAGTAGAACTGGCACATGCTAAATGAAAATGTGATTTCTAGACAGTTGTCATGGTTATCAGTCTGAAAGTCTACTTTGTGCATTCACTAAGGTTTACATGAACCTCAAGAAGTAAATAACTTACTGCAAATTAACATTAATTCTGAGAAGTCTCAAAGCTACAGAATCCAGTTGTGGAAACAACTCCCAACAACCAGTCTATTCCATTAAATTAATTTTACTCATATACATTGTAATATGTTAAATAATAATAATAATAATTGTAAGATTTGTAATTTACTCATATACAATGTAATATACATTGTATACATTGTAGGAATGGACAAAACCCAAACAAAAACCTCCCACACCTGTTTGGGTCTGAGTTATTCGCAGTAACAGTAACTGATTTTCACATGGCTTTTGACTAAACCACTGAGGTATATTTCCAGTTTGAGGATGCTTTGCTACCGGTCACACAGAGAACATAACAAAAAAACAACCCAAGTTCTACTACAGAAGAGTTCTCATTTCAAATCTTGATCAAGTTGCCAGGTAGTCTAACAGAGCTGGCACAGGGGATCTCATTACTGTGACAAAACCAAAGGTTGCAATTCAGGAAAATACTGGCACTTATTGAGATGACAAGGTAAATTTTCCTCCTCTCAAACTCTGGCTGCTTTTGTCAGTAACTTCCCGACTACTGTCTGCACTGATACTTGCCGGGAGAGATGAGGTTCAGGAGAAGACAGCTGCCTGCAGAGACAAAAAAAACTCAGTGCTCCACAGTAAGAAGTACAACACTGTGGTATACCATCTTGGAACATCTTCTTGCTCCCTGCTGAAACTATGCGCAGAGAAATAATCCCGTTAGCAGGGGAATTAAGTTAGCCATCAACAGCCAAAGGGTTACAACCAGGTTAGATGAGCAGGAGCACAAATCTAAAATAAAAAACAAGACAGCATGAAGCTTATATTTCATATTTAAGAGAAAATAACCAGAGAGCAAAAACATATTTGTAGTAATCTGAACTGATTTACTTTTAGTTTTCAAGGACAGCAATTCATAAAAGCTGAATAACATGATTTATTCCCTTTAAAATTAAATTAATTTCTGCAATAACTAATAATAGTTAGGAGAACAAATGAGCTGAATGTATCAGTATGGCAAGAAAAGGACAGGAAGTTTACTAATGCATGACTGGGGATAAGCAGCATTTCAAAATCACAGACTCAAAAGACTAGATACATAAGCATTTTATATATTATGTTATATAAGTGTATTATATGTATGCACATATATAAGCATATATATTAATATATTTTAAAAATACCCCCCATCTCCTAGGATGTGAATCTGTTTGAATTCACACTTGCTGTCTCTCTGGGAGAGGGAGATGTCAGTCTCCTATATTACAGCTTTCTCATGCTAAAATCTGATCTGTAGGAGTCATTCCACCAACCCCTGAAACGTTCCCATTTCAAAGACTTGAAATGGTACACACAAACCCCAGAACATGTTGAAAAAAAAAAATTAAATGTACAGGTTACCTACACAGGTTTATTTTTTCCTCAAAACCTGCAGTAGAGACAGCACATCAACAATTACAAAATTGATTAAAGGCTTAGAATTTATCCTCTAGTGAAAAATACTGTAAGGACTGTTCTCTTTCACTAAGTGGCTTTTTACACAATCAACTCTAGACAAAACAGTAACTGGTAGTCAGCAACTTAAGGTTCTTTTCTTCCTTCAAAAAGCAAAGTGACACCTGTCATTTGTGTCCTGGATTACTGCGTTAATATTGCCAATAGGAACTTATATAAGCGAGTACTCATTTTGCACCAAGGTGATGATTCTGAAAGTTATTAAAATGATATGTTTTCCAGAACAGGAAATCAGGAGCCAACCTACCAATTGGTGCAACTCTTGATAAGTTAGAAGCTGGAGGATCTCGCTCTGGGGGACAGGAGTCACAGAAGTCCCAACAGGCTGGACAAACCAGATTTCCAACGTGGATCCAGCCATTCATCTGAATGCTCACTGTTAATACTTGACCTGAGCGGCTGCACAAGTACGCAGTGTCCTTGACCCAAACGTGCAGTCCTTGTGGAGAACAAGAAACCTTAAAAGAAAGGAATAAACGTAAGGTCTGTATTATGATTTATTGGAAATATGCTTGGGGAGTTGGAAGTTCTTTCAATAAGGAAATAAAATATTCAGTAAACAGCCTGCATACAGCATAGATTAAGTGCAGCTATTTTAATGCACTAAGAGCAGCTATTCGTTTAAAAATGCTTTGAAGCACTGACTGTACCCTTTTCATGCGATTATATAGATAATCAACTGAGACTGAGTAAAATTCTGTTTCTGCTAATGAGCATGCTTTTAGAGTTGTGCTGCCTTTGAAAGAAACAGCTTTAAGTGAGATAGCCCTGAGAGGGAGGATAATGAAAAGTGACACGTGCACAGTGCTTTCCACAGCAGGAAAATCAGAGTGATTTAACTAATGTAAAACTTCAACAGAAGATTCCAAAGTATTCTCACTTATCCCTGTGACACTTAGTCCTCAGGTAAGACAGGTAAGTCCTAGCAAGACTGGAAGTAACACACAAGTCTGCCCAGTGGCCATGTGCTTGACTTGATGCACACATGATCTGAACTACAGACTCACAGTTGGAAAATACTTATTTCCAAAGCATGTCATAATCTAGTGACTTTCAGGAAGATAATATCATGTACGGTGTCCAGGTGCATAGTTTTAACAGCCATAGCCTGCATTTTATATCAGATTTCTCTCTTTGGTGTTACTACAAAAGTGAAGCAAGCAAAGAACCCACACAGCACATGTACTTACTTGGTAACACCCACTACCCCAGTCGGGGTAACTGAGTTTCCTCCTGCATTGTTCCATGACAAAAGCTGACTTCTGAATAAGACATACAGAGTTTGGTCCATATTCTTCTGCACCATAGTTTTTTGTAGGATCTAAGGTGGAAAGAATATACTGAACCTCAGTTTACCAGGCGAAAAGGAAGTCCACACTAAATTAATTTGCCATAATTAGTCAGTCTCTACAGGCAATTCCAGGTTTACTTTTGGGATGTTTCACACCATTAATCATTATATTCAAGACAATAATTCTCAGACAGAGTAAAGCATGAAGAAAACCAAGGTTTTAAAAATACACTATCCACACGCTTCTACAGAAATGTTTGCTCCCAGGGAGTGCCAGCTGTGGTTGCTGGCTTCAGGGGAGAGCGTGTTTGTTCATTTGGCTTTGAGAGAATTGCACACACAGGTAATATCCTGCAGTGTCCTGGAGCTCTGCTATATTGAGAGTTCATGTGCTATTCCAGGAGGCAGGGCCATGCTCTGGTAATTTGTCAGGCTCCCTGCTTTGGATAGAAGACTACAAAGGTGGAAAGTAGAGTTGTTTCCAGAGAGACTCAAAAGCAACTGAACAACGCTCCCCCTGTAACCTCTGTCTTGTATTTGGATCATTTGAGGATAATTTCTGTTCAACTCTTATGCAATTTTGTATTTCATTTACACCTAGGAAGCAAACGCTCACAAGGTAATCCAGATAAACAAATACAGGCCCTTAAATACAACACTAAATTCTGGAAGCTTACCTGGTTGGTTTTCAATTATTCTGCAGTCTGAGCTGCGTTGAAATTCACCACTTAAATGCCAACTGAATTCTTGACTGAAAGGACAATAGTCAGCAATTTCTACTGAGCCACCATAATAAGGCAAGTCTTCTGCTGGTACTCCGTTAAGATTGTCAAAATACTGCAAAAACAAAATAGGCAGTGAGACAGCTGGTGCAGAGAAAAGCGTACAGCTGTTATTTTGTTGTTGTTGCTTTTATTTATTTAATTTTTTAATAGAACCAATCACTAAAGCTGTAAGAACATCCATTACTTCTAAGGAGCGCTTTTAACAGCAACTCAGAATACCCCGAACAGATGAGCATAGACTATTTAAGAATACGCAAGTAATGCACAAAGATCCATATTTACATGTATCACTCCCTAGCCCTGCACTGCCCCCTGTCTCCTCTTGCAATCACAGTCATCTCTGGGAAGCAAACGTTTCAGTGTGCAGTGACACGAGGGCACAGATTAGCTGAAGAAATACCTCAGACAAAACATTATGGGGGACTTCTGTTACACAGCAACATTTTCAACTGAAACGTGCTTAGACAGTCAAGCAACATCCCTATCGTTTTATTAACAATCACAAGGCTTTTTTTTTTTTTTTTAAAGCCTCCAGGCTTCTTATAATAGAGTAAGCAGACATTTTTCACAATATCTACTCTCATCAACTAGTTCAGAAGAAAACAAAAAAAAAACACACATCCTGGCTGCAAAACACAGTAATGCAAATACTTAGTTATTTAGTAAATTACGACTCATTATACCTGATATTCCTGAGGTAACTGCTTTGGAAACTTCTGTAAGTTGCACACTGCTACTGCTCTTTGGTCCTGTCTGCAGGTTAACTGCAAAGGATTACTTCTCAAAGTGTCACAGTACGGACTGATTAATTGCCTCCTCAAAAAAAAAAAAAAAACAAAAGTAACATAAGTTTACAAAAAGCAGTTAACCTAAACTATGCAGTTTTTCTGACTATCCCTGCTCTTCCTAATACTTGAAGCACACAAAGAAGCAGCAATATCTTGTCTGTAGGCTAATTATTGTTATTTGGTTATAAACTTCCTAGTTTAAAGAATATCAGATCAGCAAACAAAGTAACAACGTGCTTAGTTATATAGTTTCAATAACATTGTTTTGTAAACTTTAAAGAAAAAATTACAAACAAAACAGGGCTGCAATGGAGCAAATTTACAAGTACTGAAATGAACAAGAAGTATGATAGCCAAAACAAAGCCTATTTCTGGAGCTTTGGGTAAAATCCAGTAATGTAAATGCAGCCAATAATGTTTTACAATTAAAAAGGACAAAATAAGAAAGCAACACTTAGACAAAGTCCTTCCACCCAACTCCAAAACACAGTTCTCTTAAAGAGCAAATACATTCCTAAGATGCTTGTCTTTGTATTTATTGGGTAAAATAGTACTGTTCTCAATACATTCGGTGTGCTCCTTCTTGGGTGCACTCTGAAGATTCTTACGAGAGCATTCCTTGTGTATTACTTTTTACTGAGTTGCATTTGAAAAAAGGACAAGTGTAAACAAGCATCAGTCTTCCACCTTCTTAAATAAAACAATGGCTTACTTTTGTTTCTTTTGGTCAATCCAGAACTTACAGCTCTTCATTACAAAGTCACAGCCTTTATTACGTCCCCAGTCTAATTTCTCCGCCATGCTATAATTTGCTTTATACCAACTGCAAAGGTATTTTAAAATGAGAATACAATTTAAAAATTAGAGTTATAATTAATAAAAGAGCAGTTCAAAATAGTTTATACGATGCCTAAAGGTTTTCAAATGATAAAACAGGGAAATAACTCCTTGCTACCTAATAATAAAGTATGATAATTTCACTATTTTTCAACTCACAATGAGCTAAATGAAAACTTCATTGTCTATTTGTTTGACAGCAATGCATGTTGGTCTACGAAGGACTAATGCATACAGAAAGATAAAATTTTAGGCAATTTTGCTTTTCTTCCACATATGCTTCCTGTCTATAAAAAAGACAAAAAAAAGTGCTACGTGGAACTGACAAAAGACTTACATTAAGAGAAAATAGAAAACAGACTCTGCAAACAGAACTATGCATTGCCGCGCATGCTTTTATGGCTATATTAAGAGTGGATTTTTTAATATACGTGAAGAAAAATTAACATACAAGGTATAATTACTTGTTTAATGTCATGCTGGTTATGCCAATTATTTGCCAATTATTTACTGTGTGGCAGATGAATAAACACAAGTGCATCAATTCCAAATAACATCAAGTGCAACAAACACACTTGAACAAACAAAAAAAAAACACCACACCATTATTATTCCTATTAACACTTACCCCGTGTCTTCCATTAATGCTAAGGTAATCCTGGAAAAGACTCGGTTCTGCGTATGGGATCCAGTCATAGCTTCATTCTGAAAGTTACAAGTTACTATTAGTAAGCTCCTGAAAAATCAGTATTGTAAGAAAACGCCTGCTTTGAAAAAGCATTTTATTTTAGAGCCACGCATTCAAGGGCATAGAAGTTCCAGTCCCTTCTTATTATAGACATTCCATTTCCAACCTCTTTCATAAAAGGGATCAAAAGGTATAACGCCCTTCCCAGTCTGCCCTTCAAAGTCTCATGAGTCAGAAATCTTATGCCAAATTCCAGCTGAACCTTATTCATGGCCAATCTGTACTTATTTTTTCTTTAGGTAAATTAAACTCCTCCTTGCATATTTATTTATAGCAATCATGCCCCCTTTTCTGTCCTTTTTTGGGTAAGTTGAAAGCCAAGCTCATGTAGTGGTGTGTTTTTTTGGGGGGTAAGACTGACTTTCAATTTTCCCAGTATTTGTAGAGGTCCTTTTCAGGAGAGAAGAACACAGGACTAAAGGAACACAGAACTCTACGTGAAGCTTTACTAGTCCAGTAGTGATATTTTCCATCTTACTTTAAAAGCTCACAACATCCTCAAAGAGTAACTCTGGACACTTCTGAGTTTCCTAATAATCAACTGACAGTTTTAACACCCATGTGTCTTCTTTCAGCTCAGTCATTTCCAGCTAATAAGCTTCTGGCTTACAACAAAAGTTGCTCACCCTTAATTACACAGCTCTGGGATTCCTATTACCAAACTTTTCTCACTTACTATTTCTTCAGAGCGTAGTCTTCCAGCCTTCCCTCTCCACTAGCATGGCTGGGAATAGTTACCATCTGCAGACAGCAAATTTGGTACTATCACTAGAATATTTAATGAGAGAAGGATCAAGACCAAAACCAAACCATATGGGTTACTTTCCAGATACAAACTTTCTCTGGAAACAAGACTGCTAATAGTGTCCCTTGGGCTGATCTTATTAAATCCTTTAGATTATCCTTACTTTAATGGCAGCCCTTCTAGTTGACCTTGAACAAGAAACATTACCAAAAAGCAGGAAAAATCAGCTGTTTTGGTCTCCTGAAATATGTATTTTTTCATGTTTACTTCCATGAAAAGGTCTGTCCTGATGCATTTACCTTATGGTTTACCTCACTTCATACAATAATTATAAACTATACTTCTGCCCAAAATATCACATAATGTTATAAATAAAAATAAGCTTAAGCATCAGGAGGAAAATAAGTGTTTCCTTGATCAGATGAGGTTCTGGAATAGGGATGGCAAAACCTAACCCTAAGGAGACATGTCAAAAGATGAAATCCAGATAGTGAACAGACAGAACAATCAAGAAGCATGACAAAACTTAATTGACTTTTCATTTTTTTCAAAAATCAAGAGATTTCATTTTCCAGCAGTCATCTTATCTGAAACTCATATTCTGAGATTTAGCAAGGAAGTAAAATAAAATTTATCTAGCAATTGGACATTTAAGTGTTTCCAGTTTAGCACTGTATGTGATATATTTCAGTGAGGTATTTCTCATACCTATGTTTTCAAGGCTCTGGTGAATACCGCTATAAACCTAAAAATAAAGACAGGGGGAGCAGGCTTTTCCAAATCCCCCTCCATTCCTAATATTAGCACCAACCTCCAACAACCTCTTCTCCCAATGATTGAGCTCAGTACCCATGCCACCTTGATTTTCAAGCTCCATTCCCTCTAGGATTGGACAATTAAAATGTTTACGAGCTTCTTCCTAGAAAGAAAACATTTCAACACAACTCATAAGTATTTGTGGACAAATATGATTAGAAGTTATTTTCAATACCAAATATATTACACTTAGTATATGTTTAGTTGGGGTAAAAAAAAAAAAGTTAGAGGTGTGGGAAGGATTTGAAGAGAAGGATTTCCAAAAATATTTAAGTACTCCCTTTTTAAACATTACAAAATGTTCAATGCATTATTTTGTAATGCATAAAACTACAAAGAAAAAAAAAAAAGAAAAGTTTTAAAAGAAAAATATTAAATTGGATGAAATTAAACTAGAAAAACAGTAACAGCACTATCTGTTAAGGCAACTGGAATACAAGATGCCTAAGTCTGCAGGAAAGCCTCTGAAGAGTATGATTAAGGCAACAATATCAATTTTGCTCAACCGTTTACAATTTACTTCCCAATCCCTTCATTGTCTCATTTATTGAGTTATTTATTTCATACTGCCAGCCATTTTCCTTCACTTCTTTTTCACCTTGGATAGCCCCTTCTCAACTAATTAGATCATCATAATTGTATAGTCTTTGGGCCATACATTCAAAAAAAAAAATAACACAAAACTATTTAAAGTTAACTTATTACTGCTTAAAAAGAGTGAGAAATAATTGTGACTCAAGAATGTTATGACATACATAGTGTACAGCTAAGTTAATCAACACTTACAACTACACGAGGTGTTACCAGAAGGTGAACAGTATGGCGAAGCATTTGGCCACCACGTACATCCCATAACCTCACTGCTTTATGAACAACCTTATCGCTCCACTGATACAAACCTAGACTGTAAGAAGAATGTGTAAGTTATGGATGTTTTGATAAACACACGCTACTGTACAAAGCTTTATTTCCATTAAAAACTAGAATTAAGAATTTCCATTTCTCTTTCTTTTAAATTGTGCAACACTTCTCCTTTGTAAGATACATTATAATTGTTGTAAGATTTATTACATAGCCAGCTCTGATCTAACACGCTGAAGTAAGATTACTAAAAAGATGTCTGTATACTCAAGACATATTTTCTACAGTTATCAAAAATGTACTGCAAATTGTTTATTCAATAACAAGGGAGAAAAATCAAGCAGCAGACTACAGGCATTGCCATTTCTGCACAATTATAGACCTCAAATGATATGTGCCTGAAAAAAAACCTACCTCCGCTGATATTAGACAGACTACAGAAAATATAAGTGCCAGTTGAGTGCGGTGCTCAGAAAACCTCTAAATTTAAGCAATGGTTGTTGCAATGCTTAACTTCAGGCTTCCTGACTAAAATTGTTTCTTAAATCATCCCCATGCATTACAAGGTAAATGTTTAATGCCAATGTAAAGGAAGACTACAATAAAAATAGAACAGCGTTTGAACATAACAAATACAAAGAATTCTAATAAAGCTATCAAGTTGGATTTTCAACAGGCTAACAGCAAGAATATATCTAAAAAGGCAACCTGAAGACATCCCTTCAGCACTGAGAGTACTGAGAGGTCCAAAAATATGAAATACCTTTCATTAAAAGGAGGGAGTCCATCTGCATATCTTGTTGTTAAAGGTTTTCCATCATCATCACGATAAAATGCAAACAGTCCAGCAGAGAAACCCTGCAAGTTCAAAATCAAACAGAAACCTTCAGTAAGACATTTACACACCAAGTCAAATGCCATGAAAAGTTCTCGTACGCAGCAGGTAGACTATTAACACACGAGTTGAGAGAGGCAATGCAAGAGCTTTACCCTCACCAGACACGCTTCTCTTGCAACAAGCAGGAGAGATGTGAGGGGGAAGGCACAAATTGCAGGGCAGGGAAATGTGTTCTATAATACCAACCCTTACCAGTGCATGGATAATCTCGTGTTTCACTGTAGACAACATGCCAACAAATTCCTGAGCCTGCGTTGAGATCATGTTTGGACACAAGTTAGCATATCCTGCTATTGGCCTGGAAGAGGGTTTTAAAATTATATTGTTTTCAGTAAAATACTAGCAAATTCAATTCATATTCACTTGAAGAGGCAGAAAGCAACACTGGAAACTAAAGACTAATGTAAATGTAAGTGCTTCTAAATAACTTCCCTTAGCTAATTATAACTAGTCTGTTAACAATCCCGTGACTTTATTGCTACAAAAGGGGAAGAGGGATGGGATCAGTCTGTATACCAACATGCAGCACAGATGTTACTGACAACAGTACAGGAGATCTGAATTTCAGGTGTAGTCATTACAGAGGTACAACATGTCTGTTGAAGTGACTACAACCAAATGAGAAACAAAAGCCATGTAAGCAGGGGCTATTTGCCTTTTTCTTTAAGTTTTTGAAAGTATGACCTTTCTTTCAACAGAAGCAGGATTGTGAGATAAAATTCAGGCAGTGACAGCAGAAGATTATTTTTGACTTAGATGTCTGTTTTATGGGTTAAGCGTTATTCCATTGTTCTGTGCTTTTACGTGAATGCAGTATTTGGCATTATTTCAATGATTTCTGTGTTAGCCTATACACAACACAGGCAGACAGTTTAACTCCATATATACAATTGAAAGTTTAACTAAAGAAAGTTTGTACCAGACAGAATACTTGCCTGTCCATTTCAGCTTCCAGTTGGCAGTAGGCTGCATATGCAATGATGTTTTCATGGCCACACCTTTCAGTAGTGAGAGCACTGACGTAAAGCACAAAGTCAGCATCTCGAACCCCTTCTTGGTCAGGTAAGCCAAAGTGCCGTTCGTTCTGATTGTACACCCTGCATTGCTTTGACAATGTTCAAAGGAAACAGTTAAAATACATCAGCTATGATAGAAGTTTTGTAGAACAAAACACAACTAGCTGGAAGCCAAGAATAAACCCCAGCCTATGACAGCGGAAGATGAGAAAATTCCCTGTGACAAGAGTAAACAAACCCAGAGCCAGGGAACAACTTTTAAAAGACTAGCCATTTTGTTTAAAAGCTAGGAAGGTGGCAGCTGTTGAAAAAAAGGTGCTTGCCAAGCTAGATTAATTAAAAAGTTTTGGCTCACAGAAATAGTATATACATAAGCAGACATTGCATTTCACATTTAATGCAATATATTTTTAATGCTGCAGTTGAAATGTCAAGCTAAAAGGAATCTGGTGATCACATACTGTAGTCGATTCAAAAATTCATGCAAGAAAACAAGTTACAAGCACTTCCTGCACCATGCTCCTTGTTCATCGAAAACCACTGTTTTGATTCAAAATTTATGATTAATTCTGTGAAAATCTGACTCACTGACCGAGGAGAATAATGAAGCAACTACATGCCATTTCATACACTTTGAATCTCATTATGTGTATAGTTTTCTATATCACAGACTTGAAGAACAGTAAACATTCCAGTTTTCCATGACTTTTAGTTCAACATCATAAACTAAAGACACTAACTAAATTCAAGTGACAGAATAGAACAACTTAAGCTATCTCCTGCAAAACGAATTGTAGAATCACAGAACAGTTTGGGTTGGAAGTGACCTTAAAGCTCATCTAATTCCAACCCCCTGCCATGAGCAGAGACACCTCCCACCACACCAAGCTGCCTAAAGCCCCATTCAACCTGACCTTGAGCACTTGCAGTGACGGTACAGCCACAGCTTCTCGGGGCAGCCTGTTCAGTGTCTCACCACCCTCACAGTAAAGAATTTCTTCCTTATATCTAATCTAAACCTATCCTCTTGCAGTTTAAAACCACTACTCCTTGTCCTCTCACTATACTCCTTGACAGAGTATACCTTTAGTATACCTTTAGGTATCAGAAGGTTGTCATAAGGTCTCCCCAGAGCCTTCTCTTCTCCGGGCTGAATCACTTGTGAGTGTACTAGCAGCACTAACATTTTAAGTAGTTTCCACAAACTGCACTCCTCCAAAGGTTAGGAAGCACCTGGATGGTTCAGCTTACCTGGAGGTGTTTTTCAGGAACTATAACTGGTCCACACCTCGTATGGTTTGCACAGGCCACTCGGCAGTATCTGTGAGGATCAGCTTTCCTCCTTAGATATTGGTTTGTTGCACACTGCCTTCAATCAAACATGAAAGACAGTTAGCATTGTTTTAGAATTAAAATGAAACTAGCATAATCTTACAGCACCCAGCAACACTGTAACATGCTTTTAACATAGCAATGTTGCAACTTCCATGCTGAAAAATGTTACACTACTCTGGAAGACAATATTTCAGTTGTTAACAGAGTATCTACAGGTGCAAAAAAAAAGATTTGGAACAGGTTCATAAACGGGGGTACACACAAAAGGAAATAAGCAGCGTGACACTCTTTAACTTCTCTGATACCACAAAAATAGGTGTTGCTATTGAAGGAGAAAGCACAAATTTGCTGACCTTCCATGATCATCTCCCACCACTGGGAGAGATGGATCACTGGTCTGACCCAGGAGAGCATTTCGTATGCTCTTATTCTATTCTTACTTTAATGTCTACACAATGCAATGTTAAATATTGAATGCAGCAAGTGATTTTCAACAAACTTTCACATACCTGCTTAGCAATATAGTACCTGCTGATTTGCGCACTTGGAAAGTCTTCTCCAAGTAAGATATAGCTTGTGGAAAAAGTTTGTTCTAAATAGAACAAAAATAAAAGTCACCCAGTGGTAGTGCAGACATAACTTACAACCACTAACTGCCTAGGTACATGAAACTTGCTAATGCTGTGGTATAGCAGAATAGCAGAGATCCAGACTTCTAAGTTCAGAAATATTTAGTTCCAACATTTCTGTATTTAGTTATCGGAATGACAAAGCAAGATGGAAGCTGGTATTAATTCGGATGTACAGCTTCAAAGAGGCTGACTTCATTTCAGCCCCGATCTTACAGGTCACTGGGAACTGTCCATCACAGATTCCCCTGCAGCTTGTCTCTGCGACCTCCAAGCCTGGCTGCTGCCCTCTCTTTTACTGCCTACTTGCACAATAAATCAGAAGACGCCAGCAGGCATATTTAAAGTACTCCTAGAGAATTTTCATCGTTTTTTGGTACTGTTAGAAGCTATGTAGGTCCTGCTCATCGACAGCTTTGTGTGCTGGGATATAGCAAGCACCTGTTAAATAATATTTAACGTAGCAGTGGGAGGATTTGGGAGAAACAGTCTGTACCCAAACCCTCGTTTCCCTGACCAGAGGATATGGAAACGCCTTAATCACATCAGTAAAACCTTGACTTCACCCACGTACATAGAAATTATAAAGAGAAGGAGCCCATACCTTTATAAGGTGCCTTTTCTCTGGCAGCAAACTGTTTAAAAAGAAAGAAAGAAAAAAAATAGCGTTAGCCACTAGGGTTTGCATTGCGGGATGAGGACAAAAAGGGGTCACAGCACAGCACAGCACACCGTACTCACTCCTCCACGCTCCTGTCGTACACGATCTTAATCCGCAGCCGCTGCCCCACGTCCCTCCTGACGAGGCGATCCTCGGCCAGGGGCACGCCGTACACCACCTGCCGCGGGGAGCACAGCCGTGGGCGCCGCCTCACCCTCCCTCCCTCCCCGCCCGTCCTCCTCCTCCCAGCCCCAGCCCCCCAGCTGCCCCCTCCCGGCCTGGCCTCACCTCCCCGCGGCCGGGCGGCCGGTGGTGGCAGGGCGAGGAGCGGGGCGAGGCGGCGGCGCCCAGCAGCAGGAGGAGGAGGAGGGCGGCCGGCAGCGCCCTGCCCGCGGCCCCGCAGCGCCCGCCGGCCGCCATGTTGGCTGCCCCTCCGCCGCGTCGCCATGGAGGCGGCGCCGGCCGCCAATCGGAGAGCGCAGAGCGGCCGGGAGGGCGGGGCGGAGGCGGGAGGCGGGCTGTGATTGGGCGGCGGCGGCCGCCTCAGGGCTGTGGTGGAGGGGTTGGGGCGGGGGGGGAGTGCTCGGGGCTGTCACGCAAATTCCTGAAAATTTCTGTTTTAAGCTTCTTACTAAGTATAGCACCGGTATATATACATACCATCAACATATTCCAAAGTAACGCAGCACTTCTACCCGAAGCGCGTCCCCTCATGTAAAGCACGACCCGCCACATCAGCTATTTGTATCTACTTTTATTAAAACCGCGTCTGCAAGGGGGGTGGTTGGCAGCTGTAAGGTTAGAGCTGGAAAAGTGCAGGTTGCGAAGAGTTCAGGTGTGCAAAGATCCCTACTTACTTGCTTTACAGAGCTTTAAAAATTTCCCTACAGTTTGAGCGGGGCAACTAAGTAGTACATCCCTACAGGTGAAAGTGCAGAGTGGTTCTACAGTGGGGTTAATGTTGCAATACTGTCCCAAAGAAATTAGAGTCTCTCTTTACTACCTCGAAGATTCCAGGAGCAATGACTTTGTAAGTGGTTGTACGTAATGCAGAGAATACGTAATGTCCATAATGCCGCTAAGAAAGAGGTATGAATTCAGGAAGTTCTACCTAGGGAATCACAAAGTATGCCATGACAAGATAAGGCAGCAGTGAAACAATGAGTGCAAATTCAGAGTTCCACCTTGGATTTTTGTTTTCACGACTTTTAGCACCCACGGTCAGTGCATCCCCAAGAATGACTGAAAATTCTGCTGGAGGACAAGGTTATTCCCACCGACACCAAGAGTTTTCAATAAATCTTCACAGGCAGCCACTTGGTGCTTTCTGGTGAATAGCAGAAGTGAGGGTGTGCGTAGATGCTTCAGGCCATAGGTGAGGCAGAGCAGCTGCCCTTCCCACCAGTTCCCATCTGCCTTGCCTCGGAAGAAGTCTGGGCTGGTGTCACTGCTCTTGCCTACACCTCTGCAGAACTGAATTTCAAATGTGAGTACTGAAATAATGAATTCTAAAATATTTGCTTGCCCTGGCCTCATTGCACTGATCATTTGAAGACTTACTTAAACACATGGATAGATAAACAAACATTTCAAAAAAACTAAATGTAAAGAACAATCAAGAATGGCCCTGTTACTTTCTACACATAAAAGGCACCACAATATTCCAGACTATTAAGAATATTCTATCTCCTGAAAGTAATAAGGTATTCTGGATATGCCTGAATGTCATTAAATATGACAAACATCTTTGGTGAATTGATGTTATCAACCACGCTGTCATAGAGGTTGGTAGGATCTGCTGTACTTTTTGGCGGTGGAATGATTAGTCCTCCACTCCCAAGACAATATTCTCCAGTGAGGACCCGAGCCTGGTACATGTATTTTTTGCCATTCGTATCTGGTCTTGAATAAATATCCTGAGCAGAGTAACTTGCATCAACAGCAAAGTAGGTTCCCTTCCCAATGCTTGCAGCTGTTTGAAAAGACATTTTCAAACACAGTTAGTATTCTTATTCCTATAAGAATCTCTCCCCTATTTTCTTTTTTATTCTGTAGAAGTTATACATTGGCTACAGTTTACCAATACAGGTCTAGTAATAATCCTTTTTATCAGAATCAAACATGAAGCCCCTTAGATATCAGGTAAATATCAACAGAGCTATCAATAACCAGGTTTTCACTGTCTTTTCCTAAAGGTTGAAGAGTTCTTCTGTTTGTTTAGCCTAGTACAAGCCAACCAAATTACAATTCTTCAGAGTCTTTTCAACTTAAAGTGACTATATAATTGTAATTATGGTTTTCTAGTTACACTTCACAGCAGGAAGAGAGAGGAATCATGTTGCTTTGTCTGATCTGGATTTCATTTTTTCTGACATTGATAGAAAGCTGTTTAAGCCAGGTAGGTCCGTCATATCTGGGTGCTCTAATCTTTGGTAATTTTAGATGGCTACCCAGTCTGACAGAAGAAGGAAAGCATGCCTTTCCTATTGCAGGTCATGGCTGAGATGCAGAGGTAGATGTCAATACTTGCAGGCAGAGGGAGGACATGAATCTAGGTCTCACATCCTGAGATAATCTAAGTTCCTGGCACTAAAAAGCAGGAAAACAAAACTGTGTTTCCTCTGGTTGTGTTTTGAAAAGAAATGGTGGCAGCTATTTCTGTTACTCATTGTGTGCATATCAGGCTTCATTTTCTCAAGAAAATTTCAGCCTAAAGGATCCAGAAAGAGAATTAGCTACTTTTTAACACTTCAGCCTGGTCTGAGTCCATCAGATCTGAGTTAAGCTGTCCAGGTCTCTCAAGATCAAGTCAGCCCTAGGTATCTCTTAGGCTGAAAGTCTAGTCTTAAGGCTTTCTAACTAGTTTCTCCCTAGGTCTTAAGGCAGAAAGCATTACAGACAAAAAGTAAGGACTTTGGAAGTAAGGTTGCAGAACCTTTAAGAGCAACTGGCACCTTGCAGGCCAAGTTCCACTTCCTTGGGTCCCATCCTTCATCTTTGAATGCCACCAGATTAGAAACATTACATGACTGTACCAGAGGAACTGGACAAGACAATCTTTAAACTGATGCAGACAGTCTTTCAGCTAAAAGTTTAACAGTTGCCCCCAGCAACTATTAAAGGGGACTAATTAATTCATTAATTTCAATTGATTTAATTTGCATAGAAAAGGTAGGGGAATATGATCTTCCGTCTGCTTGTGCTGTCATCTTTGGAAGCAACAGAAGTATCTGCATCTCTGCTTTGCTAGCTGGATTTGTCTAAGATGAAAGGAGATACCAGCAGCTAGTTGGTATCTTATCCAAGGATGCAAGACAACAGTCCCCATTCCTCTCTGCAGGTAGATAATACAAAAGATTTCTCAAAAGCTGCCTACGGTTGATTTCAGCATGGGAAAGCCTTCTCTGATACCCTGTAAACAATTAAATTCACAAACAAGGGGTTAATTGAGCAGGTTATTTCCTCTGTCCATGCAGACTGTGCTCTGGTGTTGTTTATTTTGCTCTCCAACTTTATTTGGTTTTCATGTCATGCTGACAGCACTATAACTAGCACTGCATACAAATTTAGGAAATTAACTGCTTTGGATAATGACTCACCATTCAATCCAGCAAAACCACGATTAAATCCATTGTAGTTGATTGTGCTCAATGAGGATACAGCTGTCCCATGGAACAGCAACTTCTCATTATCTTCCTTTTTGTTCTTCGAACACAGAGATTTTTTTTTGATTTGGTAGCTCTGCCAGAGGAAGGGATTTTGTATTCTTTCAATCTGCAAAGTTCAAAAAAAAAAAAAAAAAAAGAGCTATATTTATGCTAGTAGGGATCAATATTTATCATGACAGCAAAACAGTAAAAGCAAACCAAACTGAAAGGACAACAGTAATTTTCACTATACCCCCTTAGTGCCATTTGGGTTAGGGGACTGAATATATGAGCCTGGAAAGAAGAAAGGGAAGTAGCTTACAGAAGGGCTTTGAGCTTGGTAATTTTTGGCATACATTTGTTATGTATGGTAGCTGTGCGCTGGTATTTTTAGAATAGGATGCTTTACCTCCACGAGAGGAAACAGGGCTTTGATGTGAGATGCATCCTATACATCCTAGTCATCTGTACTGATGAAAAACACTTCAGTTTAAACCAGCACCCTAGCTTGAAAGGCTCTGTCTGGGACCGACAGGGAAGAAGTCCATTCCTCCAGCAGTAAAATAGTGAAAAACTTTATGACCAGCCTGCAAGGACAGTGCTGCAGAGAGCTAACTGGGCAGCAGACTCTCCCATTAGGAAGAAGACCTGAAGAATGACCTCTCTGCAGCCCCAAATGTTTCCCAGATCTCCCACAGGACAGATTCCCACCCTACAGATTGACAGACATATGTTCTGCATTTGGTGATTAAATCTTGTCAACTTCTGGCAATGACATGAACTGCAGAAGAGGAGGCAAAATTTAATCCAATGCATAGCTGAAAGACATAAAGCTTTTTATCTCTTAAATTGTATTTCTTATCTATAATGGAACTTTCAGAATTAAAAGGACAAAATATTTGTTCATGCTTCCATTTGGATGCACCTAAGTGGACGTACCACATTAACTAGCAAACACCACATTAGTCTGAGAGTCAGCTTGAAGACTGAGGGTCACTCGTTTTGCATTACTAGGAAGGCAGAAATGGCTGTGCAACTCTTAGGAAATTTCATTTGATTTATATCCACACTGTACAGTGTCGAGGAGACTGACATGAAAGGTGGTTTAGGTTGCAGACACTTTACAAACAGACATTTAGAAAGCATATAGATGTTTTTAGCCCCAAAGTTCACTTTTTTTTTCCCCCAAAGGATTTCACCTTCTCTATGACAAGGTTGTGACAGGTTCTCTGAAACCTGGTCTGAACATCCATATATTCCTGACATGATGGCTTCAGGGTAACGAGTTTGACCCGTTCATCTTGCATGTCTTCCCACTTTAAAGGGAGCTCTATTGCCTGCGCATCTGCAAAACAGGACTTGAATTATTATCAGAAATACCTAGCTTGGTTTAGTAGGTGTTTTACAAACTCGATTGCTTGCAAGGAGCTGAGAGGGCAGTACATTATGCAATACTTCGTTCCAAAAATGTTTTCTCTCTTCAGTATATCATTGGTACCATTAAGATTACATTTTTCTAGTCTAATTATCTCCATACCAATACATAACTAGAACAAGTTTGAGAACCATAGAAGAATTAGACTAATTCTTCACACTCTACCTCCTTTGTCAAACTTTAGCATGAAAACTATGCTCACCAGTCACATACATGTGGATGATTTTTGTATTTAAAATAAAAGTTCTGATTTGGATCATACGTACCCCTACGAATTACGAAAGTAGAACTGCTGGCTATGGCACGCCCAGCAAAATAAATAAATAATAGCTGAATAAATAAATAAATAGGGAGTAGCCTACTTCTTTGGAATACCTACATTTGTAATTATCAGAATTATCATTCAATAATCTCTATTAAAGGTTTTCCTGATCAACAAAGCTGTAAGTTACCTTCATTCTTTGGCACACGTTGAATGTTTATAGTATTTCCTTGGTCATCACTAGCCTGTAGAGTATTCAGATCCACCACGTAGTTCTTCTTGATAATTTTGACAGTAAGATGTGTTTTTTTAGCTATTTTGGCATCCTCCAGCTGCATATTTGTCAGTTTATCAAAAGCAACAAATTTATCATTGTTTCTTTGATACTTCCATTCTACTAGATTATAAACAAGTTCTGACTTGGACTGTTCTTCTTGAGTATCCTTTATTTTTTTGATCATTTTCTGAATTTCCATAGAAACAGCAAAGACATCCCTGCTAAGACCAGAAATTTTAATGCAAGGGGGAGAACAATTCTTCTCAAGATGAATGGTAACATGTTTTCTTCTCTGGAGATCTGTCAAAGCCTCAACTTGTTGATCATTAAAACTTTCGATTAGCTCATCTGAAATACAGTTTTCAAATTGCTCCTTTAAAATTAATTTTATTATCCAAGACTCAGTTGCATTCACATCTTCTTGGCTTTCTCCACAAATTTGAAATGTAACAATATCAACTTTATTCTCCAAAACCAAGGGCTTTTTCTTCTCAACTGATGTTTTTCTGCCCCAGAAAAATGCTGCAAAGAAATACATGTTAATTATTAGTTTCATTTAAAAGATCTTTAGTTTTGTGAGCCCAGGCACATGGAAAACCCACCTACTTACATTTTAACAAAGAGATCAGTGATTCTGGTGTGGATGAATTTGAATCTTCTCTTTTCTTCATGCTTTCATAAAAGTCCTTGAGCATATTTGTCTGGAAGATGACTATTTTAATTTCTTTCAAGTGCTGTACTGTTCCTCTGCTTGCAAATTCAACTATAGCATCCAACATCTCATCAGCTACCTTGGCTGGACTCTGTCCTGCCTGACCTAAACAAAAATAAAAGACACATGTCAGACAGTGAGCGATATTTAAATCACGGCAGCACTTGGAAAACAGATCACATCCCCAGCTCACACAGATCGCTGTCACTGCTCTCCCACTATGCTTTCTGACTAAAGCCCAGTGCCTGACCTCAGCATTACATCTAAGTCTGGGAGCTCCAAGAGCTGACACTCATCGCACACCTGGGAAGACATTCTGGGACTCTCCCTCAGTTTGCTCTGAAGCTTCAATGAGCACTTCAGCCCTAGCATCCCCTAGATTTCTAAGCCCCACCTTCATCTCCTTCATCACTATCTCTGTCTGCATCTTTAAACTGGGTACCAAAGCCAAGCCATATTAAATTCAGTGGAGGATTTTGGCACAAGCCTGCAGCCTATTTCAACGTAGAAATGGGAACATAAAGCTCAAAACTTCCCTCTCACTCCCATACACCAAACCTGAAATGCAACCTAAAGCTTACCCTGAAACATTGCTGGGATCCTTGCAAATTTCAGCCACAACATTCCTTGGAGAGCCGCTGTGGCACCAGCACACAAATGACGTTGGGAGGCCAGGGGACCTGCTGTAACCATTACTGTGGAGTCCAAACACTGACCCACAGACCAAGCTCCTACCCTACACTAGAACACTGAGCAAGGAACAAGTCAAAATTTATTTTTCCAGCCAAGAGGAACTTAGGGCTGAGAAAGACTCCCTACTTTCTTCAAGGCCTGCTTCCTAAACTAACCACAGGCATAAGGCCAATAAGCTAGCCTGCCTTTAGCCCTCTGGTGGAGTAGGTAGGCTGAAACAGAGCCTGCAGGTATTCTGTACCCAACCCACTGTTTCTGTAGTCAGACAGGGAGTGTTCTGGTCTCAGAACTCCATCTCTCTTCATATACAAGCACCAGCCCCAGACATTCTGTGGGGCTGAAATCCCAGATCTCTATGGGAAGTTTGAGGAAGGTAGCCAGCTGAGGCACACAGTCTCTTTGGGGGGCAGAATGCCTTTTCTGAAGCAATATCTTTTCTCTGCGTGTTCATTTTTTTTTAAAAAAGCAGCAGTTTTTAAATGTGCTGGTGAAGTTTGAACTGACCACAACAAACTTTCACAAAATAACAGTTTACACAGTTGTAAAAGTCTTGTAAAAGCCTACATAACACCTCTATCAGAGGTGTTAATTTCATCCCATTTCTGAAATACCCCCCAACACAGCCCTGATCAGTTTCTCAAGAAAATACAAACCTGTTCCAATTGCTGGGAAGGCAACAGATGTGTACATCCTTAGCTCACACTCATTAAGCACTTTGGAGACCTGATTCTTCACATTGTTATTGTGAATCAAGTGGATGATTTTACTGCACGACAGTTTGCCAGAATTTGTAGTAATAAAACCATTTTGAACCTGCCCAGCTGGATGAGAGAAGATAAAGAAGGAGACACAACATTTTCAAAGGCTATTTTCTGATAAGACAACTGTTTATGCTGATGCTAGTGTACAGTGGAGTAATAAATACTAGGAGTGGAAAAAGTAGAAAGAAATCCACTGTGTGCTTTATTATCCTGGTTTTAGTTGCTTCAAGTTTTCTCTGTAAATATTCTGTTTTCAGATTTTCTTCAGACAGTAATTCAAGTGATTGTGTGTTTTCTGTTTGACTGCAATATCCTGGGTTCTTTCCTACAGAGTAGTTTTCTATTAAGTATGACTTAACAATTCACGTTCAATTTAAATACAGCTTACTTTTATTTAAAAGCATACCAATGGAAATGTGCACAGTTCATTTATAGCTGGAACTTTTTCTTGTGTCACTTATCCCTTGAAAGCTCAAACTGTTATTCTGCAGAAGAGCTGAATGTTTAAAATACTGTCATTAAAATAATGACCAACTGATTTAAGAGTCATGGTATGGAATCTTTAAAAGACTTGTGTTTTTGAGAGCGATAAATTTGGTTATGAACACCTACAAATAGCATCATATTATGAGGATGAATGGACCCATGAACACCGAGTTACGTACCACTTCACTGGTCACAAAGGTAAGGACTGATTGTAAGATGCTCTGCATGTACTGAGATCAGACTGACGAACAGGGAGAGTCTGCAGAGTCAAAAGTGGGGAAAAATATCCAAGAAACTCCATCCTGAAAGTTATCTTCTAGACTCACAACAGGAACATTTTGTTTTTGCAAGCAGAACACAGTTTTGCGATCATTATTTCAATTAAAAGTAACTGTGTATTTGTGAATGTAAAACCAGATTTGCTATTAACTCTTAAAGAGCAAGTCCTGCACCTGCCTGTCAAGGGGACTCTTTCTGTTCTTAAGTGAGGAACATGCCCAAGTAATTTAAGAGGACAAAAACTTACATTATGTTCTTTTCCAAGCATTTATTAGCATCAGAAAACTGTATTGAACTTCTGTTTAGTTGTGAAAACAGAAATTCTCAAAGTATGTGTAAGGGCAACAGGACTTTAGAAAATTCCTAGAAGTGCAAACTTATCTTTTTAAGACAAAATAATTATGTTATTAGTATAGAGTTATAACAACAACATTAAGTCTTTGGAGAGAATATACAAATTTAATTTAAAAACGCATTTAACATACCATACTGAGCACATTCTTCTTTCACCTGGGAACCAGCAGCATCCATAACTGCTTTGAAAACCCCTTAAATTATACCAGAAAAAAAAACACATTCATTAACTGAGCTAATTCTACTCAAACTCTAGCCAAATTCTGTATTCTATGAACACCCCCAAATTCTCACGGTTCAAGCTCTACCAAAGTGTAAAAGCTTGTCAGTTCCTCTGAGTTTCCTCTATGACACACTGTACTGAATGCAAAGAGAACACTGCCTTCATTATTAATAAGAAATCATTAAAAATGACTCGTTTCATTGTTCTACCAGACAACAGTATGCCCTTCACCAAACCCTCCAATTGCTTTGAATTGTATCATTTGGTGTCCTTCATTCTCACAATTCACAATGTCACCAAAGAATTTTCTGCTTTTTACAAGTGGATTTACTAAAGCAGAGCTTTGGCTTATAATGAAACATATTAGAACAAGAGCATTTTTGCAGAATTATATCTGATCTCAAGAATCTCTCTCTTTTTTTTTTTTTTTTAACCATTTTTAGTTTTAACTAGAAAAATCTCCACAGACCTCTTCTGTGTAGTTTGGAACTTACATGGAATATTCAGAATATGATAAAACATTTTAGTATCTATTTCCTGACAAATCACCACTTTCTATTTCACATCTGAAAAATACTTCATAAATGTTTCACATATGGACAATTCTTTCCCTTTCCCCCTCCTAAAAGCTACCACAAATTTAACCACTAAATAAATACATATTCAGTGCAATACCTGATGTGGCATCAAATGTTGGATTTGATATATTTACAATAACCTCTGTGTTTTCCTTTGTAATATCTCCACTATTTACTTGGAGCATAATGGGACCAATCTGCATTTCATAAACTCCCAATTCTTCAGTTGAAACAGACTTAATGAAACCTGCAAGGAAAAGAAGAATATCTTAAAACATTTCAATTCTAGTTTGGGGCATTATTCTCATTCATTTATGGAAACTTTAACTTATTCTTTTGAGGAGTTTACTGCCTACTTCTCTTTATTCAGTTTCTGAAAGCAGGAAGGTGCAGTATGCTTCCCACTTAAATACTGTGAAAGCAAAACCAGTTTGATTCCTGTAAGTTCATGCAATATCAATTCAGAAAGGACTGTTGGGGTTATCTGATCAGACCAGCTCTGTAAGAGACTTCCCTGCATGAACTCCTAAATGACACAGAGCATCCAACTTAAGCATTACCAGCAGTGGAGATCCTACCACACCACTTTTCTACATTATTTCATCTTTACCCTTACAGAAAGAATACCATTCCTTATTTCTAGTCTGAACTTATCCAATTCATATTTTATCTGCACATTCTTAACATTATCTCTCTGATATTCCCAGTAAGCAAGAAAAAAAAGAGTTATATATTCTTAAGAATAATTGTCTGGTGTTGATGCAGTTCACTCCTATGATTTTGCTACTGTGTCATGCTACTGTCAATTAATGAATGGAAAGGAAATTATCCATTCTGTATTATCCCTATACGGGAGAGAAAAGGTACAGAAATGCATGTTATTTATGTCTTACTTGGCAATGTGATGCCAAGTTCTCATACCCTTTGAATTGGAGTATTATTTGTTCTCCTACCAGGATATCCTCTTCCATGTAATAGGACTGGTCTCACTAAGGGATGAGCATGCCCTCAACAAAAGAAATTCCTCTTCAATATTTTAACAATTAGAATTTAAGAATGATGGTCCATTAGGAGGAAAAAAATGCTCTACTTCTGATGACATTTTGTCTGTTTCCTAGTAAGAATAAAAGCACTTTGCAGTATTTACATTCTCCCCTGTGTCCCACCACCTGTCCCTACAAAACTTACTTGGCTGTGGTGCTGCATTACTGCAGTTCTCAGTTGCCCTATGTTCTAGTTCTCTGGTAAAAGCCTAGGAAGAGAAAAAAAGGTACTAAAGATAGTATTTCAGGGTTTATATACCAAATATTTCTAAAATTAACATTAACAGTATGTAGCTCTTGTTGCATTTTACAGTAGTAAACACTACTCTTATTATTAATCGTTAGGTATCATTAGCAATAGTGGAAGCTTTAGTGTGGACAGCGTGATAACAGATACGGTCTTTGCATTGCCAGAACTGGCAATTGCTCTATGAAGAGATTAGTGAGCATCTTCAGGTGTTTACAGCGCCAACAGTGAGGCAAATTTTATCTGCAGCTTGTGCTTGCTGAGAGTTTACAGTTCAGAGATGCAGAATGAGACACTGGAGTGCCATCCCCTTTTCATTGGCCCCGAGTAGTAAGAAAGTGCTAAGTTATTACCTTAAGAAAGCAATATATAACTAAAATACCTTGTTAAGGTTGGACTAGAACAGTGTGTAACACAGATGGCTTTGCCCTGAGAAGACCTACCTGAACGTTATCCGTATCATCTGGGTGCAAGACAAAATGAACTTCCTGCAGTGTCTTCAGAGTGTGACTGCTACTGAACTTGAATACCTCATTAAACATTAACTTAGAAACAATCATTTTAGGAAATCCAAATCCTCCAGTTCCAATAGCTGGGAAAGCAACTGAATTCAGTCCAAGTTCTTCAGTTTTCCTCAAGCAGTAATTGATTGTGTCTTCTAGGATCTGTAAAACACAGCAAAGATCATTTTATTTTTATTTTTTAGGAAACAAACAAACTTGTTTAATGTGTTATTAGATCTTTAGAGACTATGCTGGTGTAAGAAAATGTTTTTAGTCCATTAGGGCATCTTTAGGTTCACTGAAAAGGAAGTAAATGGAGTCAGTTTGCCTAGAATAACTTTTAAATACTGAAACTTCAGGATGGGGTGCCAAGTGAATCTGTTTTCTAAATCAAATATTGTAAAAATAATTAAACTGTACCTTCAGAGACTTTCCTTTTCCTCTGTCCCACCCAGGAAGTACAGCATGAAGCACAAACTTGCAAGCCAGAGCATATCCACTGGTGCAGAGCACATTCACTTGCCCAGATGTATTTCCTTGTATTTCCTTGTCAAACTGTGCATGGAGTTTTGGTCCAGCCTTTTCCAGCAAGGCTTTGCAAAGAGGCCCTACACCAAACTGCAAATCTGTGCCAACGCTGTTGACGATAACATCCGTCTGCAACAAAATCACAACAAAAATATCTATAACCAGGAGAGATCAGGTCGTCCGTTGTCAGTAAATGCTGAGCCATCAAATGCTGAGCAGAGGTTAGGCTGTGACTCACCTCATCTCGAGCAGGTGCCTGTGTCAGGGCAGGTGAAACAAACCCACCCCCTGCACTCTGCCTTATCCCCTCTCCCCAGAGCCAAGTCTTTCTGACATTTCCTTGTTGATGAACTGCGGCTGCACTGCTCCTTCTGCAGCATCACCACAAGATGTACGTATCGTATAAAGCACATGTAGCGTATAAACTTTAATGAATCTTTCCTCCCTTTCACTGAAGTGGGATTGCATAGTCCTGGTCAGAAAAGCAGCATCTCACACACCAAAAAAAGGTGAAAGAAGGTTGCTGCGCCTTCGTGAAGTAAAATAGACAGATCTCCAAAGTCTGTTGTTTGCTTTGCAGTTCCACTGGAGGTTTTTTATTTGCAAGTTATTTAAAATTTATGTCACATTGAGATTTTTTTTTACATCTAGTATTGCTCTTCTGTTGGAACAGCCTTTTACAGACACCAAAATGACAGGGGAAGCAACCAATATTGGAAAGTAAAAAAAGTCTAGACTTTGGCAAACAAGCTAAGCGTGGACTCTTCTATGGGACTGCTTTTCTGATTTCCCTTAATATCTAGCCTAGCTAGCTACAGGTCACATAAATACTCCAAGAAAGTATTATAGTATTTCCCTTTTAGGAAAAAATCAATCATCTGTTTTACATGTTGATCCTATATCTGGAGAACAAATAAAACCTGGCTAGGAACTTAACATTCTGAAATTCATGGCTGCCCTCTAGAAATGTCTTCAGAGTCTGAAACCTGTCAATTCTGCAATCTCGATTCCTCATTTGGCAGGCACGTGGTCTCTGTTTCTCTACATAGCAATTATTGTGTAAAACAATATAACCTAATGTACTTCCTCTTCTACTAACATTTCAAGAAAATCTTCACATGAAGTTAGAGAAGTGGAAAATTAAAGACCTACCGTGGCATCCTTAATGTTTTTCTTCTCCACTCTAATGATCAGTCCTTCGTTTGTTGTAACCACCTGCTCATTGTCTCTAGCCTCCTGAAGAGCCTCTTTTCCTTTCTCCTTCTGGCCTTCCGGCTGTCTAGGACTTGTAGACTGTGTTGGCAGCGGGAACAGGGAGGATGACTTAGTTGTAAATACTTTTCTTACAATCATACTCAGAACCTGTACCTTATCCTCTGTGATATCCACAAGATGAATCTCCTTCAAGCTGCTTTTCCCCCTGGCTTCTTCCAAGGTTTCCTTGATGGATGACACAATTGAATTTGCAGACGTCTGCAGCGGGAAGCCAAGGATCCCTCCACTGACAGAAGGGAAAGCTATAGAACGATGATTATATGTTTCAGCTAGTTCTAGGCTCTTTTTAACTGCTTCTTTCAACACATGCATGCACTTTCCTGCTTCATCCGTCCTCCACCTGCACACAACAGCATGAATGATGTTTTTGCAGGGGAGTTTCCCAGCACCTGTGATAACCGCACGCCCAGGCTGCAATCCCTCATTCTTCCTCACCAGCTCGTCATACTCCATTTGCAGCTCTGGACCAGCCGCTTGTAGCAGTGCCTCAGTAAGGCCACTGATGTGTTTCAAGTCTTCGTTTGATGCATTCACCACAACATCAACTGGATAATTGCACAAGTTACCTTTATACACTGCTACTTCAACTCCATCTGGCAGGGTTTGCTTGTAGTGGAGCTTTCTCTCCTCTTTATTATCATCAACTTTTTCACTCTCTTGTTGATGTTCTTTTTCTTTCAGAGTAATCAAACAGTTAAATTTCTGCTTTGCCTCTAAAATGAATGAATCTTCCCTCTCAGTGAAGAACTCTTTGGCTCCTGGTTTATCAATCGGCACATCTTTCCAGTAGAGGGATGAGAGAATTTTTTCAAATAGGGTGGCTGCTTTTGGCACTTCTCCTTTTGGTCCACTCAGGGAAATACACAGTGTCTCGCCGTGAAAGTGCACTGTCACACCTTTTTTTCCCAGTTCTTGATAAACACCAGATTTTTCCTTCTCTACAAACTGCAGTACTGCCAGTGACTTAGTTGGGATTACTTTTTCCACGTGTGTGTTTCTATCTATAAAATCATAAAGATACCGATAGACTTTTTCTACGGTCTTAGAAAAGCCAATAATAATCACTTTATTTTCTTTTCCAACAGGTTCATCAATGACTAGAGTTTCCTGGGAAGAATTGTACTTCTTACGCAAGGAGGCAAGAAGAAAAGTCCACTCCTTCTTTTTCATGACTGCAGGGTCTTCCATGTCAATGCTTTTATATGCTAAGCCTGTCTTTATTTGCTTTTCTGCTTCTAAAAGATCTTTAGGAGAGTCCCCATATAGCACCACAGCATCATCCTCAAGCTCATAAAAAGCATTAATATTTTTCACAGTAAATAATGTCTCTGACATTGCTTTATTATTTTCACGCTGTAGATACAGGAAGACATAGCGGTCGATGTTAATTGATGTGCATGGCATATTCAACGCCCTTTCCAGTAAGTCAGCTTTGATTTTATATACTTCTGCAGGTAATCCACACAACTGAACAGTTTTTTTTGTGTTGTCATAGAAGATCTTTAAGTGCGGATATTCTTTGTGAATATTCTTTTCTAGCCCAGCATTGCGCAAAAGTGCGTATTTCCCTGGGATCACCGACACAGAAATTTCTATACTTTGTTTTTTCCTTTCACTTTCCTTCATTGCTTTTTCCATGCATTTTCTCACTTCTTTCTCTGCACTGTCCACTGCTGCTCTGGTGCCTGCTATCACCACCATCTCATCAGAAATATCAGTTATGATCAAAACACTGCCTTCCACCAATTTGTTTTTCAATTCTTTCCAGTCCGCTGAATTTACTTTACACTTTATAGCTGTGTAATGTGACATGATACGTGAGAATTCAGTGGTAGCATCTTGCTTCCATGTCTTAATCAATTTAACCAATAGCTTCTTCTGCTCAGACATAGATGATGATGGACGCAACATAATTTCCGGGTTCACGCAATCTCTTCGGGGCCATTTTATACAACAATGGCAAATTGCCATTTCCTGGTTTATGTCTTGTATCAGTCTATCTTGCCGTTGTAAAAATTGCCAGACGTAGGGATCTAGTGGTACCACAACAGGGTCTGGCATCTTGATAACTGGTCTTTCTTCTCCATACAGAGCTGTTCCCAGGGAGTGGTAATATGGATGCACAGAAATTGGCGTCTGTTCAAGTAAATGCTGCTTTTCCAAAACAGTCTTGACATCTAAAAGTTAAATAAAATAACTCATGGGTTCTTTGCATTAGAAGAAGCTGTTTTTATGTCTTTCTAATTCCCAACGACTCTGTAAGTGTGGCTCCAAGTAATGTAGTAAATATGGTTATGCCTTTATTTTCCTGTATAGCTGTGCCTGGCTTTCATTTTCTAAGGAAATCCCAGAACAGAGCAGGGCAACTCAAGTTATTACTACGAAACGTACCTTACTTTCAGTTAAAAATAAAACTCATTGTCCCAGTACTTCTTTGTTTTTCCCCAGTTGGAACAGATAAAGAAAAGGAATTATAAGGTTGACAGGGAATTAAAACCACATTACCACAAGCCAATTACATATTAACTTAATGTACAAAATATTCATATACAAATACAGAATGTCAGAAGAAAAGCAATCACCTGGCATTCAGTTAATGCTAAAGGAATTTACTAAATCAGGAGTCAGCTTCCTCAGCTTAGTTAAGAGACAGAGACAGCCATTACCTTTGTGATCACAGAAAGTAATGATAGCTGCGTTCTCCTCGGGGAGGAGCTGGATGTCTGACACAGGCCCACCTCCGCTTCGTGCACTCTCGAAATAAACTGTGATATAGTCCGTGGAAATGTTATCTGGTATGTTTTCAGCCTTGATGCTGCAGGTCACTTCAAGAAGCCTGGCAGTCATGTTTAATTTTTTGAATCTTTTGTTCTTTTCACACTTGTTGACAAATTCTTGAGTATCTGTAGCCAGAAAAAGCAGTATTAACTGAACGTGTTTTCCTGAACCATATCAGTCCCAGCTATCACTTCTAGCATGGGAATGAGCTGAGTCTACTTCTCCTGGTATGTGAAACAGAACTGCCTTTGGTGCCAAATAACTCTGTGTTGCAATAAAAAAGGGGAAACGGACACAGTCACGTTACTTTCTGCTATCAATTACTGCTATGTCTCTGGTCCACTCTTACTTGTCTCTTGCCTATACAAAGTACTTCTCACTGTTTCATTGTCCACTGGAACTGAGACAAGGACTGAAAAGTAAGACAAAAACAGTGAAACATTCTCTTCCAGATTCAGTTTATGAAATTGTCATAGTCTTTTCTTTGTAACATTTGGAGCACAGACATTTTCATGGAGCTGTATATAAAACTTCCATCTTCCTTGAGAGACTACAGCCCACGTTTGTTTTTGAAACTGTTTGAATCTCTAACAGGATAGGAATTAGGCTCTTAAATCTACTATCCATACATATACATGGAAATAATTAACAGAATTCACAGTGACTTACCAATATTTTTTAGAAAAGTAGTTACAGCAACATTTAATTCAGGTATCATTTCCACAATGAACTCATCATCTACAGCTAAGCCGCTGATGTTCTCCAACAGCATATTTATGTATTTTTCAGTGCATTCTTGCACATTTTCAAGTACCACCGAAGACAACATCTCTGCAGACTTTTCTGCAGTGTGCTCCACAGAGTGAGGTCTCTCCTGAAGGTCCCTGTCTGGAAGAGAACTCTCCGTCTTCTGCAAGACTTCTACATCTTTTTTAACAGAAAGAGAAATAAGCCATATTACATATCAGTACACATTTCCAGGAATAAATATATGTTACTTTCTCTCCTTCCCATGAAGAGATATTGTCTAACCAAACATATACTGCAGGGCACCCTGGGACATTTTGGGATCTAAAATAGCCTAGAGGTAACGTTCTCTCTAGCCCCAGTCATAACTGGAGGTCAAGGTTGCTGCTGAAAGGGATCTGAGTGAACAGATTTTAACAGGGATACACGAAAAACAGAGTGGATCTGGAAAGTACACAGAAGCTGTAAATGAAACATAACCAGACTAACCCAGGCCACAATTTTATATGGGTCAGGTAATAGCAGTTCAGCTTAGAAGAAGGTTGCATCAAATGAACGCGTACACCAGACAAGCAAACAGTCCTCAGCATCTGCTGACATCTAGCTGTGGCGTGCTTGTGAGCAGCCTTTGCTTTTTCCATCTGCTCCCAAAGGGGAAAAAAAAAAAGTCTACACTGCAGCTGCTCACAGGAGTCCTCAGGAAAACGCTGGAGAGTCACCACAGTAGGTGGGTGATCACAGAGAAGAAAACCACACTGCACATAAAAAAGGGACCACTGTGGGGAAGAGGGGACACTGCTAGTATGGGCAAATTCCACCAACTGTAGCAGGGGTACCCAGTCATCGTGGTGGTAACTGAAATACCAACGGAGAAATTGCACCATCTGAGGGGCTGCAGGCAACCTCCTTAGTGGAGCAAAAAGATCCACGAGTAAATGAGTCCACTGACACAAGCACTGCTGTGTGCCCCCAGGATGGACGCAAGCCTAAAATCCAGTGCAATAATTTGCCACAGCCCCTCAAGCATTGGTGAGGGCTGTAAGAGACCCTGCAGGTTCTGCATCTCTCTTGGCCCAGGTGCAGACGTAACAAGCCCCAGCACAGCTCAGTGTGTGCGTGCACTACAGGCAGCTTTTGTGACTGGATGCAAAGCCTCCTGGTGAGCACCATGCCCCACTGTCAGCACAGCACAACAGCACTGAAGGACTTGTGGGCACAGCATTTAGCAGGGACGTGCTCATCACAGCACACCCAAACA
The DNA here is from genome assembly GCF_963932015.1 of Anas acuta. Taxonomy (NCBI): domain Eukaryota; kingdom Metazoa; phylum Chordata; class Aves; order Anseriformes; family Anatidae; genus Anas; species Anas acuta. Next base: position 16,487,953 of record NC_088984.1, read on the forward strand.
TCCTTTTCCTGCAGGTCCTCTGAAGTATTCCCCACCCCAGCCTGCACAGTCAAAGGATCACCAGCCACCACCCGACACACAGAAATTAAAAAGAAAAAAAGCATCAGCTGGTGCAGCCACAACAAAATTTTGCAGAGAAGAAATGACGGGGGGGCCAGATTCGCCTCAGCAGCTCTTTCTGGGGCTGCTTGATGTTATGGGGCATGCACCCCACCGTTCTGTTTGCCAGGGCTATCAGCAACAGCAAACAGGAACTGAGGGAGAAAAGTTGCCCCACGAGCCTACAGGGGGCAGAGGGGCTTTTCAGGTTGCTGACACACTCCCAATTCCAGCAGTCGGCCCTAAAGAACCAAAGAGGGCTCAGCAGGACCCACCAGAAGATGCTTCACCCAGCAAGCACCCCTGGGGCCACCACCCATGAAAACAGAGGCAGCTTTCCTCTCACTGTCCCGACAAACAAGAGCTGCTTTGCTTATGCTCAAAAGCATCCAAAAACCATCCTAAACCCCGGGGCAGTGCCTGACAGATGGCTCCAGGGGCTGACCAGAGCTCCGCACCACCACTGCCGCAGGCCCACCCAGGCCCCCAGTGCCCCCACCCCTCAGAGCCACCTCTACAGCTTCTCCCTCGCCTCACCCAGCACAAGTCCCGGCCCCTCAGAGTCTTCTGCCCCTGCACCCGCTGTGGGGGCAGACATCTTCACCCCGCGGTCCCCTCGGGGGTCCTTGGTGCTGGCAGTGGCAGCAGGCCCCAGGCAAGAGGGAGAAATCCAGTGTGATGGGGCTGCAGCTGGCGGCCGCGCCAAGAGGCTGCGCCCTGCTGGCTGGGCGGTTTTATTCGTGACCCTGACGTACAACAACAACTGATAGCACAGCCATAACATTTACAGAAGATAGTCTCCTTCAAAGGCTTACCAGCATAACTCTGACAAGAGGAAAACAAAAGGCACAGCTGCAGAAGCCACAGCTCTGTGCATGCTACTGTGATTTGGTCACTGACAGGAATCAACTATGCCACCAGGCCCAGTGCAAGGAAGTGCGAAAAAAGTCAGAAACGAAACCTAGGCTGATGCAACCAAAGAATTAAATGCAGCATCTGGAGTGTTTTTGTAACACTCATACCGACTTTAAAGGTCCTTTATGGTATAACCTTAAAAAAAAATAGCAGATGTCAACTTTGACATTGAAAAGAGGAGAAACATACAAAGCAGCTTTGAAAAGGAAGCAAAATGTACGAGCATAAGCACTGAAAAACTTTCTGATGAACTCATCTTTCTTGGTGGCCGAGCACTTACTTTTCACCAGTGCAGGTGTATTTTGATGTGCAGTACTGTTTTCTAGAAGCACGACTGCTTCTTGAGTCATAAAACTTGCTAGGATATTGCTGAAAGAGGATCTAGCCAAGCTCACTGAGGTACTGGTGAGATACTCCATTTTACAAAGCCTCCTAACTGCAGGGAGTGCAAAGACACCAGGTCTGGGATTAAGACCTTCCATACAGGTGCTTATATGCATGTCTCATTTTAGAGCAGGTGTGCAGGATATGAGGACTAAATCCCTCTCTGAAGATGCTCCTCTGGTGAAAATGGCTAAGCCTGGCAAGGTGAACTCCATCCTTGGTGAACATACCTGGCTAGTTATGCTTCCTTGTATCACATAAGCCAGGTTGCCAAACTCAGAAATAAATATCAGCACAATTCCTGCCCCAGTTCTGGCTGTAATAGAGTTAATTTTCTTCCCAGTAGCTGGTATGGTGCTGTGTTTTGGATTTAGGATGAGAATAATGTTGATAACACATCAATGTTTTAGTTGTTACTGTGCAGTGCTTACACTGAGTCAAGGGCTTTTTTCTTCTCAGCGAGGAGGCTCGGGGTGTGTGAGAAGCTGGGGGGGACACAGCCAGGAGAGCTGACCAAAATGCACCAAAGGGATATTCCATACTACATGATGCTGTGCTCAGCAATAAAACTAAGGGAGTTGGGCAGGGGGGGCTAGCATTGCTCAAGGACTGGCTGGGCATTGGTCAGCTGGTGGGGAACAATAATGTTGTTTAACAGTTGCTTTTTTCTTTCTATTCCTCTTTTCTTTGTTCCCTTTCTTATTAAACTGTATAAAAACCCACAAGTCCTCACTTTTACATTTCTGATTCTCCCCCCCCTGCCACTGGGGAGGAGTGACTTGAGTGCTGTGTGGTGCTCAGCTGCCTGTCAGGTTAAACCACAACACACAGGGCCTGGGCCAGGTTGCCAAACTCAGAGAGAACATTTCAGCACAACTCCCCACAGAACGGGAGATCTTTGTGAAGAAAAGCATTGTTTTTGTTTTACAAAGAATCATCACACAAAGTGATGGATAACATTTTACCTTTTCTTTGAAGGTTGCTCATGGCATCCGGAGCCTAAAATAAAATTAAAGCAAATTATGAATGACTGATTTGGCACTCTCATCATTGTTTCAAAACTCTAGTTAGGATAACAATTTTTATTCACCTTTTTGTGAACTATTTTTTCTTCAAATGCTTCCTCTTTGGTAGCTACTGCTGTTTCAAGCTCCGTGACAATCAACTTCAATTTTCCTTGTGTTCCCAAATCCAGCTCATGAGTCTGTCTCTCAAGAACACGTTGCTTCACTGAGGAAAAGCAAATAAAACAGTGACAATGTGAATAAAAATACAATTTTACACTTTAAATAATGTGGCACACTGCTGGATGTTTATGTTTTATATTTCATATTTCTAATATATATCTGTAATCATATGTTAACTTCTATTAATAGTTTTTTTTTTATTCCAACTACAATTCAGGGAATATTACTGTGCATCAAATTTAATAAACGTGTATCTATGGATCTATATAGAAGATTCACAGAACCACAGAATCATTGCAGTTGGAAAAGACCCTCAAGATCATCAAGTCCAACCATCACCTAGTGCTACCAAGTCTATCGCTAAACTATGGTCTAAAGCACCACGTGTCTCTTAAATACCTCTGGGAATGGTTATTCCACCACTTTGCAGCTTGTGCCAATGCCTAACCACTCTGTGACGAAATTCTTCCTGACATCCAACCTAAACCTTGCCTGAGGCAACTTGAGGCCATTTCCCTGCATCCTGTCGCTTGTCACCTGAAAAGAGTCTGAAACCCACTTTGCTACAACCCAACCTCCTTTTCAGTAGTTATAGAGAGTGATGAGGTCTCCACTCAGCCTCCTTTTCTCCAGAAACAACAACCCCTCAGCCACTCCTCATACATCATTTGCCAGTCCCTTCACCAGCTTCCTTGCTCTTCTCTGAATGTGTTTCAGCAACTTCATATCTTTCTCGTAGCAAAGGGCCCAAAACTAACACAGTACTCGAGGTGCAGTCTCACCAGGGCCAAGTAAAGAGGGACAATCCCTTCCCTGGTCCTGCTGGCCATGCTGTTTCTGATGCAGGCCCGCATGGCATTTGCCTTGTAGGCTACCTGGCAATTTGCTGGCCCACATCCAGCCAGCAGCCGAGCAGCTCCCCCAGGTCCTTTTCTGCTGGGCAGCTTCCCAGCCACTCTTCCCTGAGCCTGTGTCGTTGCATGGGGTGATGAGCCCCAAGTGCAGCACCCGGCCCCCAGCCTTGTTGAAGGCCGTGCAGCTGGACGTGGCCCATCAGTCCAGCCTACGCAGGTGCCTCTGCAGAGCCTCCCTCCCCTCAAGCAGGTCAATGCTCCTGCCCAGCCTGGTGTCATCTGCAACCTTACCCAGGGGGCACTTGATCCCCTCATGCAGATTATTGATAAAAACATTATGCAAAAACAGCCCCAATACCAAGCCCTGTGGAACACCACCAACGGATTTAACTCCATCCACAACAACTCTTTGGGCCTGGCCACTTTTTTACCAGCAAACACTACATCCATCCAAGCCACAAGTGGCCGGTTTCTCCAGAAGGCTGTGGGAAACTGTACAAATGCTAAGTCCGAGACCACAACACCCCCAGCCTTTCTGTCATCCACTAAGCGGGTCATCTTATCATAGGAAACCAGGTTGGTCAGGCAGGGCCTGCCTTTTGTAAAGCTGTGCTGTGTCTGATCGCCTGGTTGTCCTGTACGTGCCAAGTGACAGCACTCAAGGTGATCTGATCCACGACTTTCCCTGGCATCAAGGTTCAACTGACAGGCCTGTAATTCCTTGGATTTATTAATTTGCAGGCTACCAAGCATTAACCAAGAAGCCACCTAGAGGATAGTACTAAGCACTGAATTTAGACGTATGGATTTATGTAAATCCATATATTGTATATTCTATATTACATTATAGGGTCCATATTATGCATTATACAATATATATCTCTGTAGTACATATGAGATGGTGAATCACAGAGTGGCTCGGTTGGCAGGGACCTTAAAGCCCCCTTAGCCCCCCAGCAGCCCAGGCTGCCCAAACCCCATTCTGCCTGGCCTCAGGCACCCCCAGGGACGGGGCACTCCCAGCCTCTCTGGGCAGTGCCCCACAACTTACAGTACAACCTACAGCACAGCTCGGAGCGTGCACGTCCCTAAAAACCCCGCAGAAAGCCACCGCTCCTGAGCTACCTCTCACCTCCCAGTCCCCTCGCTCACCCCCAGGCCCCCTCAGAGCAAACCCTCACCGTCGGGGTGAGCGAAGCAGACGAGGAGGTGGCCGGGCCCCCCCTGCAGCTCGCACTCGCCGCCGCCCGAGCGCTTGTGGCTCTGGAAGTAGAGGAGCAGCTTCTTGCGCAGAGCAGCTGGCGGCTCGCCCTCACCCCAGTCACCGCGCACCAGCAGCGGAAAGGTGGCCACCTGCGGCCCCGCCATGGCCACCCCACGGCCCCGGCCCGGCCCCAGCCCCCTGCCTTTCACTTTCGTTTCTCCTCAGGGCGGGCCCCAAACATTTCCCAGCACGCAGCGGAGCCGCCACTGTTGTCCATCCGGGCGAGGCCTGAGGTGGGCAGCAGCTGGGCAGGGACCACCATGGAGCTCAGCCCCTCAGCGACCCTGCGCCTTCACCCACAGCGCGCCTCAGGTGTGGTCAGAATCACAAAACTTGTGTTTCTCCACCATAAACGAGTTGCTCCAGGGCTGCTAACCCTGGCACCTGTCACGCTGCTGAGACAGTGACTGCCTGCATTTCTGAGAGATCTTTCTTTAAGTCTCTTGGCTTCGAAAGGGAAACTTCAGGCATTTGGGCCCCTGGCACTTTGCCCTTGGTGACTGCTCACAGGGAGCTCCTGAGCCTGCACCTGTACAACCCTCCACAGCCTCCCCCTGAGAAAGGGGCACGCTGCTCCTCGCTGCTACACTTGCAAGGCTTTTCCTTCACCCAGACTTATTTTTCTTCACTAATGCCATAACCTCCCTCGCATCGCTACAGCTGGAGTTATCTTCTTCAAGGTCCTGTACTTGGGCCTTGAAAAGGAGTGTTTTCCAGTTAAGAGCTGCTGAGTCATTGCACATCCAGTAATGGGCAAAGTTTTTCCAGTCTTCTGAAGTGCAGTAAGTGTCCCCACCTCTGCGAGTATGAAATGTGCAAGTTTGAAAGGCTGAAGAAAAATGACAACGTGAAAAGAGTTTATATCATAGCCAAGACAGGCTGCGAGTGCTGGTGTTGTAAGCCGCACTCACTTGAGGGTTTTTTGAGCACTGTTTAGTTAACTGCATTACTCTCTTTAACCAGAGATAAATACATACCCTTTCAACCTGCAAAACAGTATTAATTCTTAATAAAATCTTAATAAGCCCTTAATAACACTGGAGGAAAGCTAGTCGCTTTCAGAACCCCACATGAAGCTTCATTTTTGAATGACTGCTGGGGACATATGAAAAATATATTAGCAAAAACTTTCAACTAGTAGCAACCTACTAAAAAGAAGTAATTGATAATTGTCTCCTAATCATCCAAACGAATAACAAGACAAACCTGATAAATTCAGCAGAGCCAAGAACTGCTAAAAAGTTGGAGGTGCTGCAGCACTCTGCTTTCTCAGTCGACCTCATGATACCTGATGCTGTTCAAAGTATTTATTTTATTGTCAATATGCTACAGAAATTATATTGCTCTGATTCTCCCCCCAGTTCCAATGAAACTCTGAACTTTGGCTTGGTTAATGATTACCTCTTTGAAATAAACTATTTCCTCAAGCCTTGTCAAAAAGTCCTTAGCCCAACCAAACAAACACACAAACAAACCTCCCCCCCCCTTTTCCAACACACGCACCCCTTGCCTTTCTTTGCCCTGTTCTTTTCTCCTTAAGATCACAGGAAGGGCACTACAGCGTACAAGAGCAGGAACACCTTCCTTACACTTATTTTCATGTCTCTCTTAGGCTATACCTTATTAATTTGGGTATTAACTAATTGCAGAAGGTTGGGTGAGGTTTACAAATCCTCTTACTGACGTGCCCGGGAGGGCTATCGTATCAAAATTAAGCAACACCATATTAGAGAATTCATTCCCCAGGTAGCTGCCTGTAAGTGAACTTTTGAAAACCAATGCTAAATATCTCGAGAGATTGTTTTAGATAAACACAAGCCATTAACTACAATTAGTTCATTTATTGAAACCCACAGTAAATGACAGTCACCATTATAATTTATGATAGCTTCTCATACTCATCAGAAATGCAACACCATGCAGTCAGTGGTTGAGAGAATGTCTTTCAATCCCCCAACAGCACTACCCACTCTTTATTGCAACTAGGATGGCCGGGATGCTGCATGGAAAGGACAAGATATTATAAAGGGGGTGGACAGGTGTAGGATTTCTACTGAAAACTACAGTTAGGTTACATGTCAAATTGAACTCCTGTCAGATAGGTTCGACTGCTCCAAGTGGAAAAAAGTAGTCTATGGCAGTGCTATCAAAAATTGCCAAAGGTTGCTTAAATATAAACAAGCTTTAAAAAATTAATTTGATAAAATTATTTGTTTTCACTTATATATATATATATACACACATTATGTGTATATATATATATATATATATATGTATTAATGTGCAGGACAGATTTATAAAATGAAGAGACATGCAAACTTGGCTGCAATCAAAATGCTCATCTAGTGGAAGTGATAAGGTATTCTGGGTAAGCTTGAATATCATTAAATATGATAAACATGGATGGATTGTTTACGTTATCAGTTGAGCTATCAAACAGATCCATGGAGTTGCTAGCACTTTTTGCTGCTGGAGTAATTGATCCTCTTGTCTCTTGAGAACATTCTCCAACAAGTACTCGAGCCATGTGCATGTATTTCTTTCCATCCACATCTGGTTTATAATGGATGTTGTGGGCAGAATAGCTGGCATTAACAGCAAAGTTCATTCCATTTCCAAAGTTTGCAGCTATAGTCAGAAAAAAAAAAAAAAAAAAAAAAGTGTATTTCATTAATAACAATCACTTATCTGCCAAGAGCTTCACAGGCTCTAATGATGGCAATAGAGAGATTTAACAAAATAGAACATTTTGCATACAAGGCAAGACTACACAAAGGACATGAGTTATTCCTAGCCCTATTCAACGAAACGAGCAGTGTTGAAATTCACATTATTATGCATTCCAGCATAGCTCTGATTAAATCCAGAGTTGTTAATTAAGGTTAATGACTTGTCCCATGACACAAAAGCTTCTCATTATCTCCACTGACATTTTTCTCAGCCATTTGATGCCTTTTTTTTTTTTTTTTTTTTTTTTAGGTCTTCCACAAAAATGGGTTCTGTACCCTTTCAATCTGCAGAGTTTGAAATTAAGACTTTTTTTTTTAGCTTGTTGTCATAAAAAGCATCAGTGTATCAACAATTCAATGTTCCAAGATTCTACTCCTAGCTACAGCACATGTAGGCTACCTTATAAAATAAGTTAGGCACATCACTCCAGACTTCAGCACGACAGACAGCATTACCCAACCCAAAATGCAACAGGGAAATGATGTGGGATAGTTTTGTGTATGACCCAGAAACCTGCAAAACACCCACCTGCCAAGCACATATGGGTTAAGGCAGCAGATGCTCTGCTCTACTGTAGCAAAAGTGATCTAATGAAACTTTATAAGCAATTGCTTAAGACTTGCTCCAGATACCTTAACTTGATGCAGCATCAAATTGATGCTGATTAAAATTGGTAAAACAGATGGCATTACTGCCTCTGATCTCTTATTCTTTGGGGAAACGTCCCGAATAACCTCTCATGTAACTTGACTGCTCAGTAGTTGATGCCTATGCAAAAGTGACACTTACATGCAGAGGTACGTAGCCTTGTCACTTCAGGAGTAGCTAATGCTTGAAGCTAATAGCTTGACTGCAAAAAATTTACTGGATACCAACGTAATGTCAAAACTGGCTTCACATCATCAAGCCAGCTCAAATCAGGGGTACCCTCTTGAGGATTAACACATTGGCAAGCAGTCTGACACATGCTTCTACGCTACCAGAAGCAAACAGTCAGTAGTGCTCAAACAGGAAGTTTTTTAGGAAGAGTATTTGCGTAGACCTAAGCAATAGCAGCCTTTTCCCTTGTTTCTGGATAGGGAATCCCCGCTGCTTGCTGAGTTTTGACACTGGAATAAGCAGAAGAGAAAAATGCATAGTAGCTACCTGAACAGAGACCATACACGCAGGCACTTCCATTAAAATCACCTTACTTGGCAAGTTTTCAGCATCCTAAGTCTTGGTGTCAGAAGCAAGCAGCTTCTTCTTGAGAGTGGAGATATTTTGCAACAGGTTTGAAGGTCATAAGCATCACATGAAATACCTGTGCAGGTATTGAAAGTTTTGTGCATCCTCTTCAGACAATTAATTATAAACATATTATAAGATAATTAGGAAAGCAGATAAAACTGTGTCTGCTTCTTTTCTCATAGTCTTGTCCCACAAGTCCTAACAGGATTTATTTTTCCACTATTTACTAGTCGTTATTCATGAGTTGTTATCAAAGTATTTATGCTTAGAAACGATAACATACTTTTACCTTTTCATGTTTTAGAAGCCGAGTGGTCGTCAGAAACCTTTCTGCTGCCTCTCTGTAGTCCTTTGTTTCTGGTTTTAGTTCCACCACCTTGAGTTGCTGGGTTTGCATAGCATCCCGTGTTTCAGGGAGCACTGTGGCTTCTTGATCTTCAGGAGAAACACAATCAGTTACTCAAATCCCCTGCTTAAAGAGAAATAGGCTCTGCTACAACCCCCTCTGAAAACTTGTGCACCTAGCTTATCACTAGTGCCTGCTGGCTTTTGTCACCCCAGAGTACTTCTTTTAAAACCAATCAACCAAAGGAGCAGGGTGTTTCAGCTTCCAGGTTGTCACTGCACTGGCAGTTGATGTTCCTGAACGGGCACATGTCTTCTGAGTGGACCTCCACACCAGACGCTTTCCTTCTGAAGAGGAAAATTTGCCTTGTTTTGCAGGCTTTCAGACCACGTACTTTTCCATCCTTACTCTCCATTCACTGGGTTTGCCGTTCACCAGCTGAACTTGGTCTACAAATAAATGCCTCTTCTGAGGCAAGAACCCAAATTCACCATTTTTCCCTCTTGGTCACACAGAGGATATGGTAGCGGGTTGCTCTACTACCGCTCTACTGAATGTTTACTACATGCAGTAAACATGTATTTTCTCCCTCAGGGCAGAGGAAAGTTGCAGGTAGAGCGTTGCTCCTGATGAGGGAGCTCAGCGTACGGGCTGATCCCCCTCCTGGTGACGGGGCAACCCAGTTTTGGGGTGAGGAATCATCCTGACACTTACACCTGCATGGCGTTGAGGAAGCAGGGAGGAAGCATAGCAGCAGCAGCAGCGCTCAGCACACGCCTGACCTGGCAAGAAACCACTGCAGCCGGGGGGTTACTGGCAGACACGGAGGCTCTCAAAGGGTTTATTGCAAAGGGCTCCCGCAAAGGGAGGCCCGCGGAAAGGAGCAAGGTCCTGTCGGGCCGCGGCGCCTCTACTCCTCGCCCTCCTCTTCGTCCTCGTAGGAGTCCAGGCCCACCTCCTCGTAGTCCTTCCCCAGGGCAGCCATGTCCTCGCGTCCCTCGCCCACGCACCACGGTGTGCATGACACACACACCAGGAACGTGACAGCGCCTGGCAGCCCCGCATTTATCCCACAGTCCAGGTGCTGGGGCTGAGGGTGCTGTTGAGAAGGGGCTGGTCGAGGAAGAGCAGGAAGGGGCTGGGAGGAGCTCCCTCCAGCTCCAGCACCGTGATGTTGTTGGGGCAGCCGACACGCAGGACTGAGCCAGGCACAAAGAGGGTCTGCTGGGGCCCGCGGCGGGGCCAGTAGCGGCCCAGGTTGAAGCCGTTTATCCACAGCTGGCCCTGCAAGAGGGAAACAGGTCTGAGCCCTGCCCCTCTCCACCCCCTCATCCGCCCTCCTCGACCTTACCTTGCTCCAACCTGGGAACTTCACAAAGGTGTCCCAGGCAATGCCAGGGGTCTCAAAGGTGCCGGTGTAGAAGGCTGGCCCTGATCTGCCCCTACTGCTTGGTTGTGGCAGGGCAGCGTGGGGCCAGCCCTGCTGGACGGCAGCGTCTATGGCCAGGGGGTAGATGAGCCAGTTGCTGAGCGGGCTGGAGTCCAAGGAGAGGTTCCCCAGCAAGCCCTGAGGTGGAGGAGGGAAAATGAGGCAGTGGGGTTTGCCCTGGGAATGGGATAGGATCCCATGGGAGGGGCTGCACGATCCTGGCACCATGGGGTGGGTGCAGAGGAGGAGGGAGATAGTGCAAGGTTAAGCAGGGAGCAGGGCTCAGGGTGCCCGGATGGGGTCTGTGTGGGGTTTGGCTGTTCCCCCTCACCTTGAAGTCGCTGAAGTTGGCCCCGAAGCTGAGCCTGCCCATGTTCTCCAGGAGCACGTCCAGCGCGTCCCCTGCCCTGCCGGTCACAGGCAGCGTGCTCTGCCCGTCCCGCTCCAGCGTCCCCTGGTACTCCTGCAGGCACAGGGTCAGCGCTGCACCCCAGCCCCACCACCCCACACGCTGCCAGCACACCGTCCCGCTGCCTTCTCCCCCCAGAACCAGCACAAGGCTGCCCCCAAGGGGACATAAATGGGACATTGGGATGCCCTTTGGGGGCTCTCAGCACCCTGCCTGTCCCCAAGGTCCTGGCCCAGCACGTCCCTCCCCAAGGCACCCCACCTTCTGCAGCATCACGTAGCCACGGTCGCAGACACCGTGGGGAGGAGCGCTCAGTGGGGCTGGGGCCGGGATGTCGCGGGGCAGCTGCGTGTGGTACAGCACGAAGCCGTGGGTCTGCAGGGCAGCACAGACAGGGGAAGGGGGCTGCCGTGAGCCCCTTTCCCCCACCCCAGGGTCTCCCTCGATGCGCCCCAGCGCACCCAGCCCCTCACCTGCTTTATGGCCTCGAAGGTGAGGGGGAACTGGCTGCGGATGGGCCCGGAGGGGGACAGGACATCCAGGACGTCCAGGAGATCAGCGTACTGCAGGGAAGGAGGGCAGCTGGGCAGCTGAGCAGCGCCGGGCAGGGGCCACACAGCCCCCAGAGCCCACACTCACCTTGCGCAGATCCACCCGGCCGTAGGCATACTTGGGGGTGGCGGGGGGCATGGGGCCCACGGGCAGGGGCTGGAACTGAAGGGCGGGCTGTCAGGGGGCCCGTGGGGCTGAGGTGGCCCTGGGACCAGCAGGGAGATGTCCCTGCCCCACCAGGTCCTCCCATGCCTGCTGCTTCCCCCTCCTGCCCTGCTCAGCACCTGGCTGATGACCGTGCGGATGGCAAATAGCTTCTCTGTGGGGTCACCAGCCTCCGAGAGCGGCGCATCGTAGTCGTAACTGGTGGTCACTGGTTTGTACTGGGCCTTTAAGTCAGCACCTGGCCAGGGAAGCGATGGGCGCTGCGGGAAGGGGCTCTCCGGCACAACCTGGCCCCCAGCCCCGGGCTGGCCGCAACGCAATGGGGGCATGACCCAGCACTGGGGGGCTCGGGGTCCCTGCCCACGGACAAAAGGAGTCCCCAAGGGGACAAGCTGGGGCTGGGGGCCAGCCAACCCCACAGGGGTCACCTGCCAAGGAAAGCCCCCTACCCCAGTACCACTGTGCCCCCAGGCAGCCCCCACTCACCGCTCCAGTAGGCGAAGTTGGTGCCCCCATGGAACATGTACCTGCGGGACACCAAACGAGTGTGCTCAGCACCCACACCGACCCAGACCCCCCACAGCCCCATGGGGCCCATGCTGTGCCCCCCACCCCAGCTGGCTACTTGCATGTTGACGTTGGCCCCCAGCCGCAGCATGTCGGCGAGTCCCCGGGCCACCTGTGCGGCACTGGTGCTGGCGTGCGCGCCCCCCCAGTAGTCCAGCCAGCCCGTGTAGTACTCGGAGTTCACCTGGGGGGGCATGGGGCTGTCACCAGGCCTGGGGACCCCCTCCCCAGTCAGCCCAGCCCCCCAGCTCACCCCCTCCCGCGGTGCCTCACCAAGGGGCCCCTCGGCTCGACGCCGCGCTGCGCACCGAACGCCTCCGTCAAATTGGAGCCTGCACGGGGAAGAAGAAGGGAGGTTGGAGCAGGAGGGGGCCGGGACCCCGCTGCCCCCTCTCCTCCACCCCGGAGGCACCTGGCCCGAAGTCGACGGTGGCGTAGAGCCCCTGCAGGGTGCCGCAGCGCAGCTCCTCCGCCTGCGCGCCGTCGGTGGTGAAGAGCAGCACCTCGCTGCCCAGCAGCGCTCGGAAGGAGCCCAGCAGGTGCCGCAGGTAGTTGTAGTCGCAGGCGTAGTAGCTCCCGTATTCGTTCTCCACCTGTGAGCCAGGCACCATGCAGCCAGGCCCCGATGGGCACCCAGCTCCCCCCCATCCTGGGGGCAGCCCCGCAGCACCCCACCTGCACGCTGATGATGTTCCCTCCGTTCTGGTAGAGCCGAGGCTTGATTTTGGGGAGCAGGACGTGGAGCCAGGAGTCGACGGCTGCCAGGAAGGCTGGGGGACAGGGCGCAGCTCAGCCCAACTGCAGCCCCCCTGGCCCAGCAGATGGAAATAATTCAGGGGGGGCACTGGGAGGGGGGGCAGCACCGCTGCTCCAGCCCCACACCGAGGCTCACCGGGGTCGGAGGAGCGCAGGACGATGTCTGATTGCCACAGCAGCCATGCAGGCAGGCCGCCCTAGGGGAACACCCACAGCAGAAGGAGAGACAGACAAACTGCTCGGAGAGCCCCAAAAGTGGGTGACCCCCGCCGCGCCCCCCTGACCACCCCTCACCCCCAGCACGGGGCCATGGGGCCAGGGCTCACCATCTCCCACTCGGCACAGATGTAGGGCCCCGGGCGCAGGATCACCAGGAGCCCCAGCTCGGCCGTCAGGTCCAGGAAGACTTCCACGTCCCGGTCCCCAGAGAAGTCATACACCCCCGGCAGCGGCTCGTGGTAGTTCCAGGGCACGTAGCTGGGGAGACGGGGCCAGGCAGGGGAATCCCAGGGGTCCCAGAGCTCAGCGTACGGGCTGATCCCCCTCCTGGTGACCATGCAACCCGGTTTTGGGGTGAGGAGTCGCCCCGGCACTTACACCTGCAGGGCGTTGAGCCCGCTCATGTACATCTTGAGCAGCCGGTCGCGCCAGGCGGGGCGCGGGACGCGGGCGTAGTGGATGCTGCCCGAGACGTAGCGGAAAGGGACGCCGTCCCTAAGGAAGCAGTCGTGCTCGTAGTCCAGCTGGAAGGAGCGCGCCGGGGCAGTGGGCTGCGGGGAGAGGCAGGGCTGTGCAACCCCAAAACCCCCTGCACGGACCCCGAGGACCCTTCCTCGACACGGGGTGAGTGGCAGGGCCATATGGGAGGAGATGGTTAGGGGTTGGGGTGCAGGGGGGCGGGGTGTAGGGGGTTGGGGGTCTATGGGATTAGGGTGCAGGGGTTGGGAGTCTATGGGATTAGGGTGCAGGGGCTGGGGATCTAGGGGACTGGGAGTCTAAAGGGGTTGGGGTGCAGGGGGTTGGGGTGCAGGCGGTTAGGGGTCTATAGGATTAGGGTGCAGGGGTTGGGGGTGTAGGGGACTGGGAATCGAAAGGGGTTGGGGTGCAGGGAGTTGGGGTGCAGGGGGATTGGGGTCTATGGGATTAGGGTGTAGGGGTTGGGAGTCTATGGGATTAGGGTGCAGGGGTTGGGGGTCTATGGGATTGGGAGTCTAGGGGGTTTGTGGTGCAGGGGTTTGGGGTGCAGGGGGTTGGGGGTCTATGGGATTTAGGTGCAGGAGTGTGGGGGTCGAGGGGTTTTGGGGTCTGGGGGTTTTGGGGTCCTGCACCGACCTGGGCACGCAGCAGCCCCGCAGCCAGCAGCAGCAGGACGAGGCCCGGCAGCCCCATAGCACCGGGCAGGGCGCGGTGCGGAGCCGGGCGCCGCTCTCCCCGTTCCCCACGGGGGGGGCTCACAATGGCGCGCCCACCCCCTTGGCCACGCCCCCTTTCCCCAAACCCCGCCCCCTTTCCCCTCTAGCCCCGCCCCCCGCGGGTGGTGGCGCGCCGGTGACGCGCGGCCCGCGGCGATGACGCGCGCGGACGATGGGGCAGGCGCTGTGCGTGTGCGCGCGCGGCACCGTCAGCATCGGGGGCGCGCGCTACCTGCTGCTGCACCGCCTGGCCGAGGGGTGCGCACCGGGGGGGGGGGGGCTGCGTTTGGGGGGGTCCCGAGCCCGCAGGGGGCCGGGGAGGGCTGCGGGGAGTGGGGCACCCCATAAAGGGCACCCCATAAAAGGCACCCTGTAAAGGGCACCCCATGAAGGGCACCCCAAAAGGGCACCCCCTGCTCCCCTGCCCTGGGGGTTGCCCACCCCAGACGGTGCTCGGTTCCCCCCGCAGGGGCTTCAGCTGCGTGGACCTGGTGGAGGGGCTGCGCGACGGGCGGCTGTACGCCCTGAAGCGCATCGCCTGCCACGACGCCGAGGACCGGCAGGCCGCCCTGCGCGAGGCGGAGATGCACGGGCTGCTGCGGCACCCCAACGTCCTGCGGCTGGAGGCGCACTGCCTGCTGGAGAAGGGTGCCAAGCACGAGGCCTGGCTGCTGCTGCCCTACGTGCAGGTGAGCAGGGGTGCAGCCGCCGCCCCCGGCCCCTGGGCGCACGGCGGGGCGGTGGGGGCGAGCGGCTGCTTGCTTTTGGCAGGGGGGGACCCTCTGGGGTGAGGTGGAGGCGCTGCGAGAGAAAGGGGTCTCCATGCCGGAGCAGCGCATCCTTCACATCCTCCACGGCATCTGCTGCGGGCTGCAGGCCATCCACAGCAAGGGCTACGCGCACAGGTAGGAGCCCACAGCCCTGCCCCGCCAACAGCTGGGGGGCTGGAGGGCACCCGGTGACTTTCCCCCCCTCCCCGCAGGGACCTCAAGCCCACCAACGTGCTGCTGGATGAGGACGACCGGCCCGTGCTGATGGACCTTGGTTCCATGAACCGGGCCCGCATCGAAGTCAACAGCTCTCGGGAGGCCATGGCCGTGCAGGTGGGTGCCCCATATGGGGGGAGCGCCCCTGCCCCGAGCCCTTCATCCCTTCACTCCCCTCTGCCTCTCCGCAGGACTGGGCTGCCCAGCGCTGCACCATCTCCTACCGAGCCCCGGAGCTCTTCACGGTGCCCAGCCAGTGCGTCATAGACGAGCGCACGGATATTTGGGTAAGGGTCCGGCCCCCCAGCCCCATCCCCATGCCGTGCGGTGTGGGGCTGCCCTGACCCCGACACGCTGCAGTCCCTAGGCTGCGTGCTGTACTGCATGATGTTCGGGGAGGGCCCCTACGACATGGTCTTCCAGAAGGGCGACAGCGTGGCTCTGGCGGTGCAGAACCCCATCACCGTGCCCCCATCTTCCAGGTGAGGCAGCGGGGTGGGGGGGCAGGTCCCGCTCCCCACAGCAGGGCCGTTCTGAGCCCTCTCCCTCTCTCCCCGCAGGTACTCGGCCGCCCTGCACCGCCTGCTGTGCTCCATGATGGCAGTGAACCCCCAGGAGCGGCCCAGCATCGACGAGGTCCTGCAGCAGCTGGAGGAGCTGCAGCCCACGCCGGCCGGCCAGGTCACCACGTGCATCTGAGCACAGCCCACCCCGCGGCGGCACAGGCTGAGCCGGGAGAGGAGCAGCTGCCCTCGGCCCTGCTTCCCCGCAGGGCTTGTTTCAGAGGGATTTCTGCACCCAGGGGAGAGCTGCTCCGTGCTGGAGGTGTGTTGGACTTGAAGCGTGGCCTTTGGCGGTGTGCTGGGGGTGTGCGTCCCAAACGCTGCTGCTGGGGGCTCGCACAGCCCAGGGCTGAGCCCCAGGACTGGTACACACGACCTGCTGCTAAACACAGGCGCTTCCAGAGGAGCAGGGTGTTCAGCATGGCACCCCGAGGGGGCACTCCTGCCCAGGGCAGAGCCGTGGTCGGGGCCCAGCCTGGTGCTGGAGCGAGGCAGGGGGCAGGCGAGACACGGCGCCTGCTCCACCGCCGCCCTCAGCGCCTACGTTGCCTTGTGTTTTGAGTAAAGGATGTTCTTTATTGCAGAGGTGTGGATGGCGTCCCTGTTCCTGCCGGGGCATTGGGTGATTGGGATGTGAGTTCTGGGTTGAGCAGCCAGCCAGAGCCCGCAGGTGCTGCCGGAGGGGAAGGGCACGGGAGGACAGCCCTGGCGGGTCGGTGCAGCCACAGCATTAGCATTAAGCAGGGAAAATTAATCTCCAGCCGCAGCGTGCCTGATGGATGAGAGTTAACACAAAGCTCCCGTCCACAGCTGGGGCTGGGCACTGCTGTGCAGGCCCTCCGAGGCAGCACCAGCAGGGGAAAGGGGCTCAGCACAGTGTAGACACAGGGCAGGGAATGGGCAGAAGGAGCAGCAGCCCAGCTTTATGGGGCAAGGACAGCCCTGGGACAGCAGGGCCTGCTCTGCAAACACCCCAGCGCTACGAGCACCCGCAGCCGAGCAGCTGGGAGGGCTCACCGGGACACACGGCAGGTGCAATGCCCACAGGCAGGGGGTAAAGAAAATAAACAATGCAGCCAAGTGGTTTCACAGGGAGCATTCCCCTCCTTTAATCCTCCACCACAACATGGCAGTAACGCAGCCACAGGGACTGACAGGCTGGATGCCCTCACAGCGTGCGCCTGATGCACCGCAGAGCTTGGGCACGGCCCTCGCCCTCTGCTGTGGCTGCAGGGGCACAGGGCTGCTCCCTCCTTCCAGCCCAGCCCACCCACCCCTCTGGCTGCACACGGGGGATGTCCCAGCAGCCGCAGATGTCCTCTCAGGCTGAATCTGCTCCTCTGGGCTCAAGGTACGATGCAGGGCCATCCACAGGGGGTAGCGGTACCCACCCTGCCCGGACCAGGGAGCGATACGGGATGTGCACTGCGGCCCCGGGGACACTTACCTGCGTGGGGAGCGAGCTGGAGCAGGAGCAGAGCATGGGGAGCAAGCATAGCAGCAGCAGCAGCAGCAGCAGCGCTCAGCACACACCTGACCTGGCAAGAAACCACTGCAGCCGGGGGGTTACTGGCAGACACGGAGGCTCTCAAAGGGTTTATTGCAAAGGGCTCCCGCAAAGGGAGGCCCGCGGAAAGGAGCAAGGTCCTGTCGGGCCGCGGCGCCTCTACTCCTCGCCCTCCTCTTCGTCCTCGTAGGAGTCCAGGCCCACCTCCTCGTAGTCCTTCTCCAGGGCAGCCATGTCCTCGCGCGCCTCGGAGAACTCGCCCTCCTCCATGCCCTCGCCCACGTACCAGTGCACGAAGGCGCGCTTGGCGTACATCAGGTCGAACTTGTGGTCGAGGCGAGCCCAGGCCTCGGCGATGGCCGTGGTGTTGCTCAGCATGCAGACGGCGCGCTGCACCTTGGCCAGGTCCCCCCCCGGCACCACGGTGGGCGGCTGGTAGTTGATGCCCACCTTGAAGCCCGTGGGGCACCAGTCCACGAACTGGATGCTGCGCTTGGTCTTGATGGTGGCGATGGCGGCGTTGACGTCCTTGGGCACCACGTCCCCGCGGTACAGCAGGCAGCACGCCATGTACTTGCCGTGCCGAGGGTCGCACTTCACCATCTGGTTGGCCGGCTCGAAGCACGAGTTGGTGATCTCGGCCACTGACAGCTGCTCGTGGTAGGCCTTCTCCGCAGAGATGACAGGGGCGTAGGTGGCCAGGGGGAAGTGGATGCGAGGGTAGGGCACCAGGTTGGTCTGGAACTCGGTCAGGTCGACGTTCAGGGCCCCGTCAAACCTCAAAGAGGCAGTGATGGAGGAGACGATCTGGCTGATGAGGCGGTTGAGGTTGGTGTAGGTGGGGCGCTCGATGTCCAGGTTCCTGCGGCAGATGTCGTAGATGGCCTCGTTGTCCACCATGAAGGCACAGTCCGAGTGCTCCAGGGTGGTGTGGGTGGTGAGGATGGAGTTGTAGGGCTCCACCACGGCAGTGGAGACCTGGGGGGCAGGGTAGATGGAGAACTCGAGCTTGGACTTCTTGCCGTAGTCAACAGAGAGTCGCTCCATCAGCAGCGAGGTGAATCCGGAGCCGGTGCCACCACCAAAGCTATGAAAAACCAGGAAGCCCTGGAGGCCCGTGCACTGGTCAGCCTGCGGGGAGAGAGAGAAGCATGAGATCGCTCTGGCACTGATCTCCCTGTCAACACCTGACTGCCCAGAAGTCCTTCAGGCCCTGCTCCACCCCTGCCACGAGCAGCTGCAGACCCCTCCCAGGGCACAGGGGGCTCTGACCCCCAGCAGGACAGCACAGCCCAGCCCCGGGGACACGTCCCTGCCAGCAGCAGTTACCCACCAGCTTCCGGATCCTGTCCAGCACTTGGTCGATGATCTCCTTGCCGATGGTGTAGTGCCCGCGGGCGTAGTTGTTGGCAGCGTCCTCCTTGCCAGTGATGAGCTGCTCGGGGTGGAAGAGCTGCCGGTAGATCCCAGCCCGCACCTCGTCTAGGAGAGATCGGGGAGAGCTGAGCCTGGTGCAGGCTCCTGGTCCCTCATCCTCCTCCCTGCTCCACCTGCCCGGGGCACAGCCCAGGACCCGGGGCCACCGCAGGCAGCGGGTTTGTGCTCCAGATGGAGGTGGCTGCCACCTCCCCGAGCAGGAGCTCTGCTTCTCCCACCCTTGGGAGCTGCAGTGCCGGTTGGGCTGGTTTCTCTCCGCACGCACGTGCAGAGCGGAGGCTCCCAGCACCGCTGCCTGCAGGACATTTCGGTAATAAAGCCTGCGTGGAGCTTTGGGGCTTCTCCTGGGGTTGCGGGGTTGCCTCTGGTTGCCCGCCCAGCCCCGTGCCACACAGCCCAGCCCCGGCACGCACCGATCACGGTGGGCTCCAGGTCCACGAAGATGGCCCGCGGGACGTGCTTCCCGGCGCCGGTCTCGCAGAAGAAGGTGGTGAAGGAGTCGTCCCCCCCGCCGATGGTCTTGTCGCTGGGCATCTGCCCGTCGGGCTGGATGCCGTGCTCCAGGCAGTACAGCTCCCAGCACGTGTTGCCCATCTGGACGCCGGCCTGGCCGACGTGGACGGAGATGCACTCGCGCTGGGGAGGGGAGGCAGGGTCAGAGCTTGGCACGGCGCCCTCCAACCCACCCCACGGGGGGCCCTGCACGGTGCCGGAGCCCCACGGCCACCTGCCGGGGAGCACCTCTTCCTCTTGCACAAGCTACGTGCCGCCGAGTGGCCCCACTCTGCCCTCGGGTTGGGACCTGGCGTTCCTCCCGGTGGCCCCAGCACCGCTGCGTGCCGCCAGCCACGCTCACGCTGCCCCGGCAGCCCCAGCCCCTTCCCCACGCCGTGGCAGCCCGATGAGCTGACGTGGGCACATTCCTGTCCCAGAGACACAGCCAGCACAGGGCAACCCCAAAATATCCCTGCTCCGGGGCTGGGCAGGGGGCTTTGGGGTACAGGGGCAGCAAGGGGACTCCCCTGGGGTCACGCAGCCCTGTCCCCAAGCTGCAAAGCCCTGGGGTGGGCAGCGGGCAGGGGACATGCTGGCGGCTCCCTGGCACCCCTGCCCCGGCTCTGGCACAGTTTTGGGGACGGGGACGGTGCGGCACCGCCGCGGGCACCCCGGGGAGGGCGAAGGGCTCCAGCCCCGGGGCACGGTGCCGGGGGGGGCCGGGGCCGAAGGGCAGCGGGGCCGGCCCGGGGCAGGGCGCTGCGGCTGCTGGCACGGCCCCGGCCTCCGCCGGGACTCTAAATATAGCCCCGGGCCCCCGGGACAGGGCGCAGGCGGTCGCCCGCTTTGGCCAGCGGCCCCTGCCCGCACCGCCACCGCCACAGCCCCCTGGGACGGGACGGGACGGGACGGGGCGAGCCCCCCGCTCCCAGCCCCGACGGGGACCCCCCGGGGCAGCGGGGGGGGGACCGAGCCTTGCCCCCCGCCCCGGTGCCCGGCTGTCGCCTCCCCCCGGCACCTGTCCCCGTCCGTCCGCCGCCACCGCGCACCGGGCGCCACCGGGGGGGTCGCGGCCGCCCCCTCCAAACCGGAGCCCCCTCCGCGAGGGCAGCGGGGACGGGACCTGGGGGACACCGGGGGGACCCCGGGGGGACCCCGGAGCGGCGGGGGGCGGCTGCCCCCGGGCAGGTCCCGGTGGGGCTGCCCAAGGTCACGGTAGGGAAGGAGGGGACGCGTGGCGAGGGCTCCGCCGTGCGCCCCCGCCGCTCCCGGGGCGCCCCCCCTGTCGTGCCCGGTGCCCGGTGCGCACTCACCATGCTGCTGGGGGGGGGGGCCCGGGCTGTCCCGGCGGCTCGGTGCGGCGGGGCTCGGTGCGGAGCTGCGGCTGCTGCAATCCCCGCCGCAGCGAACTTCTTATAGCGGGGAGGGGTCTGGTGCCGCCACGCCCCCCTCATTTGGGTACATTTGCGTGTGGGGAGGGAGGGAGCTCCCCCGGGGCAGCGGGAGCCCGCCTGGGTCCCTGCGCACCCATGGGGGGGGATCTCAGGGTGCCGGGGCTGTGGGCATCAGCAGGCAGGGCTCGGCCACGGGGCAGGTGCAGCAGCCCCATAACTGCTCGGCCACCAGCCCCCCTCATCCCAAGCTCTGCTGGGAGCTCACCCCCCACCCCCAGAACTCCAGGGCTGTGGCACCTGGGTCCCCAGAGCAGGAGGAAAGAAGAGAAACAAGTGAGAGATGAGGACTGGGTTTGGAGACCGGGGTGCCCCAAAACAGCCCTTGGCCATCTCAGCACTTGGGGATCCTCAGGCCAGGGGCTGCCCTTCCCTGAGGGTTATCAGAGTGACTCTTTGTGCCTGCACACAGAGAAACCCCTCGGGGGGAGTGCAGCCCCCCCGGGGCCAGGGCTGGTGCTGCTGCTGGCGATGGGTGAGCCGCTGCCAGCCCGGCTGGCTGGGGAAAAGCAGAGCCCAGCACTGCAGCCTTGTGCACTGAGCAGGGCAGGGAGAGGGCTCTGTCCTTGCTGCCAGGACACGGTCTCACACAGCACTCCCTGCCCTTGGGGACAGGGGCTCTGCTACCTGGGAATGTGCCAGGAGAAACTGCTGGGTACCCCCTGCAGCGGGGTCTAAGGCAGAGGTGCAGGGTAGCCTTCAGAAAAAGGAAAAAAAAATAAAAGGAAGAGGAGCTGTGGTTGTGTCTTTTGCACTTCTGGCAGCAGTCAGGTCTCTCCGAAGGCACGGGGAGAAGTTACCGATGCAGTGGGATCACTCCTGGGGAAGCAGGGTCCTTCCTCGCCCCACACCCAGCCCTTGGCAAGGAGCCGTGGGGAGCAGAGCCCAGCACGAGGGGCAGCAGCTCCTGCCCTGGCGCAGCGGCCAGCACCGCTCAGTCTGAGCCCGGCGCTCGGACAGGGGGCACAGCGCCAGGAGCCACGGGGCTGCCCTGCGCACTGGGACGTGCGCCTGGCCCCGCTCCAGGAATCGGTGCGGCCCGCTGCTGGCTCACACTTTCCCCTCCAGCGGACACGGGTGCATGCCGGGAGCAGGAGAGCAGTGGAGGACAGCCCCTGGGGGTCAGCGTAGCTGGAGCGTAAGCGATAAGCAGGGAAAATTAATCCCAGCGTGCTGGATAACGGGTAATACAAATCTCCCGTTTGCAGCTGGAGGAAGGAGACGACACTTGGATGTTGGGGCACCAGGCAGCACAGGGAGAGGTCTCAGCGTGAGGCCAGTGGCAGAGCCGGGCTGGGGGCAGGCAGAGGCACTGCGTGATGGAGAGCCAGAGCCCGTGGGTGCAAGGAAAAGGCTGGCAGCAGCACTGCCCTGTGCTGACAAGGAGGGAAGAAGGGAGCTGCTCCATCAGGATGTGCCTATGGCACCCCCAGAAGCTACCGTAGGAGAGGCATAAAATGGAACCGAAAGTCATGGGGGCTCCTTTGAAACCCTCTGGCATCAGCTCCAGCACAAGAACAAGGCCAGGCTGTTCCTACTTTAATCCTTCTTTCCAGCTGAGTTCAGCCTCCTGGGGTGCCTTCCCAAATCCCTGCTCACAGAGACCAAGAGCGCACTGAGAAGACTCAAAACTATTGCAGGCTGCTCCAAGGGGAGACATTTCCCTCTTCTTCCTCGCCCTTTGGATGCAGGACCAGAGCTGGGTTTCTTTCCCATCAGAGCATCAGGTTTCCTCCTGATCCCTTTGCTGGACATGGCTGGGTTTTTAACCAGAACATGCTGAGTGTCCTGTCCTCGTCCCCCAGCTACGGGGCTCTGAGCTGTGTGGGGAGCGAGCTGGAGCAGGAGCAGAGCATGGGGAGCAAGCATAGCAGCAGCAGCAGCAGCAGCAGCGCTCAGCACACACCTGACCTGGCAAGAAACCACTGCAGCCGGGGGGTTACTGGCAGACACGGAGGCTCTCAAAGGGTTTATTGCAAAGGGCTCCCGCAAAGGGAGGCCCGCGGAAAGGAGCAAGGTCCTGTCGGGCCGCGGCGCCTCTACTCCTCGCCCTCCTCTTCGTCCTCGTAGGAGTCCAGGCCCACCTCCTCGTAGTCCTTCTCCAGGGCAGCCATGTCCTCGCGCGCCTCGGAGAACTCGCCCTCCTCCATGCCCTCGCCCACGTACCAGTGCACGAAGGCGCGCTTGGCGTACATCAGGTCGAACTTGTGGTCGAGGCGAGCCCAGGCCTCGGCGATGGCCGTGGTGTTGCTCAGCATGCAGACGGCGCGCTGCACCTTGGCCAGGTCCCCCCCCGGCACCACGGTGGGCGGCTGGTAGTTGATGCCCACCTTGAAGCCCGTGGGGCACCAGTCCACGAACTGGATGCTGCGCTTGGTCTTGATGGTGGCGATGGCGGCGTTGACGTCCTTGGGTACCACGTCCCCGCGGTACAGCAGGCAGCACGCCATGTACTTGCCGTGCCGAGGGTCGCACTTCACCATCTGGTTGGCCGGCTCGAAGCACGAGTTGGTGATCTCGGCCACCGACAGCTGCTCGTGATACGCCCTCTCGGCCGAAACAACCGGGGCGTAGGTGGCCAAGGGGAAGTGGATGCGAGGGTAGGGCACCAGGTTGGTCTGGAACTCGGTCAGGTCAACATTCAGGGCTCCATCAAACCTCAACGAGGCGGTGATGGATGAAACGACCTGGCTGATGAGGCGGTTGAGGTTGGTGTAGGTGGGGCGCTCGATGTCCAGGTTCCTGCGGCAGATGTCGTAGATGGCTTCGTTGTCCACCATGAAGGCACAGTCCGAGTGCTCTAAAGTACTGTGCGTGGTGAGGATGGAGTTGTAGGGCTCCACCACGGCGGTGGAGACTTGGGGGGCAGGATAGATGGAGAACTCGAGCTTGGACTTCTTGCCGTAGTCAACGGAGAGTCGCTCCATCAGCAGTGAGGTGAATCCGGAGCCGGTGCCACCTCCGAAACTGCGAAACACGAGGAAGCCCTGGAGGCCTGTGCACTGGTCAGCCTGCGGGGAGAGACAAGGGAGAGTCTTCCACGCACTGCTATTGCTAGAGGGAAGTTTCAGAGTTTTGCTTGGGCTAATGCTGCCCCCTCCCAGCACACAGCAGGGCTTGCTGCATGCTCCCACCTCCATCACAGTGATGGATCCCAGCCCAGGGGACACGTCCCCGCCAGCAGCAGTTACCCACCAGCTTCCGGATCCTGTCCAGCACTTGGTCGATGATCTCCTTGCCGATGGTGTAGTGCCCGCGGGCGTAGTTGTTGGCAGCGTCCTCCTTGCCGGTGATCATCTGCTCGGGGTGGAAGAGCTGCCGGTACACTCCTCCCCGAATCTCATCTAGGAGACGTTAGCACAGTATCAGACACCATGGGGGAAGGTGGCAGGAGACACGCTGGGGTGCTCCTAGCACTAGTGACCACCATCACTGCCCACCTGGGGTGCGCAGAATGGAGCAGGAGAGCAGTCAGTGGGGGCCCCCCCGTGCCACACAGCCCAGCCCCGGCACGCACCGATCACGGTGGGCTCCAGGTCCACGAAGATGGCCCGCGGGACGTGCTTCCCGGCGCCGGTCTCGCAGAAGAAGGTGGTGAAGGAGTCGTCCCCCCCGCCGATGGTCTTGTCGCTGGGCATCTGCCCGTCGGGCTGGATGCCGTGCTCCAGGCAGTACAGCTCCCAGCACGTGTTGCCCATCTGGACGCCGGCCTGGCCGACGTGGACGGAGATGCACTCGCGCTGGGGAGGGGGAAGCACGGGACAGAGGTCAGCAGGGACCGCGAATGCAGGTGTTGAGGTGCCCGAGCCTCATGAGCCTGTTCATATCACACCACCCTACAGCACGGTGCCTTAATCCCTGCCTGCTGACCTGACGAAAACCCCGTGCTCTATCTCCCATCACTGCACTGCCCACCTCAGGGGGATGGAGACCCATTTCCCAAAGCCCTGGAAGCACCCAGGGAGCACCTTCTCCATTGCACAAGCGCTCATGCAGCTGAGGCTGGGGTCCCGCAGCAGCTGGCATGCCCCCAGCCATCTGCTGCTCCTACAGCAGGGCTGCGGGCTGAGGTGGCACAGCACTGCCTGAACCCCAGAGCTGGGGGGTGGCAGCGTTGGGAAAGGAGCCCGGCACAGGGGGAATTTGCAGCAGTGAATGGTTGCCATGCTTGGAGGCTCCGCTTCCCTAAATTAGCTCTGGAGTGGGAGGCGTTAGCTCACTTTGCAGCTGAGCTGAAGGGCTGATGTGGGAGGGTCCCCTACAGCGCAGTGCCTTGGGGAAAGTGCAGCTGAGGTCAGTCCTACAGCCGAGGTCAGTCCTACAGCCTCCTTCCTCCCCTCCTTCCCTCCAGGTGAGGCACCGCGGAGGCTGCAGCCCTCTCGATGCGCACCAAAACACTCGGTGCCTCGGCCCTGTTGTTGCCAAGGGTTGGATGCGTCACCAGGCACAGCCGAGGCAGAGGAGCATCCAAACCAGACCGGATTTCCAGAGCAGCCAGTGCCCCGCTGTGAGTCAGCTGGCAGGAAGGCGCTGGAGCCATTTTGTGCACAGGGGTACGGCACCGACGGCCACCCCGGGAGGCAGTGCGGGTCACGGCACGCACACCCTGGCTCTGAGCATCTGGGGAGCTGTCGGAGCTGCTCTCCCGAGGCTGCAGTGGCAGGGATAAGCGTTGGTACCCTTGGTGAGGAGCAGAAGCCCATCTCTCCTTCCTTCCCAAAGCTGAGAGGAACGAGGAGTTCCCCTGTCCCCCCCAGCAGCTCCATAAAGGTTTGGTATCACAACGAGCCAACGGGGAGGAAACTCCAGGACCCCGGCAGAAGCGTGCAGCCAACACCAACACTGCTGTAAGCACCCTGGGGTGGCCACGAGAAAGAAGACACGGGACAAGGCTCCTCGCTCTGCCTCCCCTCCCCAAAAAGCCTGGGGCAGCAGGCAGGACACCGGGGCACCCCGCACGCCCTACACTGGCACCACAGCAGCAGGGCAGGGGGCGAAGCCGGGGCTGGATCCCAGAGCTCAGCTGTGGGGTTGCAGCCTGAGCCCGGCAGCCCGGGCGCAAAGCCGGCACGCCGTGGGACCAGGGGCTGTCAGAGGATGGAGGAGGAGGCGCGGTGAGGGGTTCAGCCAAAACTCGGGGCTCCCCGCACCTCGTCCAGCAGCTCCCAGGGCTGCAGGGGGTGCTCGGAGGAGCTGGGGCGCGCCTGGGTGCGCGCAGGAGCTGGGGACAGGATGAAACCCGGCAAGGGCAGGGGGGGCGCGCCGGGTGCGGGACCCCCCCGGCCACTGCCCGGACACCCCGGGGGGACCCTGCCCGGGCTGCCCGGCTCCTCGGGGCGCCCCAGCACTCACCATGCTGCCGCTCTGCTCCGCACCGCTCCGCACCGCCTCTCCCGGGGCTGCCGCAGCTCCGCACGCCCGGCCCGGCCGCGCCGCCGCCTTATACCGGGGGCGGCACCCTGGGCTCGGGGCGGGCGGCCCCGCCCGCAGCCTTTGCATAAATTCGTGTGCATCGCCCGTATTTCTCCTCGGTTTGTATAGGTGAGGCTGGGCGCAGAGGCAGGGCCGCCGAGGGGCAGCATCCCCAGCCCCCTGCCTGGGGAGGGGACGCGGGAGGGCTGCGAGGCTGCCCCTGCACCCATCCGGGCTGCTCCTGGCAGGGGGGCTTCCAGGAACCTCATGGGGGGGTTATTTACTGGGTATTTTCTTTGCTGGGACTCAGTGATGTCTGCTCCATCCTACCCCCTGCCAAATATTTGCAGCATCCACCGTGCTGCAGAGCCAGCCCCGCCTCTGCCTTAATGAGTTGTCACTGAAAGGCGCTGTCATCTCGCAGCTCAGGCGGAAAGCCGAAAGCTGGACGTAAATCCCCCGCTCACAAGGGTCCTTCTGTGTGCCTGAGTCACCTGCACGGTGTCACCTTCGCTGCTGGAGAGGTGCCGAGTGGCTGACGGCAGCGGTGCGGCTGTGCAGGCTGTGCCAGTGCGTCGGTGCTGGCTGGGTGTCTCCTGGCACCGTCCCGACTTTTGCCAATTAAATCTGGGGCGTTCATAGCGTGAGTCTTCGCGGCACAGGTTGGGACACAGGCAGCAGAGCTAGGCAGCGAGCGGCCTTTCAGGAGAGCAACAGGGCTTGGGCAGTTCACCCAGCCTCGGAAGATTTGTTTGATAATCCCCTGGCACCTCGGGGTGCTAAATGATGCGATACGTCTCCGAGAGGTGCCGGGATCTGCTGCTGGTAGGGAGCTGGGGGTGAGACTGCACTGATTCATCATCGCTGTGAGTGCGTGCTCGTGGTGAAAAAATATCATTCAGCTGCTGGTCTGTTAGGAGCAGGCTGGCAGCGAGTGACGAGGGAGCCATGAGCAATTCCGAGCCACGCACGGCCACGCACCTCCCATCTGAGAGCACCGAACAGATGTCTGAGCCTTTCGGAAATGCTGCAGAGCAGCTGGATAAAGCCAGGCAGCAGCGATCAGCCGGATCATCGGGGCTGTGGAAAGTCACTGAACTGATGTTGTGTTTGACTGGGAAACAAGCAGAAGGTGTAATGACAAGCCCAACAAAAGGCTAACGTGTATTTATCCCAAGGATGTATTTTCAAGGAGCAAGATCCAGCAGTGGAAATTTTTTTTCTTTCATCAGTGAGTCAGAATTCAGCAAGCCCTTGATGGAAGAATGAGAAAAACAGGTTGGAGGTAGCGCAGGTGGCAGAGCCCCTGCTTGCTGCTGCCCGCACAGCCTGGACACAGCTATGTGAGGAGCAGGAGGAGGAGGAGGAGGAGGAGGAGGAAGGGAGGCAGCACACATGTAACATTTTGCAGGTCTGCAGTGTCTCCAAGAAGGGCAGACACTGCCAGGGACTCGCCACTCACAAGTGCCCCGCAGTCCTTGCAACAGCCCCCCCGCCCCCGTTGTTTATGGCACTACATTTAGAGAGTGGACGTATTTCTTAGTTCCTGATTTACGCCAAACAGCCCTTTGTTGCAAGTGATTATGAAAGGTTGTCTCTTGGTGTGAAAACACCCTTCTCACCAGAGAAGTGCTGCTGCAGTAGAGGAACTGCTGCCAACAGGGCTGGCCGGCCCCAGCACCAAACCTCTTCCAGAACCCTGTTAGCTGGTCCAAGTGGACCAAGCTGAGACTCAACAAAGGCCTTAAAGTATCTTTAAAGCAGATGCAGATAGGAAGGGATCTGCTCAGGTGAGAAGACAGATGTCTAAGACCTGCTGGCTGTAAGGGTATCAAAGCACTGTCACCCCCGGGGCCAAGGAGCCTTCCTTTGTGGGTGTCCTCAATAACCAGGGGTGGCTTCTGCTGCAGAGGAGCGGATGGGCTGCAGAGCACTGAACTGATCCGGGAGGAGCTATCTCTGCTGGGGCTGAGCTGGAGCAGCGTAATTGCTGGTTCAGATCAAATGAAGCCAGTTGTGAAATGCCTGCTGCATGGCCCGCAGCGCGCGCCGTGTTACAGGAACAATAAAGCTAATTCCAGATCTCGCCGCAGTCCTAAGCCCTGACTCACCGGGCGGCAGCCAGGGCAGGGAGGCGCTCCCAGGGCCGCAGCCTCTCACCCGTGCTCGTCCCCAGCCTGCAAGGCTACGAGGGCCGGGCGGACGAGTCGGGACTGGCCGTCCCCGGGGTGCTCCAGCCCTGCGTGAGCAGCCTCCCTCGCTCAGAGGCTGGCTGCGTGTCACCGCCTTGCCTCACCTCCTGGGAAAAGCGGCTACACACCCACGGGAGTGAAACAAAACCCAGGCTGGCTAATTGCAGTGACTTCATGTTGGGGCTCTGAGCATGCCTGGCGTGAACCAGCTGCCCCCGGGCAGGTGATGGAGGGGCTGAGCCCGCCCAGGTGCCCTGCGCTCATGGGTACAGGCAGCAAGGAGGAGTCAGCGCTGCTTTCCCCTGCCCTCGCACCACTGGGAATAGGAGGGCAAGGAATCCTGCACGGCCAGGTGATGCTGGAACCCCTGGAGGGGCTCACTGAAAGGGGTTTGGACAGCCGTGTGTAAGGGGTTTTCCACGCTGTGTGCAATGCAAGCAGCTTGTCAGCCAGCGGGCACGCTGCGAAAGCAGCCTGGAGTCCCGCGGATTGCTGCAGAGTCGTTAAAAGCGGAAGGATGGTGCTGGCGGCTGGCCAGACACCAGAGGATTTCAGAGGGAAACAGTTAAGGAGATAAAAGATGCATTTAATAACCGGGGCAGGCAATGGCTCCTGGGGCGCTCCCCTCTCCAGCACGGCTCCAGCCCGGGGTGTCCGACTGGGTCTGTGTGGAGCCAGGAGCTGGACCCTGTGATCCTTGTGGTTCCTCCCAGCTCGGGATATGCTGCCACCACCTCACCAAGCTGTGTTATCCCGTGATTTTCTTAGCAGCCACTTCCTTTCACTGTGGGCTGTGAACCCTGGGGACTGCCCACTACAAAGGCCCCAGCAGTACATCTTCTGCCTGACAAGCACAGATTTGCTATTGATGCACCCGGTGCATCCTTAGCAGTGCAGGATAATAAACAGGCTGGCTTGGCGTGTCCAGTAAATCCTGTGGTAAAACACAGAAACCAGCTCTGGAAGGCAAGGATGATGCCTCCAGCAAGCTGCTGTGCTCCTCTGCTACCTGCACCGTCCGAAAGCATCTCCTTGAGGAGCCTCTCCCGCTGCAACGTTGTCCTTTGCTTCTTCCCTGGGACAGGAAAACAGACTATTCTAGTCCTCCTTGCAGCAACGTTGGGATTTATTTGAACTCTGTCACCATCATCTCCTGCCAGCTCCCAAGTAAGGGTGTTGTGCCAGCAGTGCAGATCTGCATCAGCCAGACGTGTAATCATGCTGGAAAAAGACAACACATCTGCATCGCAATACCTGCCCTCCCCGGGACAAGACTGCTCGGTATTAAACACATTTCTTCAGTCTTTAATTCTTTGCTGACACAATCCAAACTAATTCTTCTGCTATTTTTTTCCCCTCTGGCTTTATCAGTAATCTAGAGTTTTCTGGTTTGACTGGCTTATTTTCCTAACTCTTGCAGTGATGTCAGATTTACTTTCTGATTTACTAACAGCTCTCCAAGACCCTGTCAGATCCATTAATAATCCCAGTGTGGCCCTGATGAATTGGAAACATTAATTTTAGCAGGTGATGCTTCACTTGCTGTTTTGTGATGGGTGGTATCAGAACTACAGCCTTCTCCCTCGCACCCACAGCATTGCACTGCTGTTTAGGCACCAATGGCTATGGAAAACAGCAGAATGCTGAAAATCCCCCTCACCTCTCCTGGCCCTTTGGGGATTTAAGGATTTGAAGGGGCTTGGGGCTTGGGAGCATGTGGGCACGAGCATGTTGGTGTGTGCATGAAATCAGCTGCGGTGCTGCCTGGGCACATGTGTGCGCTCATGGCAGATAACCTACTTAATCACGCGCTCCTGCCACCTCCGCCTGCCGCAGACTCTGCTGATTTAAAATCTGCAAACACCTCAGTTTTGCCTGGGCTTGGCTCGGGCAGCAGCCCTGGCGTCAGCGCGCACGAGCAGCCCCGCGGGGTGGTGCCTCGCGTACACAGCCTGGGTCTGTCGGGGTGCTGAAGCCAGCCCAAAGCAGGGCCCTGCTTGAACAAAAGTCGCCCTGCCGCGGCTGTTTCTTGCTTCTCCATCCTTCTGCACTTGCTCCTGCTGAAAGCACCAGGATGAATTTTCCCTCCTAGGTTTGGGCAGGCTGCTGGGGAGAGCAGGGTGCTGGGAAGCATGGACACAGCTGGCTTAGGGTGCTGCCATCAGGATGGGTGGCACTGCCTCCTGAGATGGCTTTTCTCCTCTCCTGGAGCCCATGGAACTGCTGTGGCTGTGCTTCCCAGTGCACTGCATGTGGAACTGGCAGAAGGGAAGGGAGATGGCTGGATGCGATGTGGGACCCTGGGCATGCAGCTCCCTGCGCAGTTCAAACCCCCCCCACTACGAATGCTGCTTTGCAGCCTGCAATAACACTGTGATGTAGCACATAACCGCCAGTTTTGAGGAGGCTGTGGAAAGGGCTGTGTTCTGAGGCAATCAAAAGCTGAAACGTTGTGCAGTGCTGAAAAAAAAAAAAATCTCTTACTGTGTGGCTTGCACAATTATTATAGCAAACTTTCTGATGCAATTCAGCTGACTTCCTGAGATAAGGGGCGCCCGGGACTACACAAAAAAGTTCCGTTGGGGTCAGGCCCCACTGCCCCCCAGCTCTCCCTCCCCTCTCCTTTTCGCGAGGGCAGGCAGGGTGCTGCGGCCGCAGCGGGGCGCACGGCGGCGGCCGGGTCCCGGCACCCCGGGCTCCCATCCTGCGGCTCCCCCTGGTGCCCAGGCCGGCCCGGTGCCGGCGCTGAGTCACCGCAGCTGTCCCCAGCGCTGTCACCTCCTGCCGGGGCCAGCAGGGGCTGCGCCGGGCGGTGGCTCGGCACCACGGGCCGCGGGGGTACCACGGGGGGTGTGCGCCACGGCGGGGCGGCCGCGACCCTGCTGCGGGACAAGGCTGGGACAGCAGCACCGAGGAGCCCCGTCCTCCATCCTCTATCCTCCGGTCCTCTCGTACAGCGGGGAGAGACGGGGCCGGAGCCGGAGCCGTGCCCGGTGCCGCCCCGGGGGCGCGGGGACATGGGGACGTGGGGACATGGGGACGGAGACGGTACGACGTAACACCCCGAACCCTCTCCCGCACCAATTCTTCCCCATGACCTCACCGACGTGAAAGGCGGCCCCATGACGCCACAGGGCGGCGGCATTTGGGTTGGCTGCGGCCGCTGCTCGTCAAGCAGCAGGACCCGCCTCCAGCCCCCGCTGCGGCCCGGGCCGGGGGACGCGGGACGCGGGGCGCGGGCGGCCCGGTACGGGCGGGGAGGGCTCGGCTGCGGCAGCGAGGTGGGCACGGGGACGGGGGGATCGGGATGCGGCAGGGAAACGGGGGGCCGGGGGCGCACGGGAGCAGCGGGGCGCACGGGAAGCGGGGACGCACTTGGAACAGGGGCGCACGGGCACCAGGGCGCACGGGCACCAGGGCGCACGGGCACCAGGGCGCACGGCGGGCACCGGGGCGCACGGCGGGCACCGGGGCGCACGGTGGGGAGCGGGGACGCACGGGTCCGGGCCCTGCCCGCGCAGCCGGTACGGCGGTCCTTCCCCTGCCGGTGGCCTAGATCCGCTGGCCGCAGCCCAGGGCTGCCCGCCGGTGGCGGGGGGAGAGACGGAAACTTCCAGCAGCTGCGCAGCGCCCGTCGCACCGGGCCGGGCCGCTCCCCCCGCGGCTAGCGGGCAGGGCGCCGTGTTTACAGCCCGCTGCCGGGGCCAGCGCCGGGCAGGGCGAGACGGAGCCGCCCGCCCCGGTTGCGGCTGTGGCGGGGCGGGGGGGCACCGGCTGCTGCCGTGCCGATCGTGCCGCCCTGCTGAGCCCCTGATCCGCTAAGGCCTAATAGCCACTAAGCGCCTTATAGAGGGGGGGGGGGAACGAGGGCAGCCTCCATACCACCCCCAGTTGGGGTGCAGTGCACCGGCATCCCTTGCCTGGGTGAGCTGCGGGGCTGGGGGGGCACC
Organism: Anas acuta; assembly: GCF_963932015.1. NCBI lineage: Eukaryota > Metazoa > Chordata > Aves > Anseriformes > Anatidae > Anas > Anas acuta. Next base: position 16,520,245 of record NC_088984.1, read on the forward strand.
CGGTGGGGGGCAGGAGGGTTTGGGGAGGGCACAGCTGGGGACAGAGGTGACGCAGCTGCTGGGAGCGGTGTGCCACCGGAGCTGATAGGGATGCTGCTGGGTTAGGGGGTGACAGGGGCTGTGGGGAGGGTCCGTATGGGACCTGGGGCGGGCAGTGCTCTCAGTGCTGTGTGCTACCTGACCCAGCCGTTCCTCCCCAGCGTCCCCGCGGGACGGCCACGCACCATGGTGGACTACTACGAGGCGCTGGGCGTGAGCCGCACCGCCACCGCCGACGACATCAAGAAGGCGTAAGCCTGTGCCAGGCGTGTGCCGAGCCCCGGCACGGCCCCTGGCCTCAGTCTCCATCCGTGTCCCGGCGCGGGTTGGCGCTGCCCGGCCGTGCAGCACAAAGGCTGCCCTTGTTGGGGCCTGGTGCCGCTGTGCCCGCTCTCGGCACGGGGCTCAGGGTGGGCGCAGGGTCCTGCTGGCGTTCACGAGGGTCTCCTTGACCCAGAGCCCCGAGCCAGCTGAAAGGGGGAGAGGGAGAAAAGTGGATGTGAAGCCGTGTGGCTGGGTGCTGGGAGAGCTCGCAGAGCCCAGCCGTGCCCCCCGGCACTGCCGTGGCTGCGTGCCCAGGCGCCCTGCAGCGAGCAGAGCCCAGCACGGCTCCGGGGACCCATTAGCCCCCAGGAAGGGACAGCGTGGGGACCGATGCCCGAGCTGGCGTGCGCCATCGACCCGCTTGTCCTGCCCTGCCAACAGGGGGGGGGGAGAGCGGGATGCCCGGGGCCAAATGAGGGGGTGGGGATAGCAAACAGCTGTGGGAGGGTTTGTGGCAGTGCGGGTGACATTGCAGGGAAGGCAGGCAGCAAGGCCATCTCTGTGTGCACGGGGCCTGGGACAGAGCTGGGGCAAAGGGCTGAAGGGAGAGGCTGTGAGTCAGAAGGGCACCAGGGGCTGGTGTAAACCTCGGGGATGCTCAGAGGGGCTGGGCTGGCCCGGAGGCTGTGGCGTGCCCACTGCTGACTGTCCCCTGTGCAGGTACAGGAAGGCAGCGCTGAAATGGCACCCGGATAAAAACCCAGACAACAAGGAATACGCCGAGCAGAAGTTCAAAGAAATCGCCGAGGCCTACGAAGTGCTGTCGGACAGTAAGAGGCCACGATGCTGCGCCGCATGTCCCCCCCCTGCCCTTGGGGTTGCTAACCCCGACACCCCACATGCCCTGCTGGGCTCACCCCCGGGCTGTGTGAGTGCCCCCGTCCCCAGGAGGCAGCAGGGCTCTCCTGCAGCCTGCAGGGCTGGGCTGCCTGCTCAAAAAAAGGCTCTCGTGAGCGATGGTGCCCAGGGGGAGGTCTCCCCGCTGGGGCTGGCACAGCCTTGAGTGGTGCTGGTGGCTCGGGGGGAGCAGCGGGGGCTGGTGCCACCCCCATTCCCTCGCTCCCCACTGCTCTGCACCCCCTTTGGCTGTGGGAGCATCACCGCTCCGTGCCCGTGCTGCTGCTTTTGGGGCCACGCCTGGCTCCTCCCCAGCCTCCTTCTCTTCTTATTCCAGAGCAGAAGCGCGATATCTATGACCGCTATGGCAAAGAGGGCCTCATGGGGGCAGGTGAGTGGGGGCAATGAGGGCTACAGGGGGCTACAGAGGGCTACTGCACCCCCTGGAGCTCCCACCCTCCTGGGGGTCCCCGCTTAACCCTGTGCCTCTTCCCTGCAGCAGGACCGGGGGGCTCCAGGGCCGACGCCGGGGCCCCCGAGTTCACCTTCACCTTCCGCAGCGCCCACGACGTTTTCCGGGAGTTTTTCGGCGGGCGAGACCCCTTTGCTGACTTCTTTGGTGTGTATGGGGTGGGAGGGGAACAGGGGCCGGGGCTGGGGTCCTGGGGCAGCCGCGCAGCTCGGGGACGGTTGGATGCTGTGGGGTCAGGGGGCTGCTGCTGACGGGGGGCTCCCTGCCTCGCAGACGAGATGCTGCCCTTCTCCGAGCTGCGAGGAGCCGGCCACCGGCACCACGGAGGGGGCCACTTCTTCTCTGCGTTCCCCGGCTCCTCAGGTAGGGGAATCGCCGGCTCCTGGTGCTGCTCACGCCTGGGCAGCGCCCGCTTTGTCCCCGTGTGCCCCGAGCCCCCCCGGGCGCTGACGCTGTGGCTCCTTTTGGCAGATTTCTTCGCCTCGTCCTTCAGCTCCGGCGCCGACGCGGGGCTGGGTTTCCGCTCCGTCTCCACCTCCACCACCTTCGTCAACGGCCGGCGCATCACCACCAAGCGGTGAGGTGCTGGGTGCTGCTCGCACCCTGCGGCGGGGTGCCGGGGTGCCGGGGCTGCCGGCTGACTGTCTGTCTGTCCGTCTGTCCGTCTGTCCGTCTGTCTGTCCGTCCGTCTGGCTGCAGGATCATCGAGAACGGGCGGGAGCGCGTGGAAGTGGAGGAGGACGGGGAGCTGAAGTCGATCCACATCGACGGTGAGAGGCCGCCTCGGGGCTGGCCGTGCCGCCTGCCCCCTCTCCTTTTTGGGGACCCCCTCCTCCTTTTGGGGGGGGGCTGCGGGGTGCTGCGTCAGGGCTTGGATTCGGGCAGGTTCGGGATTTTAGGGGCAGGCGTGGACGCGATGCAGCTCCGCGCTGGGGCGCATCCAGCAGGGGGGGGGACACTGGGATTTGGGGAGGTTGGGACCCGCTGCCAGTAACCCCCCTTCCCTCCCATCCCACAGGCGTCCCGGATGACATGGCGCTGGGGCTGGAGCTGAGCCGGCGGGAGCAGCGAGCCTTCCCCAGCCCGCGCCCCCCCTCGCCCCCGCCGCCCGCCCCGCAGCGGCCCCACAGCTCCTCGCCCGTCTGCCTCTACACGGACAGCGAGGACGAGGACGAGGACTTGCAGCTGGCCATGGCCTACAGCCTGTCCGAGATGGAGGCCGCGGGGCACCACCCAGCAGGTGGGCACGGCCCCAGCGCCCCCCCGGCCCCGGGGGGCAGCCCCGGCCCCCCTGCCGCCGGCACGGCCCGCAGGAACCGGGGGGGACCCGCGCGGGAGCCCCCCAGGGCTGGCAGCCCCTCGGCAGCGGGGCACGAGCCCAGCCCCAAAGCGAAGCAGTGGCACTGCCGCCTCCTGTGAGCGTGGGGCTGGGGGCTGCGCCCCCCCGTTCAGGAGCAGGGCCCTCTGTAGGGCACGGAGGGGAAAGGGGTGCCGGGGTTCAGTACAGCCCCGTTACAGTGGGGTTACCCGTGGCTCAGCTCCTGCCTCCCCCAGCAAGGGCTGTGGGGCTGCGCCCTGCCTCCTCGCTCTTTTTTTGGGGTGGGGAGGGGGCTGGGGGGGCTGCCAGGGTTGGCCTGGCTGCTGGGTCCTCGGCGGGGTCGCAGGAGGACGGGTGAGGTGAGTGCCTCCTGCTGCCTGCAGCCGGGCAGGGGCTGGGACAGTGCCCCCCTGCTGCCGCCCCCCCTGCCTGGCCTTGGGGGGGGGCTGGGGAGGGGGCTTCGGGGGTCTCCTTGCTCCCAGGGAAGGGTGTGTGCGTGCGTGGACTCTGCTTGGTGCCTTGTGTCCGGCTGGATGCCACCGCTCCCCCCCCTGCACCTCCTCCTGCTGCTCACCCTGCCTGCCCCCCGCTGCCTCCCCACCACGCACCCCCCTCCTGCCACCCCCACGGGGCACTGCCACCCCCCTGCCTTGGCCTTTTGTGGGGGGGGGGCACCCCAAAGCTGTGCCCCCCCCAGCCGTGCACCCACGGGGAGGTGGGTGCCAGCTCGGCTGCTCTGTGCCTTGGCTCTCCTCATCCTCCTCATCCTCACACCTTCCTCCCTCCGTCCCCGTGTCCCCCGCCCCCCCAGCACTGGGTTTCACGGGTCGTGTTGTGTCCCCCCCCCTCCGCTTGTCTCCCCAGGTGTGTTCTGAGGCTGCTGCGCCCGGGGGACCCGCGCACACCCAGCCAGGAGGCTCCCCGAGCCAGGACTCCGCTTTGCCCCTGCACGGCCACCCCCTGCCACCCCCTTCCCCGGCACCCCCTGCCCCCGCAGGGTTTGGGGGGGCTATGGCCGAGCAATACCTGCGGGATTTTTTTGGGGGGGACCTCGAGGGTGCCCTGGGGAGGCAGCGAGGGGGCTGCCGGGGGGGGCTGGAGCAGGGGGGGCTGTAGCTTAGCCCCAGCTGGCTGCTGGTGGGGTGCACCCAAGGGGGTTATGGGGGGGTTATGGGGGGCAGGGGGGGGCAGGCAGTGATGCAGCAGCACCGGGCTGTGCCCCCGTGGCCCCCCCCAGCCCCCGTCTGCCCGCAGCAGTCAATAAAGCTGTTTGCAGGAGCTGCCTGTGGGGTGTCACTGGCATGGGGGCAGCCCCAAAAAGGGGGCTCAGGGTCCCCCCCCGGCCCTGCTGGGGGCAGCTCTGGGCTCTGCGGCACCGGCTGTGCTGCTGGGGGTGCTTTGGGGCCCGTGTCCCCCCCCCGTGCCCACACAGAGGGAGGCCAGGCCGGGCTGCAGCTGCACCAACGCGACACGAGAACTTTATTCACAGCCAGATACAAAATTATATTTCTCTAGAAATTTCTCTTTCTGCTCGAGTGACAAGGGGGGAACCACACGGAGGGGAGCGGGGCGGGGGGGGCAGGACCGGGACACCCCCCCTTTGGCTGTAGGGGGGACACACATACGTCCCCATGGCACCATCCCAGCATCGCCTCCGCAGCCCCTGTGCCGTGGGGCTGGGGGCTGTGGGGCAGGCAGCGGGGTGGGGGGACAGCGAGCAGCACAGACAGCATCCTACAGGGCAGGGAGAGCGCTGGAAGCCGTGGGCAGGGGGCACGGGGTGGGGGGGGCAGAGGAGACGAGAGGGAAGGGGGGGGTCTGGTGGCCGTCACTGCGGCAGCGCCTTCAGGATGGCATTCACCTCCTCGGCCACCGCCGTCAGCGCGAACTCAAACTGGTCCTGGGGGAGCAGGGGAGGGGGTGAGCAGGGGAGGGGGTGAGCCTGAGGGTGGCCCCCCCACCCCAGGGAAGCCAGGGAGGGTTTTGGGGTACCTTGGTCTGCACCATGCCGGGCCGCTGGTCGCGGATGTGCTCCAGCGTGGCGGCGATGTCGATCTCCTTCACGCCTGGGGGAGAGGCAGGAGGAGGGGGGGGGGGTCAGGGCTGAGCCCCCCCAGCACCACCAGCCCCCCCGTGGCACCGCCCTACCTTTGGCCATGCGGTTCAGGACCATGTCCACCAGGATGTAGGTCCCGGTCCTGCCCGCGCCGTCACTGCAAGAGGCAGGTGCTCGTTACGGGGTGGGCAGCTCCGGGGGGTGCCCACCCCCACCTCGCAGCCCCCCAGCCCCGTCCCCATCCCCGGGGTACCTGCAGTGCACGATGATGGGGCAGGAGCGGCCCCGGTAGCACTTGTTCACCTTCCTGCAAGGACAAGAGGCGGCAGCACGTCAGCGCCCTGCCCTGCCCTGCCGGGGGGCAGCGGCACGGCACGGGGTGGGGGGTCCTGCCCTCGGTGCCCTCCATCCCCCCCAGTATGGGATGGAGCCGGCGGTGGTGGCAATGGGGGGGGGCGGCTCCGTCCCCGCTGCGCTCCCGGCACGCTCCCTGCAGCAGGCACGGCTGCCAACGATCACTTTTGTGACTATGCAACTGGAGCCAGATTACTAGCTGCAAATCACAAAAATGACGCCGGCAGCTGCGAGAGAGGGACGGACACACAGACACACGGACACACAGACAGACAGGACAACCCGCCCGGACACCCGCCCCCCCCGGGCACCCCGAGCCGGTCAGCGGTGCCGTGTGTCCCCCCCACACCCCGGGGGCTCTCAGCTCACCTGCGGAAGTCGAGCAGGGGCCGGGTGGTGGCGGGGATGCCGTCGGCCGGCCAGCTGAGGAAGTGGAACTGGGTGAGGGTGCGGGTCTCCTGCGACTGCACGTTCTTCAGGTAGAAGCTGCGCACCAAGAAGTCCTCGCACCAGATGTGCTCCGACACCAGGTTCACCTGCCCGGGGTGGGGGGGACACGGGGTGTGGGGACAGGGGATGTGGAGGGGGTTCCTCGCACCGCACGGCCCCGCGCTGGGTAAAAAGCGTGGGTACAAAGCGGTGCCCCCGGGAGCCCCCGGCCCCCGCTTGCCTCGTAGATGTGGTACAGGGAGGAGCCTTCGTCCGGCCAGTAGCGGTCACACTGCTTCACGCTGTCCTCGGCCAGGGGGCTCAGCATGACGATGACGGTGCAGCCGTGCTCCCACACCATCTGCGCGCACGGCACCGTGCCTGTCACCGCGCGGGGACAGCCCAGGCGCGGTGGCCAAGGTCCTGGGACCCAGCTGGACCACGGCGAGCAGCACCGAGTAGCCCCAGCCGTGTTTTGGGCAGCCCCCAGGCTGCTGGGGGACGCTCACCTGCCAGAAGTCGGCGATGGTGTGGGACAGGGGGCCCTGCGTGGCGATGTACGCCGGCATCCGCGGGTCGTGCTCGATCTGCAGGGGACAGCAGGGTCACGCTCTGCATCCCAGGTGCTGGGAGGGCTGTGTTGTGGGATAGCCCCCCCGGGACCCCCCCGCTCACTCACGATGGGGCTGGCGTTGATGAAGTCGCTGCGGGAGGGGTTGCTCTCGGCTTTCAGCTTGATCCGCACGTGGTCATCTGCGGGGAAGGAGCCGGGGAGGCCGTCAGCACGCGGGGCAGCACCCGCCAGCTCCGCGGGGCGCAGCGCAGCCTGCCTCGGCCCCCCAGCATCCCACTGCCCCCCCCGGCAGCGTGTCCCCGGGCTGCTCACAGGGCACGTAGTCCGGGTTGCGGTTCTTCTTCAGGTTGGCTTCGCTCTGGGCGATGGAGCAGACGCTGGGCTCAGCCTGGTACGCGCACAGAGCCTGCCACTCCTTGGCCAGCCGGTCCCGGTTGCGCAGGTGGTCCTCCATGTACGCCTGGCACGGGGGGGGGCAGGGGTCAGCGTGGTGCCGGGGGGGTCCCCGAGGGGTCGCGCCCACGCTGGAGGGGTGTCGGGGGTCTCACCAGGATCATGTGCCCGGTGGAGATGTCCATGTTGGACTGCACGGGCTCCTCGCACCAGGAGGGCGTGCTGCTGTGCGAGCTGGGGCTGTGCTGCGGGGCGTCGCTGAACTGCGACGAGACGCTGCTCACCCGCGACGTCTCCGCCGCCGCCGCGGGGGCCTCGGCGCGGCCGAACAGCGACTTGGTGGCCATGTGCTGGCGGCACAGCTCCTGGGGACACCGGCCGAAACCACGGCCCTCAGCTGCGGGGCACCCCCACACCCCAACCCGGGGTGCCCCCGCTGCGGTTCGGCCGCCTCCCGCGGCACCCAGCTCCCCTACCTGGTACTCGAGGGTGCTGTCGGCGGCCCCCTCGGGCCCCAGGGCGGCCAGGCGCTCCTTCTCGCGCTGCCTGGCGTGCTGCCGCAGGCAGAAGGCGGCGGCGGCCGCGATGGAGACGCCGGCCACGCAGGCCAGGGCGATGAAGGTGAGCAGCACCGAGTGGAAGCCGTCCCCGAAGCGGGAGGGGTGCGGGTAGGCGGCCGCCTCGTTTCGCTGGGGGCAGAGCCGAGCAGGGGTTAGCGGGGGGGGCATCAGCACGGGGGGCAGACCCCATTCTGCAACATTTTGGGGGCTAAAAACGGAGCGAGGGTGGCTGGGGCTGCGCTGCTGCTCCCAGCACACGGTGGGGGCAGAGCCGGTGTCCCCATGGGGACACGTGTGGCACTGTGCGCCCACCTCACACACATGTCCCAGGGGGTGCAGCCTGCTTCCTACTGCTCCCAGCCCCCGGGGGCTGCTCCTCGGGCCCCCCCAGCCCGGGCTGCCTCATTCCTGGCCCTTCTCCCCCAGCTCCTGCCCACCCACCCCACGAGGCTGCCCCTCCTCATCCCGCACGCTGTGCCAGCAGGGTGCCGAGCCCTGGCTGGGTGAGCCCCCCAAGGCCGAGCCCCCCTCCTGCCGTGTCCCCCCCCAAAAAACAAACCCCGGACACCCAATGCGGTGCTGCAGCCCAGCATTACCTCACTGCCTCGGGCTGCCATTGGCCACGTACCGCCGGGGTTAGCAGGGGGATGCGGCGTCACCGCCACCACCACCCTCATCCTCACCGGCCCCACGGCATCCCGCACGCTGCTGGGGATGCCCCCACACCAGGGGAGGCCCCGGGGGGGCCCAGCTTTTTGCCACCCCCTCCCCAAGGCTGTGGCGAGCACGGTGCCTGCAGCCCCAAGGGAGGCCCCCACCTCTCATCCTGTCCCCTCCCTTAGCCCACAGCGGGGCTGGGGACTGAGATGGGGCCCGAGCTCGCCTGGAACGGGGGGGTCCCCACAGCAAAAGCTGCTCCAGCCTCCTGCGAGCGCCGCTGCCTCATCTCCCTCATCATTGTCACATCCAGTGGCGTTGCCATAGCGATGCTGATGGAGATGCTGCCTCGGTGCCCAGGGCCCCCCTCCATGGTCCCCAAATCCCCCCCACCCTACCCATGGGGCAGGAGGGTGGGAAATGGGGACCCGGGGCTGGCTGTACCCCACCTCTGGCCCCACTCCCCTGTCCCAGGAGATGGCTCCCGAGGCCCCAGAGGAGCACGGGGAGGGGGTGCCCCCCTCCCAGCAGATGGCTGCTGCTCCGTGCCTGCCCCCCGCTGTTCCCTGGGGGATGGCATTTTCCCTGCCTGGTCCCCAGGGTGCTCGGGGCACAGCACAGGGCTAGGATGCCCAGCACCTGCTGGAGTAGGGTGTGCGGGCTGTAGGGAAACAAGGGTACGAGATCAGCCCTGGGGGCACAGCCTGTAGCCCCCCTGGTCCTGGAGGATGCTGCCCCCTGCTCCCCGGGGACCCCCAGAGCCCCACGCTCCCCGCTGCCCACCCCGGCCCCGAGGGACGGCCGCGCCGTGCCCCTACCTCTCCCACTCCCGTCTGCACAATCTTCAGGCCCAGCTCTGCCTCCAGCTCTGCCTTCATTTGCTCTGTGGATGGAAGATGCTCAGATAGAGGGGAAAAAGAAAAAAGGGGGGGGGTCAGGAGCAGGGGAACCCCAGCCCCGATCCCACTCACCCGCCCTGCTGGCCACGTCGGCCAGCGAGAGGTTCTGGGCGTTCTGCCGGACACGGAAGGTGAGCGCAGGACCCACGACGCTGCCGGGGGACACAGGGTGAGACCGGGGCATGCAGACCCCGTCCCCATCCCCTCCCCTCCCCGGGTGGCCACACAACGCCCCGCTCCCTCACCTGATGTTGATGAAGCTGGCGGTGGAGAGGTGCACGCGCTTGGCGAGGAGCTCCAGCAGCCGCACGCCGGCGGCCAGCCCCAGCGGCCTGCGGGGAGCAGAGGCAGGGTGAGGAGAGGGCTGTGGGGGGGTACACAGCCCCTACACAAGGGTTGGGGTCTGCACAGGCTTGGGGAGCCCCGGTGTGGCTCTCACTTCTGGTCCGTGACGATGTAGCCGTACTCATCCGGTGGCCGTGTGCCGCGCTGTGCCCCGCCGCCGCCCTTCGCCTCCGTGTAGCTCTTCTTCTCCACCGCCACCAGCGACCCGGGGCCAAGCGTATCCCCCCCGTGCCCCCGCTGCGGCTCTGCTGGGGGGGCTGGCGAGTAGCCTCCCCGGCCCCTGGGCACATCCACGGGGGAGCTGCTGGTGGTTTTGAGGGGCGGTGGGGTGGAGGAAGGGGGCACCGGCTCCTCTCCGTGCTGCATGTCCCCTTCTGTCACCTGCAGGGGGGGAAGGGAGGTGCTGGGACCCCCGAGGAGGGCTCTTGGGGGGGCTGCACCCCCTCCCCACGCACGCACACCCCACCTGGGGCACGGCGGCGCCCTGCTGCAGGCTGACACGTTTCGCTGTGGGCGCTTCGGGGCTGGCAGCACCTGGGAAGGAGAGAAGTGGAGATCCTGAGAGGAGAGGCAGCACCCCACGCCCGGAGACCCCGCGCCCTACTCACCAGAGCTCTGGAGCAGCTGGAGCAGGGCGGAGAGGCTGCTCAGCTGCTGGGGGCTCAGCTCGGGCAGCCCCAGCCCGTAGCTGGCCAGGAGGGAGGCCAGCCTCTTCAGGGAGGCGTCTGCAAGAGGGCACAGCGTCGGGTCAGAGCCCTGCAGCGCCCGAGGGCTTGGGAAGCAGCAGGCAGGGGTTTGGGGTGGGATATGCTGCACCAGGCGTGAAGGCAAACAGGATGGAGCCGTACCTGTCTGCGCAGGGGGTGGCTGGGCAGCCAGGGGTGCCGGCTGCTCCCGCTCCTCCACGTCCCTGAAGTCCCCGGGGAGCCGCAAGCCGTGCGGGAGCCGGGTGCCGGCGGGGTCGGTGCGGCCGTTCTTCTCCCGGGGCAGGGAGAGCACGGCCAGGTCCTGGAAGAGATGTCCCCCATCCGCCCCCGGCTGCCCGCCGTAGGAGGGCACGGGGCCGGCCCCAAAAAGGGCCTGGGCAGGCACCCGGCCCAGCAGCGGGGCGGTTTCGGGGCTCTGCCTGGCCGTGCCGCCGGGGAGCTGGTGCGCGCCGTCCTGGTACCCAAACTGCAACCAGAGCCGTGCCCAAGGGTCAGAGCCCGCCGTGCTCCCACCGCCCCGTCCCCAGCACCGGGGGCACAGCAGGGGGACAGGAGAGGGGCCGCACACCTTGTGGTAGGAGTAGGGGTGCAGCACGGCCTCCTCGTAGCCCAGCTGGGGCGGGGGGGGCAGCAGGAGGTGCTCCAGGTAGCGCTGCAGCAGGGCGCCGGGCAGCCCCGCGGGCACGCCGGGCTCTGGGGGCAGCAGGGCTCGGCGGGGGGAGCCGCGCAGGGGCAGGAACCTGGGAGGGAACGGCACCGGTGGTCCATTCAGTTATGGGGCGCCCCCAGCACCAGCGGGGGGGAGGCTGGAGGCTGGCCCTGCCCTACCTGTCCCTGGCCGCGGGTTCCAGCGAGGGCGGCGGGCGGAGGCGGGGGATGCGCTCCATCTCCTGCGAGATCACGTACTGGGTGACGCCGTCCTGCCACGACAGCCCTGAGCACGGAGGGGGCCGTGAGGCACCACGAGGCTGCCCTGGGATCCAGCCCGCCCTGCCTTCGGCCCCGTTCCCCCCAGGGTCGGGCCGGCAGGACCCCGAACGCTCCCACACCCCACGGTGCCACTGCAAACGCGGCCCGGTGCCCCGTCCCCGCGGCGCTGCCCCCTCACCTTGTGCCATGAGGTGCCGCAGGACATCCTGCAGGCGCTGCAGCACCGGGGAGGTGACCTGGAAGTAGGGCCTGTCCTGCGCCGAGCCCGCCTGGCACTGCCCAAACAGCCCATCTGCAACACAGGGGGGGCAATGGGGCACGGGGGGGGGCAAACAAACACCCCGGGGTGGAGAAAGGGGGCTCCTTTCTCCTGCTGTGCCCCCCCAGCACACCCCGAGTCGCCCTGCGCCTTGGAAAGGGCAGGGACATGGCCCCCCCGGCGCCTCCAGGCACTTACCCTGCACACACACCTCCTGGGGGGTGCACAGCCTCCGGTCAAACAGGCAGCCTGGGGCGGACAGACAGACAGACAGGGGCAGGGCAGTCAGGAGGGGGGGTCCCATGGGGTTTGCTCAGCAGCAGCGGGACGGACACCTGCCTGGGGACCCCTGCTTGCCGCCTAAGCGCCACAGGGGTGTCTGGGGGGGGGCAAAGCCTGGTGGCACAGGGCCTCGGTGCATGGCTTCCCCCGTCCCCAAAGCCACGAGGGGAGCTCTGGGTCTGGCTCTGGGGACTGGGGGAAGCCAGGAAGGCTTTGGGGTGCCCGCAACGGTTGGGAAGGGACGGCTGGGAGCTGCGAGACCCCGTCTGTCGCCCACCCACACGTGGCACTACGGGGCGGGGACCCGCTCTGCCTGCGCGGGGGTACCCCAGGCACACACATATGGGGCGGGGGGGGGTCCACGCTGGTTTCGGGGGGCAGCGCTGGGGCGGGGGGCGGCTTCCCCCTTCCTCCCCCCCGCATCTCGGTCCAAGACCGTCAGCAGCGAGACGGCAGCAGGCGATGACTCAGCCCCGGATGGCGAGGAAGGAACGAGAAAACAACCGGGGGGAGGGGAGGGAGGGGCCCGCCGAGCCCGCCGCGGGGGGGACGGGGGCGAGGGGGGGTGCAGGTGTAAGGGGGGACCCCAAAAATACCCCAAACCCCGGCACCCGCCGGCTGCACCGCGCCAGCTCCCCGGGGGGGGCGGACACAAACGGGGGGACGGGGCAAGGAGCGGGGAGGGGGCGGCGGGGGGCGCGGGGCTGTGGTCCCGGAGGGGTGGGGGGGGGCTGTAAGGGGGGGGCTATAAGGGGGGGTTCCCGGGGGGGGGTCCCCGGGGGTGGCGGTGCCGTGGCGGCGGGGCCGGCCGGGCGCTGTCCGCGGTGCTGAAGCGGCGGCGCCGCGTCCCGCCGGGGGAGGCACCGGCCCCGGGAGGCCGCCCCAGGCACGGCAGGGCTCGGGCCGAGGCCGCTCCGGAGCCGTCCCCGGTTGCTGCCGGGGCTGGCGGGACCCCGCGGGGCGGCCCCGGGGCCCGGCACCGGCGGTGAGTCAGCGGCTGCCGCGCTGCCGGTAACGGCACCCGGTGCCACGGAGCCCCGGGCGGGGGGGGGGCGTGCAGGGGGACCGGGGGGGGCACCGGGGTCCCGGTAAGGAGGAGGGGGGGGGAACCGGGGAACCGCCGCTCGGTACCGCTGCCCCGGCCCCATCCCGGGGGCACCCCGGGGCCCAACCGGCCGCAGCCGCGGGGCTGTCCCGGGGCCGGTGCCGGTCCCACCGCGCAGGGGCACCCCCGGCGGGCTCCCCCCGTCCCGGTGCATCCCGCCCCGTCCCGTCCCGTCCCGGTGTGCCCCGTCCCGGCCCGGCCTCACCGTGCGCGGCGGTGGCGGTGGCGCCGCGTGCCCGCAGGAGGCTGGGCGCGGCCAGCAGCAGGGCGCAGAGCAGCGCGGGGAGCAGCCGCCGCCGCCCCATGCTCCGCTCACGGCCGCACCATGGCGCGCCCGCCGCCAGCACGCGCCCCCGCCGCCAACCCGCGCCCCGCCGCGCCGCGCCGCCGGACACGCCCCCCAGCGCCGCCCGGCCAATCACGGCCGGCCCGCCGCCGCGCCTCGGCCAATGGGAGCCCGCGACTTATTTCTCTCCCCCCCTCCCCTCCCTTCCCCTCCCGCCCGGCGGAGCGGCGCCAAATCCGTCCCGCCCCGCGCCGCTGCCAATCGCTGCGGCCCCCGAGGCGAGCCACGCCCCCTCCCCGGGGGTGTGTCCGCGCGCCGCGCCGCGATTGGCTCCCTCCGGGACACGCCCCCCAGGGCCGGGCCAATGGGCGGCGAGCTCCGGGCCACGCCCTCACACCCCGGTCCCGCGGGAAAGCCGGCGTGGCGCGCCCGGGGCCGCAGCGCGGGAACGCGGCACGGGGGGGGCGGGAACCCCCTGCCCTGTGCCCCCCCTGCCCTGTGCCCCCCCTGCCCTGTGCCCCCCCGTCCCCTCCCCCTGTCCCCTCCCACCCTGCACCCCCACTGCTGACCCCCCCCGGTCCCCCCCACCCCTCCTTTCGCACCGCAGCCACAGGCAGGGACACGCTGCTGAGACCAGAGGAGCTTTAATCGGGGCTGAGCCCCCCCGGGCAGCCCCCGCGCCGCCCTCAGTCCCCCAGCAGGCTGCCGCCGACCGATGGCAGGAGCTCGAAGAAGGCCTGGAAGGAGGCAGCCCATCAGGGGGAGCCCCCCCGCCATGGGGGGGGCACGGTGGCAGCGCAGCCCCCGCCACGCACGGAGCAGGACCGCGTCGCCATGGAAACCCAGCGCTGAGTCAAGGCAGCGCCGGTTGCCATAGGAACCATTTGGGGATGGCAGGCAGCGGGGAGGCTGGGATGGAGGGGGGGGAGAGGGGGCACCGCTGGAAAGGGGGGAGCACGGCAAGGTGGGACCCGAGGTGGGGGGTGGATGGGGATGCAGGAACACGGGGACATGGAGCAGCGGGGATAGGGCTTTGTGGGGATAACAGGTGGGGGGGGGGTGCACCAGGCTCACCTTGAAGAGGGTGATGCTCTGCAGCACCCCCGAGGTGCAGCACATCTCGCGGATGGAGTGCATGGCCAGCTGCGGGCAGCCCATGTCCAGCACGCGCAGCCCCAGGCGGGACGCCAGGATGGGGCCGATGGTGGTGCCGCAGGGCGTGTCGTTGCGCACCATGAACTCCTGTGGGGGGACACGGCCTCGGCAGCTGCTCCCGGCGCCCCGCAGCCCCCCTCGGGGGGCTCGGCAGGGCCACTCACCTGCAGGGGGACGCCCACGCGGGCGGCGATGTCCCGGATGATCGCCTCGGTGACGGCCGTGGAGGCGTAGCGCTGGTTGCTGTTCACTTTGATCACGGGGCCCTGAGCAAGGGAAGGCACGGTGAGGTCTGGGCTTGCACAGGGGCACGCCGTGCATCTGGCTTAGAAGTGCCCTGGAGAGATGCATGCTCAGAAATGCTGCCCAAACCCACGCCACCGCGCTGTTCCCTCCTCCCCGGGACAGCCCCACGGGGCCAGCCCCAGCTCTGAGCCAGGAAGGGCTCCAGGGCGAGGGCTGCATTTCCAGGCAGCTCAGGATAACTCAGGATAAACGGCACAGCCGGGCCGTGCGGCAGGACAAAGTACAAACACCGGAGTTGGACCCCGGGGCTGCACTCTGGGGAGCGGCCGGGTGCTTTGTGTTGCTGCAGGACAGCGGCGGGGCTGGCACGAAGCAGAGGCTGTGCTCACCTTGTGGAAGGCAGGCCGGTGATTCTCCTCGTGCTTGTCTCTGCAAAAGAGCTTCACGCTGCAGCCCTCCCTCCTGCCGCGGGGAGAGAGGTGCCCCCCGGCGAGGGGCAGGGCTCCTGTGTACTCACACGTAGTTGGGGTGCACGGCGTGGGCCATGTCCGCGCTGATCATGTAGGACTTGGCCACAGCCTCCTCGAAGGCCGTGAGGTTTTGCGGCGTCGCTGAGATCCGGCGCAGCACCAGCTCGGTCAGCAGGGACTCCGCGCCCTGCGCGCTCTCCGAGCCCACCTGCCAGGACAGCATCAGCACAACGCAGCCAGGGGACAGGGCATTGTGGTGGGGAGAGCAAAGCCCGTCTTGCCCCTCAGACATAGGCGAGGGAGAGCAAAGAGGACGGAGCCCCTCTGTGTGCCAGCCCCCCCGGCCGTGCCCTCACCTCCTCGTTGTCGTAGAGCGCAATGAGGCGCACGTTGGGCTCCTGGGAGAGGGAGGAGGGAGCTGTGCACGAGTCAATCAAGGCCTGGAGGGATGGAGGAGGAGAAAGGGCACCAGCCTGAGTGCTGCCCCATCCTGGGAAACTCAGCGTGGAGCTGGTGGGGATTTCCCCAGGAGAGCACAAAGCACCAGGGAGAGGGGCTGGGAAGCTGGCACCCTCGGGAGCTGCTGGGAACACCTCGCACACAGCGCAGCTCCCATCCAGCCCTGGGTCCTCTGATGAGCAAAACCCCTCAGGGAACCAGCTCATGGCCCCGTGAAGCCAAACCGAGTCCCACGGGGGCCACGCTGCAGTCCCAAGGCTCCTTTCCCACTCTGCTCACCTGCAGGGCACAGAAGCAGCTGTGCAGGTTGTCCAGGCACGGGGAGAAGATGAACTCGTCAAAGGCACCACCGAGAGTCTGCCGGCAGAGAGCGAGAGGAGCAGGACATGAGGCAAGACAGGAGCTTGGGGTCACCAGGAGAACGCTGGATGCGTCCCAAACCCGGCCCCTCGCGAGCCACCTCCTTGCAGCGGGCTCGGCTCCCAGCACAGCCTGTGCAGGCACGCTGCGTGCGGGCAGGGAGGCTCCTGCCCCGACTCACCGCCGGCTGCGTGTCCGCCAGGCACAGCTCCAGCTCCACGATCTGCTCCGGTTTCACCCCCAGCTGGGAGCAGAGCAGGGAAAGCAGCACAGGGCTGTGCCGCTCTGTCTGGGGAGGAAGCAGGGCTGTGGGCAGGCTGCCAGGAAGCCTCCCCACCGTGCCACCTCCCCGGGGAGCACAGGGAAGCCACCCGTGAGAGCTTTTGGGGGGCCGCCCCACTTTTTTTTTTATGGCTGGGAACGGAGTGGAGCAGGTGTGCAGTGTATGTGGTGAAGCTCGGGGTAACCAGCAGGGAATGGGGAGAAGGGGAACCTGAGGGCTGGCGGGTGGCACATGGAGGTGCTGGCACGAGCCTCCTCCTGTCCTGGATGCCTGGCTCACCTGGGCGGCAGCGCTGCACGGCGTGCCCTCCATCAGCACCTCCTTTTCCAGCTCCTCCTGCACAGCAGTGGCCAGAATGGGGACCCTGCGGGGAGACGGTGCCATCAGCAAACGGGGCTTTGCTCGGCCCCCCTGCCCAGGTCACACATGAACGTGCCCTCCCGGTGTGCCTGCCCTGCTCCCAGGGAGTCACCGAGAGCAGCGAGGAGGCACCGGGTGCTGAGCCCAGGACTTACAGGTGGTGCTCGGTGTTGGGCCCGAAGCTCTCATTGACGCTGCGCTGCAGGTGGATGGCCAGGTGTGGGATGCGCAGGACGGGGCGCTCCACGTGCACCAGGCGCTGCTCCAGGCGCCCCGTGCTCGGCTCCTGGCACACACAGAGCGCTGCTGGGCCGCCCTGCGGGGCCACAGGGGCGGCAGCAGAGCCCGCTGGGGGCGAGGACACGCACCCCAGCCACCACCCCCACACCAGGGCTCACCTTCACGATCACCCTGCCTGCCACCGTGAGGTCGCGGTCGAACCAGGTGTTCCAGATGCCCCCTCCGTAGGTCTCCACGCCGACCTGCACCGTGCCCACCTGGCCCCGCTTGGAGCGCCGCTTCACCTGGGCCAGGGCAGAGATATCAGCGGCACCGCGACGCCCCGGGGGGCTGGGGGAGAGCTCCCCTTTCGCCCACCAAACGTGTCCGGGCGCTGCCGGTGCTCGCTCACCCTGAGGCAGGGGCTGTCGGTGTGCGCCCCGAGCAGGCTGAAGCCGTTCCCCGGCTGGAAGCGTCCCCCCACGGCGAAGGCGATGAGCGTCGAGTGGTTCCTGGTGACAAAGTACTGCGGGCAGAGGCAGGCGGGGGGGCTCCCCACCTCGCCGCCACCGCCACGGCTCCCCCGGGGGCTGCGAGCCCCCAGCCCACCTTGCTGGCGGGGCGGATGTCCCAGTGCTCCGTCTCCTTCAGCTCCTGGAAGCCAGCCTGCAGCAGCCGGCTGCGGCACTCGGCCACGGCTGCGGGGGGAAAAGGCGCCGTTACCGGGGGGCTGGGGGGGTTTGGGGAGGGGGATGCGGGAAGAGGGGGGGGTTTAGGGTTCCTTACCATGGTAGGGCGAGGGGCTCCGGTTCACGAACCTCACCAGCTCCTGCGCCGCCGCCTGCACGGCCTGCTTCGGGGCTTGGGTCGCCGCCTGCGGGGAGCGGCAGCGGGGTCACCCCGGGGCTCGGACACCCCCAGGCCCCCCCCAGCCGCGCCCCGACGGCGACTGGAGCCCTCCAGCCCCCCTCCCGGGGGGGGGGACCCCGTCCCCGCAGCTCCCTCCCGCCCGGTACCTGCATGGCCGCCGCCACCCGGCTCGTTCCGCCCCGCGCCCGTGCGCCCCCCGGTGCCGCGGAGGAGCGGAGGCAGCGGGCAGCCCTCCCCCGGCACCCCCCCCGCTGCCGGGCAGCGCCGTGCCTCCTGCACCCTGCTCCCTGCACCTTGCACCGGGCACCGGGCGCCGGGCACCCTCCCCGTGCACCTTGCACCGTGCGCCCTGCGCCCTGCGCCCTGCGGTGGGAGCCACGGGGCAGGGGTGGGGTGGGTCCCCCCCGGGATGTGATACCCAAGGGTGCTGCAGCTCCCGGCAGCGTGCGAGCAGGGGATGCCCTCGCTGGCACCCCTGTGCCCATCCTGTGCACGCTGGGTTGCTCTGGGGTCGGTGACTGGGGGCACTGCTCCCCGTGGCGCTGCTTCAGCGCTGCCCCTCGGTGCCACATCCAGCAGGGGACCGTGGCGGTGCTGCCCGCCGTGCTGTGCCAGCTGAGGCAGCCCAGAATGGGACCAGTCAGGGTGGCTCCTGCCCTCACCTCATCCCCCGGCACGGGTTGGGGTCAGCAGCATGAGGGCTCCCCCCAGCACTGCCCTCAGTTCCCAGCAGGGCTCTGTTTTCCCTGAAAGCTGCGTGGCCCAGGGTGGGACACACGTGGCAGGCTGCGAGTGGCACACAGGGGCTAGGAGCTGGGTGCCAGCCGGATTCCCAGCTCCTGAGTCACCAGCACGGGCACTGTTAGCCTGAGACGTCGTCCGTGTCTGGGGGACTGGAAACTGGCGGTGCTGCTGCCCCTGACCCCAGGACCTGCCGTGCCGGCAGCTCACGACAGCTCCGGATTTATGCTCCCAGCCCCCAGCACCTGCCTCTCCCCCCCCGGAGGGGAACAAGTGCCCCCACCTCCTGGCACCCTGCGAGCAGACAGCTGGGGGGTCTCCATGTCAACCGCAGCCACCACAGCAAAACACGGGGCCCAACGCTGCCCCAGGGCAGGGCTGGGCGCCCAGCACCTTGCCCTTCACCCTCCTGCCGAGGGCACCCTGTGCCACCACCCCTCTGCTCCTCCTGCCACCATCACCCCCACTGCTACGGGCACCCGGCTGCTTGGGGCCCAGCTCTGGGGACATTTCCGAAGTGGGTGCCCAGATCAGGTGTGACCCCAGAACCCATGGGGATCCCTGGATGGGGGTGCCTGTATGGTGCGGGTGCCCCGGATGGATGTGTCCCCAGTGGCTGGGTGTGGGATCGGGGGGTGCCTTGGGGTTAGGGTCCCCAGAGTGGGGGTCCATGGGGGTGGGGGTGCCGGGGGTGGGGGCGTGGGTGAGTGGCAGGGCCGGGTGTGGCCCCTGCCCAGCCCCAGGAGCGGCGAGCAAAGGGCAGCGCCTTGGCATGCGGCAGCTATTCCCGGAGCCACGGGGGCTTCCCGAAAAAGCTCCCGGAGTCTATTTCTGGGCACTCTCTGACTCACCCCTGGCTGGGTGCTGGGGTCTGTGCCGCACCTGCCGCAGCCACCCCCCACCCCATCAGGAGGATCTGCTCCTGCCCCCGAACCGCCGTGTCCCACAGCCCCCCCGGTGCTGCAGGAGCCCCAGGCAGCCCCACCAGCCCCACGGAGCTGGCTCCAGCTCCTCCTTGGGGTGCTTGCAGGGCTCATGCACATCCCCAGGGGTGGCTGGCGGGGAGCAGGGTGCTGAGCAGTGCAGGGACCAGCAGGGTGTGGGCTGGGCACCGGGAAGCCTTCCCTGGGCTGGCTGGTGGCTCTGGGATCGGGCAGGCAGAGCTGAGCCCACAGGAAAGAGTTAAGGGAGAGATGGCCCGGGAGGGGTGTGTAAACACAGCGGGAGCCCTGGGAAGGGGAAGGGGAAAGGGAAGGGCCACCCTGCTTCTGCAGCCCGGACCCCTGCTCTGCCAGGACCGGGGCAGGGACGGCACCCACGCAGCCCCGGCCACGTGCCCGAGCATGGGGAAGTGTTGTCACCGCCCGGCATTGCTGCAGGCTGAGCGCACGGCTTCTGCCTTACGTGAGCCGCCAGCCACGCGGCGTGCCGGGCTGCAGGCACTACCTCATCTCACTGGCACGGCTGATGCCAGCGGGGCTGTGCAGGCACCCCCAGCATCCTCCTGGAGCACCGGGGTGGCCGGTTATTGTGGGGCTGTGCGGACTGAGGGCAGCTGGGCTGCATCCCCATGGCCACCCCCAAGGGCTGTGGGGGCAGTGGGGTATCCCCAGCATCCCCACGGGATGAGGGTCAAGTGAGCATCACCAGTACCCGTGCGGATCATGAGGGTGGCTGGGATCAGTGCAGGCATCCGCACGGGCCCTGGGGGCAACAGGTCCTCCCCCAGCATCCTCATGGGCCACAGAGGCAACAACTGGCCTCAGGTATCTACATGGACCACAGGGGGCAAGTAAACGTGCCCCAGCATCCCTGTAAATTATGGGGGATAGCTGGCCATCCCCAGCATCCACACGTGCCGTGGGGTCAGCCAGGCACCCCCAGCATCCCCGTGGTGCTTGGGGGCAGGCAGTGACCCCCCGCATCCCCAACCCCGGGGGCAGCCAAGGGGAGCAGCGGGCGGTGGGCTGCAGCCTGCGGTGCCCCCACAACCTCTGGGGACCCCGGCACGCTGCCTGGGCTGTGGTCCAGGCGGGGAAGGAGCGCGATCTCCTATTTAGACAATAGCACGCGCCCCGGGCCTGTCAGCGCCGGGGAATGGGCGCACGGTCCTTCCCTCTTAGGGTAAAGGCGCCGGGGAGGCTCGTGGCTGTAAAAGGAGCGGGACGCAGGGAGAGGGCCGGGGGCCAGCAAGGAGGGGGTGGACGCCGCCCTGGTGCTTCATTCCCATCCACCCGGTCACCCCTGCTCGCCGGGGGCACGCGCAGCCGGGTGGCCCCGGTGGCACGCGGCGCCACGCTCGGGCACCGGGATGGAGCCGGCGCCCCGACCCCGCACCCTGCCCGGCTCCGGGCCCCCGGTGCCCGCAGCCCCGGGGAGGCTGTGCCCGGCTCCCCGCGCTCCTTAAATCCTGGGGGAGCAGCGGGGAGGAGGGCCGGGGAGGAGGGGCGGCTGCGGGATGCAGCTGGCTTGGCTCACGGGCCTTGTTTGACGTTCCAGCTCCCGACGTCTTCCCGCTACGGCCCCATCCCAGGGCCCTAAGGGAGCTGGGGCCAAGCCAGCAGCGGGGCTTGGGGCCCCGTTCCCAGGCTCGAGCTGGGTCAGCCTGGCCCGGGATGGAGCTGCACGGCCGCTGGGTGATGCTGGGCGTCCTCCCCAACAGGAGGGACCCCACAAGCCCCTGCCATGCCCCTGGGGTGCAGAGAGGAGTTAGCCCCCCGGTGCGGTGGAGGGTCCCTCTCTGGGGGTGCCAGTGCACCCCGACCCCTCCTTCCTGCTCCTCCCCGCCCCTTTCCTGTGCCTGCTCCTCGGGGAAGGGGATTTCCTAAGAGGCGTCCGCCTGTCCACGCCAGCCGCGGGGCCTCTGCCCTCGCGGAGATGTCCCGGAAGGCTGTCGGGGCGGCTGAGGAAAGGCCACTTCAGAAAGCTTCTCCCACAGCAGGATCAGCGCCACGCAGCTCCTTAACCCCTTGGAGCCACTTCCCCTGCGCCCAGCAGCACCCAGGAGCACCCCAACCCTGCAGGATGGGGTGAGGGGAAGGGGCAGCAGAGCAGTGGGGCAGGCTCCCCGTGCCAGCGTGGGGTCCCCCGTGCCCCTCTGCGCCCGAGCCAGGGGCTGGCGTCCCACCCTGCCTGCCTGAGGCGCCGTGGGGCGGGCAGGGCGCACGTGCGGGGTCAGGGATGCGCCGGGCACTCCGGGAGCAGGGCCAGGAGGAGGAAGGATGCTGTATGTTTTTCCATCTTCCCCCACCCCCCCCCACACTCACCCCGTGCTGGGATGAAACAGCCCCATCTGGAAATACCTTCCCTTTTAAAGGCAGGCTCCGCCAGGCAGCGTGCACCGTCCGGGAAGCCACGGCATTACGCTGTGTCTAAGCAGCCTGGAGGGGCTCCAGAGCTTGGGAGGGCTTGGGGGGGGGCACAGCCTGGATTTGGGGCCTCCAGCTTCTGCCCACCTTACGGCCACAGCACCCAGACCCTCGCTGCCCCCCAGGCTGGCAGGGAGCCGTGGCAGTGCAGGATGCAGCCTCCAGGCCCTGGCACTGCTCGGTGCCCGCGCTGCAGCTGGCGCAGGGGGCCAGGAGGTGCACGGCGTGCGAGGCTGAGCGCTGCTCCTGCTGCTGAGTCACCACGCACCCGGTGGCACCGCCGTGTCCACCCCCAGGACACCCCGGGGACGGTGGCACTGGGGCTGTGCCAGCTGCTGCTGGACAAAGCAGCCTGGGGTGGGCAGGGCAGGGGGTCAGCGGGGCTTGGAGAGGAGGGGGTGCCCCCAGCACAGCCACACCCTGGGAAGTTTTGGGGAGTTAGGCTGGGCGTTCTGCTCCCCAAAGCACTGCAGGGTCAAGGGGAAGGCTGAGGAGACAGGGCAGAGCCTGCTGCTCCTGGGGACCTCGCCCTGCTCGTGGGGTGACGGGGACCAGGGTGTTGGGGCTGCCCCGGGCAGGGTCCCCGTCCACGCTCCCGGCACAAGCAGGGTTAAGAGGGTGCCTCCCCCGGCTATAAATACCACGCATGTCCCACGCGGATGAGCAGGGAGGCTATTTTGGTTGGGTGCCTGCTGCTTCGGGAATGTGCCGGGGCCGGGACCCGCTGATGTCACCGCCACCGAGCGCTCTGCACCCCGGCACCTGCTCGGGGTCACTCAGCACCTCCCCGCGGGTGCCCGGCCCCACCCCGGACCCCACTGTGTCAGAAAGGGGGGGTCTGCCCGGGGGGGTCGGCCCAAACACACTCAAGGCAGGGCCCCCCACGTCGCCCCCTCCAAAGGGACCCCTGTGTCCCCCTCTCTGTGGGGCAGGTCCTCGAGGGGGGTCACTGTTATCCGGCCCCAAGCAGGGAGCTGAGCCTGGGCCTCTTGCCATGGGGCAGGTCAGGGTGCTAATGGGGACATTTTGGGGTGCCCGGGGACATTTTGGGGTGCCCAAGGCCAATTTGGGGAGTGTGCCCACCGGGACATGGGATCTGGGCTCCAGGAGGGCAAGTGATGGTGCGAATGGCTGAGCCCCCTTCCTTCCCCCCATCACCGTCTGTCTGCATGGGCACCCCTGTGGGGGGGCACTGCGCCCCATGGGGGAGCTGGGGGGGTGTCCCCCGATCCTCTCCTTGTTCCCCTGGGGACATTGCCCAGGGTGGGGCAGAGCAGAGGGGGACACGGGGGGCTGTCACGCCAACGGGAGGTTTTGGGGTGCCTGGGGGTGCCCAGGAGGGGCTGTGAGCCACGAGGGGGCCATGGGGGGGGCCTTGGCCCGGCGGTGCCCGCAGGTGAGCACTGGGGGGCGGGGGCTGTCGGCCGTCCCCCCCAGCATCCCCCAGCTGTCCCGGAGCAGGAGGGGCCGGTGATGTCAGCAGGATACAAATAGCGGCGGCGCGGGTCCCTTCCCGACGCCTCGCCGAGCTCCGGCCGCTCGCCAGCCCTGCTCCTGCTCCTGCTCCCTGCTCCCTGCTCCAGCCTCGCCGCCGCCGCCGCCTCCACCGCCGCCACCATGAGCCAGTCCTACTCCTCCAGCCAGCGGGTCTCTTCCTACCGCCGCACCTTCGGCGGCACCTCCCCGGTCTTCCCCCGCGCCTCCTTCGGGAGCAAGGGCAGCGGCAGCTCCGTCACCTCCCGCGTCTACCAGGTGTCGCGCACCTCGGCCGTGCCCAGCTACTCCACCTTCCGCACCACCCGCGTGACGCCCCTGCGCACCTACCAGAGCGCCTACCAAGGTGCCGGCGAGCTGCTGGACTTCAGCCTGGCCGATGCCATGAACCAGGAGTTCCTCCAGACCCGCACCAACGAGAAGGTGGAGCTGCAGGAGCTCAATGACCGCTTCGCCAACTACATCGAGAAGGTGCGCTTCCTGGAGCAGCAGAACGCCCTGATGGTGGCCGAGGTGAACCGCCTGCGGGGCAAGGAGCCCACCCGCGTGGCCGAGATGTACGAGGAGGAGCTGCGGGAGCTCCGGCGCCAGGTGGACGCGCTGACCGGCCAGCGGGCACGCGTGGAGGTGGAGCGCGACAACCTGCTGGATGACCTGCAGAAGCTCAAGCAGAGGTGAGGGGGGCCCTGGCCTCTCCGCCCCGTGGCTCCGTCCCGGGGATGGCTCCAGCCCTGGGTACGGCTCCCCGGCACCCCCTCGGGTGCTCGCTGCCGTCGTGGCCCCTTCTCCATCCCCGTGTCCTTGCCCCATCTCCCTGGCCACGGCCCTCGCTAGCTGGCCACCTGCTGGGTCTGCACCATGGTCCTGCGAGTCCTGGGAGGGAGGAGGGCACCAGCACCCCCTGTTCTGGTGCTGACCAACCCTTGTGAGGTGCCCAGGGAGCACCCAGCGGGGAGGACGTCCCCGGCAGCTGGGGGTGTCCCCTGCGCCCTCCCTTCCCAGGGAACCGGGCTGTGATGGCACGGGGCCCCCAGAGCTGGGGGATCGGGGAGCCCTGCCCTGCTCCCACCAGGAAGGGGCAGCCAGCCCGTGAGTGTGCTGAGCTCTGGGGGATGGACAGATGGACAGACGGACAGGGGCAGCCGGGCAGGCGGAAGCAAGATGGGTGTGGGGGTGCTCCACCGGCTCCGGATGCGAAGGAGGGAGCGGAGGAAGCGGCCGTGCTTCCGCAGGCCAGGGGTGCCAGGTCTGCCGTGGGTGCCCGTGGTGCCAGGGGAGCTGCAGGGACCCCCCAGCCTCCCCAGGGATGCTGCAGGCCCTGCTGGGGCTGGGGGGGACAGCCAGAGGGACGGCTGTGCTGAGGGACCCCCATGGGTCCCCATGGCACCAGGCAGCACCCCTGATGCTGGGCGCAGCTTCCCCCTGGCTGCTGTGCCTCTGGGGGGACGTGGGCGAGGGGGCTGGTGTACCCATCTCCGGGGGTGACCCAGCCTGCTGCCCCCCACCCAGAGCAGCAGCCCCTGCCCCAGACAGGCAGGAGCAGCAGCCGGAGCTGGGACCCCTGTTGCGGTGAGGCTGGGGGCCGCAGGGCTCTCCTGCCACCCTGCTGTCCCAGCTCCTGGAGGGACGACCCCAAATCTCAGGGGAGGAGCAGGGCGCAGGGCAAACGGGTGTCAGGTTCCTGCTGCCCTCTGTGCCAGCATGGCTGGGCATCGCCACCCCCCTGAGGCTCCGAGAGCCACGTCCTGGGGCACCTGCACCCCTCCCCGGGCACATCCCAGAGCTGTCCCCAGAGCACTGAGGAGATCCCCAAACCCAGCGACCCGCTGTGCCTCCCCCCGCTGCCCCGTACCCCGAGCTGCGTGCCCAGCTCACTCTGCTGCCGTCCCCACGACGGGCTCAGCTGGTGGCCGTCCCTCAGGCCCCCCGTGCCCCCGGCTGCCGGCCACTCGTCCCTATAAGGGCCGGGGCAGTGAGCGTGGCACCGAGCTGACCTCATGCCTTTGTGCTCCCGCTGCCGATGACTATAATAGGGAATGGGAGGAAGAGCCCCTGGCCCCCCGCCAGCCCTCCCTCCGCCTGCCGGGAGCACAGGACAATTCGCCCTGTTCCCACCAGGCCTCGCTGGGCTCGGGGACAGCAAGCGGGGACAGCAAGCGGGGGGGACGGGGTTCCATCCGGGTCCCCCTAATGCCCCCCTCTCTGCCCCCAGGCTGCAAGAGGAGATCCAGCTGAAGGAGGAGGCTGAGAACAACCTGGCTGCTTTCAGAGCTGTGAGTACCCGCGCCCCGCAGTGCCCTGCCACTCGGCACGGCTGGGACCCCCGCCCTCCCCGTCCCCCCGCTGGCACTTGTCACCACAACCTCTCCGTGCCCCCCAGGACGTGGACGCGGCCACGCTGGCACGCATCGACCTGGAGAGGCGCATCGAGTCCCTGCAGGAGGAGATCGCCTTCCTCAAGAAGGTGCACGAAGAGGTAGGTCCCGCGCAGCCCCGCTTCCCGCGGGCACCCCCGGGGCTGGGGACACGGGGCGGGTGCCCTGACGCCTCTCCCCGTGTGCCCCCAGGAAATCCGGGAGCTGCAGGCCCAGCTGCAGGAGCAGCACATCCAGGTGGAGATGGACATCTCCAAGCCCGACCTGACGGCTGCGCTGCGGGACATCCGCGCGCAGTACGAGAGCATCGCCGCCAAGAACATCGCCGAGGCTGAGGAGTGGTACAAGTCCAAGGTGCGCGCGCGGGTGGCCGCGGGTGGCGGGTGGCATCCTGCCCGCTGAGCGCACCCGCTGAGCCCCGAATCTCCCCAGGTGAACGACCTGACGCAGGCGGCCAACAAGAACAACGACGCGCTGCGGCAGGCCAAGCAGGAGATGCTGGAGTACCGGCACCAGATCCAGTCCTACACCTGCGAGATCGACGCCCTCAAGGGCACGGTGAGCCGCGGGCAGCGCAGAGCGAAGCCTGCCTCCCGGGAGGGGAATGCAGCTCCGGGGTGCCCGGGGACCTCGGGGCTCCTCCCAGCCCTCAGAGCTGCTGCTGGGGGGGGACATTCCCGAAATTTGGGGCAGCAGCGCCTCGTCTGGCTCTGCAGCGGGTTTTGGCAGAGCCCTGGTGTCTGTGCGCACTGCAGAAGGTGCTCCAGCCCGGGAGGCTCCAGGCAGACCGGAGCAGGGCACGGGGTGTCTGGTTGCAGGGTGGGAATTACAAACAAACAGGGCGCAGAGGTCCCGGTCTGGCACGGGCACGGTCACAGGAGCCGGCCAGGAGCCACCAGGGTGGCTGTGCCCCCCCCGGCAGCTGTCCTGTGCTCCTGCACTGCTCCCCACCCTCCGAGGGTGGCCTTGCCGGGAAGCTGGGCTCCCCTCCTTCCTTGGAGCCCTGTGAGGGGTTATTTTGGCACCCTGGAGGCTCTGGGACATGCTGGATGGGACTCTCACCCGCCCCCTGCCCAGCCTGCTGAGGGTGATAACCCCACATCAGCTTGACCCGGGGTCCCCACTGCTTGGGGTACCCCAAAAACCCCAAAGATTCAATGCCCAGAGCCCCAGCACTGAGCCCAGCTCCTACCCCAGGTGCCCCCCAGCCCCCCAGCAGCCCGCTGACCCCGCTGTCCCCCCAGAACGACTCGCTGATGCGCCAGATGCGGGAGATGGAGGAGCGCTTCGCGGGGGAGGCGGGCGGCTACCAGGACACCATCGCGCGGCTGGAGGAGGAGATCCGGCACCTGAAGGACGAGATGGCCCGGCACCTGCGCGAGTACCAGGACCTGCTCAACGTCAAGATGGCCCTGGACGTGGAGATCGCCACGTACCGCAAGCTGCTGGAGGGCGAGGAGAACCGGTGAGGGGTGCAGGGGGGCAGGACGAGATGGGGCAGCGGTGGGGCCGTGGTGCCTGGGGGGCTGCCACCCCGCTGCAAGGGCTGGTGCTGAGCTGTCCCCGGGTCTGTGTCCCTGCAGGATCAGCATCCCCATGCACCAGGCCTTCGCCTCCGCGCTCAATTTCAGAGGTGAGTTGGGGAGGGGGCTCGGCCCCCCTGTGGGGACGCACTCGGGTGGCTTTGGGCAGGTCCTCGGGGGTCCCGTGGGTGCTTGCCATGAGCTGGGGGTGAGCCTGGGCTCCTGGAGACCCTGTCGGTAGCAGGGCACGTGGAGAACGGCCCCACTGCCCCCAACCCAACCACCCCCCTGTGCCACACATTCCCCACGGTGGCCGCCACCACCCTGGTGCCACCCCCTTGTCCCCCACCCGCAGAGACCAGCCCGGAGCAGCGCGGCTCCGAAGTGCACACCAAGAAGACCGTGATGATCAAGACCATCGAGACCCGGGATGGGGAGGTGAGCACGGGGCCGGAGGCGAGGCGGGGGCCGCGCTCGGTGCCTGGCCCCCTCGTGGGGCTGGGGGCTGGCTCCGGGGGGGCCGCCGCAGCTCCTGACGCCGCCTCTCCCCGCAGGTGGTGAGCGAGGCGACCCAGCAGCAGCACGAGGTGCTGTAGACGACGCTGCCCAGCGGCACCTTCCGTCCCTTCCTCCGTCCCGCCGCCCCGGCGCCCAGCCCCTGTCCTGACCCCCATCTCCCCAATCCTATCCCCCCCCCTCCCCAGCCCCCCGGGCACGGCCCGGGCTCCCCCCTACACCCCCGGGCTCTCTCCTTCGGCTTCGCAGCGCTTTGCAGCTTGGCAGCCAGCGTCAGGATCAGGGCCGGGCCGGGGGGCGGCAGCAAGGGACGGAGGGGACAGGCAGGACGGGGTGGGGGGAGCAGGTGGTGGCCTCGGCCAGCTCGCCGGAGAGCCGGAGGGTCCCAGCAGCGGGTTCTGGATCCCCCCGCGCCCCGCAGCCCCCTCCCAAACCGGGCACAGGCTCGGGGTCGGTCCCGCAGGAGCAGGACCCGTCTCCCCGTGCCGGCACCGCCGCCCACCCCGGAGCTGGCGTTTCTCCTGGGGGGGCTGCAGCGGTGCCGGGGATGGGGAGAGGCTGGGGTGCACCCAGCCCATGTTGCCGCCCCCCTGCCCCAGAGGCAGCCCCGAGGGGCTGAGGGCAGCGCCCGGCCCCCACCCCATGCAGGGGGTCCCCGGCAGCAGGAGGCTGCGCAGGGACGGCCGGGCTGGGTGAGCCGAGAGGAAACCCGTAGGTGGACACGGGAGAGAGGAGGAGTGAGTGAGTGGGAGAGAGGGGGGAGAGGAAGAGAGGAGCCGGAGAGAGGCCCGGGGGCCAGGGCAGGCGCCCCCACCCCTCGCCCCACTGCACCCCCACCCCACCGCGTGTACGTGACTCTTCAGGCGGCTGAAATAAACAGCGGAGCATCGCCCGGCCTCCGAGTGCTGCTCTGGGGGGTTGGACGGGGGGGTGGGGGGGTGGCAGCACCCGGGGGGCATCACCGGGTCCCCCCTTGCTGAAGCAGAAGGGGCGAGGGCCGGCCTCACACACACCCCTGCGCCATCATCCAGGATCTCCCCAAAAAGCGGGTCACTCACACTGCAGGCACCCCTGCCTGTGATTGTGGGGTCCCCAGCCCCACTCCTGGGGGTGTCCCGAGGGTGCTGAGCCCTGTGCGGGTTCTCAGGGGCTCTGGGGTCCCCGTGGGGACCAGCCAGCTGCAGGGTGCTGCCACCAGCAGCGAGGACGGGGCTGCCACCAGAGAGGCAGCGCAGCCCCCGGCCTGGTGCCAGCGTGGGGATCCCCAGATTTGGCCACGGGGCCAGCCAGCGAGGGCTGGAGGGGGTCAGACCTCAAGGGCTGCATCCAGCAGGTGGCCCTGTGGCATCGGGCACTGTCCCGGGGAGGGATGACACCGGGCAGCCCCGTCCCTGCCCGGCCAGCAGTACCCCAAGGCTCTCCAAGAGGTGCCCCAAGGCTCTCCGGCTTTTCCTCCAGCCCCCAGCCCCATGGAGGCCTGGGTGTGGGTAGCAGGGACCCCCACTCCGGCACGTCCCGGGGCATCCCGGCTGCCCGCCAGCCCCCCTGGCAGTCGGCACACCAGCCCTGGGGCTGTGCCACTAATGACGGTGCCCTTGGGCTGGTGGCCGCGGGCTGTGGCGCAGCCAGCCAGGGGAAGCGCTGTGCCGCGCCGCTCCCGTCCTCTCGCCCAGATTTACAGCCCCTGGCGAGGGTGGCCGGGGCCAGGTGACGAGGCGGGTGCCATAAATCCACCAGCCGGGGAAGCCCTGCCTTGCCAGGGGGTGGCGAGGCGCCACGCGGGGCTGCTGGCTGTAGGGAACCCAGCTTTTTGGGATCCCCGGGGGCACCCCAAAATCCTGACAGTGGGGTGCTGCTGCTCCTGGCACGCCCTGCCTGCTGCGAGCTGGAGCAGAGAGGCAGGGCGCAAAGAGAAGGGGTTTTGCTGCATGCACAGGGCTGGTTTGGGACCAGGAGGGACGTGGGGACCCCCACCCAGCATCTCTTTGCTCCCCGTGCCCACAGCCCCCCTGAGACCCCTGTGGGGCCGGATCCTGCCCGGCCTCACCGCCAGCCGGCCCCCGGCTCCCGCGCAGGGTCTCGCGTTGCAGGAAGCATTAGGGTGTCCTTTCCCTCCGCATGCCACCAGGGTCTCTCTGTCCTGATCCGGTGACACAGCCGGCGATGGGGAAGGCTGCTTCCCTCCCCCCCGGCCTCGCTGCTAATATGGCAAGGCGCTGGCCCCTTTCTATCTTTGCAAGCGGAGCTGTGCGGCAGGGCCGGCGCGGCGGGCGCGGAGAGGGGGAGCCCGGCCAAGGAATGTGACATATCAGAGGCAGCTGCCACTTGAGGAGAGGGGGCAGAGGGAGCGCAGCTCTGCGGGGGCCGCGCGGGACGGGCGAGGGGGGGACGCCACGGCCCCAGCACCGGGGCAGCGCCGGCACCCGCGGGACCCGCACCGGGGCAGGCGGCGGAGCAGGTGCCGAGGCGTGGGGAGGGCCGGGGTCGCGGCGGAGCATGGGGCGGGGGTGCGGCACCACCCAGGGTGCTCGGTGACCGGCGACGCAGCGAGCAGCAACCTGAGCCCCCGGCCTAAAAATAGCCCCCAGCTTGCCCACGGCGCTGCGACCTTCGGGGCTGCGGCCGGCCGGGGGGAGGCACCGAAGCGGACGGCACCTGGAGCGGGGAGCCGCCTCGCCACCGGCACCCCTTGGCAGGCACCCAGTGGCCCGAGAAGAGAAGAGGGGCACGGGGCTGTGGGGTCGGGGCCGCGGGGCTGCCAGAGCGCACCGGGGAGCCGTGCGCCATGCACCGGGCGCGGGCACGCGGCGGCATGAGCGGGGCCGGCGGGGAGCCCGGGCGGCCGATGGGGAGAGCAGGGGCGGCCCCGCCGAGCCCCGGCATCCCCCCGAAGAGAGCCAAGGTCACGGCGGAGCAGGGGGCGGCCGAGGGGGGCCCCGCTCGCCTGGCGGCGCCGGCCTTCGTGCGGAAGCTGAAGAACGCGGCCATCGGCACGGGCTGTGACATCCGGCTGCGGGTGGTGGCGGTGGGGAACCCCCGGCCCAGCCTGCGCTGGTACAGGAACGAGGAGCAGCTCGCCCCGCGCGAGGAGGAGTACGGCACGCTGTGGATCCGCGACAGCAAGAAGGAGGACGCCGGTGTCTACACGTGCATCGCCGAGAACGAGCGCGGAGAGGCCATGACCAGCGCCGTGCTGGCCATCATTGACATGGAAGGTAAGGGCTGCGCCGCCCCGGCATCGCTGCTCCGGCTTCCCCGCGGCCACCAGCTGCCCCATGCCGAGCGTGGTGGCTGTGCTTTGCAGTTCCCCTGTGCTGCATGCCCAGGAGCCAGCCAGGGCTGGGCTCCGCCGTGCCCAACCTGCCGCAGGCTGGGGTGGTGGTGCCGGTGGCAGCAGGGCAGCTCGGCGGGCTGGGAGCGAGCATGTGGCTGCAGCACCCGCTGCCAGGACAGGCAGGGTGCCAGCGCCGGGCATGCGGGTGGCAGGGGCACGTGGTGGTGGGCCTGCGTGGGGCAGCAGGAGAGAGAGACAGAGAGACAGAGAGACAGAGAGACAGAGACCCCCCGGTGTGGGCACACGGCACCGGCAGTGCCACCTCCTGTGGCCCCTGTCACCCACCCGAGCCACCCCCATGGGCACAGGTGGCCGTGGTGTCACTGGGGGAACTGGGGGGACTGGGACACGAGGTGTGGGGAGCTGGGGGAGGGGGCTGATGGGGGGGGAGGAGCCTGTGCAGTGCAGTGGGCAGGGCCTGGTGGTTAATTAGCAGTGGGAGGAGCCAGTCATTGATGAGTTTTCAGAGCCCCATGGCTACCTTGTGCTCGTGGATGCAGCCCCTGCTGCCTGGGGACAGATGCCGCATCCATGGGGTGTGGGGAGGCAGCGCTGTTGGGGAGCGCGTGGTGGTGCTGCCCTGAGATGTGTTGGTGTGGGGACTGCGATGGCTCTGTCCCCACGTGCCACTGTCCCCTACTGTGAGAGGGCGGCCGTGTGAGCCTTGGGGCTGTGGGCGAGGAGGGTGCGGGGGTTTTGCCATGGGGAGCATCCCTGCAGGGCGGAGGAAGGCGCTCCTGCTGCCATGGAGCCTGCTGTGGGGACAGAGGTGCACAGGGAGCTGTGGGGTCACCGCACGCTGCACCGCTTTGGGGATGGTGCTGCTGGGGGGACACAGAGCACTGTGCTGTGTGTGTGGGGTGCCCGAGGCTCTCTGCACCGTGGGTTTCACCCTGCTCTGGTGCTCTGACAAGCAGCGTGTCTCTGCCTGGTGCCACCAGCCCGAGCCCTGCCTCTGCCTTGGGCACCGCCTGATTCCCCCGGTGCCCGTTCCCGTTGTGCTGACGCACACCTCCCTGCTCCCGATTCCCAGCCTCCGGCCCTGGCGGCCACGTTTCTGGAGCAGCCGGGGCTGCGAGCTGGGTTAATGTCACCCTGCCCCGGGCGCTCCTCCGAGCCAGCACTGGGGCTGCGGGCATGCTGTGCCTGGAGCAAACAGCCTCCAAAAAGCCACCCCAGGGGCAGAGAGGTGGCTGAGCCCTGCCCCAGGGCACTGCGCTCTCTGTGCTGTGAGCGCCACATCCCCAGCCCTTTGCTGGGGAGGCTTCAGGAGGCAGTGGGACGGAGCTTAATGCCCAGGTGCAGAGGGACCCGTGCTGGAGAGGCTGGGGGGGCCGTGCTGAGGGGTTTGGTGGGGGTCTGCAGGCGCAGCACCCCCAGGAGGCAGCAGGCCAGGCCGTGGGGCTCGGCGTGCTGTTCCCCTGAGTCCATTTTGTCCGTGCCGGGAGCTGTGCGGTGAGACGGGGCGTCATGTGAAATGGAGGAGCCGTGCCATGGCCCTGCAGCCCTGCCCTGACACCCTGCCAGGGCCCGGCGCATGGGCTCGCCGGCACCCAGCACCGAGGCTCCGGCTCCTAGGGGGGTCCCCTCCTGGGAACCCGGCTCTCCAGGGGCCGTGGGTGTCCCACTGGTGGCAGGGCCGGGCAGGGACACCCTGTCCTTGTTCCCTGGGTGCTCTGTGGGTCAGGCTATGGCCAGATGGGCGCAAGGTGCCCCAGCAGGACGGGGTGCTGCTCTGGGCTCGGGGGCCCTGTCCCCGGTGTCTGGGGGGTGCAGAGGTCTCCGGTGGGTGCAGAGCCCTGTCCTCCGCCTCCTCCTCCTCCCCCCAAGCTGCAGCTCTCCGTGGGGCTGACGCCGGCTCTCCCAAGGTGGCTCAGGTCACGGCTGGAGGGGTGGGGGGGCTCTGTGCTGCCCGGCTCCGCGCTCAGCCCCGGCAGGTCCTCCTGCAGCGGCTCTGCATTCCCCCTTGCTCGCACGAGCCCGATTTAGCTCTTCTAATCCCTTGCCCTGAATCTGTCGCTCCACCCCACTAATGATTTTCTCCTGCTCTTCTCCCTGCGTGTGTCAGTGCCTGGCGTGGGGATCGGGGAGCACACGCGTGGGGCTGGCCAGGAGGGGTCCCCGGGGTGGGCTGCCCCCCCTGTGTCCCACCTTTTTGCCCCTGCACCACCAGTGCAGGTTCTCCCTCATTTCCTGGCCCTGTGGGTGCAGGTGGGGTGGGGTGGGGTGTCCCCTCTCCCACTGGCACCAACACCAGGCTGCTCTGGGGTCTCAGGGGTCTGCAGACCCCAGATTCTTCCCAGGTCCCCACCATAGTTCCATCATTCCCAGGCCCGCTAATGCCTGTATCGCTTCTCGGCTGCATTTCCTGAATTTTTCCCCGTAAGCCGGATTAAATCACCTCTCAAAAACTCCAGCTAATCTCCTTTTAAAGAGCCGAGCCCTCCCTCGCCGTGCCAGCGCTGGGGCTGCGTCTTATTTCAAGGTTGGCTTTGCCCGTCCCGGCCCCAGCGCAGGGTCTCTCCGCTCGCCTCCACCTGCACTCAGCAATCACGGCGCCCTGTAACCTTTCCTCCTCGGGGAGCAGAGAGGCTGGGCACAGGGGCAGGGGAGGCACACGGGGCTGTCCGTGTGCGGTGGCCCCGCACGGCCCCTTCCCCCTGTCGGTGCTGGGGGCGAAGCCTTCCTGCAGCGTGGGGGACGCCCTGGGGGCTCCGTGCGTTTTGGCACAGTGCCCCCCTTGCCCCCTGTTTTTTTTCCCAGCAGTGGGGCCTCTGCGGCTGGTGCTGTGGGGTGGTGGTAGCCCGGTGGGGACGGCCATGCTGACAGTGTCCCTGGTGGCTCGGCACCTCTGGCCGTTTATCTCGGTGCCTAATTTTAGGCCCTTACTTCGCAGAGCTGTGTCTGCGCCTCGTGCCAGGTGCCCCTTCCCTCCGGAGCCCCTGCCAGCCCTGCAGAGCATTTTGGGGCCGCACGCAGCCCCACGCCTCCCTCTGCCTTCACCTCCTTCCCGTGGCTCTCTCCGGGGCTGCCTCAGTTTCCCCTTGGAGCTCTGCCCCATCTCCCCGCCGTGCCCACCCTGGCCCCACCGTGGGGTGTGCACCGTGTTTGTGGGGGCTGCCACGTCCCACCTGAGCATGGCACAGCTGGTGCCACCTTGGTTTCAGGGACAGGTCCCCAGGCTGGGCCGTGCATTGGGGACGGGGCCTTGGGGACCTCCCCGAGGTAGCTCTGCCTGCAGCCACCTGGGCATGGGGCTCGCACGGTGCCCCCCGGGGCCGAGTCCCCTCCTGGGGCTGTGGGGACCGGGCAGGGGAGCAGCGTGTGCAGCTGTCCAGTCAGTCACCTCCACCCCTGCCCTCTCTCCCGCTGCCGGGGGGTTATTTTTGCTGAGGAATGTGCCGTCCCCTCGGATTCTCGCGGGCTGCAGGGCTTGTGTTACACGCGAGAGGCCGAGACCCGGGCCCGCATGCAGTAAATATAGCACCGCCGCTCGGGGCTGCGTGTGGGACCGCGGCCCCTTCCTCCTCCCGGGGCTGCCCCCCGGCTCCCACTGCTCCCTGCACTGGTGGCACTGGGGAGGGCTTTGCTCCTCCTGCCCCACAGCCCGTGCCCCTCCGGCACCGTGTCCGCTGCCCCCTGTGCCCTCTGCGCCCTGTCCCCCGGCCACGGGGTGCCGGCAGGGCGGGGAGGAGATGTCCCCTCCCATCCCACCCCATTCCCAGCACCCGCAGCCAAGGTCACATTGCTGTCCTGTGTCCCCGTGTCCTCTGCCTGCTGCGGGCACCGTGCGCTCGGCATCCTTCTAGTGGCAGTGAGGGGAGGGGATGCTGGGGGGCTGGGGTGTCCCTGCAGCCAGGCTGTGCCACGCCGTGCTCCATGGTGAGGGGACAGCCAGCAGAGCAGTGACAAGGGCAGGGGGACGATGGTGACAGGTTGTAGCCTGGGGGAGTATGTGGCACACTCAGGACCTGCTCCCTGCTGCTGGGAACATGGGCACTGCTCGTACCAGGTGTGGTGACACCCGTTCCCAAAGGTCTGTCCCCATGCAGATCTTACCTGCGCAACGCCTTCGCATCCCATGCTGGCCCCAGCCTGCAGGATTCCCCTCTCACAGGCCATGAGCAGCCCTGTGCAGAAGCCTGCTGTGACTATTTCCCCCTGGGAAAAAATAAATCTCACCCCCTCCTCGCATCCCAGCCAGCTGCGTGCACCCACAGCCACCAATTACTCAAGCACCCAGTGCCACCGAGGCCATGGTGCTGGTGGCCACAGCCGGTGGCTGGGCGGTGATGCAGCGTGTGGTGGGGACAGGATCCGTGCTGGGGAGCGCAGGGGAGACACAGCAAGGAGTGGGGTTTGCAGGGTGCTGCTGCCTCTGGAAAGGGGATTTTGGGGACCCAGCTTCTCCCAGGGGCTCCATTCCTTGGGGATGGCCGGGCAGCAGATCCTCAGCAGCAGGAAGGGCTCCGTGCCCGGGGAACGGATGGGGCAGCAGGTGCTGGGGGGCTGTGTGGCAGCAGGGTGACACCCAGAT
The DNA here is from genome assembly GCF_963932015.1 of Anas acuta. Classification (NCBI taxonomy): domain Eukaryota; kingdom Metazoa; phylum Chordata; class Aves; order Anseriformes; family Anatidae; genus Anas; species Anas acuta. The sequence continues at coordinate 16,555,381 of NC_088984.1, forward strand.
GTGCGGCCAGCCCCCGTACCTGGGGGCTTCAGCTCAGGGGTGCCAGGCTGCGGGGGACAGCAGCGTCCCCCAGCTCTGGCAGGAGGTTCCCTTTGTGCCAGCTCTGGTGTTCGCGTGACTCGCCTGACGTGCGGGGTCTCCGTGGAAACCCCGCAGCATCACTGGGATCGTGGGGCTGTCAGAAATGTTGTATAAACAGCTCCCTTTGTGCTGGCTAATTTGCAAGTTATTATGAAGCCATGAAAAGCTTCACGTTGGGAGGCAGGGGCTGGGAGGAGAGCTGCCGTGCGCCCCGGTGTGCGTGATGCCCGCCTGCAGCGCGGCACGGGGGGGCTCCTCCCCGGGGGACAGGTGAGCAGCACGGGGACAGGGAGGCTCCAGCTGTGTCCCCACGGGGGTCCCGCGGTGGGAGGAAGCAGCGTGGCTGGCTGCTGGGCTGGGAATTTGGCAGCCTCTGCGGGAACCTGGCGGGCAGGGCTGGGGTGGTGTGGGCACCTTGGGGATGCTCAGCAGTGCCGGGACCCAAACCCACAGCACGGAGAGGGGCCTGGTGCTGTCACCCGTGGGTGGAGGGCTTGGGGGGTGCTGAGCGGGTCTGGGCAGGGCACCTGAGCTGGCCTGTCTGCGGGCACACTGGGGACATTATCTGCGTTGGGGTGCGCGTGGGAGCCCCGGTGTGGGCTGCGCCCCAGGGTGCTGGGCGCAGGGGGACAGGGGGGGAGCCCGTGCCCCGGGCGGTGGGGCAGGGCGCAGGGCACGGCAGGGCACGGAGCAGGGCAGGGGGCTGAGCGGGGGCCGGGAGCCCCTCGCCCCCCGCCACCTGCGCCCCGCCCGGCCCCCGCCGCCGCCGCTGCGTGCCAGGGCTGGCGGGGAGGCGGAGGCGGAGGCAGGCGGGGGAAGGATGGAGGGAGGAGCGCTCGAGTGATGCTTCATGCTCACAGCCCCAGCCCTCCCGAGAGCCCGACCCGGCGAGCCCCTTCCTCTCCCTCGGCCGTGCCCGGCTGCCGCCGGGGAGGATGCTCGGAGGGGCCCCGGCCCCGCGCCGCGCTGAGCCCCGGCCCCCCGCCGGCAGCGGGCGGGCGTCCTGCCGGGCCTGAGCCGCCGGGGCCGGGCCGCCGGGGCTCTGCAGAAGCATGAAGAAGATCTGGGTGAAGAAGCGCTTCCAGGTAAGGGCTCCGGGCTGCCGCGCCGCCGGGCGCCCGCAGCGGGAGGCGGCGCCGGCGGGGAGAGGGAGCGCGCCCGGCGCACGGGGGGTCCCCGGCCCCCGGGGCATCGCCGGCCCCCGCCCCGCCTGCAGAGCCGCCGGGGAACGGGGCCACGCCGGCGGTGGCCCGGAGGAGCGCAGGGCAGGTGCTCGGCACCGCGCTGGGCACGGCCCCGGGCCCGGCAGCACGGCCGTGCCCCCCCGAGGTGGGGTCCCCCCCGGCCGGCCGCTCCCCTCCGCGCCCTCCGGAGCCGACGGAGGCGGCTCGGTGCCCCCCCCGGCCCCGCCGCCGGTGGTCACGGAGCTGGAGCCGAGGCTTTGCATGCGTCATCCCCTCCGCGTCAGGAGCATGCCTGGCACAGGCAGAGCTCCTCCGCGGCCTCGCCGCACGCTCCGCCGCTGAGCAAGGAGCAAGGACGTCACTCGGCCTCGGCGGGGGGAGAGGATGGGGGGCATCCTTCCAGGGAGCCCCCCGTGGGGCACGCCGGACCACCCCGCTCATCCTCCCGGTGTGGGGCACGCGGCCACCCTGCTGTCACCCCGCCCGGTGTCCCCGCAGGGGCTGGGGAGGGGATGTCACCGCAGCCCCCTCCGAGGGGCGCAGGATGTGTTTGGGGACGTGGATGCCCCGTGCTGCGGCGGGGAGGTGGCAGCCCTGCCCAAAAGGGGGCATCCTTCCCCCTGGGGCACCGCCTGGCTGCCCCGTCTGCCCTAGAGGGCAGCGAGCCCAGGGCCACCTGCGTGGCAGGGCAGGGTCCTGGCTGTGCGCTGGGGACCCCAGGAGGGCCACCCACTGCCTCCCCTCGGCCCCTGCCCCGTCTGTCCCACAGCCGTGGCACCGGCACCGCACGGTGCTGGGCTCCACGTGCCCAGCTCTGGCAGGCTCTGAGGGCCGTGCTCCGTGGCCCCAAGTGCCCCTTCTCCCCCTCCAGTCCCCATAACCCCATGGCCATAGCTAGGGATGGAGAAGCCCCCCCGCCAGGCCCCCCATGTGGGCAGGGGGGGTCTGTGCAGGATGTGGGGAGAAGCGAGGCAGGGCCAGGTCTCACCCCCCCGCGCAGCAGGGCAGGGCTGCAGCCGGGTGCTGATCCTGCTGGCTCCTTTCCCCCTCTCCGTGGGCACAGCGCGGGCTCCAGGGGGGCTCCCCCACCCCTTTGTGCAGGCTGCAAACGAAAATCCCCGGCAGGGCGCACAGCCCCCGCTCACCGCTGGCCCATTCGCCCAGATCCTGGCCCCGTGGGGTTTGTCCCGAGCTGCTCCTGCCCCCTTTCCACCTCCTTCCCGGGGCTGCTCCCCTCCTCGAAAGCAGCAGGGAGGTGACCCTGCATCACCCAGAGCGGGGCTGGGTGCTGCTCCCTGCCGAGCCACGCGGGGCTGCTGCACCCAGGGGGGCTCCGGGTGGGGGGAACCTGTTGCAGGGCGGCGGGGGGCACCCCACAGCCCTGGGGTGGGGAGCCCAGCCCGGCCCCGCTGGGTGCAGCCACCAGACCCGCTGGGGAGCCGGTGGCGCCAGTCCCCGGGGAAGCCAGGAGAGCACCCGATAATGGCACTCAATTGCATTTTCATTTTTTAATGGGGGAATTATCCGCCGATGGTGCAGTTAATCACTCATCTGTCTTTCCCTGGCCTGGAGGACGGGCTGCCAGCCAGCACCGGCACAGTCAGCCGGGGAGGGGAGGTGAAGCCTGGCTCAGCCTGAATACAAATGTGTCTCGTGCAGCCGCTGCCCTCCGGCCAGCGCCGCAGGCAGGGAGGGGGCCGGGGGAGACCCCTCGGGCTGCCCACCGCCAGGGGCTGCCGCTGCAGTGACGGCAGCCCGGGGGCTTGCAAAACGAGCCTGCTGCCCTTGCAAGGACAACTGAGTGCTGGCTGTGCCTGGCTGCCTGTCCCCGGGGGCGCCTGTCCCTGGGGATATCTGCCTGTCCCTGGGGCTGGCTGTTTGTGAGCTTGCTTGCGAGCTGTGGAGAGGCAGGAGAGCCTCGCAGAGCTCCAGGCAGGGAAACAAGGGCACGGGGTGTGAGTGTCCCAGGGGGACCCCGCTGCCCAGACCGCTGCTGGCAGCCCTGCCTGCCTGCACATCCCCTGCCCTGCCTGCCGCGAGCTCGCCGGGCACGGCAGAGGGTGGCCGGGGCTGGTCTCTCCCTTGGCAGCGTGTGGCCAGCCCTGAGCCGTGGTGCAGAGGAGGGCAGGGAGCTGGCAGGGAGCTGGCAGGGAGCTGCTGGCACCTCAGCCCCGCGCTTCCATCCCTCCTGCCCAGACAGCGCAGGCGAGCGTGGCTCCCACGCCTCCGCCCCTCGCGGGCTGGCCGTCCCGTGCCACTTGTGCCAGGCGGCCTCTCACGGCTGGCACGGCCACCACCAGGCTGGGGACGCTGTCCCCGTGCTGGGCCCATGCCCGGGGCTGAGTCTGGGCCAGCGCCTGGAAGGTGCTTGGCTGGCTCGGGCCCCACGCTGGCGCAGGCGGTGGCTTCGAAGGGGCTGTGGGGTGTTTGGGCACCCGGGGCACACTGTCACCCCTGGGCATGGGCAGCATGTGGGGGCTGCCGGGCACCCCTGGGGCACAGGACAGGCTATAGGGTGGGCTTCGGGTGGGCAGCAGGGCTGTGTCGGGGGCTGTGTGTGTGCCCTGAGGGTGCCCAGGTGTGTGCCAGGAGGGGAGCAGCACCGTGGGGGGGTTGTGTGGCTGCGTGCACAGCCGGGCATGCGCCACACGTGCCCACCTACACCCGTGCAGGGCTGCGTGCGGGGGGCGTGCGCCCGGGGGCGTGCGCTGCAGGTAGCCCGGGGGCGTGCGGCGTGCGAGCGGTGCCGCGTGTGCCCGCGGGCGTGCGCGGGGGGCTGCGCCGTGGGTAACGCTCTCTTCTCTTTTCCTTTGCAGAAGACCGGCCACTCGCGGCGCTTCGGGCGCTTCACGCATGGTGCGTTGAGTTACCAGGAGCTGGCCCCGCCGCCCTGCCGGGGAGGGGGCGGCAAGCAGAGGCTGTGCTGGGCTGGGCACGGCCCCCAAAATGGGGCTGGGGGCTCCTGGTGCCCCCCCGTGAGCCTGCTGGTGTCCGGACACATGCTGGGGATGTGAGCCAGTGGCAGGCAGCCTGGTGGCAGTGCCGGGGCAGCTGGGGGTGTGCTGGGTGCAGGCGGGGGGAGCAGCGTGGGCCCCCACAATGAGAGCTGTGGCAGGGCAAGGGACGTGTCCCTTGCCAGAGGGCTCTGTTTGGCAGCTTGTGGGGGCTCGGGTGGTGGCGTGGAGGAAACACCAACCCTCCGCTCCTGGGCTGGGACATGGCGGTGGCTCTGAGCTGGCACAGCCTCATCCTGCCTCTGGGGGCTGGCACTGATGCCCTGGGGCACACAGCAGCACACAGCCTGAGCCCGAGAGCAGCGATGCCAGAGCCACGCTGCAGGGCATGGCAACACCTCGCAGCACTTTCTGCCTCGGGGATGGATGTGCACGTGTGTTTGCACACCAGCTCCTGACGTGGTGCGTGCACCCCTGGACACACACGTCCCTGTGCACCGGCACCTCCAGGAGTGCCCAGCAGAGCCCCGGGCTGCGGTGCCCTGCAGAGCACAGGAGGTGCAGGTGCTGCAGCACAAAGCCAGCCCGGGGCAGCAGGAGGAGCAGCAGGGGCAGGAGCTGGCTGCAGCACGGTGACCATGGGGAGGGGAGGGGTGATGCCATGTGCTCCGCAGGGGGGATGCTGCATGGAGGGGGGGCAAGGCACCGTTCAGTGCTGGAGAGGCGTGTGGTGGCCGTGGGCATACAGCAGGCGTGGTGGGGAAGGCTGGGGGTGCCGGACCTGTCTCCATGCCCTGTGGGTGCCTGCCCCCTGCCATAGCGAAGGGCAGGGCTTGGGGTGCCCAGCGTGGGTCCTGGGTGGGGCAAACACCCAGCCCCAGCCCCAGCCCTGGCCCCCGAGGCCAGCACACGGTGCCAGGCTCCCCGAGCCGTACGGCCACCCGGCTGCTGCCCTGGCAGGTCAGTGCCCCGCGGCAGCGCGGGGACGTGGTGGGGACAAGGCCCCCCCCAGCGCCCCACGCGTCTCCGCAGGCCGGGCCGATAACCGGGTGTTGATGTCTCTCTCTCTCTTGCTGCCCCTATGGAAGCGAAGTTTTCCGCTCCTGCAGGAAACAAAGCTACGGTAGGAAGACGCCCGCCTCCTGCCAGCCCCGCTCCCAGAACGGGCCCCGGGCCCCCTCCCTGTCGCGATGCCCCCCCCTGTCCCCCTGTGCTGCCTCCTCGTCTCCGCCACCCCAATTTCAGCCGCCTTCCCCCGCATTGCAGCCCCGGCACCACCTCCCCTCCTGCCTCCACCCCACAGCTGACCATTTACTGCTGCTCCTGTCCTTGGCCCCGCCGGACTTTCCTGCCTTGGTTCTGCCTTTCCCCGCTGGCATCTTGTCCCTTCCGTGTCCCCAGTGTCACAGTCATGCCTCTCCCACCGCCTCAGCCTTCTGCTGCCTGGAGCTGCCCAGGCACTGCTCGTCTGCCGCCTGAGCTGGTGGCTCTGCGAGGAGCAGTGCCAGCCTCGCCTGCCGTCCCCGTGTCCCCTCACCCCCTGCTCTCCCTCCCCAGACTCGGAGACCGGCGAGGATGAGCCCAGCGACCCCCAGGTGACGCAGCGCAGCGAGCTGCAGGATGAGACGGCCTTCAGCACCCCCACGGGTGAGCCGTGGGACACGGGTGGCACCGGGGGCTCGGACACCACAGGTGGCACCGAGAGCTCTTCCAGCCCAGCCCTGGGGGTCCCCGTGCGGTGAGGGTCAGCGGGGTGCTGCTGGGGACCCCCAGGGGCACCCGTTGGCGGCTCACCCCTCTCCTTCCAGGTGGCTCCGACACCCTGGTGGACGCCTCCATGAACACGACGCCGACCTCGGTGCTGGCCCTGTCGCAGACGGAGGAGCGCTCCAGCTGGTCGGGCAGCCAGCAGACCGTGGTGGAGAAGGAGCCGGATGCCAGCCTCCCCGCACGGGGACCCTACCTGCGCCCCAGTGCCTGGCAGCCGCAGGGAACCCCAAGGCAAGCAAACGCGCCGGCCCCGCGCGGCGCCGAGGTCCGGCACCTGGGCGTGGAGCCGCTGGTGCGGGCATCACGGGCTAATCTGGTGGGCACAAGCTGGGGGTCGGAGGATAGCCTCTCGGTGGCCAGCGACCCGTACGGCAGCGCCTTCAGCCTGTACCGAGGACGGGCGCTCTCGCTCCACGTGTAAGTAGCCCGGGGAAGTGCGCGGAGGGGACATCGCGCTGGGGCCATCTCCTCCCCGCTGCCATCTCCTCCCCTCCGCCCGGGCTCCCTTTGCCTTCTCCACGGCCGGATGAGGAACGGAGGCTCTGAGCGGTCGGCAGCCCGGCCCCGGTGAGGTGGGGACAGGCCCTGGGGTTGGATACAGGGCACGCTTTCTGTGGGGTGGGAGCGGGGACACCTTGTGCCGTGGCCAGTATGGGTTTGGGGGCAATGCACCTCCAACCTGGACCCTCCTCCTGCCTGTCCGGGGGGCTCTACACATGGATACAGGGGTGCCCAGCAGCCTGGGGCACCTGCAGCAACCCGTCCCCACCACCCATGGGTGGCAGCAGGGACGAGGGACGTGCTCCCTCCCCAGGGCCCGCTGACATGCTCAGAGCCCCCGTCCCTCCCCACCGCCTTTGGTCCCCACCCCTGCAGGCCTTCTCCTTCGACCTCCATCTTCCCCTTTGTGTTCGAGGCTGCTTGTTCCACCAGACCCTCATCTCCACCCTCTGATTTCTGCACCGTGCACGCCGAGCGGGGCGGTGCCACTCGGCTGCGCTGCCCGTGGGGGCGGGTGGGGGTCTCGGGGGGGTCGCGGGACGTGCTCGCAGCAGCATGTGCACGGGGGGATGGCTCGTGGCCTCGGGGACCTCTGCCTTGCAGAAGAGTGGGAGTGCGCTGCGTGGTTCCAGCATGCTGGGACACCACAGGCAAACTGGGGCGTACCCCCCTGCCCTGTGCCCCAGTCCTGTCTGCGTGGCAGCCCTGGGAAGGGGGCTGGCTGGGTGTCCCGCTGTCACAGCCCCAAGTGTCGCTGTCCCACTTGGGTGTCCCTGGGGAAGGGAGCTCCCAGCAATGAAGGCACGGCTGGGTTACATCAGCCAGCCAGCTCCCGGGGGTCTTAGGGTGGCTGGATCCCCCTGCCATGGCCCCTCGGGGGTTTTGGGGCTGCCCTGGCCCACAGGGTGCCGTGGACTGGGCTGGGAGCCCTGATGCAGCATGGAGACGAGGACGGGCTCTGACCCGCTCTCCCCTGTCCTCTCCCCTTGCAGCAGCATCCCCCAGGGGGGCTACCGGAGGGATGACCCCCACAGCGGCCCCGTCTCTCCGAAGCCCGGCGCCGAGCCCCCGCGGTCCCCCGCTGCCCTGCCGCTGACCACCAAGCCGCCCATCATCCGCTCACCATCGCCTCGCCCCGGCGCGTGCCCCCTGCCTCCCTCCGGAGCCGCCCCCCAGCCGGCCGCCCGCAGCCCCGGCGTCCCCTCCTGCACGCCCGTCACCCCCCGCAAGAAATCCTCGGTGCCGACCGAGTACCAGGACACCGTCCCCGAGGAGTACGAGGAGAAGATCAAGAAGCCCAAATCCTCGGGGTACTCGCAGGGCAGCACGCAGGACTCCCGGCCCCCCACGCCCATGAGCGACGCGTCCGGCCGCGTCTCCGTGCGGGCATCGCCCAAGCTGGTGCGCGCGGGCTCCAGGATCTTCGAGCGGCTGCAGTACTTCGAGGAGCGCCGCAGGAGCCTGGAGCAGGCGGACAGCCCCTTCCCCGCACGGCCCTGGCTGCCCCTGCGCAAGACGCGCTCCTTCGACCAGCCCGGCTCGGAGGCGCGGCGGCCGGGCACGCCGGGGGGCTGGCGGGACGAGGCGGGGGGCAGCAGCGCGGCGAGCCGGCGCCTGGCCTTCCGGCAGAAAGCCGCCTCCTTCGACGAGCGGGGCAAATTCGCCGGGCGCGTGCAGGACATCGAGCACAAGTTCTCGGAGGAGCTGACCCGCATCAAGAGGACGGTGTCCAAGCAGCAGCTGCGGCGCTCCCAGGAGCTGGGCAAAGCCCGGGCGCCCTCGCCCCAGCCGGCCAGCGAGCCCCCCGCCCCCTGCGCCCCCCGCACCCCCTCCTTGCCGAGCACCGGCGGGCGCAAGGTGCAGCCGCCCAAGGTTTCTGCGCCGGCGGAGAGCACGCACGTCATCCAGCACCTGGCCCTCTCCAGCGTGGCGCTGGTGGGGCCCAACGGGGAGCCGGAGCCGGGAGGGCAGCGGGGGCGCAAAGCCCCGGTGCGGGGCAGCACGGTGGCGGAGGAGGCGAGGAAGAGTGCACAGCAAGAAAGCATCGGGGAAGTGAGGAAGAAGGAGCAGTGGCCGTTGGCACAAGCCACCCCGCAGGGGCGGACAGCCCTGCCCCAAGGGGGGGCTGCTGAAGGGACCCCGTGCCCGGATGGGGGTCCTCCCAGTGCAGCCAGGGCTCCCGGGGCGGCGAGCGAGGGCCTGGCCGCCAGGCTGGCCGTGCCCCACGGGCTGTACCGGAGGCCGGAGGCGCCCACGGAGGTGCGGTTCCTGCCCTGGGCGAAGCCAGGGATGGAGCAGGAGGCCCGGCTGGAGAGGAGCTGGGCAGGGCAGCACGGCACGGGCAGGGAGGCAGAGAGAAGGCAGACGAAAGTGACGGAGAAGAAAGAGAGCGTTCGGACAGCGGCTCAGGAGGGCAGGAGCACGAGGAGCAAGGGGAAGGGGCGCCGAGCCCGGCCCACCTCTCCAGAGCTAGGTAGGGCACGGCTTGCATGGCTTGCCACCTCCTGTGGGCACAGCGATGTCCCTGAGCAGGGTGCGGGACCCCAGCCTGCCCCTGGGGGGGCACAGGGGCTGGGGAGCACCGAGATGGGATGAGGGGATGCAGCATGATCTGGGGACTGGGGGTTTTGGCAACAAAATGAGCCTTGGGGTCGCGATGCTTGCTGATGCCTCTGTCCCTCCTACCTAGCAGGGGAAGGTGCCGGGGGGGGGGGGGGGGCTCTGTAACCCTCCTGCTCCCACACCCCGGGGACGGGCAGAGGGCTGCGTGGCACAGGACGTGCCTGCTGTGCCCCCTCACAGCCACGGGGCCGTCTCTCCCTGTGCAGAGTCCTCTGACGACTCCTACGTCTCGGCGGGCGAGGACCCCCTGGAAGCGCCCGTCTTCGAGATCCCCATCCAGGACACGGCGGTGGCCGTGGGGGCGGAGGTGCTGCTCAAGTGCATCGTCACGGCCAACCCCCAGCCAGAAGGTGAGCGACCCCGCGGCTCGGGAGCATGACGGGCTCTGGCACAGCCACCCCCCGGCGTGTCCTTGTCCCTTGGGGCCACCCGAGCTGGGTGGCTTGGGGTTGGCAGAGCTGTGTCTGTGCTCCTCAGGGGGATGCTGTGCCCACCTTGGGAACATCCCCAGGCAGAAAAACAAAGGGCTGGGGCACCGCATGCCAGGGCGGGGTGCGGAGGGCAGGGTGAGGGCGATCCCCCTGCATGGGGCTGGGCTGTGGGGAGAGAGGGAGAAGGCAGCAGGCACGGCACAGCCAGCAGAGACAGGGAACGAGCTAAGTGGCTCTGGTTCCCTCCTCCATCCTCCACTGGAGGGCAGGAGGATGCCAGGAACCAGAGAGGGGCCAGCCCTGCTCTCACCAGGGGCCTTGGGGATGTGGGGCAAAGGCATCCCCAGGCCGGGCAGGGATGAGGGGGTCAGCGGGGGGCTCTCGTGCCCCGGGACGGTCCGGAGTGACCCCGCGTGTGCCCGCAGTGTCCTGGAGGAAGGACGGGGTGCCGCTGCGGAGCAGCACGGCGCGGCCCATCAAGGCGGAGGGTGAGCGGCACACCTTGCTGGTGCGCAGCGCGCGGGTGGCCGACGCCGGGCTCTACACGGTGACGGCGAGCAACGAGGTGGGCGCCACGTGCTGCAGTGCCATCCTCAGCGTGCGGCCCGGTGAGTGCCGGCGGCCGGCCCGGAGGCAGCGGGGGACGGTGGGAGGGCGGGCGGCAGGCAGGCAGGCGGGCAGGCGGGCAGGCGGGCAGGCAGGCAGGCTGGCTGCCAGCTCGGCCGCTGCTGTCGCTGGGAAGAAACCGGCTTCCTTACCCTACAAGGCTCGGTCTGAACCAAAGCAGCTGACGCGCTGCCGGGATCCTGCCGTGGGGGGAGCGGGGTCAGGCTCTGAGCATCCCTGGGCGCCCAGCAAGCAGCCCGGCGGCTGGACGCCCCCCCAGCCCCCAGCCCGCCCCAACAAGCCTGCCCCGGCTGCGGGGACACCCCGGCTTGCCATTTGTGGGGTCACCCTTTCCTCCCACCCCAGGGGACGCCCGGCGCACCCCGCACCCCTCCACCCGCGGACACGCTTCCCACGCATCCCCAGGGCTCTCCCCGCCCCATATCCCCCGGCGGGAGCGCGCAGAGCCCCCCCGGCTGCCCCGGGGGCCGGCGGAGCCCCGTGCGCCCCGGTGCCGCGCCCTGCGCCCCGGAGCCCCCTGCCCGCCGCCGGGGCTTCGCGCCCCTGCCCCCGGGAGGGAAGGGTCCGGCAGCCCCCGGCCCGGCTCTGAGCCCTCCCCCGCGCTGCTGGCCCAGCCCCGGGGGCCGGGCGGTGGCGGCAGCGGGCCCGGGGCGGCGCTCGGCCGGGGAGGGCGCAGCGGCTCCGGGCTGGACGCGCGCCCGGCGCCGCAGCGGCCCCGGTCCCGGCAACGGCGGCGGCCGTTCCGCGGTGCGCTTCGCTCCGGCTCGGGGCGGGGGTCGCCGGGGTCGCCCCCCCTCCGTCCCCATCCCCCGGTGAGTGCGGGGGGCACCGGGGGGCTGCGGGCGGAGGGGCGGCGGGGCGCCCGGCGCCGCCTGGGGGGGCACGGGGAGGGACCCGGGGGGTGCCCCCCCCTCATCCCCCAGCTGTCCGCCCTGCTGCTGCCCGGGGGCACCGCGGGGGCCGGGGGGGGGGCGAGACCTCCCCGTGCGCCGGGCAGCCCGCCCGCCTCCCCGCTTGGGCAGCGCCGTAAGGGGATCCGCTGCTGGCTGGGGGGGGCACGGGGAGGAATGGAGCACCCGGGCTGGAGGGGGGCCAGCCCCCCCACCTCGGGCAGGGCTCCGCACGCTCACCCCCGGCCGCTCGCACCCAGCTCCGCGCGCATCTCGCCCCCCTCCCCGCTTTTCCTCCCCTCTCCGTGGCCCCAGGGTCCCCCTGCCACCCGCGGGGGCTCGCTGCGGTGCCGGGTGCGGGCCCCCCAGGCCGGGCTGGGAGGGGAGCGCAGCTGCAATGTCACCTTCAGCCCTCCGCCGGCTCGGGGCAGGGGCAGCCATTCCGGGAATCCGGGCGGCTTAAGGATGGGAGCGTGGCCTGCTGCGTAAGAGCCACTTGAGCCCTGCTGTCGCCTTGCGGGATATCGCGTCCCCTTATCGGCCCCGTGGCATGCTTCGCACCCCCTCCCCCTGCACGGCCTGGCACCCCTTCGCTGCCGGCCGCTGTGCCTCTGCCCCATGGGATGCGCAGTGGGGTGGGTGTCCCCGGGCACCCCGGGAGCGCAGGGTGGTGGGGAGGGGGCTCCGAGCCCCCTGCCCGGCTCTGGCTGCTGCCAGCTCCTTACCCGGCCTCTCCTGCGCTAGCCCCCGCTGTGGAGCGGCATGGGAACCTGGCCCCCCCCCTGGGCCAGGCCAGCCCCATCACGTCGGACGAGGAGTACCTGAGCCCGCTGGAGGAGTTCCCCGAGGCCGGGACGCCCCAGCACCGACCGGCCATGAAGCTGCAGCCTCGAGCGGAGCACGGGGCTGCCCACGGCTCCCCGGAGAGCAGCTTCAAGGCTGCGCCCACCTTTGAGGTGAGCTGGCAGAGGGGGAGCCGTGACCTGTGGCCGCAGCCCTGAGGGGCTGCCCTCGTTTTGGGGGACGCGTGGCCCTGGGGTGGCTGCCCCCTGACCCCTGCTCCCCCAGGTGGCTCTGTCGGACCAGTCGGTGCTGGAGGGGCAGGATGTCAGCATGAGCGTCCGTGTCCGCGGGGAGCCCAAGCCCATCATTTACTGGTGAGTCCGGTGCTCGCTGGGTCGCAGCAGGACAGGGAAGGAGGGGACGGGCACGGGGAGGGACCTCCCCATTTGGGGTCTGCCGGCTTGGAGCGGCACCAAGGCGCAGAGCTCTGCTTCTGAGGGGGTTGGGGTAGAGGAGAGGGGGCTTGCTGCGGGGCCGGGCGTGACCGTGCTGCTCCCCTCGTGTCCCCGGGCAGGCTGCGGAACCGGCAGCCGGTGAAGTACGGCCGGCGGCACCACGCGGAGGAGGCGGAGGGGGCGCGGGGGCTCTTCACGCTGCACATCCTGGCGGCCGAGCGCACCGACACCGGCTTCTACACCTGCAAGGCTGTCAACGAGTACGGCACCAAGCAGTGCGAGGCCAAGCTGGAGGTCAGAGGTAAAGCTCCCTGAGCGCGCCCCCATGGGACTGGCCGGCTCCGGCACCCTGCATGAGCTGGGCGGGGAAGGGGCCGCTGCAGACCCCTTCTCGGCAGTGCTGCTTCTCACCCCTTCCTGCCCCAGAGCAGGAAGGGCCCAGCAGGGCCGTGGACCTGCATGCCTGGCCCTGCAGAAGGTGGCAGGGAGGGGACACGGAGCAGCCGTGGCTTGGCCGTCCCCGCAGCAGGAGGCAGGCTGTCCCCCTGCCCCAGCCAGACGTGCGGCCCCACAGCATGGGTCCCGCTGCCCAGCTGTGCCAGGGGTCCCCGGCCTGACCCAGAGCCTGCTGCTCCCCCAGCCCAGCTTCACCCTACATCCCCCTGACCCCATAGGCACCCGTGCTGGGGCCGGGTGCTGGCTCTGGCTGTGCAGGGAGGGCTTATGCCCTCGGTGGTCCTGCAGGGGACATCTCCCCCCAGCACACCCACAGCTCCCTCCCTCCCTGCCTGCAAGCTGTGCCCAGCCAGCGGGCAGCTTGGAGAGGTCTCCTCCCTGCTTCTTCCCAGCTCAGAGCAGGTCCCACATTAGCCCGGGTGCCCGGGGCTGGGCTGTGCCTCCCCAGCCCTGCTGTGGGCTCAGCATCCCCCTAGGTCCCCCGAAACGCGCGCGCAAACGGGGCGGGTGGCTGGGGACCACGTGCCAGGAAGGAAGGAGCCCGCGGGGACGAGCGATGCTGCCTCCTTTCTCTTGCCCTTTGCTTTGTGTGCCCTGCTCCCCCCAGCCCTCCCTGCTGACGGCTGCCTGAGCCCCCCGGGCTGTCCCCCCCTGCCCCAGCCTTCGCTGCACCGCTTGCGTCCTGCCAGACCCCGCTCCAGCCTCCGGCACAGCGCAGCGGCACGGGGGCGGCCGCGGGAGCTGGGCACGTGCCCGATGGACGGACGGGCACCGGGCTCAGCGTGGCCCACGTCTGTGCCCCGGGGCACGCGGTGCTGCGTGCCGGCGTGCGCTCACACCCCCCGCGCGTGCACGCCCCTCGTGTGCGCGCCGTCCCCGTCCCCGCCGCACTAACCCTTCCGCTTGCTGACTGCGGTTTTTGTCTGTACGCAGGGGGAGTACGATAAGGGGGTGCATCTCTCAGAGCCGCGGCCGCGGGGCTCTTAGTTGGACACCTCTTAGGCAGTGGACCTCACCTTGTGTTATTACCTTCTGCTCCATCCGCCGCCTCGTCCTGGACGCACCGCGGGGACGCGCGGGCCCTCGACGGCGGGCGCGGGCGCGTCGGGTGGCCGGGGGAGGCAGCACCGAGGCCGGGGGGAGCGGGGGGAGGACGGCGGGGTGGCGCCAGGCACCCCCTCAGCCGGGCCAGGGCGGCCGCACGGTGCTGTCTTGTCTCTCGCTCCGTCCGTCTGTCCGTGTCTGTGTGTCCTGCTGCTCCTCTCCTCGCCGCCCAGGGGACGGGGAGCGGGGAGCCCGGCCCCGCCGTTGGCTCAGCTTCCATAGGGAAGGGGACGCGGCGCGGTGGCGGCTCCGCAGAGGTCACCTGGGAGCGTGGGGGACGAGGGACACGGGGACCCCTGTGCTGGGGCGGGGGCTGGTGGCACAGAAGTCCCTCGCAGCCCGGCCGCGTCCCCGGGGTCCGCCCGGCTCCTGGCCGCAGAGGCAGCCCCAGCTTGGGTCTCTTCTCCCCGGGGGGGGGGCTCGGTGGGGGGTGGGCTGCGAGGCCGTGACCCTTTTTGTAGCTCTAATAAAATCTGTTTGGTAAAGCGCTGTGTGGTGTGTTCCTGGCACGGACACCTCCCCTCACCCCCACACCCCCGGCCCCCCGCCCCGGCTCAGCTCCGCTTTCCACATCTCGCCCCCACCTCCTCCCCGCTGCACCCCCTGCCTGCGCCCTGCGCCCTCGCCCTTGGCGCCGGGCCCCCTCCCCGCATGCCCCTGCCCCGCACGGCCCCCTCCCCGCCACCTCCCATGGTTGCTTTTCAGTTGCTGAGACGCGTCTCTCTCTCTCTCTCTCTCTTTCTCTCTCTTTCTCCCCCCTTCCCGGGCAGCTCGCCCCGAGTGCCAGTCCCTGGCCGTGGTGGTTCCCCTGCAGGACGTGGTGGTCGGGGCGGGGGAGCTGGCGCTCTTTGAGTGCCTGGTGGCTGGCCCGCCAGACATGGACGTGGACTGGTTGTCGCGGGGCCGGCTGCTCCAGCCCGCCCTGCTCAAATGCAAGATGCACTTTGACGGGCGCAAGTGCAAGCTGCTGCTCACCTCCGTGCACGAGGACGACAGCGGCGTCTACACCTGCAAGCTCAGCACGGCCAAAGGTAAGCGGCGGGCACCGGGGGTCTCACCTGGGGGACGGCCCCGGCGTGGTGGTCGATGAGGCTGGCACCCCCGGGGTTTGGGGCTTCAGGGTCCCCCCAGCGTGGCTGTGAGTGCTGGAGGGGTGTGGGGATAAGAGAGGGATGTCTGCCCCCTGTAGCTGGTGTGTGCCGCTCCCTGTGGGAGCTCCGGTACCCAGGGAGCTGTGTTTGCACCGCAGCTGTGCCACACACCCCGAGCTGCCTGCCTTCAGCCCAGCTGTTCTCAGCCCAGCTGGCTCCAGAGCCCCCGTGCGCCCAGCTCTGGTTACCAGCGTGTCCCTGCTGGCCTGGCAGGGGCAATGGGCAGGGAGCAGGGCAGCTGCCCTCTCCCCACAAGCTGGCAGCTGCGGAGGGGCAGCAGGATCCAGCCTGCTGCATGCTGCCCTGTGCCTCCGACATCCCTGTGTGCCCTTCATCGGGCAGGGACATCCCTGTCCCGTTCCTCTCCTGGGGTGGCCGAAGGTCAGTGCCAAGCGGTCCCTGCAACAACCTGGAGCACTGCACCTGCACCAAGCCCCATGGCACCGTGCTGGCACTGCCTGCTTCAGCGTCACCGCCCTGTCCCCAGGGCTGCGCCCCCCTGCCCAGGGGTGGGCAGGGCACCCTCCCACCCCCCTGCATCCCCAGCATCTCTCTTGTTCAAGGGGCAGGAAGAGGCACCCCCGTGCCAGCAGAGCACCATCCCTGTGCATGGGCACCTTGCACGGGCACCCCATGGCACCCTGGGGTGACACCCCCGGTGCGTGGCTGTCCCCCCCCCGCCCAGCCGGGGCCCAGCCCTGCCCGCTGTCCTTGCAGACGAGCTGACGTGCAGCGCCCGGCTGACGGTGAAGCCCTCGGTGCAGCCGCTCTTCACCCGCAAGCTGGAGGACGTGGACGTGGTGGAAGGGCGGACGGCGCGCTTCGACTGCATGGTCAGCGGGACGCCCCCGCCGACCGTCACCTGGACCCACTTCGGTAACCCCCACACCCACGGCCCCTTGGAGACCCCATGGCACATGGTTGGGGATGCTGAGGGCTGTCTCGCCACGCAGGCCAGCCGGTGCAGGAAGGGGAGAACGTGCGGATCCAGCGGGACGGGGGGCTGCACTCCCTGGTCATCGTGCACGTGGGCAGTGAGGACGAGGGGCACTACGTGGTGACCGCCAGGAACGCCCACGGCCACGTGGAGTGCTCCGCCGAGCTCTACGTGGAGGAGCCACGGCCGTCTGCTGCCTCCCAGATGTAAGACGGGTGTCCCCCTGCTTGCTGCCCCCTGGGATTTTTGGGGGGTCCCTCCCCTGGGGCCGGGCTCCCGTGGTGAGCATGTGTGGGTGGTCGCAGCTCCAAGCTGGAGAAGATGCCGTCCATCCCGGAGGAACCGGAGCAGGCGGAGACGGAGGCGGAGTGCTTCACCATGCCCGACTTCCTGAAACCTCTGCACAACCTGGAGGTGGTGGAGTCGAAGGAGGCGGTGCTGGAGTGCCAGGTGGCCGGGCTGCCCTACCCCTCCATCACCTGGTTCCACAACGGCACCCGCATCGACAGCACGGACGACCGCAAGATGATGCAGTGTAGGGCCCCCCACCCTCCCCGCGGCACTGGGGGCTCTGGGAGGGGAGCTCGGCACCGTGCTGCTGACGGGCTCTTTCCTCTGTCCCCCCAGACAAGGACATCCATCGCCTGGTGTTCACGGCCGTCAGCCACGCGCACGCTGGCGTCTACAAAAGCGTCATTGCCAACAAAGTGGGGAAGGCCACGTGCTATGCGCACCTCTACGTCACGGGTAGGTGACAGGTGGGGCTTGGTGTCCCCGCAGCACAGTGCTGGGGTGGCAGGGGACGGCACCACAGGGAAGTTCAGCTGGTGGGGAGTGCGGGGCTCACACCTCTGCCCACCTCTCCCATGCAGACGTGGTGCCCACGCCGCCCGACGGGCCCCCCACGGTGGCCTTGGTGACCGGCCGGGCCATCACGCTGACGTGGAACAAGCCCAAGTGGCTGGACACTGCCATAGGTGAGGGGGCTGGGGGTGGGCAGCAGCCTGGTGGGGTGCCGGGGGCTCCGTGCTGACCCTGTCCCCACGCAGACCCCAGCTCGGTGACCTACGTGGTGCAAATGCAAGTGCTGGGCACGACGCAGTGGGTGGTGCTGGTGAGCGGCGTGCGGGACACCACCTACACGGTGCACGGGCTCACCAAGGGGGCCCAGTACCTCTTCCGCGTCATCACCGCCACCCCCAAGACCAACAGCAAGCCCTCCCCGCTCGTGGGGCCCGTGCAGCTCCTGGATCGGGGTGAGAGGGGCAGCGGGGCGAGGGAGGGGTGCTGGGGTGGGACCTGGGGGGTCTGCGTGCCCGGCGGCGTGGCGAGCTGCCCGGGGCTGGGCGACGCGCGGCACAGAGGTGGTGGTGACGATGTGCGTGGCAGGTCCCTACCTGGAGGAGGCCCCGGTCATCCTGGACAAGCCAGACGTGGTGTACGTGGTGGAGGGCCAGCCGGCCTCCGTCACCATCACCATCAACCACGTGGAGGCCACCGTCACCTGGAGGAGGTAGGTGGGACGCGGCGCGGTGCCCCACGCTCGGCCTCACCCCTGGGGCCGGGCACGCACCCGAGGGCGACGTGCAGAGCTCCTGGGGTGGCCACAGGCTGACGGCGTGTGCCCACAGGGGCGGGCAGGTGCTGGGGGAGCAGGACGGCACGTGCGAGGTGACGATGCCGGATGACGACCAGCACTGCCTGCGGCTGCTGCGCGTGGGCCGGGGGGCCGCGGGGCCGCTGGCCTGCGAGGTGAGCAACCGCCACGGCTCTGCCCGCTGCACCCTCCGCCTCCGCCTCGCAGGTAGGTGCCCCTGCGCCGGGGGGCTGTGCCCCTCTGCCATGGGGGGCATCGCCCTACGGTGCCCCGAGGCCGTGTGCCGTGGGGGTGGCGTGGCCCCACGGGGCGGCACTGCCCCCACGGTGCGCCGGGGCTGTGTGCCATGGGGGCACTGCCCCACAGCACGGCGTTGCTCATCCGTGCGCCCTACGTGTATGTCACCCTGTAGGGCTGAAGGCCCTCAAACCGTGGCACCTACCTTTGGTACTGCCTGGTAGTGCTGCCTGGTGTCCTGCTCCTCTGTCTGACTTGGGCGGAGGTGTCCTGTGTGCCCCATGAGTGTGTGCGGGGGGTGGCACTGCGCCGTGGGTGGCACTGTGCCGTAGGTGGCACTGCCCCATCGCGCCCCTTGGCCACGTGCCATGGGTGGCACTGCTGCAGGGTGCCCCATAACCACATGTAATGAGGTGGCGCTGCCCCTGGTACCCCACACCCATGTGTAACGGGGAGATGCAGCCCCACTCTGCCCCATGCCTGCTGAGTGGCACTGCCCCAAGGTGCCCTGTTCCCATCGCGTTGTCCCAGCCCTGCGGCACTCCACGTCCCCGTGCCATGGGCTGGCACTTGCTCTCAGTGCCCCCCAGCTCCCCGTGCCCGCGGCAGGGGGGTGGCAGTGCCCCATGGTGCCCCACGCCCCATTTCTTGGCAGAGGCGCCGCGCTTTGAGTCCATCATGGAGGACATCGATGCTCAGGAAGGGGAGACGCCGCGCTTCGCCGTGGTGGTGGAGGGGAAGCCGCTGCCGGACATCATGTGGTACAAGGTGGGGTGGGACCCACCACCTCCCCCTGACCCCCAGACCCACGCTCCCTGCTCCCCTCCGCTGCCTCGGGGTCCCCGCACTGGGGCTTTGGCTTTGTGCCACCCCAAGTGGTGCAGGGTGCTGCATCCGTGCCGGTGTGGGGAGCTGGTGGGGGGCGGCAGGAGCCCCCCTGATGCCCACCGTGCCCCCAGGACGGGGAGCTGCTGGAGGAGAGCAGCCACCTGAGCTTCGTCTACGAGGACAACGAGTGCTCCCTGGTGGTGCTGGGCGCCGCCGAGCCCGACAGCGGGGTCTACACCTGCACAGCCAGGAACCTGGCCGGGGAGGTGTCCTGCAAGGCGGAGCTGGTGGTGCGCTCAGGTACGGCCACCTGGCTCCCACCCTGCATGGCCCCACGGGGCAGCCCCCAGCCCCCTGATCGCCGCCCCCCAGCCCCTCTCCTTCCCCCCAGCCCAGCCCGCGGCCGATGCCAGCATGGAGGAGGATGCGCTGCACAAGGCGCGGCGCCTGACCGACTACTACGATGTGCACGAGGAGATCGGGAGGTACAGGGCCACCAGGTCCCCTAAGGGCGGTCCTGGTCCTCCTGGGGCAGCTCCCTGCAGACCCCAGTGCCTGCGGGGACGGGGGTGCCTCCAGCTGCCCCGCCAGCCCCTTTCCATCCCTCCCCATGTCGCAGGGGGGCTTTCTCCTACCTGCGGAGGGTGACGGAGAAGAGCAGCCGGCTGGACTTCGCCGCCAAGTTCGTCCCCGGCAGGACCAAGGCCAAGCAGTCGGCACGCCGGGAGCTGCACATCCTCTCGCAGCTGGACCACGAGCGCATCGTCTTCTTCCACGACGCCTTTGAGAAGAAGAACGCCGTCATCATGGTGATGGAGCTGTATCCTCTGGGACTGCGTGGCCGGGGGGATGCGGGTGGGCAGGGTGGGTGCGTGGCAGCGGGGTGCCGAGGGGGGCACGGCGTTCCTGTGCTCCTTGACCAGCTCCCAGCTGTGCCGAGGACGAGCTGCTGGACAGGATGGCGAGGAAGCCCTCGGTGTGCGAGTCCGAGGTGGGTGAGCCCTGGCAGGGCAAAGCCATGGGGTGGAGAGGGTGGCGGGGGACATGGGGGGCTGTCCCCGCCCAGGGACATTGCGCCATGCCCAAAGGGAGGTGACAGCCCTCTCCGTCCCCTGCCTGGTCCCACGAGGGGCTGAGGGACCGTGATGGTCCCCTGGGTGCCATCCCCACCCCGCCTCTGCTCTGGCAGGTCCGCTCCTACATGCGGCAGATCCTGGAGGGGATCTGCTACCTGCACCAGCACCACGTGCTGCACCTGGACATCAAAGTGAGTGCTCTCCCCACGGCCCCCAGCTCGGGGGGCAGCCCCCGTGTCCTGCCCTGCCCCTTCCCGCCCCGGGAGCCTCCCGCCAAGCTCCCAGCCGCCCCGCATGTCCTGTAGCCAGAAAACCTCCTGATGGCGGATTCGAGCAGCGAGCAGGTGCGCATCTGCGACTTCGGCAACGCGCAGGAGCTGACGCCCGACGAGCCGCAGTACTGCAAGTACGGCACCCCCGAGTTCGTGGGCCCCGAGATCGTCAACCAGAGCCCCGTCTCCAGCGTCACCGACATCTGGTAAGGGCAGCCCCCTGCCAGGCTGCACCCCGGCATCCCCGCTGTGCCGGGGGGCTCGTGCTGTGCAGTGACCCCCCTCTCCTCTCCGCAGGCCTGTGGGGGTCATCGCCTACCTGTGGTAAGTGCCTGGCTGTGGCCCCATGTAAGAGACCCCATTTCTGCCCCGTTTCCAGCTGGGGCCACGCTTGCCTCCTCCCCAGCTGCTCCTGCCCCATGGCACTGGGGCTGGGGTCTGTCCCTCGGTCCCCAGGGCTGGCCATGTGGCTCCCCCGTGTCCCGGTGACCGTGTCCCCTCCTTGCAGCCTCACGGGGATCTCCCCCTTCGTGGGCGAGAATGACAAGACGACGCTGATGAACATCCGCAACTACAACGTGGCCTTCGAGGAGAGGATGTTCCAGGGGCTCACCCGGGAGGCCAAGGGCTTTGTCATCAAAGTGCTGGTCAACGACAGGCTGTGAGTGCCACGGGGTCCTCCTGGGGGCACGGCACCGGCTGTGTGCCCCCTACCCGTGTTCCTGGGTGGTGGCGGGTGCTTGGGGCTTCAGGACACCCCAGATGGGTCCTGCTGGGGATGGACAAAGTCCCTGTGTCCCTGCTGAAGGTGATGCCCTCCCTCTCCACCCTGCCGCCCCATGGCATGAGCCTGGTGCTCCAGGGAAGGTGCTGGTGGTGGGTGCACAGCTGGATACAGGCAGGCTGGGCGCACGGCTCTGCACCCCAAGGTGCTGGGGTGAGGGGCAGCAGGGGACACCAAAACACCCTGGGCAGGGCGGCCCTCATTTGGTGGTGCTGCTTCACAGGAGACCCAACGCGGAGCAGACCCTGGAGCACCCCTGGTTCAAGGTGAGTCCAGGCAGGGAGCAGCACCGGGGGGCAGCAGGGTCCCTCAGGGCTCAGTGAGGGGTCCGTGTGACGCTGCTGTCCCCTCTCCCCGCAGACGCTGGCCAAGGGGAAGGTCATCAGCACCGACCACCTGAAGCTCTTCCTCTCCCGTCGGAAATGGCAGGTGAAGGCAGGGGCTGGGGCGGGGGGCTGTGCGCCGGGCTGTAGGGTGCCGTGCCGCCCAGCGGGGCCTGATCCAGCCCTGTCCCCGTGCTGCAGCGCTCGCAGATCAGCTACAAGTGCAACATGGTGCTGCGTCCCATCCCGGAGCTGCTGGAGGACACCTCCAACCACCTCTCCATCGCCGTGCCGCGGCACCTCAAGGAGTCCCCGGCGCTGTCGTCCTCCTCGGACTCGGACGACCTGGACGAGCTGCCCTTCATCCCCATGCCGCACCAGGTGGAGTTCTCCGGCTCCCGCATGTCCCTCAACGAGATCCCCACGGACGACGAGGCGCCGGGGCCGCCCGAGGGCCCGAGGCAGGAGGTGGCCGTGCCAGGCGACGGCTCCGCCATGGAGTGGCAGAGCGAGGGCACGGGGAAGCCCGGGGTGGCCCTGGGGAAGAGGCCGAGGGCTGCAGGGCCACGGCGGCCGTGCGCGGAGGCAGAGGCACCCGGCTCCTCCGACGAGGAAGCCCCCGAGGCCCAGAAGCGGACGGAGTACCCCCGCAAGGCCATGAGGAAGGGCTCCAGCCTGGAGTCCCCGGAGAGCGCCCGCAGGGGCGAGCTGAAGCGGGGCAGCTCGGCCGACAGCGCCCTGCTGCTGGGGCAGCCCCCGGGGGCCGAGGAGGGGGCTGAGGTGGGCCGGGAGCCCCGCCGAGCCCTGGCCAAGGCGGCCTCCATGGAGCTGCCGCGGCGCCGGGGGGGCGAGGAGGAGCACGCCCAGCGCCTGGAGCTGATGCGCCAGCGCCTGCTGCGGGGCGGCCCCGCCGATGGCAAGGTCAGCGGCTTGCGGGGTCCCCTCCTGGAGACGCTGGGGGTCAGCCCCGACAAGAAGGGGCTGCGGCCGCCCCGCATGGAGCAGCTGGCGCCGGCGGGGCCGCGGCTGGTGAGGGCAGCCTCCAGCGAGGCCGCCTCGTCACAGCATCTGCCTGCGGAGCGCGTCCTGCAGAAGAGCAGCTCCTTCAGCCAGGGTGATGCTGAGCCCGTCGTCCGGCACCGCCGCTCCGGCGCGCCCCTGGAGATCCCGGTGGCCCACGCGGAGGCCCAGCGTCTCAAGGAGTCCCCGTCGCTCTCGGCGCTCTCTGACGCCCGGCCCCAGGCACCGGAGGCCACCTTACCCCGGCCCCCCGCAGCCAAGGCTGCCCAAGAGAAGAGGCGAGTCCCCGAGGAGCGGGGCCAGCCCCCTGCCAAAGCATCCACCACCGCTGCAGGGAAGAAGCCGGCAACTGCGGGGCAGGAGGAGAAGGCGACCACCAAGGCTGAAGCCACCAGAGCCGGTGGGGAGGGGGCTGCCAGGGCGAGAGCAGCCACCCCAAAGCAGCCCACAGGCCCTGGCACCCGGGCCCCCAAGGCGTCCTCCTACGCCGAGGTCATGCAAGCCATGGGAGCCACACGGGGTAGGGAGGCGGCCACCGAGGAGACCCCGCAGCCCCCAGCTGCTGCCCCTGCCCCTGCCCCTGCCCCTGCCCCTGCTGAGCCCCCCGCGCCAGCACCAGCGGAGAAGAAGGAGCCGAAGGCCAGCGGCTCCTCCAGCTCCCTGCTCATCGAGGACATCGACTCGGAGGAGGTGTTCGAGGCCAAGTTCAAGCGGAGCCGCGAGTCGTCGCTCAGCCGCGGGCTGAAGCTCCTCACCCGCTCGCGCTCCGAGGACCGGCACTTGGCCAGCCCCGCGGCGCACGACGAGGGCATCTACCGGCCCACCCCAGCTGGCGTGCCCCTGGAGCTGCGCAGGAGCCAGCCCGATGGCTTGGCGGAGAAATCCCAGCCCGGCGGCTTGGCGGCAAAGTCCAAGTCGGTGCAGGACCTGCACGAGGTGCAGAAGG
Source organism: Anas acuta (assembly GCF_963932015.1). Lineage (NCBI taxonomy): Eukaryota > Metazoa > Chordata > Aves > Anseriformes > Anatidae > Anas > Anas acuta. The sequence goes on from NC_088984.1 coordinate 16,578,410, forward strand.
ACAGCGGCTTCCTCCGCAGGATGTCCGTGCTCCTCAAGCGCACGCCGCCTGCCGAGAGGAGGAAGAGCAAAGGGGAGGAAGGGGGCGGCGAGACCCCGACCCGCGGGCGCCGCTTCTCCTGGAGCCTGGGCCTGGGCAGCTCCAAGGAGCGCAGGGACTCGGAGAGCCTCCGCTCGGAGCCGGGGGCCGGCGGGGAGAGCGAGTCGCCGGTGGTGGCGGTGCGCAGGAAGATCAGCGCCACCATGGAGCGCGTGTCCTCGCGGCTCCGCAGCCTGTCGGACGAGCGGCCGGAGGACGAGGAGCCAGGGGAGCCCGGGCAGCGGCGGCCCTCCCTGCTGCGCCGCTCCATTTCCGAGGGCGACAGCCTGCGGAGGGTGGGCGTCGTGGCGCAGGACCAGGTGGGCCCCCCCCCGGCACCGGCACCCTCCTCCGAGTCCCTGCGCTCGGAGGGCAGCACCCGCTCCTCCGCCTCCAACAAAGGTGAGCTGGGGGACGATGGCACCGCCGGGGGGGCCGGGGCTGTCCCCAAGCCACCTCCTGAGGCACCCCCTGTCCTCATCCCTGCAGGCGAGGGGCAGAAGCGGTCGCGCTGGGAGCGCTGGGGGCTGTCCCGGGCTAAGAAGGAGAAGATGTCCTCGCAGCCCAGCATCCCCTCCAGCCTGCTGCGGGAGGAGGGCTCGGCGGCCGGCCGGCAGCACGCACCCAGCGAGTCGGGTAGGCACGGCCGGGGCGCAGGGTGTGGGGGGCTCCCCGCTGGCACCCCACGGTCCTTACCCTGTACCCCCGCCCCGCAGACTTCCCCCCCGTTTTCCACATCAAGCTGAAGGACCAGGTGCTGCTGGAGGGCGATGCGCTCACCCTCTGCTGCCTGCCCGCCGGCAGCCCGACCCCCAGGATCATCTGGATGAAAGGTGGGGGGCTGCTGCCGGGGCTGCTGGGCCACTGGGTGCCGGGGGGGCCGCGGTGGCATCGCTCTCCTCTGCTCCCCTGGCAGACAAGCGCTCGCTGCAGCCGGACAGCGCGCTGAACATCGTCTCCTGCAAGGACGGCCGCCAGATGCTCACCATCGCCAAGGTGTCCAGGAAGGATGCGGGGCTGTATGAGTGCGCAGCCGCCAACACCCTGGGCACAGCCATCAGCTCCTGCACGCTGGCGGTGGCACGTAAGGATGTGGGGGGGGACCTCGGGGGACAGGGCATGCACCAGGCACTGGGGATCGCCTGCTGGGGGCTGGCTCTGGCAGGAGGAACACGCTTGGGCACTGCTGCTCGCCTGGTGGCACAGCCCCGGGGCTGGGGACGCACCGGGGCAGGGCACTCGGTCTCTGCTCTCCACCTGGGGCTTTCGAGGGGGCCACGCTGCTGTTGCACAGGCGTCTCCCCGTGGGTCCCAGCCTGCCCTGTCTGTCCCCCGGCAGGGCTCCCCGGGCGGCCGGGCACCCCGGAGATCGCCCAGAAGTACAAGAACACGGTGCTGGTGCTGTGGAAGCCCGCAGAGAGCAAAGCCCCCTGCACCTACACGCTGGAGCGCCGGCTGGAGGGTACGTGGCCAGTAAAAGAGTGGCCACACGCTGCTTGGGGACACCCCCTGGCTGGGCTACAAGCCTTGCCCTTGCATGGATGGGTGCTGGGGGCCTGGGGAAGTGTCCTGGGGGGGGACAGGAGGCTGCGCCCTGCCTCACCAGCTCCCTGAGCCTCACCGTGCCTCCGTGCCCGCAGGGGAGCACGAGTGGAAGCTGGTCAGCACCGGCATCACCGACTGCTACTTCAACGTGACGGAGCTGCCCCCTGGAAGCACCCCCAAATTTCGGGTGGCCTGTGTCAACAAGGCCGGGCAGGGGCCCTTCAGCACCCCGTCAGGCAAGGTGCACCTGGAGGCAGCAGGTGAGCAGAAGCCCCTCCATGGGGCAGCACCCACAGCGAGCTCAGGGATGTGGGGCTGCAGCCCCTGCTGCCTGCACCCCGCTCCTGGCTCACGGCTCCCCTTCCTCCCCGCAGATTCCCGAGCTGCCCCAGCCAAGGACGTCGCCGTCCCTGTCCCCGACAAGGTGGCCTCCAGCCGCTCGACCCAAACCCCCCAGGCACAGCTGGAGCCCCCTGCCGCGGGGCTGCCCCCCACCACGCCGCCCCGCAAGCACAAGGCAGCGCTGCAGCAGCCCGAGCGCCCACCGCAGGCTGGCGTCCCCGGGGGGCCGCGGCCAGACCCCGAGCTGCCGCCCAACATCACTGTCTGCGAGCCCCCAGAGCTGGTGTTCACCCCCCCTCGGACTGCCGCCGTGCCCCAGGCCAGCTCCCCTGCCCGGGGCTCCCCCACGGACACGTCCACCCCCGCCTCGCCCACCCAGGGCTCCCCCCAGCCCCGGGCACCCTCCCCATCCAAATCCTCCCTGGCTCCCCCGGCATCGACCACCTCCAACGCTGCTCCCCCCAGGAAGATGCCCCCCTACATGGTCACCTCCTTCGTCTCCATGCCCCCCGCCTCGCCCCCTGCCCAGGAGGCCCCCGCCTCTGCCCCATCCTCCAAGGAGCCCCCGGCTGACAGCGGGGCCCCCGACGGCACGGCGCTGCGGCAGGGCGTCCCCCAGAAGCCGTACACCTTCCTGGACGAGAAGGCGAGGTGAGGACGGGTGGGACGGGGTGCTGGGATGGGGTGACCCCAAAACATCCCGCCCGGGGGGCTGAGCATTGCCCGGTGCTGCAGGGGCCGCTTCGGGGTGATCCGGCTGTGCAAGGAGAACGCCACAGGGAAGCACTTCATAGCCAAGATCGTGCCCTACGAGGCGGAGAGGAAGCAGAGCGTGCTGCAGGAGTACGAGATCCTGAAGGCGCTGCACCACGAGCGCATCATGGCCCTGCACGAGGCGTACATCACCCCCCGCTACCTGGTGCTCATCTGCGAGAACTGCGCCGGCAAGGAAATCCTCTACAGCATCGTGGACAGGTCCCGGCGGGCGGGCAGGGGGGGGCACCGGGGTTTGGGGACCGGCGTGGGGACCCCGCTCACGTCCCCGAAACCCGCAGGTTTCGCTACTCGGAGGACGACGTGGTGAGCTACGTGCTGCAGCTGCTGCAGGGCCTCGAGTACCTGCACGGCCGCCGCATCGTGCACCTCGACATCAAGCCTGACAACGTCGTCGTCTCGGGCATGAACGCCCTCAAGATCATTGATTTCGGCAGCGCCCAGACCTACAACCCCCTGGTGCTGCGGCAGCTGGGCCGGCGCGTGGGCACGCTGGAGTACATGTGTGAGTGGGGCAGGGGGACGGGGCGCAGCCCGGGGGGCTTTGGGGAGGCTGGGGGGTCTTTGGGGAGCTGGGGGTGCCTGTTTTTTTTTTTTTTTATTTTTAGGGTTTCTGGGCTCTGTTGGGGTATGGGGGTGCTTGAGGGCGGAAGGGGGGGTGCTGGGGGTGCTGTGGGTAGGGGGTGCTGGGCTGGCCCCCCCATACACGTGCCAGATTTGTTCCCTTGCAGCACCAGAGGTGGTGAAGGGCGACCCGGTGGGCTCTGCTGCGGATGTCTGGGGTGTCGGCGTCCTCACCTACATCATGTAAGAGAAGGGCTGCATCAGGGCTCGGTGCCACGGGGGACACCGGGCTGGGGGGACACTGCAGCCCCGCAGACCCTCCCCAGCCGGACCCCCTATGGGGGTGTGTGGGTGCGGGGTGCCCTCCCTCGGCTGCACCCCGTCCCGTGCCACCTCCTCCCTCCCTCCCTCCCTCCCTCGCAGGCTGAGCGGGCGGTCGCCGTTCTTCGAGCTGGACCCCATCGAGACGGAGAACCGCATCCTGGCGGGGCGCTTTGACGCCTTCAAGCTGTACCCCAACGTCTCGCAGAGCGCTGCCCTCTTCATCCGCAAGGTCCTCACCGTCCACCCCTGGTGAGTGCCTGCTGCTGGAGAGGGCTGGGACCCCCTGGGGCTGTGGCTGGAGCGCTGGCATTCGGTTTTGGGATGCTGTGGGGCACCGAGGTGGTGGTGGGCACCCCGTGGCCCCTGACCGTGCACCACCCCTGCTCCAGGAGCCGCCCCACGGTGAAGGACTGCTTCGCCAACGCCTGGCTCCAGGACGCCTACCTGATGAAGCTGCGCCGCCAGACCCTCACCTTCACCACCAACCGCCTGAAGGAGTTCCTGGTGGAGCACCAGCGGCGCCGTGGCGAGGCCGTCACCAAGCACAAGGTCTTACTCCGCTCCTACCAGGGCGGCCAGCCGCCGGGGCCGCAGTAGCCGCGAGGGGCGAGGAGCCAGAGGAACATTCCAGGGGCCGCGGGACGGGGCGGCCGAGGAGCCGGGAGGAGCCCACGGACCCCACGTGCCGGGGACGCTGGCGGGGCAGGACGGGAAGGGGACGGGGACAGGCGGCGACTCTTTAGGTGGAGACGACGGAGAGGGAAAATGGAGCCCCAGCGAGGGCCGGGCAGCGATGCCGGGATGGATGGATGGATGGAGAACGTGTCAGAGGGTTGGGGGAGGACACATGGGGACGGGATGCAGATGAGGAGCTCGGAGAGCCGCCAGCACGCCGGCCAGCCTGGGCCACGCAGTCGGTGGGGTCTGGCCCCACAACACGGGTCCTGCCGCAGCTCAGCCGCGTGCCTTACACCACAACCCGCGGCTCCCACCGGCCACAAGCACAGGGGGCGAGGGGCACAAGCCCCCCGGCACAGACTGAGGGTGCCCGGCAGTGCCCAAGGAGGGGGGCTGTGCGGAGAGGGGCCAGCCACCAGCACGGCCCTGTGGGGCTGCAGCCCGGGACCCACGCCGGTGCCTTCCCCGGGGCTGCGTGCCACCCCCGGCAGCCCCGTGCCACGCACACTCCTGCGCCTGCTCAGGCCCACGCTGCTCGTGCTCCCTGGGGGCACCCCGAGCGGGTGGAGATGCTCACCCACGCGCCTGCTCCTGCAAAGCCCCCCCGGCACCCCCTGCAGCACCTCCCGCCCCGCAATGCGCTCACGCACGGCCCCACACGTGCCTTGCTGAGCCACGCACCCCCTTGCACATGCGTGCCCTTGCACACGCACACGCGCCACCCGCACCGGGGCCGTGCGGGGTGCTCCGTGCTCCGCGCCCCTCCCTGCCCGGCCCCCCTTCGCCTCCCCTGGGTGCCCCGCTGCGGGTCGGGGGCAGCATTTGGGCACCGCCTTCCAGCTGCTGCTGTAGCGCTCGGGCTTTATTTATTGACCTGGGGGAGAAGGCTGCTGCCCCGGCTCTGCCCCCGTCCCCGCGCCTGCCCCCGCCTCTCTGCCGGGCTCCGGCGTCGCCACCGTCCCCGTGGCCTGGAGCAAGCGAGGTGCCAGAGCAGCAATAAAGGCCCTGAGCAGCCGGATCCTGGCTCCGTGGTGTTACTGGGGGGGTGAGGTGTGGGTGTGCGAGGTGTGAGGAGCGTGGGAGGCGGGGATGGGGTGGGCTGGGCTGAGGACAGGGGTAGAAACAGTGGTGAGGGGGGTGGCCCCATGCACCTGGCTGCACCCACAGCCCTGAGGCGTGCACGGTAACACACACGCGTGTGCAAGGGCACAGATAAAGCGATGCTCGTGCAAATGTGCGCGTGCAGCTGTGTACCTGGGTGTGTGTGCAAGCACAAGGGCTTGTGCCCAGGCACCACCCCATGCCCCAAGCACCATCCCATCCCCAGACGTGTGTTTGCACACCCACACCCACACCCGCATACGCGCGCGCGTTCCCGCCAAGCCGGGCGCGCCCTGCAGGCGTGGCGCGCCCCAAGCCCCGCCCACCCCCCTAAGCCCCGCCCCCCGCGGCGCGCCGGCGGGCTCCGGGTGACGCGGCCCGGCCACGTGTGCGGAAGCCCCGGGCGGCAGCGGGGGGGCCGGGCCGGGCAGTGCCGGGCCGCGATGCCGCTCAAGGCCGTGATCCTCATCGGGGGCCCGCAGAAGGGTGAGTGCCGGGGGGCTGCGGGGGGGTAGGGGCCCGGCCCGGCCCGGCCCCGCTGAGCGCCCTGCCCGGCCCTGCCCGCAGGCACCCGGTTCCGGCCGCTGTCGTTCGAGGTGCCCAAGCCGCTGTTCCCCGTGGCCGGGGTGCCCATGGTGCAGCACCACATCGAGGCGTGCGCCAGGGTACGGGGGGTGAAAGGGAAGGGGGGAGGCTCGGGAGGAAATGGGGGGTTCAGGGGGAAAGGGGGGAGCTGGGGGGTAAGGGGGTGTCAGGGGGAAAGGAGGGGGGCTGGGGAGAAATGAGGAGGTTGAAGGGAAAAGGGGAATGTTAGGGGAGTGGGAAGTGTTGGGAGAAATGGGGGGTCAGGGGGAAATAGGGGGGGTCAAGGGGAAAGTAGGAGGTTGGGGGAAAAGGGTGGTGTCAGGGAAAATGGGGGACCTGGGGGGTAAGGGAGGATCGGGGGGAAAGGGGAGGCTGGGGGAAAATTAGGAGTTTGGGGGGAAATTGGGGTTGTCGGGGGGAAATGTGGGACCCGGGGGGTGAGGGGGTGTCGGGTCCCAGCGCTGCCGTCCCCGCTGTGCCCAGGTGCCGGGCATGAAGGAGATCCTGCTGCTGGGCTTCTACCAGCCCCACGAGGCCCTCAGCCGCTTCCTGGTGGCGGCGCAGCAGGAGTTCAAGATCCCCATCAGGTGGGTGCCCACCTGCCCCGCTCCCTGCCGCCCCCCCGCCACCTTCCCCCTCTCAGCCCCTTCCCCTCGCCCCCCTGCCCGCAGGTACCTCCAGGAGTACGCGGCGCTGGGCACGGCGGGGGGCATCTACCACTTCCGAGACCAGATCCTGTCGGGGGGCACCGAGGCTTTCTTCGTGCTGAACGCGGACGTGTGCTCCGAGTTCCCCTTGCAGGAGATGCTGGGCTTCGGGCAGCGGCGCGGGGCCGCGCACGGCTTCGTCATCCTGGGCACCACGGTGAGCCGGGAGCGGGGCCGGGGCCGCACGGCTCTGCCCTGGGTGCAAACTCCAGCGCTCAGCCAGCCTCGCCCCGCAGGCCAACAGGACGCAGGCGCTGAACTACGGCTGCATCGTGGCCAACGCTGACACGCAGGAGGTGGGCGAGGGGCAGGGGGTGGGCGGGGGGGGCCGCGCGGTGCTGCGCCCCAGCCCTCACCTCTCCCCTTGCCAGGTGCAGCACTACGTGGAGAAGCCCAGCACGTTCGTCAGCGAGGTGATTAACTGCGGTGTCTACCTGTTCACGCCTGCCATCTTCCAGCACATCGGCGAGGTTTTCCAGCGGCAGCAGCAGGAGCTCGTGCTGTGAGAGCCCCCCCACCCCTGCCCCTGTCCTGCGTCCCTCCCACCCCCCGCTCCCCGGGGCTGCAGCGGCACGCTCATCCTCCATTCTTTCTCTATCTTCTCTCCTCCTCTGCCATCACTCACTTGTTTCCTGGTCCTGCACCAGCTGTCCTTACCTTGGGTAAGTCCGTCCTGTGCCGTCCTGTCCCTCTGTGCCTGCGCTGGCTGCTGCCTGTGCTGCCCTGTGCCCTGCGCCCTGCTTTCCTCCTGCTCCCGCTGCAGCCCTGCCAGGCTGCCCCCTCTGTGTGTCCTCCCGGCCAGCCTGAGGCTCCCCCTCTCCCTCCCTGTCCTCCCACCCCATCCTCATGCAGCGCTGTACAGGGGGCCGAGGGGGTGTTGAGCAGGGAGCGTCCTGCCTCCCCTCCATCCCTCTCACCCCGCAACCACCCCGCTGTGCAGCGAGGGCAGGACCCCGCACATTGGCTCCTACCCGGGCCAGGTGCAGCTCTTGCACCACCCGCTTCTGGCCCCGAGCTTGTTTTGGCTGGCAGAGCAACTCCAGCCCTGCCTCTGGGACAAAGTGCACGGCCAGGAAGGAGGCTGGGGGGAGCCCCGTGGCCAAGGAGCCCCTCGGTTTGGGGTGTTTGGGGTCCGTGGCCGGGGCGGGGGCTGACGGTGCTCTCGCCCGCAGAGAGGAGAGCTCCAACGGCTGGCAGCGCGCCGAGGTGATCCGGCTGGAGCAGGACGTCTTCACCGCGCTGGCCGGCAGGGGCAAGCTCTACGTCTACCAAACCGACGGCTTCTGGAGCCAGATCAAATCAGCCGGGTACGGGCGGGGGCTGCGTTTGGACCCCCCCCAGCCCCCAGGGCCCCGCAGCCACACCAACAGCCTCGCTCTCTGTCCCCCAGCTCTGCTATCTACGCCAGCCGCCTCTACCTCAACCAGTACAGCAAAACCCACCCCGAGAGGCTGGCCCAGAACAAACCCGGAGGCCCCATCATCCGAGGTACCCCCCTGCCATCCCCCCCCCGGGAGCTGCCCCGTGCAGGAAGGGGACCAAGGGGCGCGTCCTGCCCCGCTCACCCAGCCCCAACCCCTCCCCGTGTTGCAGGGAACGTCTACATCCACCCCACGGCCTCCATCGACAGCACGGCAGTGGTGAGTGCCGGGGGGCCCCGCAGGGCTGAGGACCCCCTTTCCTGAGCTCATCGCCTCCCTCTGCCCCCGCAGCTGGGCCCCAACGTCTCCATCGGGGAGGGGGTGACGGTGGGAGCCGGCGTGCGTGTGCGCGAGTCCATCGTGCTGCACGGGGCCGCGCTGCACGTAAGTAGGGCTCACCCCGGGGAGGGGGCAGGGTGTCCCCCCTGGCACCTCGCTGCCCCTCTCTCACCCCATCACCGCTCCCTGCTGCCCCCCCCCCCAGGACCACACCTGCGTCCTCAACACCATCGTGGGCTGGGACAGCACCATCGGGCGCTGGGCGCGCGTGGAGGGGACGCCCAGCGACCCCAACCCCAACGACCCCTACGCCAAAATCGACAGTGAGAGCCTCTTCAGGGACGGGCGCCTCACGCCGTCCATCACCATCCTGGGTGAGTCCCAGCTGCAGCCCCATTTCTGGAGGACGGGGCAGGCTCTGCTCCCCTCTTATCGCCCCCCCGGCGCTGTCCCCGCAGGCTGCAGCGTCACCATCCCCGCCGAGGTGGTTATCCTCAACTCCATCGTGCTCCCCCACAAGGAGCTGAGCCGCAGCTGCAAGAACCAGATCATCCTCTGAGCTGGTTGCCTGCTGGGCTGGGGTGGCCTCTGTCACCTCTGTCACCTCCCGGGGGGTGCCAGCGCCCCGGGGGTGGGTGAGGAGCCCCCTGCCAGTGCCTGGCTCCTGCTCCCGACAGACATTAAAGCTGGTGAGCATCGGCCTCGCTTGCTGCTTCTCTGGGAGCACAGGGATTTGGGGGAAATGTGGGGGCAGCACGTGGCTCAGGCACCAGGCCAGCTGCTGCCAGGGGAGCTCCTGCTGCCTGCGGGGTCTCAGGCCCTGAGCTTTTTTTGGGTGCCTCTGTACTGAGGGGCACTACCCACGGGGGCTTGGCACCCCGTGCCAGGCTGCCCCCCAGCCCGTGTCTCCAGTTTTTGGGAAGGTCTTAGAGTCATGGGATAGCCCCGGCTGGAAGGGACCCATAAGGATCATCGAGTCCGACTCCTAACGAGGAGTTTTGATCTCTCTGTGCCTGCTGTGCCTCTGCACCCCCCCCAGCACCAGCCCATTGCGAGACTCCTGCTGCCAGCAGCGGGATTGCAACAGCCTGAGCTGGGCTCCTGCCTCCTGGGGCAGGGACAGCAGCGCCAGGCTGCTCCCAGGGCACTGGGCAGGAGGGCGGGCAGGGGCAGGCGAGACCTTTCCCTTTCCCCCCGTCCCTTCCCCGTGCTCTGTGCTCGTGCCCTGAGCCCCTCACGGCCCCCGCTCTGCAGCAGGCACGGCATTAGGGATTCTCCATCCATCCTGCACCCCCCCAGCTCGGCGGATTTGCAGCAAATCCTCGCTCCCAGCCCTGTGCATTCCCGTGCCAGCTCTGCTGTGGTCCTGGGCGGGGATTAGCTGTTCCCTGACTTTAAGCACATTAAAACTCCCTCAGTTTTGCCTCTGCCTTGGATGTGCTAATTTCTGTGCCCTCTGGTGCGCACCCCTGCGCGGAGGGAAACTGGGCCAGCAGTGCTGCTCGCTGTCAGGACCCTACTTGAATTCTCTCTCCTCCAGCTCCCACAGCTGCCCTGTTTTTTTTGGTACAGTTTTCGGGTTAGTTTCCAGCCCTGCTGCGGGGCAGACAAGCCCTTGCCCCATCCAGCTCCCCCCGCACACCTCCGCTGCGCTCCAGCTCCGTGCCGGAGGGGAGGAAGGAGTTAAGGGGGCCCCAGCCGAGGTGCCAGGAAGTCTGGAAGCGCTTAGGGTCGTCCTGCCCCAGCAGCTCTGATTACTTGGAGGCCAACATCTGGGCTGACGGGGGCCCCTCGCTGCAGGGGGACCCTGCCCGTCCTCCCCCTGCCCACCCAGGCGCGTGGTGGTGCCGGGAAGGCAGGGAGGGCCGCTCACCTCCCCAAAAACCCCGGCCCAATCCTGCCAGGGAGGGATGCACGCCAGTCCCAGCCCGGCTGGTTTTGCTGCAAAATGTTTAATTGAAGCATTTCATACCAACACTTAACACGAACCAGCCCCTGAGCCCTGAGCTCAGCGCCGCAGTCCCACGCTGCTCCGTGCCACAGGCTTCCCTCCTCCTCCTCCTCCTCCTCGCTGCCAGCTGGGTCCCTGGGGAGCAGAGCTACACCGGGGAGGGGAAGAACCGCCCCACCTTCCTGGGGGAGAGGAGATGAGTCAGGAGCACCAGTCCTGCCCCCTTGGTTCCCCCCAGCCCCCTCCAGCAGCACTCACGGGGGCCGTGGAGCCGTGCCCACGCAGCTCCGCAGGGCGCCGGGGAGGCAGCAGGTCCCAGGGGGGCTCAGCTGCCCCCCGTGGGGCTCCGGGGAGGCGATGGGGTGGCAGAGGGGCTCTGTGGGACAGAAGCAGATTTGAGGTTAGGGTGTCACACCCCAACCCTGCCGTGGGTACAGGGGTGGGGGTCCTGGGGGCTCACCGCGTTCACCCCCTGGGTCCGGGGCGCTGGCAGGCGTTGGCACCAGGTTCTCCTGCTCCGTCCCCACGAAGCCTCTCCAGAAGTCGGGCGGCAGGGCGAGGAGCCGAGCCACCACCTGGGCACAGAGGGATAGAGCCCGGGGCTGCTGGTGGCACCGGGGGCACCGCCGGCACCCGGGGCCCCCCTCACCTTGCTCTGCCGCGGCGTGTCCTCCATGATGGCCAGCGGCGTGGGGGTGGCCGAGCTGTGCCCCACCAGCGTGGGGCCGAAGACACGGGACAGGTTGAGGATGTCCATCTTGCAGTCGGGGCTGCGCGACACCCTACAAGAGGGGACGGGGGGAGCGTGCTGCCCGGCCCAGCGAGCCCACCCCCAGGGGATCCCATCGCCACAGGGCGCAGGGGGGTGGGCGCAGAGCCCCCGGAGCCCCTCACCTGAGCAGGTGCAGCATGAGGAAGGCCAGCGTGTCCCTGTTGGCCGGGGGCAGCTTGCCAACCACGTGCCGCAGCGCCGTGCTGCAGGCGGTCTCGTCAGGGATGTCTGCGGTGGCAGCGGGGTTTTAGCCAAGGATCGGCCCCAAACCCCACCCCGAGCCCCTGCTCGTCCCCCCGCTCACCGGCAGCCCGCAGGAAGGCCGGGTGCAGGCTGAAGGTGACCAGCGGCTCCTTGAGGCCCCGCAGGAAGTCCTTGAGCACCCCGCACACCACGTGGATGTCGGACACGTCGCCCAGGCTGGGCAGTGCGCCGCCGGCACGCAGCAGCCGCTGCTTCCACTCCCGCACCAGCGGCTCGGCGCCCGGCACCCGGTACAGCCCTGCCTGGGGGCGCAGAGGGGCTCAGCCCCGTGGGGAGCACGGCCTCACCGTGCCCCCCTGTTGTCACCACCCCGTCCCCTACCTCGGCCAAGCCGCGCGTCTCCACCTCGGTCACACAGTGCACCACCAGCGCCGGCACCAGTGGAGGCGTCGGGGGCGCAAAGTCAGCCAGGACACCCTGGGGAGGACAAGGAGAGGGGAAGGCAGTGCTGGACCCACACAGCCCCAGTCCCCAGCCCTACATCATGCCCCAGCCCATGGGGACCCCATGCTGCCCTCACCTCACGGGGCCAGGCGTGCTGGCGAGCCCGGGCTCCGCAGGGCCCGGAGCAGCACGGGCGGCACTTGGTGTGCAGCAGCAGCTGGCAGCGCCGGCACTTCAGGGCAGCCCTCCCAAAACGGAGGCGGGAGCCACAGGCACCGCAGGGCTCGGGGCGGATGACCTGGCGGGGGGGAATTTGGTCAGCACCCCCCTGCATCCCTCCTGCGTGCCCCGGGGTCAGAGGTGGGGAGGAGGCACGCACCGTTTTGGAGGTGAACTGGTGCTGGGGCTGCAGGAGGCTGGGTGGAGGGGAGGTGAAGGGGGCCAGTGCTGGCTGCCCCACAGAGCCACCCTCGGTGTGGCTGTCCTGCCCCGGGGCACGGCCACCCGAATCCTCACTGGTGCCCCACGCCGTGGCCGGCTCTGCAGAGAGAGGAGGCAGTGGAGGGGACCCCATAGGCAGGGGGCCACAGCCCCACCACAGTGGGAGCAAGCATCCCCCAGCACATCTCCTCCCTCCCCCGTGATGGCAGCACCCCCAGGCTGGTCCCACACCCCCCGCCCATGCCCCCCATCCACGACCTGCACGCGTGGAGACGCGGTGTCCCTGGCGAGAGCGGCGGGGTGGCACCAGCACGGCGGGCGGGAGGCTGCCAGCAGGTTCCGGGACCTCAGCAGGAGGGGGTGCAGGGGGCACGGTCACCTGCTGATTTAGGGGGGCAGTGAGGATGTGCCCGGCTGCAGCCCCACAGCACTCCCCATGAGCTCTGTGGTCCCGCACAGCCACGGGTGCTGTCACCCAGGACAGGGGGACAGGGGCTGCGGGGACAGAGGTGCACCCCAAGCCCTCGCAGCCCTGCAGGGCCAAAGGATGCGTCCTCCTGTCCTTCTGGCACCGGGCCCTGCACCCCCACCGCCCCCCAGCCCTGCCCAGGGCGCTGGGGTCCCTACTCACGCTGCTGGGGGGTGCCACAGAGGAGCGGTGCCGCTTTGCCACCACCACGGGGCCGATCTGCGGGGCCAGGGACACACGCTGGGGACAGAGAGAGGGAGAGGGTGAAGGGTGGGCAGGGAGCCTGATTCTAACCCTTGAGGCCCCCAACATCCACACACCAAGAGCCCAAAATGAGCGCTCTCAGCCCCACAGGGCGCATCCCGTGCCCTTGCAGCACCTGCCCCACAGCAGGTACCGTGGGGGCCGTGCAGGCCAGGCCTGCAATGCAGAGGTGCGAGCGGAGCTGCGCGCAGGATGCCCGCACGTGGGGATGAATTATTGAGGAGCCCAGCTGGGCCGCGGCGCAGGGTAATGGAGTTTCTATTGATCCAGGAGGTTTGCTGCGAGACGACGCTCCCAGCCCAGCGCCAATAAATTACCCCCCCTGCCAGCCCCGCGCTCCCCTCCTACCTGCCTCTCCTGGGCTTTGCGCTTCAGGGCCCGTGCCACCGTCACCTCGACGTCCTGGAAGGCAGAGGGGGTGCTGGGGGCTGGCTGGGCCATGTGGGGCAAGCAGCACCCCCGTATTTGTGCTCTGCCACAAGCAGGACAGGGAGCGGGGTCGCTTCTTACCACGTCATCCTCAGTGCGGTCGTAGCTGATGTCCGAGTGGGACAGGAGAGACTGGCACGAGTCATCCACCGCGGATGACCTGCAGGAAGAGCTGGGGCTCAGCACAACCGGGGCACCCCCAGACCCCAGCCAGCACCTGGGGCACCTCCACAGAGCCTGAGCGTGCCCCGAGCCCCCCCAGCCCCTCAGAGGAGAGGGTCAGGGGACGCAGGGCCACCAGCTTCGCTCACCTCCTGCCCGGTGCCAGGGCTGCCCCGAGGCGCCGGCCAGCCAGGGCTCTGAGGACGGAGCACTGTTCCCCGTTTCCCCACGGCTCCTGCATCAGTGACTCGAAGACCAGCTGCAGTTTGCGCTCCTGTGAGCCAAAGCAGGGCAGCGGTGAGGCCGGCACCCCCTGGTACCCCGCTTCACCAGCCGCTGGCCCCACCGACCTGCTTCTCCAGCTCAGCCTCGGCTCGGTGCCGCTTCTTCATCTCCACCTCCACCTGGTTGCGGGCGTGCTTCAGCTTCACCTCCAGCGCCGCCCGCTCGGCCTCGGCACGGGCCAGCTGCTCGCGGGCTCGCCGCCCGTCCTGCTCCAGCCGGCGGCATTTCTGGCGCGTCGCCTCGAAGCAGCGCGCGATGCGGATGTAGTCTGAGGGCAACACCACGCAGCACGCTGAGCGACCCCACACCCACACCCCGCGTGCCATGGGGAGCCCCCACCCGGGGGCCGCGCGCTCCCACCTTCCTCCAAGCTGCCGCCCAGCTCCAGCAGCTGCAGCGCCCGCTCCAGCTGGGCCAGCAGCCGCCCGCAGCGCTGCCGCAGCATCCCCGCACCGCGGCACGGGACGGGGCGCACCGGGGGGGTCCCCAGCCCCGCGGGTTGCAGGCTCTGGGCAGCGGCCGCCGCGCTCCGCCGTGCGCCCCCGGGCTGGCGCGGGCTGCAGGGGGCTCGGGGCCCCTCCCGGCCGGCCTATGTGGGCCGGGGGTCGGGGTGGAGCCCGGCTCGGCTCCGCCTCCCCCCGCCCCGACGGCTCCCGGAGCAGCGGGGCTGGGGGTGCCCCGGGCCCCCCGGGAGCGGGGAGCAGGGGGGTGCGCGCTGGGTGCGGGCTGGGGGTGCCGGGCGAGATGGAGGTTGGAGAAAAGAGGTGTGGGGTGTCCCGGGGGGGCACCCACGTTTGCCAGGGTGGGTGCTGCGGGAGGTGTGGGTGCTGCGGGGAGAGCGCAGGCGATGCCCTTGGTGGGGGCACAGGAGCGGGTGTCCTTGGCTGCCTCGCGGCGCCGCTGCGTGCTGGCACATGGCGCGTCCCCAGCCCGCTGTCCCCACGCATGCTAAGTGGCTGGTGGGGACATTGGGGTCACCCCGGCACCCAGCACCCAGTACATCCTCCTGCCACCGTGCCACCTCTCCACGTCTTGGTTGGGGGGGTGTCTGAGCCCCCCCCATGAGCAGAGAAGCCCACCGGACCTCTGGGCACGGCTGGGCCTGCCGCCACCTCCCGCTGTGCTGGCGAGGGGCACCCGGAGCCCCCAGCCTGCGGGGCTCCTGGCCAGGGCCATGTCCTGCAGATGGAGCCACCTCCCTGCTGCAAAGCCCGGCTGCTGCCCTCCCAGGCCCTGAAGGGAAGCTGTGCCCCCCAGGACCCCAGCCAAGAGGATCCCCACACCCTCCCTGGCACAGCCCCCGGGTCCCCCCCCGGCCCTGAGCCCCCGCGGGGCTCCGGGTGGGTTGGTGGGGCCCCGCTGAATGGCAGCCGCCCCTCCTCAGCGCCTGTCCCAACCTGCTGAAATACCGGGAATAGCAGCGGGGCTGGCGGCAGGGCTGGGCGTGCAGGGAGCCCTGCGCACACACACGAACAAGCACACACACACTCACACACACACTCAGATCCCCTTACGTGCACCCCCCAGCACCCCGGGACCCAGGAACTGAAAAGGACAGTGGGGAGAGGGCAGGGAGCAACCCCACATCCCAGGAATGTCTGAAAAACCACTAGCTTGGGCTAATCCTAGGCTGGAAAATCCAGGGCTTAAAACAGACCCCCCCCTCCAAGGGCTGACGCTTGTCAGGGTCACTCTGGGGCTGCACAGTGCAGGGGACACCAGCCAGGGCATCTCTCAACGGGGCGCTGCTGCCCTGGGAGCAGGCAGCGTGGGGACAGAGCTGTCCCAGGGCAGCCCCAGGACGGCCACCCTGTGCTGGGGAGGCGCACGGGGAGCGGAGGCCGTTTCTCTGAGAAGCTCCTTCCTCCCAAGGTTGAATATGAGTCAGGTTTTGGAGCGACTTTAATTACCGCTGGATCGATAGGCTTGGCACGGCCAAGCAAAATCCAATCCCAGCCCCAGGAGCCTTCCTGCTCAGCCCTCTGCTGCCTGGCTCCCCGACACCTGCCTCCCCGTGCCTGGCCCCGCGTGGCACCCATCCCGTGCACCCCAGCATCCATCCAGGCACCCCAGCACCCTTCACACTCATCCCTAGCGGGGGACACGGGGGTGTTTGTTCCCCTGGGGGGCTTTGCTGTGGCCACCACACGGGGCAGGGAGCTGGGAAGCCCCCAGCCTCGCACGCGGGGTTGCTGGGACCCCACACACCAACCTGCCCCTTCCCCACCTCAACGCACAGGGCAGGGTCGTGGCCCTGGGGACACCCAGCCCCGGGGACAAGGGACACTGTGGGGAGCCCTTCACATGCCCATGGACGGGCAGGGGGCACCCCCCACCCCCTGCACCCGCCTGCCTGCTTCCCGGCTCGGCCAGGCGCTGCATAAATAGCTGTTTGTGTCTCCGCTCGGCCCCTGCGTGGGAAATAATATCGGCTGATGGAACATAATGCCCTGCTTCACATGTTCAATTTTATCATTTTCCGAGGCAGGCAATCTTCGTTTAAAGCTGAATGGGCTGGGGAATGTTAATGAAGCGCCGGCGCTGCTCTGCACCGCGCTTTATCTCTTCGAGAATAATTTGGGTGAGCTCGGAAATAGAGTTCCCAGTCCCAATTCAAGCGGCGGCAGCACCGCGTGCCGATAAAAGTGTAATTCCTGGCCAGCGCGTGGCCCTGAATACATGACAGCTTAACCCTTGGGGCCCCGCGGGGATGGTGCTGGGGAGCCAGAAATGCAGGCACCGAGAGCTGGAAGCTCAAACCGCAGGGCCTGCACCCATGGGTGCTCTGCCTGCTCCAGCTCCCTGCCCAGGCTGACCCCAATCCGCGCCTCCAGGTGCCACGGACGGGTGCGCCCAGGCAGCCAAGGTCCCCCAGGCCCTGGGCCACCTCACCCGAAGGTGCTGAGATGCTTTGGCCCAGCAGATGCCAGCCCGAGGGGGCACTGAGGCCCCTCCGGGGGGTGCTATGGCCGGACCCTTCCTCCAGGAGCGAGCGGGGTGGGCAGGTTTCCAGCACCGTTAATCAGGGCTGTGAGAGCCGGGATTAATGTGCACTCCAAGGCTCTCCAGTCCCAGCTGTGATCCAGCCCTCTGCTCTCAGCCAGAGCCGCCTCCACGCGCTGAATTATCAGCCTGAGTAATTAAGTGGAGAGCTTTGTTTTAACGCAGACATCTGATGCCTTCACGCCGAGAAGCACAACAACTGTCGCGGGTGTTTATGCTCCGCGCAACACATCTGGCTCGCAGGGAGGGAACCCATCGCCGCCGCTGCGCGAGGTTGGAGGGGAGGCAGCTGGGGATGGGATGGCAGCGAGCACAGTGCAGGCTTCACCCCGGGGCATCCCCTGCTGCTCCCGGCCGCCCCGGTGCCTCTGGCAAGGTGCTGTGCTCCGGGGCTGCCCGCCAGGCAGGCGCCCGCTCCGCTGCCGCACGCGCGAGGCAGCCCGGCGTGCGGTGAGATGAGCGATAATTGCAGGCTCGGAGATAAAATGGAAATAGGACGAAACGAAACATGGGTTTATCGGAGGTAGGTGGTGCCTGGCTCACCTGATACCTGCTGCTGATAAGGGAGCCGGGATTTGGAAGAGGAGGAATGCAGATTGCAGCTGTCTGGGCCTGCGAGGAGCAGCCACCGTGCCTCGTTGCTGCGCGCAGATTAGGGGATTAGCACGGGCAGCAGGAGGTGGAGGGAGGCTGGTGCGGGGAGAAGCCAGGCTGCGGGGGGAGAGGAGACAGCAGGATGGGGAGATGCTGCTCCTGGCACTGCTGCGGATGCGCCTTGCTGCACAGCTTCCTCTGCAGCCCCCAAAATGAGGGGCACTGGGGGAAGCTGCTGATGCTCCAAGGACACGGCCCCAGAGCCACGGGGTGGCACTGGGCACATGGAGGTGGTGGTGGCCCCCAGGGGGCTGCAGCGGCTCTGGCCACCAGCCCCCTGCTGGGGGCCATGGGGCCGGGTCCCCAGGTGACAGCAGCGGCGCAATGCCACCGCGCTCCCCGTGTGCGCCAGGGCGGCCCCGTCCCCCTGCGAGGGCTGCCTGTCCCCGCCAACGGGAACTAATTCCACCAGATACTACATCAAACGCTTTAATAAAAGCCAGATATATCACACCTCTTGTCTCCTCTCCATCGATTCATTTAGCAATTTTACCCAAAAAAG
Organism: Anas acuta; assembly: GCF_963932015.1. Taxonomy (NCBI): domain Eukaryota; kingdom Metazoa; phylum Chordata; class Aves; order Anseriformes; family Anatidae; genus Anas; species Anas acuta. The sequence continues at coordinate 16,596,388 of NC_088984.1, forward strand.
GCAATCAAGTTGGACTGGGCAGATTTATTCTTTGTGATCTCCGCGCACATCTTTATTGCTCCCCATTCCCCTGCCCTCCAGGTCCTCAGAAGCATTTTTCTCTTAATATTTGTTCTATTATTTCACTAGGGATGAAGCTCTGTTGATGGGCAGTAATTGCCTGGACTGCCCTGCCTCCCCGTGATGAAGATTGGTACCTTACTGCCTGCCGCCTCCCCCTCCCCTGCTCTCCTGTCCTTCCTCGGCAGCGTTATTGACTGGGAAAGTTCATTAGCAACCCCCTTAATGACTGCGGCCACTCCGGCCCAGCCCATGAAGCGAACCTCTCCTGTGGTTTCCCTCGGTGGCTGGCTGCAGGAGATGCTGCAGGATGCTTTCTGCATCTCCGGGGCCACGTGGGTGCTGAGCCACTTCTGAGTCCCCGCCGATGCCCTTGCTGATGGACGCTGGCCCTGCAAGGGCTGTCACAGCCCCAATTTTGGGTCCATCCCCGCAGCTCTGACCCCTCCGTCCAAGCCGTGCTGGCCGGGCAGCGCAGGGGAGGTGTGGGCAGGCCGGTCCGTGCTGCTGGGGAGTTTTCGGGGGGTCCCGGGCACGCAGGGTGCTGGAGCATCCCCCGGGCTGCCTGCCCCCAGCGCCCACAGCCTCGCGAGCCAGGCTGGCGCCGAGCCAGGCGTGATGCTGGGATTAGGCACTGCCTCCTACAAATGAGCTGTTAATTATCATAATCTGGTAATTGAGAAAAATCTAATTATGCAAAGCTAATGGATTTAGAGCTGTGCTGGGGAGCACAGGCCACGGGAACACAGCTGGGCAGGACCAGCAGTGCAGGTCCATGAACCCCGGCGCTCGCAGAGCTCTGTGCTCTGCTCCGGGACACGGCCGGGTGCCCGGCCAGGGCTGAGCACCCATGGGAGAGAGCCCAGGGCATCCTCACTCTCTCCTTTCCCTGTCTGCCCTTCCTGCACCCAGCGACACGGAGGTGGTGCCACCCTCGCAGCCCTGGGCTCACGGTAGCGTGACCCCACTGCAGGTTTTGGGGAGGCTGTGGGTGAGCCCAAAGGCGCAGATGTGACACGGGTGACACCAGGCACTGCAGCTCCTCGGTGTCAGCCCAGTGTCATGGCACTGTGCTCCCGCAGAGCTGGGGCTCCTGGGGACCCCGTGTGCCCACGGCCACCTCCCCACGGGGGTGTTACCCCCATGCACACCCACACACCTCTCCCAACCCCAGTGCAGCCCTGCCTGGGCACCTTCTCCACGTCCTGGCAGGGACACTTGTGGCATTTGCCCACTTCTCCCCCTGGGGATCCCACACTAAGTGCCCGGAGATGGAGGCAGCAAGCAGGCCTGCAGCTAATTGCCCGGCCCCTGGGGGATGTGGGCTGAGAGTGCCCCGAGCTTTCCAGGGATGCTTCATTCTCTGGCTCCGGCTGGCTAAGTACGGCTGTGGTCTCAGCACTTAGCCAGCTTCCTGCTCTCCCCTCGGGTAGGGCGCAGCACCACGCCGCCCGCCCCGCGCTCAGACCTCCCCCGCCACCACCCCGCGCTCACACGCAGCATGTGGCCGGAGGAGCCCCGCGGGCTCCCCCCGCACCCTTGGGTGCCCGCGGGGCGCCCCGTGTGCCGTGCCCACCTCGCCAAGCCGGCGGCCGAGCCCGCGGCCCCGCGGCAGCGTCCGTGCAGCCTGGAGGAGTTCGCCCGGCGCTGCACGCTGCACGGCATCCAGCATGTCCTGCGGCACCGGCGCTACACCGCCCGCAACCTGCTCTGGCTGCTGGCCTTCCTGGGCTCGCTCGGCCTCCTCCTGCACGTCTACGCCAAGTGCGTGGGCTTGTACTTCCAGTACCCCCACAGCACCCAGCTGGAGGAGGAGACGGCGCGCAACAAGACCTTCCCCGCCGTCACCTTCTGCAACCTCAACCCTGCCCGCTTCTCGCGCCTCTCCGGCCACGACCTGTACTGGGCCGGGGAGCTGCTGGGGCTCCTGGACGGGGCCGGCCGGCCCCTGGCCCCCGAGGGCACGGAGAGGAGCACGCTGGCGGCCCTGCGGGGGAAGCTGGACCTGAGCGAGGAGGAGCAGAGCCGCCCCTTCCACCTGGAGGAGTTTTACGGGCGCGTGGGCCACCAGCTGGAGCTGGGCGAGATGCTGGTGTGCTGCACCTTCGGGGGCAAGGAGTGCACCAGCAGTGACTTCCAGACCGTGAGTGGTGGCGGGGGGCTTGGGGGACAGGGAGGGGTGGGCACGGGGCACCCCGTGTGGTAGTGGGCTGGATTTGGGGGTGGAGATGGAAGGCAAGGGGTGGGTTTTGCAGGCACAGCCCTGGTGTGTGGCTTGGTGGGGCTGTGCAGAGCCAGGCTGGGGATGCTCGGGCAGGGCTGGAAGCTGTGGGGAGAGGCTGGGTCGGGGAGCACAGCCCCGGGATGGCTCCACCAGGGTCAGACCCCAGCAGGGATGGGATGGGGCCTCTCCATCCCGTGCTTCCTCCACTGGGGTGCCTGAGACCGCCGTGCCGCACTCCCCGGGCTGGCAGCTGCAGCGCTGCGTGGCGGGGGGGTCCCTAATTAACCGTGACGGCTCCGCTCACCGCGCTAATGAGAACAAAGCGCTGCTGCCGCGCGGGGCCCACGGCCAGGTGTCACGCAGCTGGAGGGGGCCAGGAGGCCACCGCGGGGACACGGCCGGGCTCACACCACGGTGCCACCATCGTTCACCCCGCTCTGCCTCCCCGCCAGGGTCACCGGTGCCCAGACGGGAGCTGCAGGGCTCGGGCACACGTGCTGGGGGGCAGGCAGGGCAGAGGCGATGCCCGGAGCCAGCCACCTCCTCCCCTTCTCCTCCTGGCTCCTGAGTCAACAGAGTGAGGATTACGGGGCTGTAAACAAGGGGATCAATGGTGCTGATAGGAACATTTCCTGTTAATAGCTCCGGCCTGTAAAACACAGCGGAGGGGGAGGATGGGGAGGCTCCACTTTCAGAGCCATTAACCCTTCCCAACCGCCTTCTGGTTTTTGGGTGGCGAGGGTGAGCAGCGAGGCCGGCAGCGATGGGTGGTGGGATGGATGCAGGAGGTGCCAGTGCCATGGCAGGAGGATGCTCAGCCCTGCCCAGGGGCAGACAGGGAGCTGGGGCAGCCAACCCTGCGCCCTGGGCAGGGCACATGGTGTCCCCCACAGCCCAGGCAGGACCCCCGCATCCCTCTGCAGGTATGGCCCGGCCACCGTGCCCGCCCCGCTCGGGGCTGGCAGGTAAATGTCAGCCTATTTTTATCCCTTCCCCTCCTGGGGCTGTTGTTCCTTCCATCTGGCTGAGCAGCGTCCCCTCTGTTTCCCATCCCGCTGTGGCGCAGGGTTAATCTCCCCAAAATTACCCTTCCCTGCACCCTCCCGGGGCTGGGCAGCGTGGGATGGGCACTAATCCTCCCGAAATGAGCCGGGCTGCAGCAGCTCTCCCTGTGGCAGCACGATGGCTCCTGCGAGCCCCACGGCACGGCACGGGGGGAGCCCGGTCCTGCACCGAGCTGAGATCCAGGCAGCAGGAGCAGGGTGCGGAGGATGGCGAGGGCTGCAGGAGGGCATCGGGTCGGTGAGGGTCACTCCGACCTCCCTGCCTCAGACAGCAGCGGGCATTTGAATGCTCTATGAATAGTTTTGCCCCCTTAAATTATTGATCTGAATTTACAGGCAGGGCTGCCAGCTTAACAACGGGCCTCCTCAGGAATCAATCCTGGGCCGGATCCTGTGCAGGGGGATAGCAGCAGGGCGAGAGCACGGCATGGGGCTGGGTGCGGGGTCCCCGGGCACCCTGCTCACCTCCCACCTCTGCTGGGCTGATGCTCTCAGGGCCTTTCCTCTGTGAACGCCGACCCCTTTCCTTCCCAGGCGGAGGTGCCAGCAGGCTCGGGGCAGCACTGGGGTCGGCACAAGGCAGGGTGCTGGGGGGGCTGGCACCGCTATCTCTGCCACCCAGGCACCACCTGGCTCCCTGCGCCCTGTGGCAGCCTCTTAAAGCTTCCCCCTGTGCTGCGGGGAGATGATAAATTCGGACACGGGGATGGATGGGGAGCAGGGGCTGATCCCTCCAGCCCCAGTGCCAAGCCCTGCAGAGGAGCCAGAGGGGAGCTGCGGCCCCCAGGGCACCCGGAGCTGGGGGGGATGTGGACGGAGCTGGAGAGGAGCCTGTTGTCCCCCTGTGGGCACCCATGGGTGTCCCTGAGGGTGCTGCCAGGCAAGGAGAGGGCCGGGGGCTGAGGCAGGAGGGAGAATGGACAAGGTGCCCGGAGCGGGGGCTGGTTGGGGGGGGAGTGAGGAGGTTGGGGGGGACGCAGGTGGGGGGGAGCCCCGGGCACTCGGCGCTGATTGCGGATCCGCCTGGCAGGGGATGCGGAACCTGCCGAAATAGCGGATTTAATTATCTCCGCGGAGCAGCAGGAAACCAGCGAGTGGGGAGGGGGTGCGGGCGGTCGGCGCTGGGGCATCACGCAGAGGAGGGGGGGCGAGGGCTTTATTTAGCAGGGCTCTGCCCCCCCAAACCTCCATCCTGGGGGTCCCCACAGCAGCCGCCCACTGCCAGGAGCCCCCGTCCTGCCTCCCTTCCAGCAGGGGCACGGCCTCGTCTCGTGGAGCGCCCCCCCTCCAGGCAGGGTCCCCGTGCTGTGCTGGGGACCCCCTCACGGTGCACCCCGCTGCGGCTCCCCCCTCCCCAGCCCCTGCTCAGTATGCTGCTCGCTCCCTCTGGGCACTGGGCAGGAACTCTTCATTTCACACATCGTTTCCTGCTGCTGCTGCTGCAGAGGCACCCGCAGTCCCCATCCCCACCCCTCCCAGCCCCCCCGGCTGCCCCCAGCCCCATCCCCTCAGTGCCTGCCCCCCAGGGGCTGCTCCGTGCTCCCTGCTGTCCGTGCGCCCTTGGCCACTGCTGGCCATCGCGCCCCGTCCCCGAGTGCTGTCCCTTTGTCACCACCTGCCACCCCTGTGTGCTCAGCACTGCTCCCTGGCACCATGACCATCCCCTGCGCTCTGTGTCCTTATCGCTGCCCACCATCCTCAGCCCTTTGGCTCCCCAACCCTCTGGCACCAGCCCTGCTCCTCCAGCCTCGCCCCTTGCCAAGGGATGTCCTCGCTGCCAGCGCCACCAAATTGCCCCTGCCTTCACCGCCCTGAGCCCTGCTCTTCTCCTGGGAGAAGGGCCCTGGCTTCCATGGGGCTTTGTCAGCAGAGAGCTGCGAGGGAGCTTGGGGAGGGAGAATCGGGCTGTGTCCGGGTGCCCTGGCTGCAGCGGAGCAGAGGGAGCCCGTCCCTAGCCCCCAGGTCAGGAAGAGTTAACAGGCAGGGCTGAGGCAGGAGGGGCTGCGAGGCGAGGGAGCAGCGGGAGCAACCAGGAGTGATCAATACCGTGTGCTTGAGCCGCGCACAAATCGCAGCTTGGAGCCATAAATCTCCCTCCCGTCACACACAATGAGGATGAGAGGGGAGCTTATCTCCTGGCTGCCGCGCTGCCAGCCGCTCCTCCCACGCGCACCCGCTTCTGCTGCCAGCGGGACCGTGCCAGGACAGCACCCTGCCACGGGCACCCCACCACGGGCACCCCATCATCGGCACCCCACCATGGGCACCCCATGAAGAGCACCCCATGATGGGCACCCTGCAATGAGCACCCCGTGATGGGCACCCCGCGATGCGCACCCCATGAAGAACACCCCATGATGGGCACCCTGCAATGAGCACCCCGTGATGGGCACCCCGCGATGCGCACCCCATGGTGAGCGCCCTGCAGCAGCCTCAGGGAGAGGCTGGCAGCTCAAAATGGGGCTGGGGAGAGGCCGTGGGGTCCCCCAGCCGGGTGCTGGCTGTGCCTGTCCCAGCTTTAGATGCTTTGGGCAGGCTCAGCCAAGGCCAGCAAGCAGCCTGCCGCTGGCTGCTGGCCTGGCTGGGTTTAAGCTTCCAACCAGAGGAGAGCCAGTGCTGGAGAGTGCCAGAGCTCAGAGCAGCAGGCACGCACGCTGGGCTGGTGACCCTGTCCTGTGTCCCTGGCCAGCCTCCAGCTCCTCCTGTCACGGCATGTCTGGGAGCAATCCCGAGCTGGGCTGGGCACATCCATCCCCTGCTGGCAAGCTGCTTCCCAGAGCATCCCACGGACAGGCTACGTGCACCCTGCGCCCTGCCCTGCTGCGTGCAAGCCCGGGTGCTGCCAGCCAAAAGGCAGCCCTGTGCGAGCAGTGCTGGGCAGGGGAGCCCTGCAGGACCAGGATCCGTGGCTGGGCAGTGCCCAGACCCGGGCAGGAGGTGGTCCTGGCCACGGGGGGCTGGCAGCTGCACCCATCGCACCCAGGAGCCCAGCATCAGCCGGGAGCCAAGCCCTGCAGTGCTCGGTGTGCCGGGGTCCTGTGCCTTGCGGGATCCCCCAGACAAGTCTGGCTGGGAGCAGAGAGCTGTGCAGTCAGCAGCTGGGCAGGATCGATGCATCGATCCGGCATCAATACGGGGAGGGAGCTGGGAGGAGCCCTGGCTTTGATCAGGCTGGCACAGAAGAGGCAGACATCAGCCATCAGAGGCCGGTGCGAGGCAGTGATGGATCTCCCCAGGACACGGAGGGGAAATCCGGCTGCTGTCCTGCCAGGGAGGCAGGGATGCCCCAGGGCTGCGTCCCAGCCTGGGAGGCCACACAGCACGGGATGGGTCCCCAGGAGGGGCAGGGACTTGGGGCAGCCCCAGGGCCGTGCAGGGCTCTGCCCCGAGGCGGAGGAGCGGGAGAGGTGAGGGGAGCGGGCAGATGTTAGCGCAGCTGCTAAGCAGGGGTGACAGGTGGGATAAACGAGCCCGGGCTCTCCAGGGGCCAGTAAATTAGAATCAATAGGAAGCAGGAATAATTTATTTGTTTGATATCGCGTGTTAATTAACTGGGCTGATGTGTGTGATGGGAATGGCACGGGGGGAGAGCGGCCCCTCCATGCTCAGCCGGCGCCTCTCATCGGGGCTGGGAGCGGTGTTGCAGAGCCCTGTCCCCACCCGGGCAGCACCCATCTCCACCCTCACTGTGCCAGGGGCCGGGCTGGGCATGGTGCGAGAGCTCCCACAACACACCGACCACCTGAGGCTGTGCACGGGGACACCGGGTGGCCAGGAGCAGCGCCGTGGTCCCCGTGCTGGGGGTCCCCTCCTCGTGCCCGGCTCCTCGTGGGATCCGCACTGTCCCCAGGGCAGCGGGTGGCCCTGCCGGGCACGTCCAGGCCCCGTGGCAGCTGGCTGAGCGCTCGCACACGTGCTGCCTGCTCCGTCTGCACGTGGCCTTGACAGCTCTCACGGCGGCGGCTGGGAGCACAGCTGGCTCCAGATGTGTGCCACAGGCACCGCCACCAACGCGGGGGGCACGGGCGCACAGCCACCCCCGGCGGGGTGTGGGGACGCACCAGGACACTGCGCCCCGGCTGCACCGCCCCTGCCCCCAGGCAGCGCCATCACCTCCCTGTGTTTTTTTTTTAAAGAATAACATTTCTGCTAAATACTTTAATCAGATTAGTAGCAGTGTGTCTGCAGTGCTGTTAAATCAATGCTCCCCAACACATCTCGGCGGCTAGAAATCAATTACTGTTTAAGCCGTGCCTTGGTCCCTGGCCTGCGATCAATATGGGAGATGTATTACTCTCCCAGAGTCTTTCCCACTAAAAACCTTTCATTTGTATAACAGGAGCCCAGGCAAAGTGCCGCTGCCCTCCCCTCCGGATGCTCTGCAGGGGCCACGCAGCCCCAGCCCAGCCCCTGATGGGGTCCCGATGTGCCCCATACCCACTGCCCAGCCCCTGCATCCCCTGGCAGGGCACGGCCAGACCCAGGTGCCCCCCTACACCCCCGGCCCCCCACCGCTCCCCAAACCCCCCCAACGAGGTTACCTCTGCACCCATTGTGCCCCTGCCCCACCGCTTTCCACCTCTGCAGCCCCCTCTCCCCACATTTCCCCCCCCCCTCCTCCATCCGTGTCCCATAATTTGGAGCCTGAGCTTCATTATTCATGATAAGGATCTTTAATTAGCTGTGAATATTAATGACTTACTCTGTAATTAATCACGCTTTGCTTACTGGGGAGGGGGCAGCTCCCACCGACACCGTGACGGAGCATGGTGGGTGGGGAGGCCGCTGGGACAGGGGGGGGCTCTCCCCACCCCGGGTGAGATGTGGGGCCTGGGGGGGCTGCATGGGGTCAGCACCCCGCTGTGATGATGGGGAGGAACTCGCTGACCCTCTGTAAATGCTGAAAATTCCCTCCCCAGGGGCTGGGGAAGGTGAGGTGGGCGTCACCAGGGCTGCGCTCGGGGATGCTGCGAGGCACCGCAGGGTGCTGACCCCACGGGGCTGGGCTGGGGGCTGGGGGCAGCCTGGGTCAGTGCCCCCACCCCATGCCCTGCAGCTGGGGAGCCTGCAAGGGGGTGAAAAGGGGCTTGCAAGGCATCGCATCCTCTTCTGCCCCGTGCCGTGCGCTCAGGCAGGCTCCGGGATGGGAACGCCTTGTCCCTGCGCAGCTGTGGGTGCACGGTGTGGGGCAGGAGGAAGGAGAGGGGCAGGAGGATGATGAGGGGCAGGAGGAAGGCAAGGGGCAGGATGAAGGCGAGGGGCAGGAGGAAGGCGAGGGGCAGGAGGAAGGCGAGGGGCAGGATGAAGGTGAGGGGCAGGAGGAAGGTGAGGGGCACCCTCCCATGTTGGCAGCGGAGGCACCCCCTGGCTGCAGCCCGCAGCCTCCCTCCCGCGCACGGCCCCGGGCTGCGTGGCACCAAGCGCTCCCGCGAGGGCACAGTTTGCTTAAACAGAGACAGATTTAACTATTTCCATTACAGCTAAATGATGAGGCCCATAAACTTTATGGCTCCGTGCGCGCGAGAGCGGCTCTAATGGCCTTCGCCATCTGGAGGAGACGGCTCCGTGGGGGCCCCGCCGCCCGCCCTCCGCCAGGACCCGTGCTCCCGGCCAGCACAGCCACGGGTCCTGCGCCTGCACCGGCACCCCCTGGGGCCCCCTGCACCCATGGGTGCCCCTGACACACGGGGATCCTCTGCACAGGGCTGGGTTTTCGCTCTGGTGCTGCCCGCACCTCTGGCATGCTCCCTGCTTTGGGGATCTGTCCCTGGCAGGAGCGGGCGGGCTGCCCGCGCTTTGCACATCCCTGCACAGCTCCTGCCTGAAACCTGCTGCTTTTGGTCATGGCAAGGGGATGGGGGGACTGTGTGCCCCCCAAAGGGATGCTGGTGGCTTCACAGATCCTTTGGATGGATGGGTGGGTGGGTGGGTGGGTGGGTGGGTGCACGGGAGGACACCCAGCCCACCTCCCACCCCCGTGGCACAGCACAGGGACGCAGCTCGCCCCTCCGGGAGCTGTGTGGCTGCCAGCAGCAGCGCTCCCAACCCGCCAGGCCCCGCTGGCAGCCGGGGCTGCTGGCAGGGTGCTGCGGCGGAGGATTAGGTTTGGTGCAGGGAGAGCTGGACGAGATGCTTTGAAGTCTCATGAATATGAATCAGCGGCTCCGGGCGGGAGAGGACGGTCTAATCTCTCCCTTGTCACGGTGACAGGTGTGACAAACACCCCGACGCCAGGCCAGGGAGCAGGAGGGGGACGAGGCACGGGGCTGTCCCGCTGACACCGGGCACCTCGGGGCTCCCACCCCGCTGGGCTGCGGGCAGGGGGGCTGCGGGAGGGCAGGTGGCCGGTCCCCATCCCCGGCTCGTGCCATCCCCGTGGTTTATTGGAGCCCCACAGGGCCAGGATGGCTCCCCCAGGCAGCGGCACGGCTCCCATCGATCCGGGCCGGGTGCCATCTGCTCGGTGGCACCGTGTCCCTGCCTGCCGTCCCCTGGGCTCCATGGAGATGTCATGCTTGGGTCCGCTCCTCCTGTGACAGGCTGAAGTCCTCGGTGCTCTCCTAGGAGACAGTAACTAGAGCGGACGCTCGCTCCTAGCAGGACGTGACTGGGGCTTGCAGAGGAGTCTCCGGGATCAATTTGGAGGTTGTTTTGATGCTCTCCTGGCTGCAGGTTGGCCGTGGCAGCTGCTGGCTCGGCCCAAGGGACCGTGCACGGACAAGCGCTGGCCAGCCATGCATGGAGAGCCCCGGAGAAGCTGCCCGGGGATGGCAGGAGCCACAGGGCAGGCTCTTGGCTCTGCAGCCCTGCCAAGGCTGCGGGGCTGGGGGCTGCCCCGGTGGGCACCTGCCTCCAGGCGTGATGGGCAGGGTGAGGACAAGCCCTGGGGCTGAGGCTGGGCAGCGTGCTGGCCCCATCCAGCCTCACGGCTGCGCAGGGCGCTCTGTCACCATCACAGCACAGCTTCTGACCCCACGTGCACCAGCAAAGGCTGCCCGGAGCTGCCCCGCTGCCCTCCTCCAGCACCCGTGGCCAAGCCGTGCATTTTCGGGGCCGGGGGGTGGTGAGCAGGGGACGGCACCTGGGGACGGGCAGGGGGAGCGAGGCTGCGTGCCCGCAGCTGGAGCTGGAGCGCGGCAGCGGCAGGAAGGCAGACAAATGCAGAGCAGATGTTTAATTATCAGCACAGCGTTCTCAGATCCCTGGAAATCTCCTCATCCAAATGTAGATGTTTTACTACGGCATACGCGCCTGCCCAAAGCTGGAGCTGGAGCACAGCACCCACCGCCCGGCCTCCCCACCTCCCCCGTACCGTTTCTCACTGCTGGCACGGGGGGGCTCTGCTGGGGGTGGGGAAGGAGAAATGCACCTGGGGAGCTGGAGCTGGGCTGCAGAGAGCTGCTAGGAGCTGCGGGGGGCTCTCGGGGACAGGGTGCTGCCGTGGGCTGGGTGCCCGTGGGACAGCAGGGCTGGCACCAGCACCTGGTGGGGTCTGGCCAAGCACCAGGGGCAGGGTGGACACGGTGCGAGGGCTGCAAACTGTCCTCTCCTCACATCCATCACCTCTCACAGCCAGTCCCCGCTGGCCCAGACAACTTGTAGACATCTCTTAAAATCCCTTGAGACCTTTGAGACCCCTGTTTTACACCGCGGGAAGAGCTGGGTGTAGGTGTGACTGTCAGCCTGCTGATGGGCTTTAACGGCCCATGGCTTGAAGACCCCTCTCTGGCACCCCGGGGGTACCCCCAAATCAGAGCCTTGCTGCAGGGACAGGCTCGGTGTGGGGGCTCGTGGCATCCCAGAGCCTGTTCTGCTGGTCCCGCAGAGATGCACAGCATGCAGGAGGGCATCCCAAAGGCACGTCAGGGATGCTGGTGGTTCCTCCATCCCTGGTGGCCCAGCGCTGCGGCCGCCGCATCCCCTGAGGCTGTAAACGCTTTGGATTCCCTGCTCTGCCTGCTCAGCCACCTTGCAGATTCAGGGCATGTTGCTGTCTTAAAACCTATCAGGTTTCCTGTCACCTCCCGGGGCCCATGAATCTCGGTGCTGGCTGGCAGAGCCGTTACCGAAATGACCCTGCAGGGGAATGGCTCTGCGCACCCCGAAGAGGGAGCACCTCCATCTCCCAGCACGACTTGTCAGCCTGCGGATTTATCGTTGTCCTGGCACCACGGGAACAGCTCCTGCAGCCCCCAGAGAGCTGTGTGCGCAGTGAAGATGCTGCTCCTCGCTGCCTCGGCCGTGGGGACAACCTGGCCACCGGGTGCCACCAACAGGGCAGCACCACTGCCACCGCCCCATGGAGGGGACATGGCGAGGGGGGACCCCGGCACTGCCAAACCCATGGTGTGAGGGATGAGGGGTTCCCCTGGCAGAGCGAGGGCAGGCAAAGTGTCACCACTCCTGCCAGCCCAACAAGCCAGGACATACAAGCAGGGGCATTTTTCTTGCTGCTGTCACTCCGACCAGCCGCGCGGACACCTGTGCCTGGGGAGGGGGGAGCAGCGAGGCTGCGATGCCGGAGCCACGCCGGGCAGTGGAGAGCACGGGCTGCACGAGCAGCCGACAGCCCCAAACCCTCATAAATCTCCCTCGCATGGCCCATGGCTCACCTAAGTAGATTTGATTTGTCAAATATTAAAATTAATTTAGGATTGAGCGGTGGCCTGTGCGCGCGCCGCGCTCCCCCGCCTCCCCCCCGCCGCCACCTCTGCTCCTGCCCCATGCATCATCCCCGAGCCCCCGCGCTCGCCCCGGCCGGGGTGCCCGGAGCCGGGATAAATCATCCTGCCGCCGCGCTCGGAGCAGAGCCGATTGCTTGCTCGGCGGCACGGGATCACAGGGGAAATCACACCGTGCGCCCGTGCAGGGGGCGGGGGAGACGCCGCGCTCAGGCAGAGATTTATTTATTTGATTTTACTGGGCTCGGGGATTTTTTTTTTTTTTTTCTCATCTCTCAAACGCCCGCCGGGGAATTGCAGCCCCTGGAATATTAATGCCACGCAGGACGCCAGCTCGTTAAAATGTCACCTGGCTGTAATTCCTCCTGCGCTTATTATTCCCTGGGGAGCGCGAGCTCCCATCCCTCTCCGCCCGCAGCGGTGCCGGCGCATGGGGCAGCCCCAACCGTCCCCTTGCCGCAGCGCCTGCACGTCACCCAAATGGTTCCTGGCCCTCTTCCACCACCGCAGTGGTGGGTGCTGAGCTCCCAGCACCTCCCGATGGCAGCGCAGCACAGACCCAGCCCGGGCACGGGCACGAGGTCGGCCGGCGGGCATGGCCGGTGCAGGCTGGGGGCAGGGTGGCACCAGGAACAGCTGCCTTAAGGAAACTTTGGCTCAGTTCCTGCAAATTAATGTTTTTTTCCCAAACAGTTTCCCGGCGCTAAGCGCGACGCGGGGAGCAATTATCTTTAGTGTCGATGTTATTACCATAAAAATTGCATTGAGGACTTTTCTCCTCCGATTAGAAAGTTAACGATCATCACTGCCTTCATTGTTCCCCGCACCGTGCTCACTCTAATAAAGAGTCTGTGCACTTTACTTTTCACTTAGCATGAAAATTACCCAGCTGCTGCTGCGAGCGGCTGTGCAGCCCCCGCGCTCCGCTCCCGTGACGGGGCCCTGCCATCCACCCGTGGGGCGCAGCCGCCGGCACGCTGCGGGCGGCCGTGCCAGCCCAGGGCTTTCCTGTGCCCTGCCACTGCACCGGGTGCAGGCTGGGCTGTGCCGTGCCGTGTCGGGGATTTTTGGGGGGCTGGCAGCAGGATGGGGCTGTGCCGACACGCTCAGGGATGGAGGTGCCAGCATCGGGGCTGCCGTTCCCATGGCGCACCCGAGCAGCAGGGATGCTTTTCCATGTTCCTTTCTCCCAGGATGTGCCATCTGCAGCACCTTTCTGCTCCACCCTACACCCAAATCCGCCAGCCCGGCCTCCTGCCCGTGGTGGTGGCTGTGTGTTCTCCCTGCTGCAAGCCTCCAGGGGGGCTCCAGCGGTGCCAGCCAGGGCTCGCTCTCCTCTCCGCGTGGACATCCAGGCTCCGGCGCTCGCTGCCGGCACCACCGCGTGCGCTTTTCACAGGGAATATTTGTATCATTTTGCTTGATGCCGGCGTAGCTCTTTAAATTCTCAAAGTGCTGTAAAAATCTTAGCTAATCTTCAGAGAGCTTTTTTTTTTTTTTTTTTCCGAAGCTCTTCATTACTCCCTAATTGTTCAAACTTCTCTTCTTTTCCTTCTGATTAAAAGCAGATTTTAAAAGTGCAGCTCAGTTTCTCAGCTATTTTCAAGTCAAATGGATTCCATCCCCCTCTCCGTGTATTAATAACCTGTTCTCGTGCATCCCCCAGTGAGCCAGTAAAAGCCCTTCTGAGCAGAGACAAGGTGACAGCAGCGCTCCGGAGGGAGCGATTGGAAGGGGGTTACAGCTTGGAGGGAGAGCGATCCATCCATCCAGCTATCTATCATCCACCCCGCTATCATCCATCTACAGGAGAAATAACATTTGCAATTCCGCTTTAGCTCTTTGTAATAATCATTAATATTTTTTTTTCTACCTTCCCAACCAGTCGCAGGAGGGGGTGCAGCGCTTTGGGGCGCAGGCAGCGCCGCGGGGCTTGCGGGGGGTGCGGAGGGGTGCCGGTGGTGTGCCTTTGTCTGGGCCCCCTGGTGTGGTGGCTGGGCAGCGTGGGGACAAGGGGACCATGGCCATGCCAGGAGCAGGTGCCAGCTTCTGACGAGGGCAGGGAAGGGGAATCCCGGGTGCCCCAGCCAGGCTGGTGCCTCCTCCTCCATCCCCTGGGCACGTCGGCTCCTTTGGGCGAGCATCCCCAGCGTCCCTCAGACCTGGCTCAGACACTCGACTGCACCTCGAGCTTCAGCATCCTCCAGGACGTGCTCACAGCAGCCCTGGACCCCAGCCACATCCACGACAAGTCCATGATGTCCCCTCTGCGTGAGACAGTGTCCTCCTCAAAGTCACCTTGTCCCCCTGTGCCACCCCCGCGGCAGGGCTCAGGCCACCCTCGTGCTCCCCATGGAGCGATGTGGGACAACCTGTGGGGAGCTGGTGGAGTCGGGCTGGCCCTTACCTGGCCTCCCACACCACGAGCCCCTTCAGGAGGTGCTGGTGGGCTCGTGGCCGTGGCTGTGCCATGAGCAGAGGGGTGCTGGTGGCCCAGGCGTGGGGACAGCCGCTGTGCACGATGGTGCCCATGTCCCCTCGGCCACCCTGTCCCGGCAGATGGCAGCAGGGACGCGTCGCAGCCTGGATGCACGGGGGGACCTGCCTCGCACCCCGACCTTGGAATAATCTTCAGTAGGATTAAGAGCTTAAACGTATCCGTGTAATTGCCAGGCCCCTGCTGAGCTGGAGAGCGCACGAGTGCCAGCGCGGGGAGGCAGCACCAGCCCCCCCGCTGCCACCACACGAGGCAGGCCCCACGGTGACGGAGGCACGGCTGGTGGCGTCAGCATCTCCTGGGCACTTTTTGGTGGCCGTCAGCAATCAGAAGAGGTTTTGGGTGCCTGGAGGTGCTCCATGGGGTCTCAGACACCCTAAGGGCACCTGGGTGCTGGGCTCAGGGCACCCCAAATGCCAGCAGAGCCCCTGCCCAGCTGCACCCTGGGGTGCCACCAGGTCCCCAGGTGGCCGTGCCCCAGCAGGACCGTCCAGCCGGCTGGCGCGGGGCTCAGCACCAGTGGGGAGCTGCCGTCCCAGCCCCCTCCCTGTCTGCCTAATGGTCCCTGACATTTAAATGAGATTTAGTGCTCAGCCCGACGCTGAATATTCATGAGCCCATGCGGCCCTGACAGCCCGGCTGGGGCTGCTCTCATGATTAATAATTTGTTTTTCCCGTTACTGTAAACCTCACCTGCACTCGCTGCTTGCTCCAGCCCCGCTGCTGCTGGGAGCACCCACGTCCCCACCAGCGGGTCCGTCACCTCCGCCCCGGCCCTGGGACACCCCCAGGGCACAGCCGGGGTGTGGGGACAGCGGTGCCAGGGGCAGGGCTGCAGGGCAGCTCCCCTCCAGCTCAGGACCCAGCCCATGTACCCCGGGGTAAATGCACGGCCCCGTCTGCCCCAGCTTGTGGTGGGCATGGGGCTGGGAGCTGGCAGAGGAAGGGTGGGCAGGCAGATGTGGATCAGGGGTGCCTGCTGCTCACTGGGCGTGCAGTGGTTTGTCACCAAATCGTGGCCATATCACACCCCGCCAAGCACCAGGGAGCCTGTTTGTTGCTCTGAGTGGGCTGGGACCGGAGCACTGTGAGCAAACATCTGCCCAGGCTCTGCAAAGCAGCCCCAGCACCTTGTGGCCACCATCCCAGAGGGGGCTGCAGCCTCCACACCATTCTGCTAGGATTTCTCTGTCCATCTTCACCAACCTCCCCACTGCAAGCCTGCTGTCCCCTTCCCCAGCCACTCACTCCAGCTCTGCTCAGAGCATCTCCTCCAGGACTTGTCCTCCAGGCCGTGCAGGGGCACGTCTCTGGGCAGCGCTGTCCCAGAGCTGTCCCTCCTCCCCTGCCCGTGCCCAGAGCGGGCTGCAAGCACACGTGGGCACGTGCTGGTGGGTCCTGGAGCAATTCCAGGTGCTTCAAAATTAGTGATATCATGGGGAGGCGCTACCGGGTCCTCCTGCTCCCTGCACGCTGGGCTCCATCCCTGCACCAGGCGCAGCAGCTCTGCACAAATTGCATAAATATTCATGGGGAACACAGAGAAATGTGCCTGTCCCGGCTGATTACACGCACCCGTCCTGAAGGCTGCGGTTGCTCCTGCTCCCCGGGTGCTGCTGGCCGAGCTCTCACCGCGTGGCAAACCACAGTGAGGGCTCCCCGCAGCGCCGGCCTGCCCCGGCACAGCCACGGCACCCCGCACACAGCGGGATCCGGGCTCTGGGCTGGGGACAGCGCTGGTCATCAGCCCCTCCACCAGCCCACGCCAAGGGTGAGGCTTCTCCAGGGGAGGTCCCAAAATGCTGGGTCCCTGCGGTGCCATGCCATGGCCCTCAGGATATTTTGGGGACTGCTTTGGTGACCCCGGCGCTCTCAGGTGCTGGGGTCCCCGCTGTGCTCCCCTGCGGATCCCCGCATGCTGTGAAGATTAATCCCCTGCAAACCTGACCAAGGTGCTGGGCTAATAGCCTGATTTATTCCTTCCCGTCTCTCCGGAGCACGCGAGGTTCCCCACTGTGTCCTGAACGACCTCATGCATAATACCATGCACAATCCTATTAACGCCGCCCCGCCACGCGCTCCCTGCTTAGCGCCGCCACTCGCCAATGCAATTTCCCCGTGATATATGGGAAAAATAATTGAACTATATTTGAAAATATATTGAGAATTACAGCTCACACCCGGCGGGATTTATAGGGGCCATATTTCACAAAACCATGGCCCCGCACACCCAGGGGTGCTCCCGTGGAAGCGGAGGAGAGACCTGTGGTCGCAGCGGGTGCGAGCGCAGGGCATGCGGTGGAAGAACGGGCACATCCTTGGGGACAGAAGGGTGCAGGGACACTGCCACCCCAACCCAGTGGCTGTCAGAGCTAGGCTGAGCGTGCTCCCCTCTGGGGGTGAGGGGTGAAGCCCTGCAGGTGTCCTGCTACTTGCTTGGTGCGCTGGGCGCTACCATGGTGGCCAGCCGGGTGTCTGCGGGGAGGTGACCCAGACTGCAACTGCACCACGGGAGGTTTGGCACCAGATGCATGCCCACACGGTGGGGAGGAAGAGGAGGGAGGCAGCGAGGCCGCCCAGATGGAGAAGCTCCCTCAGGCTTGGAGAAGCCATCCCCGTGCCATGCAGCCCCGCGGAGATGCCGTCCCTCTCCCTGCCTCACCCGGAGCAAAGTGCCCGTCTGGCTGCAGCCCGGCCAGCCTCCATCCCTGCCGGCCCCCAGCGGGGTGCCAGGGGTGCCGCTGTCTGGAGGAAAGTCCCGGCGTGCCCCGGGGAAGGCAGCTATAAATAACCGCCCGGAGCGGGGCGCTGGGACTGCTTGGAAGCCGCTTTGTGATCAGGACAAAGAAGAGGCGGCTTCGCGCTTGCTCTTCATTAGCTGCCTTCCTCTGGCTGGCCGGGCCAGGATGCGCTCGCATCAGGCGACGGCAGGATGTAGCTGCCGGTGTCAAGGACGCGAACAATAAGGGCTTTAAATAGCAGCGCTGCCTTTGAAACCCGCTCGCCTGCGCCGGAGATGGAGCCCGGGAAAATTCCACGGCGCAAGGAGGAGCAGAAGGACATGGGAGGTGGACACGCCGGCCCCGGGGAATGTCCCCGTGCCCTGGATCTACGTGGTGGCACGGCGTGGCAGGCGGTGCCGGGCCAGGACACGCGGAGGCCACCAGGATGTCCCGCTGCAGCGGGCTGCACCCCGGCAGCTCCCGGAGCGGCCGAGTTCAAAGCTCCCCGCCGCACAATCCCCGCAGCCCTGGGCACGCGGTTAATTAGCAGCAATTCCTTGCGCTGCCAGGAAGGTGCCCCTTGGTCCCGTCTCGTTTTCTCTCGCTCTGGCCGCAGGGCTCTGATCTCCTCCTGCCTTTATCCGGGAGATGAAAGAGCCGCCGGCTCGCCAGCCCCCCCCGCGCAGGGTGGCGGGGGCACCTCTGCGAGGATGAGCTGAATGGCAGGGCAGCACCCGCCTCTCATTTTCCAGGCCCTGATCTCGTCTTTTGAGCCCAGGATAAATGTGCCTCATGTCTGGAGCATCGTGCCCCAGGCCGGATGGGGGACAGGGCCCCAGAAGCGGGTTTGGAAGCACTGGTGTGGTGCTGGTGCCTCCCCGAGGGGTGTGCGGAGCTGCCCGGGGCTGAGCACTGGCACGGGCAGGGTACCAGGGCAGCCCCTGGTGCAAGGCTCTCAGGATGGGGCTGGGAGCGCTTTGAAGGGCTGCAGGACCCGCACAGGGGGGCACAAGGATGAGCACCCCCTGCTCCTGCCCACAGACCTTATGCAGAGGAGCACAGGAGGGATCCCTGGGCTTGTCCTGGCGAGGCCGGCAGGAGGTATGGGGATGGAGAAGGTGCCCCGCCACCCAGGGGCCCTATTGCCAACCCCAACGGGCTGTCGGTCAGGGCAGCGGGCGGCGGGGCTGCCCAGCAGGCTGATGGAGAGGGATCGGCGCTGGAGAGACACGTGCGGCCGCGTGCATGTGCACGGGGGGGCCCGGCTGCGCGTATTAGCAGGCCCTTAAATCAACACAGCACTTCAGACAGGAAGGAAATAGGCTTTGCCGACGGCAGGAGCGGCACTTGCTTTGTGCACATTACAGAACATCAGGAAAATGTCAAATTTACATAAAAATGATACAAACTCATTGGAAGAAACATGCATCCAATTATCGGCCCCAGCGCTGGCACGGCTCCGCAGCCAGAGGCTGGCCGGCCGGCTGGCTGCGAGGGACCCAGCCCCGGGGCACTCATTTCATCTCGGGGTGTTTAACATCAAAGCAGCAACCAGCCGCGGCTCTGCGGGCTCCTGGCTTTTGGTCCTGCTGCTCTCAGGGCGCGTGGGGGCTGAGAGGAGGCTGACACGTGGGGCTGTCCCCAGCGGTGCCCCCCAGCCGTGCCCGCTCCGTGCCGTGCCAGCGTGCCACCCCGCTGCCCAGGACTGATGGCCTGTCCCGATGCTATGTTTTTATCCCAGCCGCCTGGCAGGATTGATGTCTCACTGTGTGCAGGCAGAGGCCATAACTCACGCCCGGGAGCCGGGCTCCCAGCTCGTTACTCACCGGGCACCGACACCCCGTGAGTTACAGCGGGCACAGCCGGGGACACGTCACCCGCAGGGGGTCGGGGCGAGGGGACGTGGCATTGGGACGGGGACAAACCCATCCCTGCGGGCATCACAGGCACCCCAGCGTGCCCGACACCCCCGTCCCTGGCAGAGCGGTGAGCACAGGTGGCACCCAAGGGTGACGCTGCCCCCGGGGGTGTCACCGCAGCCGGGATTCCCCTCGCTGCGCCCGCCGGAGGGTGCCCGGGCTGCGTGCGCGGGGGAGGCTGACGAGCTGTTAATTACAGGTGCTGCTTGGCTGCTGCAGCGCGTCTCTGCTGCTCGGCTGGCAGAGCCGTGCGGCGGGTGACACACTCCATGATAAATTGATATCCCGTTTAGCATCAATTTTCCTTTCTCTGGTGGCAGACAGCTGTGCTAATGGGATGGGACAAGTGAAAATGAAATAACAGGCCCTGAGCACACCGGCACGCGCCGCAGCGGCAGCCCTGCTACACGGCTCTCGCTCCCGCAGAGAAGGGCAGGGCCCCGAGCACCCATGGGTGGGGGAGCCCTGGGGCTGCCCCCCGAGCCCCAGGTCACTGCTGGGCACCTGTGGTGTGTTTGCTGCATGCAGCGTGCCCAGTGCCTGGGGTTTGGGGTTTGCAGAGCACACAGTGCCTGCAGCAGGCATTGAGGCGGGTGTCAGAAGAGGGCTGGTACTGCAGCCTGCACGACTCTGGGTGGTCAGCGTGGGGGCTCTGCCCCTCTTCGGTGTCTGCAACACACTCAGAGCTCGGTGCCCGGCCGTGGGTCCTGCTGACAGCAAGGCACACAGCGAGGAGCGAGGGTTTGCTTGGTATTCACAGTGCCCGTGCCGCGCTGGGGCTTTGGAGCACACACACGGTGCCTGAGCTGGGTTTGATGTATGCGGCATCCCCAGAGCCCACGCCACGTTTGGTGTTTGCAGTAGCCCGTGGCACTCGGTACCCACAGCCGCACGGCTGCTTTCAGCGCGCTCGGCGCTCAGCACCCGCAGCACACTTGTTATCAGGCGTGTATTTGTCAAATTGGTGCCTGCAGCGTGTTTGCGCTCATGGTGTGCGCAGCGCTTGATGCCCAGGGTTTGCTTGGTAATTGCAGAGTGCTCAGCACTTAATACCTGTGGCATGTTTGTTATTTGCACAGCGCTCACCCTGTGTCTAAAGTGCTCGGCGCATGCAGTGTGCTCAGAGAGCGGGACCCGCGGTGTCTGATGCTTCAGCGCCTTCAGCGCTCGGTGTCAGCTGTGGTTTCCTATTTGCCAAGCACTCGGTGATCTCCGCAGGCAGGGTTTTGTATTTTCCAGGTGTGCCCAGCGCCTGTTATATTTGGCATTTGCAGCGCAGCCGGCGCTTGCACTGGCCTGCTGTCTGCGCCGTGCTCGCTGCCTGGCGCTGTGCTCCCCGTGGTGTGATCAGTGCTCGCAGCAGGCTGCTGGCGCCGTGTCCGGCTCTCGGTGCCAAGGCCACCGCTGATGTTTGCAGTGGGCTCAGCCTGTGGAGCCCTCGGTGTGATCCCGCTGACCGTGCGCTCCCTGCTCGCTCCCCGGGGCGTGCTGGCTGCTTGCTGTGCCCTCAGCCCTCTGGCCCTGCGGTGCACGGCCCTCTTGCTGTGTGCTTTGCAACTGCTGCCCACAGTGAGGCTTTTCCCAGCTTCCCGATGTTTTGCTACTTACAAAGCTTGCTGCACACCATTTCTGGTGCATCCTGCACTCACAGCTCGGATTTCAGTGCCCGTGGCACACATGGCACGGACAGTGCCCTCAGTGCTCAGCATCAGCCGTGTGCTTGCAGGGAGCTGGTGCCTGAAGCTCTACATTTGTGATATCCCAGCACACGTTTGTGGCTGCCCCTTCCAGGATGCTGGGCACCTGGATGCTTTCTGCACCCACAGCAGGCTCAGGACGAAGCCCAGCAGGGTGTCTGCACTGTGCTTGGTGCTCAGTGCCCAGGCTTTGCAGCACGGGGTCCCTGAGGGTGCCCATCTCCGCAGCACCCAGCCTGGCACGCGCGCTGTTTGCTGCGTGCCACGTGCTCAGCAGCAGGCAGGATCCGTGCCGGCAGCGCTCGCAGCCCATGCTGGGGCTGATTGATGCCGCGTGCTCGGTGCCCAGCTGGGCGCCGTGCCGGCAGCGTGCACAGCCCTGGGACGTGCCGGGGGCTCCTCCAAATTCCTGCGCCGACCCTGCAGACCCTGCCCAGCCACCAGCAGGTGCTGCGGGGACGTGCAGCCCTACAGCTTGCTCACAGCAGAGGATCGGGGTGCAGGGTGGCAGCACGTGGCCCCAGCCCTGGGTCCCTGACATGGGGGGGACAGAGGGACAGGGAGAGGGCCGTGCATCCTCAGGGCACTGCTCCCGCAGGCACTGCTCTGGGCGAGGAGAGATAAGGGCACTGTGCTCCCGGCCACTCTGCCCAGCAGCCCAGAGGGCAGACGGGGTGCTCACGCCGTTGGTGGGGACGTGGCATGAAGGTTGAGGTTTTAATCACACAGATGTCAGGAAATCAGGAGCGATGGTTCCCATGGTAACGCTAACTCTGCCCCTTGCCCGTGGCGCGGCGGCTGTGTGCGCGCGGGGCCGTAATGGGCACCATGTGGCTGAGCTACGGCTGCTCGGGGACCCATAACT
Source organism: Anas acuta (assembly GCF_963932015.1). Lineage (NCBI taxonomy): Eukaryota > Metazoa > Chordata > Aves > Anseriformes > Anatidae > Anas > Anas acuta. The sequence continues at coordinate 16,618,118 of NC_088984.1, forward strand.
TTGAATTTCCTGACTTGGGTGCATTTAAAACCTCAGCCTTAATGCCGTGCCGAGGCAGCTCTGCTGGCACTTTATGGCTCTGTTGTTTTAGGGAAGGCAAACGGGAGGCAGGAGCTGCCCGGGCTGAGCCCTGCCGGTGAGGCAGGAGGAGCGGTCTGGGCAGGAGGGCTTGGGGTCGGCATCCCGGGGCCGAGGGCAGGAGGAGCAGGCAGGTGCTGCCCCGTGCACCATCCCCACGGCAATGACACAGTCCTGGTGGCTGCAGGGGACAGGACGGGGCCCGCGGGTGCAGCCGAGCGCGAGGGAACAGCTGAGCAATGTCTCGCGGAGCATGAAGAGCCGATCCTCACGCTCTGCTGGCTGGGCACGCTGCCTCCCAGCTCCTCTCGTCCCCGGGGCAGGGGGTCAGTCCGAGGAGACGCATCCTGCGGGTACCAGCCCTGCTGGGGAGCACCCAGTGCCATGGCTGCCTCCCAGTGCTGGGGGCATGCTGGTCCCCCAGCAGAGCACCCCCTGCCCGTGGCTCAGAGCCCCGGCAGGCTGCGTTAGGGGCTCACGCTCCCCCAGCTCCTTTTATCTGGGGGCCTCCTGCCCTGGCTCACCACCAGGCAGGGCTTTGGGCCAACTGGGCTGCCCTCTGGTTGCCTTTGCTCACTGGTCACCCACAAGGGAGCCAAGCTAGGGGACGTCCTGCTGGCTGTGGGGCTGGGGGCAGGATGGCACCCCATGCTGTGTGGCGCAGCGGTGTGGCTGGAGCACCCCCGGCCCCAGCACTGCCCTCCCCACACAAGCGCTGCAGCTCCCGTAATGTATTCATCCCAGGGTGCCCTGGTGCAGCTGCAATATCATTATTGGCGTTTATTACACCATTAGCTTTAAAGTTTTATAAACCACCAGGCAGGTGACAAGTGGCCGGGGGGCCCAAGCAGCGGGCAGGGGGCTGTGCGGGGATGGTGCTGGGGGCTGCCCCAGCGGGGTGCAGGGTTTGGTTTGTCCCCATGGTGGTGCTTTCACGGGCACTGCAAACCAGCAGCACCCCGCAGCAGGCCACACACAGGGCTGACATCTTCCTCCCAGCCGTGACGGGCGGCCTGACACCCAGACCTTACTGAAAACCACCCCCTAAATTCCTGCAGGAACAGCCCCAAAGCCACAGGCACCCGGCGATGTATTTCAGGCAACAGCAGAAGGTGCGCAGGGCACCTTGCGAGAGCTCGTGCACATAGCTCACAATAGGGACTTCGTAATTGAGGTTTTGCGCTTAATGAAGGAATAAATTGAATGGGAGTGTTGTCCTTAATTGGGGTGTTGCATTAATTAAGGTATTGCACTTCGTTGGGGTAAGGCATTTAATAAGGAACTGCATTTAATCAGGTATTGATGTGAGCGGGGTGCATTAACGGGGGTGTGGCACCGCAGGTGTGTCTGCTGGCCCTCAGATCTCACCTGTGGCCGTGGTGCCAACCAGGGGATTGGTCCCAACCTGAGGCGTCCAGCACAGCCCTGCCACCTCCCAAGGGATGGGAGCAGGGCAGGGCTGCAGAGGAACTGCTGCTGCCCTCCCCATCCCAGCCTGCAGCCCTGCCTGCACCACCCAGCCCCCCTGGGTGCCCCCCTGGGTGCATCCTGCTGGCAGCACCGCTGCCCCCGGTGCCCCTCAGCTGTCTCCCCAGCACCGTGGCACAGCCGTGCCCCCCGCAGCAGCCCCGCTCTCCCCTAATGGGAGCGGACACCCTGTCACCCCGCATCTCCCCGGAGCCGCGGCACGCACACAAGCCGCGAGCACGCCGCCCAGCTCGGTGAAGCTGCTGCCTTCGCAGGGCTCTGGGAGCTTCCGAGTAGATAGGAGTGCTGCGGCCAGCTGGGCTCCGCAGCCACGTTTCCTCCAATTAGATCAAAATTAATGATTGCCCCAGATCCGCTCCCCTGCGGGCACAGGGCTGCATCCGGCTCCGCAGCACGCGGGGCTGGCGAGGGGGGCGCAGTGGCCGTGCCCCTCTGCACAGCCCAGCTCTGTGGGCTTGGGGTGGTGGCACCGAGAAGGCAGGTCGGGGGCCAGCTGGGACCAGGGGGGTGATGGGGGTGCTGCTGGGGCTCGTCCCTCCCACAGATCCCCCTGTCCCCTGTCCTGCTGCCTCCTGTGCCCAGGGCTGGTGCTGGTGGCTGGGGAGGGGGCAGGGGGACCCTCACTGGGGTCTGAGTGTGCGTGGCCCCTCCAGGGGAGGGCGCACAGCAAATAATCGATCTCTCCTCTCGGTGGCAAGGCAAGAAAGCCACAAACAAATCCTCTTCCAGACTGGCCTGAGAATAGAGGAGAGCAGTGGCTGTGTCTCGGAGGGGATGAATCATTGTGAGCGTGCTGCAGGGCACCGGGGCAGGATCAGTCCCATGTGCACCCCTCCAAATGGGGGGCAGCTTCCCCTGTGTGGGGACTGCACCTAACCCCTGCTGCCTCTTGCAGCGTAGAGGAGCCCTGATACACCACAGCTCCCCCCCCCTCCCCCTTCTTCTGTGCTCACAGCAGTTATTTTGTCTGAGGTTGCAGCCTCTGCTCTCGCCCAAACCCCCAGTGCCTCCAGCCGGTCTCCGTCACTGCTATCTGTTATTGCCATCCTCTGCACTCTTTCCAATTAGTCTGGATTTTTCTTGACGTCTGGTCCTGGACCAGGCACAGGGCGCCCGCCGAGGCCTCGCCAGCAGCAAGAGCTTCAGCTGCCTGGCGAATGCTGCCCCTCCTCACGCAGCCCCCAGCGCCGTCCTCCTTTCCACAGCTGCAGGGCAGCCGCTCATCCCCTGTGACAGGGGCACATCCCCCCCAAAAAGCAAGGCTTCTTCCCTCCTTCCCTAGCTCCTGGCTGCTTCTCCAAACAGCTGGGCAGCTGGGAACCTGGCTTCTGCCTGCACAGACACCCGCACCTGCACGGCTCCTCCTGCCTGGGGGTTCAGCCCCCCGCACGCGGTGCGCACCCAGCTGGAGCCATGCCGGGTGTCACATTCAGAGAAGCCAACACCACCGCTGCCCGCTGCCGGGGCTCCTCTGCTCCCCGACCCAGCCCAGATCTTTGCGCTTGTCCTTTTGAATCGGATCTGATTGTTTTCAGGCCATTTCTCCGATTTGTCAACATCATTTCAGATTCCAGCCCTGTTTTCTCCAGCCCTCGTGGCTCCCCCCCCACCATCCAAGCACGGCACACCAGGACCTCGCCGCTCACCCACCCGAGCCTGGGGGTGCAGGGCAAGTGAGGGGGACCCCGGTTCCCCAACCTGCCTGCTCACTTGCAGGGTGGCAGCCCTGCAGCGTCCCCCCTCGCTGCCTCTCTCCCCCCGTGCACGCGTGCCGTGCTCAGCCGCAGGTGGGGGGCTCCGGTGCAGAACAGCGAGACGCGAGATGCTGCCAAGTGGCAGCGAGGGCTGTTCCCAGCTGGTGCTTTCCTTGCTGCCTTGTCTGGTCCCAAGGAAAAGCAGCCCCTGAGCCTTGCTGCCACCCCTCTCCCTGGCCCTCCCACCCCAGCATTAGCTGCCTGTGCTGCACTGGGAGTTGGGTTTCCCGGCTGGGTTTGTCCCCATTTGGGCAGTGGGCATCTCCAGCAGCTCTCAGCCTCCCTGCCTGCTCCACCCGTGGTGCACAGCCCATGGTCCTGCTCATTGCCCTGCCCTGCAGAGCGCTGCCTGCAGCCACAGGATGGGGCTTGTGTCCTGGGTGCTGCTTGTTTGGGTACAGCTTGATCCCAATCCCAGCCCAGCCACACTTCAGACTATTTCTGGGGTCCGGTGGGCCCGGTGGCCAGGCAGGAGCACAGCAGGGTAGGAGAGGGATGAGAGGAGCGGGGAGAGGACATGTCTCTGAGCACAGTGGAGGGTTTATGAGGATGTCCTGTAGTCACACAGTGTGGTTTGCCCAAAGGATCTGGGGCACAGACCCTGCCCCTACACCACGGACACAGCAGGGGCTGGCTGCCAGCATGGAACCGCCCGGCAGCCCCTCGGTGTCCTCACACCTCATCCACCGTGCCCCTGGGAGGCACAGGCAGGGGTCCCTGCAGCCTGGGGCTTGTCACGGCGTGGCTGGGGCCGCTCACAGTGGCAGTGCTCCCTGCCACGCTTCGGTGGGCCGGGGGCACGGGGTTGGCACGTGCACGCCGCATCCCTGGGGCAGGGGGAAGCAGGCGGCCGGGGCCGTGCGTGCTCCCCGCCGGAGGCAGCCTATCATGCCGTATTGACCCGCACTGGAGGCAGGAACATGTGTGCCATGCACGGATCGATGGGAAGATTGAAGATGCGTGTGCGCTTGCCGGACGGCTGGGGGAAGCTTTGCCGTTGGCACCGGCAGCACAGTGAAGGTCACGCTGACCTGCGGCGCGCTCCCCGGGGAGAGGCGAGGCCACTGCCGAGCTGCTGGGGGTGTGTGTGGGGGGTCTCACTCCCTGTGCTGCCGGACCCCGGCCTCCCCATGGGGCACGGAACCCCCAGGGATAGCCGCATCTCCTGGGGGCTGCCTGCTGGAGGCAGGGAAGCGGTGGGGAAACTGAGGCAGGGACACCACGGTGCTGTGCAGGGGAGCGGCCGGCCCCAGGTGCCGGTGCCCCCCACCCTCACCCCGGCCCCCAGCCCAGCGAGCAGAGCAGGCAGAGCCCCCCCAGCTGCGGGCAGGACGGGGCAGCAGGAGGGGGTGCCGGGGGTGCTTGCAGGGAAGCCCCGCGGCTCTCCCCGTCCCGGGGCTCGGCGCCCGCCGGGTTGGGGCGCAGCGGGCCGCGGCAGGGAGGCGGTTAACGGCCAGGGAGCCGCCGAGGCAGGAGGAGTCCGCGGGCGGGCGAGCAGGAGGGGGCCGCCGGGCGAGCTGCCCGCAGGCTGCCCGCCCCCGCCGAGCCGCCCCGAGCCGTGCCGAGCCGCCCCGAGCCGCGCCGTGCCGTGCCGAGCCGCGCTGCCCCGGGGCGCACGGGCCGGGGCGAGGCGCACAGCGCGGCGGCGGCGGCGGCGGCGGCGGCGGGGGGCAGGCACCGTGCCCCGCCCGCCTCGGCACGGCTCGGCACGGCACGGCACGGCACGGCTCGGCACGGCTCGGCACGGCCACGGCATTTCACGGCGCGGCACGGTTCGGCACGGCTCGGCATCGCACGGCTTGGCTCGGCGCGGCGCGGCACGGCTCGGCACCGCTCGGCGCGCATCGGTTCCGCTCGGCTCGGCGCGGCTCGGCACGGCACGGCTCGGCTCCGGCAGGTCCCGAGCCATTCAAACAAGTGGCTCCCGCAGCACTTGGGAGCCGGGGCTGGAGAGAGGGCGCGGAGCGGCTCCCCCTGCCCCGGAGGCGCGGGGCCCTTCACACTGCCTCCTTCTCTGGCGCTCGCTCTTTATTTGACGATGAAATAATGTTGACATGTCTTGAATTATTAAGTATTCCCTGGATTTTATTAGCACATGATGCCTAAATGCTGCCTGTATCTGCCGGGGTCTTAACCAGAGAGGAGCGAAGGAGAGAGGCAGAGACACAGAGCGAGGGAGAGGAGAGAGAGGGGTTTTTGACAGCTGTATTTGTGCTGATAAGCGAAGGCACAAGGAGACGATCGACTAGTGAGACAAGAGGGAAGCGGCGGCTCGGAGCTGCTGAGAGGGGCTGCGCTTCCCTCCCGAGACGGCTCGGCCCTCCCGGCGCCGTGCTGGGGCTTGGGGGGGACCCGAGCCCCCTCCCAGCGCCTGGCCGGGCTCTCGGCCGCTGCCCGTGCCGGGGGGCAGCCCGCTGGCTGGGCACGCCGGCCGCGCGGGGCAGATGCCGATTGAGATCGTGTGTAAAATCAAATTTGCCGAGGAGGATGAGAAGCAGAAGGAGAAAGAAGAAGGGGACAAGGAGAGCCTGATCGAGGAGCCCGCGCGGCCCCGCTCCCGGGACCTGGCCGCCTTCGCCAGCGCCAGCACGCTGCACGGCCTGGGGCACATCTGCCGCTCGGGGCGGCTGGGCGTGCGCCAGACCCTCTGGGCGCTCGCCTTCCTGGCCTCGCTCGCCTTCTTCCTCTACCAGGCGGCCAAGTCGGCGCTGCTCTACCTGGAGCACCCCCACGTCATGGCCCTGGACGAGGAGGCCATCCGCGAGATGGTCTTCCCCGCCATCACCATCTGCAACATCAACCGCTACCGCCACTCGGCGCTCACCGACGCCGACATCTTCCACCTGGCCAACATGACCGGGCTGCCCCCCAAGGACCGCGACGGCCACAAGGCCACGGACCTGCTCTACCCCGACCCCGACATGGCCGACATCGTCAACCGCACCGGCCACCAGCTCGACGACATGCTCAAGAGCTGCAACTTCAGCGGCGAGAACTGCTCCTCCCGGGATTTCACTGTGGTGAGTGCGCAGCCCCGGGGACGCCGCCGGCGCTGGGGGGGCTCTGACCCCGCCGTGTCCTCGCCGCAGCGGGGCTCCCCGGCTCGCTCCGGCTGCTGAAGTTTTGCATCTCTCCGTGTTCGAGTTTCCCTCCAAGTTTCACATGGAGAGAGAGAGAGGATCCTCCGTGGGAGCTCTCTGCTGCAGGACCGCGCTGCCGGCAGCTCCGGGGCTGCAGGAGGGGGTCGTGGGCAGGAGCGGGGGCAGATGGGGGAGCGGGGCGCAGCCCTCCCCGGGGTGGGCGAGCAGCGGGAAGGGGAAAGCGGTGGCACAGAGCCTTGCTCCAGCCTCTCCTCACCACGGGTTGAGCTGCTCCATCGCAGGGCATTTTGCACAGCAAGAGTGGAATGGGGGGGCCGGGACCCCTTTGCACGTAGGAGAGCCCCCCTGCCTTCGGGGGTGGGCACTGGGATGTGTGTGAATGCGGGAGGCTGTCAGCATTGCACACTCGTGTGTGTGTGTGTGTGTGTGTGTGTGTGTGTGTGTGTGTGTGTGTGTGTGTGTGTGTGTGTGTGTGTGCAAATACACGTGCCCAGCACCCCCAGAGGGTCTGCTTCGGGGCATGGCCACATCCGGGGGCCCTGGGGGCCACCCCCACAGCTGGGGGTCCCCGGACCCCAGCAGCACCATGCCCACCCAGGCAGCGAGCTCCCAGCCGGGCACCGCGACTGTGCGGCTCTCGCTAATGTTGAGCCTGGAATCACAAATCCCCGCTGTGGTTTGGGGAAATAAATGTGCTGAACGGGCGGAATACTTGATGGGACCCCTTTCAGCCCGTAATGACTCTGGAAATGAGCCGCCTCTCTGCTCCGGCTGCCAGGGGCTGCTGCTCTGCCTGCTCGCTGCGCTCCCCGGAGCAGCGCTGCCAGCCGGAGCCCGCTCCGTGCCGGGGAGGGGGGTGCGATACGGGGGGCTGCGCAGCCTGCTGAGGGGAGAGGAGGCTCCGTGGGGTTGGAAATGGCTGATGCAGCACGTCCTGCTTCACTTCGTGCCCATCGCTGCGAAGCCTTTCTAGTGCAGGGTGCTGCCGTCCTAGGGAAAGCGCCATTTGGGGGGTGCTACAGGGGGGCTGCCGTGGGGAGCGTTTGCCTGCAGTGGGGTGGGGAGGAGCGGGGGGCAGCAGGGGGGACCCTCCTCCTCCTGGGGTTTTGCTGGGCTCTGTACCTGCTGTAGCCGAGCTTCCTGAGTATAGGTGCCGGGGAGAAGTGAGATCCAGCGGGGAGAGCGCAGGGAGCCCCGGTGCTGGGCAATCCTGCACGTGGTGTGTGGGGCTCAGCCACGCTGGCCGGTGGGAAGGTGGGGAGCCCAGCATCGTGCCGGGTAGCAGCACGGCATGGCAGTGGGATTTGGGCTGGGTACCAGCTTCCTAGAGCACGGACATACATGGGGACAGCCACCGGGACTGTCCGGTGTGCCGTCTCCGTGTGCTGGAGCAGGCTCCAGGCAGCGGGGTCAGGACGGGGAGCCCAGAGCTGGAGGCACCCGGAGCGCTCAGCAGGCAGGGCTGTCCCTGCCACCTCTTGCTGGCCACTTTCCCGATGCACCTGGAGCCAAGGGGCAATCTCGGGGCAGAAGAAGGTGCAAGGCACGGGCTTGGGAAGGGGAGGGGAAGGCAGGAGCAGAGGGGAGGGATTCGGCAGCCTCTCTGTGCCACGCAGCACGTCCCAGAGCCGTGCCAGGCAGCGGCGGGACCTGCCGAGGCAGCGCACCATTTGCAGCTGGAGCCTGCTGCTCCCGTTCCCTGAGCCGAATCTGTCCCCTGTGCCTCCTCCTGGGGATGATTCAAGCACGGTGCGAGCAGCTTGGCAGGCACGGGTGAGTCCCAGCCGCCACGTGTGGGCTTGGGAGCCGCCGTGCCTGCCAGCTGTGGCCCTGGTGCAGGAGCACCCCGTGCTGCGCCGCACCCCGCTGTCACACCGAGCTCCTGGCCCTGGGTGCCCCAGTGCCTTTCTGCTCACAGGGCTCCTGTGAGCCCACCGCAGCGGGTGCTCTGCGGGTGGCCCTGCAGGGAAGGAGGGCTCGCAGGGCTCGCAGCGCCCGGAGCAGAGGTTGTGTCCCCAGGGAGGCAGGGAAGGGAAGTTTTCCCTTGCAGCTCCCCGGGGCTGTGCTTGCAGGGGTGCTGGCGTCGATCCTCTGCTCTGTGCGCACGGGGGGCTTCACCCAGAGGCCAGAAGCGTGACGGCCCCTGGGTGGCCGTGGGCAGCCTGCCCGCCGGGCCAGCAGCGCTGCCGAGCCGGAGCGCGGAGCTCGCAGCCGGTGAGCACACGATAAACAGCTCGCGCGGGTCCTTTAAGTAGGCGCCGCGAGTGGTAAATGATCTTCCCCTATTTAACGTCACAAATCCTCATTCTTTATGGGATAGCAAATTAAGAAACTATGGGGAGAAAAATCCCCAGCGTAAGCATCTTCCGTGTAATAAAGCCCGGCTGGGCTGTAAATCTCCCCAGGCGGCAGGGACAGCACGGAGCCGCAGCGAGGCTCCCCTGCAGCCTGCTGACAAATGTGCCCCGTGCGCAGGCTGCCGGGAACCCCGGGCAGAGCCTTTTCCTACCCCTCTGCACCCCTTACTGGGGGGCAGCCCCATTCCCTGGGGCGCACAGCCCGGTGCCACGGGCACGCTGCCCGCTGCCTGGGGCAGGGCGCCGGGTGCCAAGCCCGGCCGGGCGGGCGCAGCTGCGGCACCGAGGGTGCGAGGCGAGGCGTGCGGCGGTGCTGCAGGGAATCAATAGCTCGCTTTCCGCGCCATTAAGCGGGAGGCGTCCCCGCGGGGCCGGGGCTCAGCTGCGGCTGGTGGCCCGTGGCCGCACGGTAGCCCGCTGGCACCCAGCCCCGGGGCCATGCTGGCCACCCCTGGGTGCACCGCGGCGCTGGGGACGGCGGAGGTGGCTTTGGGCAGGGCAGGGCAGGTGGTGGCCAGGCCAGCAGCTCGCCCTGGCTCCTCGCAGGCTGTGCTGGTGGTTGTGCTGGAGCCTCTCTCAAAACCACGTTCCCCCATCAAAAGCCTTTTGTTTGTGAGCCGCTGCTGCTGCCGAGGCCGCTCCTGCGAGGGCTGGGGCTGGGGGAGCGCAGAGCTGGCAGCGGCCTCGGAGCTGGCAGCGGCCCCGGCTCTCCTGGCAGGGCCCCCCCCGGGCCGTGGGCTGTGCGGGGCTCTCTGCGCCCCGTGCTGACCCCCAGGAGACAACCCCACACGTGTGGGCAGCGTTGGCTGCGTGCTGCCGGCTGGTGGGGGGCTGCAAAGCGCCGCGTGGGGCCGAGCTCTGCAGCCCCCCGGCGGGGAGGGCACGTCCCCAGCTGCCTCCTTCCCCCCTGCAATCAGCGCCACTCCCGACGCGGGGACTCTCTCTGACCTTTCCGCCAGAACCATATTTAATACATGTCGCATTTTCAGCCTGTTTGTACACCTGGAAAAAGCTGGGCTCATTCCTCTCCCCCTGCCCCTGCCCCACCTGGTGCTGCTGCTCACCCACCGAGGCGTTCGGCCACCCCATTTTGCCTCTTTGTGGTCTGTTCACCACAGGGAGCAGGGGGCTGGGGGCACACATTTCCCTTCCACGCTGGCCCTGCAAGGCCCTGCGAGCCTCCTGCTTGCTGCAGCCCCCGGGCAGAGCTGAGGACCGGGCAGGATGTGTCACCGTGCCGTGCCGTGCTGGCACGTCCCCAGATCTGTGTCTCTGGTGGCGCAGATGGGCTCTGGTTCCTCGTGCTCCTGTCCAGAGCGGTGGCAGCTCTGGCACGGTTACACATGAGCCGCCCGGGCACGGCTCGAGGCGCTGCTTGTGCCAGAAACCGGGGGACTTTAATGCAATTCGTTGCCATTTAATTTTACACAATTCCTGCTGCTTAATCCGCTGAGAAATGCTAATTTATACAATTCACGTCTAAAAATAAATGTCAGTCCAGCAGCTCCCAGCAGTGGGTAGCTGCTCCCCCGAGCCCCCGCTGGAGCCTCGTGCGGGGGACCCCAGCCCGGGGCGCACCCCCGAGGTGCCCAGGCCTTGGGGTGCAGCTCTGGGGCCGGCAGCTGTGGGGTGATGGGGTTATGGGGTGCCACGGCAGGGCAGCGAGGGGCTGGCTGGTCCCACGGGTGTCACCACAGAGCCCCTCATCGCAGCGGGTCTCGGGGCTCCGTGGCAAGGAGATGCGGGGTGTCACGGTGCTTTGGCTGCCTTTTGGGATGGACTGGGAGGTGGGAGGCATGCAGGGCCCCCGAGCTGTCTTTGAGGCCCAGTTCCCAGGGCTTTCCCCAGGGAGGGCAGCCTGGCCCGGCGTGCAGCTGCAGCCGACAGCGCTCAAGGCCAGCGCCCTGGTGCCAAAGAGGCGCCCGGTGCCAGGGGCTGGCACGGGGACACCCGAGCCGTGTGTGCTGGGTCCAGCCACGGGTCAGGACAGCCCCTGCATGGCTGGTAGACATGGATATGTTGTAAGGCACCTTTCATTTCTGTGGGAGCGTGGGGAAGCCCAAACCCCATCTGCCTGGGCTGCCTGGATGCAGCCCTACCTCCCTGAGCACGCAGGGGACGGGGAGAGGGAGGGATCCTGCTGGGAAGCAGCGGAGAGGACAAGCCCGTTCTGATGCCCATCCACACGGGGTGGCACCAGCCCTGGTGGCAGCGTGGGGATGGGTCCCCAGGGCAGCGGGTGGGCTGCGAGGGCTGCGGGAGCCCGGGGGGGGGAGCAGGGGCGCGGGGGCGGCGCGGCGGGGGAGCGGAGATGCTGGAGGAGCCGGCGGCTTTCCCACCGCATCCCTGATTGAGATCGGATCACCGCGAGCATAAAAAAGCTCTCTTCATAATTATATTTAATGAATTGACTTTAAAAGCTCTTACACTCTTATCTGGGTAATTTAATATCACACACTTAATAAGCCTGTCTCCGATACGGGGGGGAGCCAGCGGCCGTGACGCCCGCGCCTGGTGTGGCTCCCCGGGGACGCGGGACGTGCCATGCAGCCGGCCCCACGTGGAGGGCTGGGTGGATCGGGGGACACCGCTGTCCCCTGGGGACAGGGCACCCCTGGGGGCTTGGCGCAGGGGCTGGGGGACCATGGGGCTGGGGGGCACGGTGCCACGGGGCTGGATAGGGGCAAGGTGACTGCCTGTGGGTCCGAGGGGGCTCACAGCACCCCACAACCACAGCAGGGGTGACAAAGCCACCAGCCGGGCTCCCAGCACCCCCCCGGCCCTGCCCCACACGGCTCCCCACAGCCGGGACGGGGACCGGCAGGGTGCGGAGGGCGAGGGCGCAGCGCTGGCGCGCAGCTGGCCGTCCCCGTGCTGCCTGGCGGTGCCGGCTGCCGTGCCAGAGCACGGTGCCAAGGCCGGGCGGGCTGCGGGGAGCCGCGTGCCAAGGCGGTGACGTGGGGGGGACGCAGCTGCCACCTGGCCCTGCCTGGGGCGGCAGTCCCCAGGAGAGGGGTTCCCGGGCACCCTGCGGGCAGCCCCCGGGGCGCGGGGCCGGGTCTCCCCGCGCTGGAACGGGGAGGTTTACGGGGCTGCACTAAGTGACGCAAATGGTTTGAAGCCCATAAAGAGAGACGGTTTTATGTAAGACGACTATATAAAGCTCTGCTGTTCTGCCATTGATGAGATATAGGCCTTTATTTATAGAAGGCAATGTTTGCGGTGCGAGGGCTGAACGCCAGCCAGGGACCCGCGGATAGGGCGTCGAGTCATTTCACATGCAGCTGCCGTCGACACTGTTCACACATTAAAGAAAAAAATTAACAAGTTTGCAGCCAGTCAGGTGGAAAAAACAATAATTGTCGAAAACCGTATTTCCCCCTTTTTCCAATAACAAATAGCTGAAACGCTGCTGGGGAGGCTTGGGCTCGCTCAGCACCTGCACACAGCCGGCTGAGGCTGCGGCACGGCCGGGAGGGGGGCACTGGAGAAAGGGGGGAGCACGCTGGGGCCGTGGGGCTCCGGCAGAGCCGGACATCTCCCCAGGGCACCGTGTCCCCTCCCTGCCCCGTGCTCGCTGTCCGCAGGGCGCAGGCAGGCACGGCGTGGGGCTGAGGATGCTCTGTGCGCGGTGGCTGCAGACAAAGCCCTGCTGGCTGGGTTTCCCTGCCAGCACCTCCCCGCCCGCGTGCAGGGGGATGTGCTGAGGTTATTTCTTGGCCAGATGTGGCCGGGTTCTTGCTGGCGAGCGAGCAGCACGTCCCTGTGGTCAGAGCGCCCTGCCAAATTTCGTTTCATGCACGAAAGGAGGAAAAACTTCTCATGATTAATTGCGCAACAGGGGAGAACACGCAGCTCTCTAACCTGCTCCTTGCTGATCGCTGCCCTTTTCTTCCTCGCTGCAAGTGCAGCTGGGGAGAAGGGGGCGAGCTCTTCCCCAGGGCACGCTGTGCTGCACGACCCTGGGGCTGCACGGGCAGCGAGCGGCGAGCTCGGTGGTGCGCGGCGAGGGCAGGAGGTGCTGGAACAGCCCTCGCTGCCCTCCTGACCCTGCAAGGGGAGGGAAGGCAGGCAGGGCTTCACAGCAGGAGAGCAGTCAGGCTGGTGCTTGAGCTGCCTTCTCGCAGCTCCCTGCACATTGCTGCGGGCTGATGTCCGAGGCTGTCCCTTGCTTACGCTGCAAAACCTTCCCTCTGTGCACTGAGCCGTGCCCTCGGTGTGCTGCGCCAGCGCGGCTGCGGGCACGGCACTGCCTGCCCCCTCTGCGTGCTGCCTGCTCGCAGCAGGGAGAGGAGGAGCGGGGTCACGGGGCCAAGCTGGGGCACACCTGGGCTCTGTGCCTGCACGGCCGGTCCCCCCCAGGCAGCACACACAGGTGGGGAGGGTCCCGGGCACCCCGAGCTCTCCGCTCCCTCCCTGGGAGCAGCTGCTGGCTGGGTGCTGAACGGCCATTAAGCGCCGGCTGAGCTTTGATGGAGTCAACAGGTTTTCCTCCAGCGGAACAAAAGGTTACCTGCTTGATTGCAGAGCCGGGAGCACAGGCAGAGGTGAAAAGCGAGGGCAGGAAAGCCAGAGGCCGGGAGAGCAGCGGGTGCCCTGTCTGTGTCAGGGAGCTCGGAGACACCGCCGGCCGCGAGCCCATGGGGTGTGCGGGGCCGGGGCCCAGGGTGGGAGGGGAGAGCTGGCACCAGCCTCATCAGCCAGAGCCCTGATTAATCACTAGCTGCCAGCCCTCCAGCCTGCAGCTCATTAGCGGTTTAATTCCTGGTGCCCATCGCGCTGGAGGGCTGCACAGCCCTGATTGAGCCGCTGGGACGGGCTGGGGCTGCCCAGCAGGGCCAGCAGAGCGGGCAGGGGCAGGCAGGAGCCGGGTGCCCCAGCAGGGCAGCCCTGGGCACACAGGGGTGGGCACAGCCTCGCGTCCCAGCTGCCAGGAGGGGTTTTGATGGGAGCAGCCCAAACCCTGCCCTGGCTCCGGAGCTGCAATCTGTGCTGTTCCTCCCCAGCCGGAGGAGGGAGGGGGCCGCACAGAGCCGGGGCCCCGGTGGGAGCAGGGAAGCATCTCCATCTGTCCGCAGCGCTCAGCGGCTGGAGAGGCCAAGGTGGTCCCCGAGCGGGGCTGTCCCCAGGCCACCTCTGCGCAGGAGGCAGGGCTGGCACGGCATCTGCGGCTGCCCTGGGCAGGGCAGGGAGCAGCCACCTCCCTGGGGACCGAGGACACTGCAAATCCGAGGTGGATGCAAGCATTAATTATGTCCCGGCTGCTCGGCCACCACCGTGGCTGCTCGTGCAGAGAGAAGGGGTTACACTGGTGGCATGTGCTGGCTGTCACCCCGCTGCGCCCCACGCTGTGCCATGCCAGCCAGCCCTGCTCTGCCCGGCCCCAGGAGGTGAATGGCAGGAGGAGCAGGAGGCAGGAGCGGTGTGAGCACTGTTGAGCAGCCTGGCTCTGAGATCCCACTCATCAGAGAGCGCCTGCACATCTCTGTGCTAATTAGGGGCAGAGGTTTGCAGGCTGTCCCTGCCCTGCCTCTCCATGGCCCCCTGCCCGTCCCCATCCCATCCCATCCCATCCCATCCCATCCCATCCCATCCCATCCCATCCCATCCCATCCCATCCCATCCCATCCCATCCCATCCCAGCAGTGTGCACGGTGCCATCCCTGGAGCCCCGGAGCACGCAGCAGTGACAGCCGCTCTGTCCCCAGGTGCCTGCCTGATCTTATCGTGGTGGAGCTGCCTTGCAGAGGGAGTTTTTCAGGCTCTGCCCCCCCGACGCTGCTGCTGCTCCGACATCCTGTTTCCTTATCACCTGACATGACCTTAATTTACTCCCCAGGCTGACAGCGCTCCGGGCTTCTCCTCCAGGAGCTGGATCTCAGCACCGTGCCCTGCCTCACCCGCTGCAGGACCTCGGCACAGGCAGTAGGAGCAGGGCGCAGAGGGCTGCGCAGGGCAGGCAGCACTGGCGGATTGAAATGCTGGCACCGACGACTTCTGTAGCCACGTTATCTCCCAAGCTGGGCAAATATTGGCGGAGGGGAGATTATTCAATAGCAAAGTTTGCAGATGGGAATCACGGCGTGTGATCCCACGGGCTCCATGCCACAGCTCGCCTGCTCCAGTGCAGCCTCGGCTGCGTGGGGCTGAGCCCCTCAGGGGCACGGCGTGGGGACAGGACAGGGCCCTGGGCAGCATCCCGGGGGCTTTCCCCTGTGCTGGTACCCAGCAAGGCACTGGTCCCAGCTTCCCTGCAGCTCCCATCCCACCCCACAGCACCGGCATACATGTGTGCACCGTGCCGGGACCCTGCTCAGCCCCACGCAGCCCCCAGCATGGTGGGGCTGAGCTTCCCCAGGTGTGGGCACCACCTGCAGCATCTCTTCTCGTCCTGGAGCCTGCACCCAGCTCCCCTCCCTGGGCAGCTTCTCCATGGGGGCCCTGGTGGCCACTGGGGCTCCTTGGGGGCACCAAGAGGGGTGTCCCCCCCCCCAGCACCCAGCCAGGAGCCTCCATCCATCGGCCCCCGCACCCAGGAGCGCGCGGGCTGGGGAAAGCCAGCCCCTATCATGTTTGTTCCATTGATTTAGTGCCGTGGAGAGGGTTTAATCAGCCTTTAGCCTGCACGCTCCAGCATTAAGAACAAATCCATTAGCCACGAGATAACCACAAAGGGTTGCGCTGAGGCTGGATGAGGTTCCAGCGCCTTCAAGATGCAAATTGGCAATCAAAGATCAAAGCTGTGCAGCTCCCTAATCTCTACTAAAAGGGCTCAGCTATTAACGAGCCCTTTCCCGCTGGGCTGTGATCACCCCACTTCACTCCTGTCCCGATGCGGGGCGCGTTGTGCCGTGCCCCTGGCCCCCGCGCTGACCCTGGGGATGAAGGCACAGAGGGGACCCGGGCTGTTTGTTTGTGCCTTGCTGCCTGCAGCTCTGACGTGCTGCTGTCAGATTTGTGCTGGTGCAGAGAGCAAAGCCCTGGGGAGCCGCTGGTCAGCGGGCAGAGGGGGCAAGAAGGGAAGGGGGCAGGGGCTGGGGTGGTGAGGGCCATACAGGGCTTGCGCGGAGACTTTGGGCGCAGGGGGAGGTGCTGCCGGGTGGTTTGCTTCCCTCTGCTCACGGATTTAGCCCTGGTGTGGCTGCACCAGGTGGCTCAGGTCAATCCCTGTGGGCCCCAGGGAAATCAGCGCTGGGGATGTGGAGTGGGGGCAGGCGCAGGGCTTGGGCAGGGCCCCCTGGGGCCACGTTCCCCTTTCTGGGGTATTCCTGCCCGGCTCCTGCGCAGTGCTGAGGCCAGCTGCAGGATGGGGGCTCCCAGCACAGCCCCAGCATGCTGGAAGCCGTGAAGCCGTCGAGCTGTGACAGGAGCTGAGCCACCAGCACCGTCAGCAGATCTCGGGCAGCACAGATGGGCTGCCAGCGCCGGGGCACTGCGCACCCGGGACCCTGGCGGAGAGGCACGCACCGCTGCCCGGGTGCCAGCACAGCACTTCCAGCCCCCATGTGCCTGCTCCAGCTCGGGGGGGCAGCATCCACCCCGCAGCACCCCTCTGCACGGCGGGATGCTCAGGAGGACCAGCGCAGGGAGAGGTTTGGGCTGGGGCTCGGTGCCTCCGGTGGCTCTGACAGCGTCCCCGGGCGGTGGCACAGCCTTGCCCTCGCTCAGCCGGGGTGATGATAAATCTTATCAGCGTAAACCCATCCGCAGGCAGTGGGATAACCCCTGTGACAACCCAGCCTCAGCCACGCTGCGGATTTACAGATAAATAACAACAAAGCTGGAGGGACCGGGCCTGTGCCGGCACCTGCCCGGGGGCACCCCGCGGCCACCCCTGCCACCAGAGAGTGTGCGTGGGGACAAAGCCACGCGTGATGCCGGCAGCGCATCCCCCGTGCCCTCGCCCCGCTTGGGCCAGGCGTGGGGCCGGTGCCAGCGGCGGGTGCCAGCAGCGTGGCGGTGCCAGGCGGTGCGGATGCTGCCGGGGGGGCGGCGAGGTGTGCTGGCAGGAGCTGCTGCCCCGGGCTGGCCGCCCCGCCTGGGCTCCCGCGTTGGCTGGCGGTGCGGCCGCGCAGCCGTGGGAGCCGTAATGAGATGGAGCAGCAGAAGGACGGCGAGATAAGGCTGCCTGCGCTGCCCCAGCAGATTAAACGCTGGGATTAAGCAGGCGGTGCCAGCTCTGCTGCCTTTTTATCTCACTGCTTCTCCCCTCTTATTCTCCCGCAGTCGATAGTGAACGGTCTCGGAGCTGTCAGCAAAGGAAATTGCTTGTTAACCCGTTGGGGACGGGCGCGGGGCTGCCTGCACGGCTGCTTTCAAAGAGGAGCCTTCCCCGGGGATGCTGCTGGCTGCAGAGCGGGGTGGGCAGAGCAGTGGGGCCGTGGGACCTCCCTGCTCCATCCCCATACCAGTGTCCTGCTGCCCGGTGCTGGCCCCGTGGTCCCCATGGGGCTGCACACAGAGGGGCTGGTGGCGCTCAGCTCTGGTGCTGCCTCTCAGCCAAAAGCCCCCAGCACCGGGTGGCCGGGGGAGCAATGTGATGGGGCACGCGGGGTGACAGCAGCCAGAGAGCGGGGCTGGTCTGTGCCAGGCCCCACAGACCCCGGTGCCCCCCTGGGCATCCTCAATGCTCCCTCCGGGCCCCAGGTGGGATGCTGTGGGGCGGAGAGGGCACGTCCCCGGGTCTGTATGGCCGGGGAGCTGGCAGGGGCAGCGTGCGAGCCCTGGGCAGCCGGGGCTGAGCGCGGCACGGCGCTGGAGCAGCTGCTGCATGGGGCAGGAGGGCTGAGCCCAAATCGGGAGAGGAAATGGGAGCAATTGGCACGTGCGGGCTGGCAGGAGGAACGCTGCGAGGGGCTGGGATTGCTGTTTATAAATACATCAAGGGAGTAAACACAACGGAGGGAAGAGAGCTATTTCAGCTCGGGGACAATGCTGGCGCGAGAACAAATGGTACAAAGCGGCCCTGCAGAAATTGGGCTTGGAAAGCAGGAGACCAGTGAGGTCCCGGGCCGGCCGCCCCCCGGGAGGGGAAGGCACAGCGCTGAGCTCACCGTGCTGCCAGGGGGGGCCGTGTGCTGGCCCCGGGGGTCCGCACGAGTGCGGGTGCCCCAGCTCTGCCCCGCTGGCAGCACAGCCCGCAGCACAGCTGAGCACTTGGTATTCCAGCCGCGAGCCCGCTTGGCACCGCCGGGGCTCCCACGTCTCCCTGCTGGCTCCGGGGACACGTCCGCGGGGCTCAGCTGGCACGGGCTGGCCCAGCACATCTGCGCGGGGAGGTGGCAGGAGGGGCGCAGCCCCCCGGGGCGTGCCCGAGGCTTGGGATTTGGGAGGTGGGCTGGGATGCTGGGGAGGGGATGAGGAACATCCCATAACCGAGCCCAGCGCGGTGCTGGAGGGCCCTGCCTGGGGACAAAGGCATCCTGGGGACCTCATGGGGGTGGCAGCCCCGGTGCAGGAGCTGTGCCCAGTGCCAGGAGCAGCCCTGTGTGGGGCAAGGACAGGGTACAGGGGGGGCTGTGGGTTTGGGGGGGCGATGGCACCGGTGCTGGAGCTGGGGTGAAGCCAAACTGGCTCCGGTGCTCGCCCCTCCGGGGAGCGGGGAAGGGAAATGGTGCGACCGTGCGTGAGAGGGACGTTTGCAGAGGCGAAAACATCCCACTGGCTCAGAAAATTGCTGCAGAATCGGGCTTGAAATGAGTTGAAATTGCTGAATCCAAGCGGATCTCATATCCCGGGCAGTTGCAGTGCTGGCGTCAGCGCTGCGGCTTCCCTCCGTGGGCACCCAGGCGGGGGCTGTCAGCACCACGGGGGGGGAGCGGGACACCGGGGACACGGCCGGGGATTTGGGGGGGCTCCAGCAGAGCCTGGGCTGGGCTGGCTGCAGCGGGGGGCAGCGTCTGTGGGCATGGCATTATCTGGCTGTGCCCGTGTCAGCCCGGGACAAGCAGCACCCCGTGCCCCCAGCTCCGTGTGCCCGCTCGGGGAGCACCCTTTGCAATCTGGGGGCTGCAGCCCGTGGCCCAGCTGCTGCCGGGTTGCTGTGCCCAGGGACATTTGTCACCGGGGGGTGCCCGCTCCTGCGTGTTGTGCCCGTGCCCTGCTGGCTGCGTGTCCCAGGGGGGGACACGGGGCAGGAGCACACGTCCCCGGCGTGCAGGGCCCCCACGCGTGCCGCAGCTCCGTCTCCTTTGCATGCAGGCATGCGGCTGGCAGCTTAGCGCGGCCTCTTGTCTCTGCAGAGCAATCAGGATTTGTCGCTGCTTGCGCTGTTTAACGTCGTCTTCCAGAGGCTAAATACCGTGGGGAGCCGTGTAAGCCGCGGAAATACCTGCGTGAGCCGGGATCAGCCGCAGGCAGGCACAATGGGCTTGTAGCGACGAGCATGGGGGGGCTCGGGCATGTGTGGGGCCAGCCCCGGGGCCCCCTGCCATGGGAAACCTCAGTGCTGGTGGATGGGATGTGGTCAGGATGCCGGGAACCAGCACCCGTGGGGTGCCCACACATAGGGGGCAAGAGGGGGAGCCCCATGGGGTGGCGGTAGCAGGGTGCCAGGGCTGTATGGGGCGGGGAGGGGGATCCTTCAGCCCCCCGTTGGCAGCGATCCCCGGCTGGGATCTGCCTGGCGAGGCGCCGGCAGCTATTTCTGTCAAGGTCAAAGTGTCTCCACGGCACAGAGCAGGGAAATGAGGAATCGTGTCGAGAAATTACCTCCCTAATGGGGTCTCCCCTGCGCGGGGATGCCGGTGTGTGGCAGCTGAGCGGGGAGGCCCGCAGGCGGTGCGGGAGCCCTGCCGCCCGGCCCCGAGGCCCACAGCACCCTTGGGTGCCCCGCGAGGGGAGCAGGGTGCCAGGGGGCCGTGCCCGGCAGGACACGTGCGCTCCGTTCCCCCCTGCGAGGCACATTTCTGGGTCAGCTGCGGGGAAGGAACCATCTCCCAGAGCAGGCAGCCCCTGCTCTGCCCTTCCTCCTCCTCCTCCTCCTCCTCGCTCTGCTCCCGCGCTCCCTGTTATCTAATTGGGTTTGGCATCCTGGAAAGCCGAAGCCCTTCAGGCCTGTGCTGTGCTCTCTCCGGCGAGCTCTCACAGCTGTCCTCGGCACCCTGGCAGTAACTCAGCAGGGCGCCGCGGGCACCCCTGCCCTCCCCATGCCCCCTGTGCCCTGCTGCCTGCCCAGGGCTGCAGGGGACGGCGATGGGGACAGGGACGAGGCCACCGCTGCCACCACCACCGCCGCGGGACCTCTCCGTCCCCGCCAGCCCCTGCCCGTGTCCCCAGGTGCCCTCTCCTGTGTGCCCTGTCCCCATCCCTCTCCCGCTGCCGCCCGGCGCTGTGCGAGCCGCCAGGAGCTGGCAGCGAGCAGCGCGCTGACATTTCCTGCGGCCGGGGGAGCTCATCCTCCCTTTGCAGAAAAACTAATATCAAAGCCGCCCCGGCGCGCCAGGCGCTGATGCTATCAGGCCGGCGGGCTCGGGCTCTCCGAGCCGCAATAAATCCCCGGCCGGCGGCTCCAGCAGCCCCCCCGCAACCTCCCGCAGCCCGGGGAGCTGGGGCTGCGCTCCCCGGGGGGCACCGGGCACCGGGAGCCCGGCGGGGGGCTCGGGGGGTTCGGGGCCGGCCGGAGCGCGGCGGGGCCGGCTGCCCAAAAGCGGGGCCCTGCTGCCCCCTGCCGGATCCCGGCCCTGCGGGGCCCCCCCCGCTCCCTTTCCCTGCGCTTTGAAGCGCCCCTGACGGGCAGCCGGGCCCCCGCCGCCAGCCCCGAGCCTTTGAGGAGCCGCTGGGGGTGCGCAGATGCCGTCCTCGGCGCCGTCGTCGCTGTCCCCCCCCCTCGCCGTCCCCGCTGTGATCAGAGCCGCAGCCGTCACTTCAAAGCGCCCGCCGGGCTCCCACGCAGCAGCAGCCCCCGGGGACGGGGTGGGGGCCCCCAGGCTGCGGGGATTTGGGGTACAGCACTGGGGAGTGGGGGACGTGGGAGGTGACCGCCCCCCCTCCAGGCCTGGCACCGTGTGGGGCAGGGCCCCCAGCCCCACAGATGCTTTGCCCCACGTTGGGTGAGATTTTGGGGGGCACGCAGGGCTTTGGGGGGGCTGTGGGGCCAGAGCAATGGGCAGGGATGCTCTGGGGTGTGGCACTCCTGGGCAAGGGGCTCACAGGGCACTGCTGGGTCAGGGCATCCCTGTGCCGGGGCTGTGGGGACCCCCTGCCTGGGGTAGCACAACACCCCCCCACACACCCCCAGCCCAGCTCGGGGAGGAATTTTCCATTCCCGAATCGAGGTTGGGGGAAGGCGTGCGCTCGCACCAGCCCCCTCCTCTCCCTCCCCTCGCCCGTCACAGCTCGGGAAGGCGCCTGCCACATCCAGCTCCGGGAAGGTGCGGAGCCAAAAAAGCCTCCCGGGAAGGAGACGGGGAGCAGGGAGCAGGCAGGAGCCCCCCCCCCCAGCGCAGCGATGCCGCTGCCCCTCTCCTGCTGCCCCGACGGAGAGGCCCTGGCCGCGGCACAGGGCGGCTTCCTGCGCGCCACCCGCATCCCCGGGCTGCACTACATGGGCACCCGGCCCCAGTCCCGCCTGCGCCGCCTGCTCTGGAGCCTGGCCTTCCTGGCCTCTGCCGGGCTGCTGGCCACCGGGGCCACCGACCGCCTGCGCCACCTGCTCTCGCGCCCCGTGCACACGCGGGCACGCCTGGCCCGGGCGCCCCAGCTGCGCTTCCCGGCCGTCACCCTCTGCAACCCCAACCGGGCGCGCTTCCTGCAGCTCACCAAGCCCGACCTCTACTCGGTGGGGCAGTGGCTGGGGCTGGCGCGGGAGGACCGCTCGCTGGTGCCCGAGCTGCTGGCCGTGCTGGGGGACGAGCGGCGCCGCTGGCTCGAGCGCCTGGCCAACTACTCGCGCTTCCTGCCGCCCCGCCGCTCCGAGCGCACCATGCAGAGCTTCTTCCACCGCCTGGGCCACCAGATCGAGGACATGCTGGTGGAGTGCCGCTTCCAGGGCGAGCGCTGCGGCCCCCAGCACTTCGTCCCCGTGAGTCCCCGCCTCGGGTGCCCGGCACCAGCCTGCGCCCCAGGGGCCCCGCAGGACTGTAAAGGGGGGCCCGGACCTTATCCTGCTTGCAGAGCGCCCTGCCTGAGCCCTTCCCCATCCTCCCCCTCCCTCTCTCCATCCCCAGGTCTATACGCGCTATGGCAAATGCTACACCTTCAACGGGGACCGGAGGAACCCACGGGTCACCCGCCAGGGCGGCATGGGCAACGGGCTGGAGATCATGCTGGACATCCAGCAGGAGGAATACCTGCCCATCTGGAGGGAGACCAGTGAGTGGGGCTGCGGGCAGGGCACGGGGTACAGGGGCTGAGGGCTGTCCCATGGGACCAGCTGCCCACGACCCCTTCTATCCCCTGCAGATGAGACATCGTTTGAAGCTGGCATCCGAGTCCAGATCCACAGCCAGGACGAGCCGCCCTACATCCATCAGCTGGGCTTCGGCGTCTCGCCTGGCTTCCAGACCTTCGTGTCCTGCCAGGAGCAGCGGGTAAGGCCAGCTCAGGGCGCTGGCCATATGGGGCCAAGCCGTGGGGACAGCGGGGTGGTGCCGTTCCCGGGGACGCCACTTCGCCCCACGCAGCCCCAACACCTGCTGGGCGGCGGTGATACCCCACAGCCCCGGGGATGTCCCAGCCCCGTGCGTCCCTGCAGCAATGCCCTCCCTCCCCGGCAGCTCACCTACCTGCCGCAGCCCTGGGGCAACTGCCGGGCCAGCGTGCAGGGGGAGCAGACCCTGCCCGGCTACGACACCTACAGCATCGCCGCCTGCCGCCTGCAGTGCGAGAAGGAGGCCGTGGTGCGCAGCTGCCACTGCCGCATGGTCCACATGCCAGGTGAGGGTCCCACCCTCCCCCCTGCACCCAGAGGTGGCCCCCACCCCATCGCTCAGCCCCTGCCACCCCCTAGAGGGGAGCGAGCGCGGGGTGGGGTGTGTGAG
Organism: Anas acuta; assembly: GCF_963932015.1. NCBI lineage: Eukaryota > Metazoa > Chordata > Aves > Anseriformes > Anatidae > Anas > Anas acuta. The sequence goes on from NC_088984.1 coordinate 16,640,875, forward strand.
GCTCCCACCCCCTGACCTGCAGCTTCCCCGCAGGCAACGAGTCCATCTGCTCTCCCAACGTCTACATCGAGTGTGCTGACCACACGCTGGGTAGGTGCGGGGCCGGGAGGGAGGGATTTTGGGGGGGGGGGGGGTGTGCAGCCGTGCCCAGCGGTGCGTGCCCCCAGACGCGGCGGTGGAGGACAGCCAGGAGCGCTGCAGCTGCCCCACGCCGTGCAACCTGACCCGCTACGGCAAGGAGATCTCCATGGTGCGCATCCCCAACAAGGGCTCGGCGCGCTACCTGGCCCGCAAGTACAACAAGAACGAGACCTACATTCGGTGAGCCCCCGGGGCTGGGGCTGGCAGGGGGCTGGGGGGGGGACACTGGGAATCTGGGGGTCCCCCCGTGCTCCTGGCAGCGTGTGGAGACCAGGTCCTGGCATGCACGGTCCCTGCAGCATCCTCTCCCTGGGGGGACTGTGGTTAGAGGGGGGGCACCGTCTCCTTGGCGTCCTCCCAGCCTGCACGTCCCCACCCCGCAGTCCCACCGGGGCCATGACATGTCCCTTCTGTGTCCCCTCCACACGCAGGGCCCCGCAAACCCAGCCTGTGTAACTCACAAGGGCGCCGGGAGCACCCTGGGGCGGGGTGGATGGGAGCTGGGGGAGGCTGGGGGCAATGTGGGTGGTGACCGGCCCCACGGTGTCCCCGCAGGGAGAACTTCCTGGTGCTGGACATCTTCTTCGAGGCGCTCAACTACGAGGCCATTGAGCAGAAGAAAGCCTACGACCTTGCCGGGCTGCTCGGTGACTCCCCAGCCTTCCCCCAGGACCCCCAGCTCCCCCTGTCCTGCAGCCCCAAACCCCATTACCACCTTGTTCCCCTCCATCCTTTGTCCCTGTCACCTCGCTGTCCCCTCCATCCTTTAGCCCTGGCACTGCCGTCCCTCCCCAGCCCAAAGGGGCTGTGCAGCAGCTCCCGGTGACCCTCTCTCCCCTGTCCTCCCCAGGGGACATCGGGGGACAGATGGGCCTGTTCATCGGCGCCAGCATCCTCACCATCCTGGAGATCCTGGACTACATCTACGAGGTGCGCTGGGAGCCGAGCAGGGGCCGGGCTCCCCAGGGAGGGGGTGGCCGTGCGGAGCGGGGTGCTCCCATGGGGTGCTGTGTGCGTGCGTGGGGCTCTGGGGCTGACCCCTCTGCCCCCAGGTGATCCGTGACAGGGTGAGCCGCGTCCTGCGCCGCTCCAAGCCGCCCCTGAAGAAGCCCTCGGGCAGCATCGCCACGCTGGGGCTGGAGGAGCTCAAGGACCAGGTACCCCACTGGGGCGGGATGGGGGAGCAGGGACCTGGGCAGGGTCTCCCCAGCCCCGTGGGGACGGGACGTGGCTCCCCAGGGCCAGGCTGCCGAGCTGTGGGATGGATATAGGGGAAGGGCCGGGGGGCAGGAGGGCGCCCCCCTGACGCTGCCGTCCCCGCAGAGCCCCTGCGAGACGCTGGGCCGGCACGTGGAGGGCTCCTACAACGCGGGCATCCTGCCCAACCACCACCACCGCCACCACTACCCGCACCAGGGCGTCTTCGAGGACTTCGCCTGCTAGGCCAGCTGGGGACAGGGGGCGGCCAGCCCCCACCCCCCGCTGTCCCCTCCCCGCCGTCCTCACGGAGAGGCACCGCGGCACGGGGATCAGGCGCGCCGCTCGCCCCCGGCCGTGCCACCGGCACCGCCGCGGCCCCCAGCCCCTCCGCCCAGCCCCTCCGCTTGCCCCCGGCGTGCGGGGTCAGCCCTGTCTCAAGCACACGGGATGGGGGGGCCGCCCCCTGTCCGGCAGCAAGAGCAGCCCTGGGCCCAAAACTGCATGCCAGGGGGGCTTCGGGGGAGCGGAGGGGCCCCCGCGATGCAGAGCATGCGAGGGGGGGGCTGGGTTTCCCGCGAGCCCCCCCAGGCCCTTCCCTGCTGGCTCCTCCTAGGGGGTCTCTGCCCTGCCCCGTCCCCCAGGGGAGGGCCGTGCCCGGCCCCCCGGCCCCCTCCCAGGGCATGTGGCAGGGTGGGGGGCTCCCACCTGCAGTCACACCTGCATGGCACCTCCCTGCCACCCCTCCGGCCCCCAGCACCACCACCACTGTGACACCCCCCCGACACCTCCCCTCCTTCCCCAGCCCCACGCAGCCCTCCGGGGCTGCAGCCCCCTGCCCCGTAGCCGCCCCCAGCCAGACCCCTGCACTGTGACCCCCCCACACTCCAGTGTTAGCCCCCAGCCCCGTGGACTTCTCCCCGCTCTCCTGCCCCAAACCCTCTCCTCCCAGTGCCCCACAGCCCCCTCCAGCCTCCCCGCTCCCGTGCGTCGCCCCGAGCAGGCTGTCCTCAGGCACAGCCACCCGGCACGGCACGGGGGCACCCGTCCTCGCTCCCCTGGCTGTCACAGCTCTTCCGCACCGTGCACGTCCCCACCCCTGCCACGTCCCCCCTCCCCCGGGTGCTGAGCGCCCGCTGTGCCTCCCCCAGCCTGGATGGGGTCAGGAGGGTGCCCCGTGCCCAGCACAGCCCCGGGGGGGGTGGCAGGACCCCATCAGGACCCCCCCTGGTGACCCCTTCCCGTAGGACATCTCCTCCTCCCCCTCCACTGTAGCAGACACCAGCGCAGGGCAAACAGCCCCAAAATATCTCAGGAGGGGGGGGCCGGCTGGCAAAGCCCCCCTCGACACGCACACACGGCAGAGAGGGGGACCCGCGGCAGGAATTGGTGACATCGGGGGGGGAGATGGGATGGGACCTAGCCTGGCTACACCCCCAGTGCCCCAAGACCCGAGAGGGCACAGCCGTGCCGTGGCCAAAGCCATAGCTGCAGGAGGAGCCCCTCCACCACCGCGTGTGCCCGGGAGGGTGTCCAGGTCCCCGTGGGGCGGTGGCACGCGTGGCGTGGGACCCCAGCCCCAGGGAACGGCCACCCTGTGCCCACCCCGTGCTCCTGCACCAGCAGCTGGGTGCAAGCAGAAGCATCCCCGCAGCAATGCCAGGCCCCCCACCAGCACCACAGGGGGAAGGAGGGTGCCTGGGCGTGGGGTGCAGGATGTGGCCCCCTCCCTGGCAGCGGGAGCGAGCCCCGGGCAGGGTGGGCATGGGCAGGGCGGCGGGAGGTGGCCGTCGGAGGCGTGCGCCACTGTTTTATAGATGTACAAAAGCTCCCTAATAAAGAGGCACAAGTAGGTCCAGAGCTGCCTGCGTGGCTGGGGGGGCACGGAGGGGTGGGGATCCTCACGCCTTCCCCAAAAAAGCTGTGCTCTGGCTGCACACCAGCACCAGGAGCTCTCACGTCGTCTCCACGGGCTGGAGCGCAAGGGGTGTGCCGTGGCAGGGCGGGCGCCCCGGCAGCACCCTGCTGGGCTCTATCAGCCCCGTGCAGGCGGTGCCTGGGGGGGGGGAATCAGGCTCTGCCCACCCCGGGGGCTGCCAAAAGCTCCCTGGGGAGCTGGGGAGGGCAGAGGGGCTGCAGTGGGTGCTCCCCACAGTGGGGCTGCAGCCCGCAGCCCTGCCCGTGGCCAGGGCTCTGCTGGAAGGTGCTGGGCATTGGGGTGCCCCCAGCAGCGGTGCTGGCTGCCCCTCGGCTCCGGGGGGTGTTATCAGCTCCAGGCACGGCCCCTATCAATGAGAGGCCGCTGCTTTCCCCGGCACTGCACTCTCACGGGGCTGACGGCTGCCTGATCCTCCGTCACCCGTCCCCTGGCTGGGGGCACGGCGCAGGTGAGGTTGGGGGCACCATGGTGGGGCCCTGGGGGTGCTGGTGGAGCCCAGAGGTGGGAGGAGGAGGATGGGGTCTGGGCTGGAAAAGGGGGCAAAGCAGGAACAGCCCTGGTGCTGCAGGGAGCGGGGCTCTCCTGCCTCCTCCAGGCCCTGCTCTGTCCCCCCGTGGCGGAGGCTGCCAGCACCGGTAGAGGTCCCCTCTGGGGCTTTGGGTCCCTCCGCCACCGTGCCCTGAGCCAGCTGCCCCTGCAGGATGTCCCCCCGGATGGCCACCCTCATCCACACCAAGGCGGTGACGGGCAGCTCGTGCTGCGCCCTGCCCTGCAGCGAGGACGTGTCGGAGGAGCTGAGCGAGGAGGAGAGCGGCATCGCGCGGAGAGCCCAGCGCGCGGCGCTGGAGGTGCTGGAGGACGCGCTGAGGAAGGAGCGGGTGCTGATGAGGAACCTGAAGGACGTGGTGGTGCTGGCCGGGGAGGGCCAGGGGGGCGAGGGCTGGGTGGAGCGCTACGCCATGCTCACCAAGAAGCTGCTGCGCAGCCTCGTCTCGCAGCTGCAGCAGGCGGCTTTCCGCAAAAACCCCCGCCGCGCCGGCTCCTACGCCTACGTCAAGAAGAACGCCTGCGACCGCACCATCTACCTCTGCCCCCTCTTCTGGCAGGCCCCCAGCGAGCTGGAGAAGGACTCGCAGCCCGGGACGCTCATCCACGAGGCATCGCACTTCCTGGGCTTGCACGACATCACCTACGCCACGGCCAGCTTTCGGGCCGGGGGCGGCGGCGCGGCCATCTGGACCGAGCGGCGCGTGCCCCTCTTCGAGGCCCTGCGGAAAGCGCTGCTCAACGCCAACAGCATCGAGTACGAGTTCGAGATCGTGCTGAGGCACCGGCAGCCCTACCGGGCCGGGCGCTACGCCTGCTGCGGGGAGACGGCCAGGAACTCCGTCTGCGAGAACGCCCTGCCCCACGGGGGGCTCTCCTGCAGGGCCCCCGAGAGGTGAGCGCGGCCCTAGGGGTGGGTGCTGCCAGCGGCGGGGGGGGACAACGGGGTGGTGGGGTGGGAAATGCTTCCTGGGCACCCCCAGCCCCACATCCCACCCCAACCAGGGGCTGGGTCCCTATATCCCATGGGTTTTGCTCCGCTGGGACCTCACACCCTGGGCAGGTCCTGCTGATGCCACCCCATGCTCACCCCCCCGCCGTCACCCCAGCCCCGCAGCCAGCCGGAGCACCATCGGGGACACGGTGCGGCTGTCCCTGCTGCCCGCCCGGGACGCCATGCGGAGCTGCCTGCAGGACATGCGGCGCGCGGCGGAGGCCACGGAGCGGTGCCACCGGGCGGCGGCGGTGGCCAACGTCACCGGCGGGGTGCTGGGGGTGACGGGGGGGGCCACAGCCATCGCGGGGCTGCTGCTGGCCCCCACGGCGCTGGGCACGGCGCTGCTGCTGTCGGCCGTGGGCTTCGGCGTCTCGCTGCTCGGGAGCCTCGTCGGTGCCACCGCCACCGTCAGCGACAGCCTGGGGTGCCTGGCGAGGAAGGACGGGGCGGAGGCGCTGCTGGAGGAGTTCGGGGCACAGGAGGAGGTGTTCACGGGCAGCCGGGAGCACGTGGAGAGGGCGCGGAGGCTGCTGGAGGTGCTGGGGAAGGACGAGAGCCTGGACGTCATCCTGGGGGTGTTCAGGGTGGTGACGGGGCTGGGGCGCAGCGTCCTCAACGGCAGCAGCGTGGCCAGGGCCAGCGCGGCGCTGGCTGGGGCCAGCCGTGCCGTGAGCCTCGCCGGGACAGCCGCACAGCTTCTCCTCGGCCTCTCCTTGGCCCTGGACATCTTTTTTGTCACCAAGGACTCGGCTCACCTGTCCCGCGGTGCACGGGCAGAGCTGGCGGGGAGCATCCGCGCGGCGGCAGGCGTGCTGGAGAGGGACTTCAGCGTCATCGACGAGTTCTGCCAGAAAATAAACCTCATTCTGGAGGAGCAGGAGTGAGGCCGGGCGCAAGGAAAGGCCGAGCCTCACGCCTGGCTGCTCTGGGAAGGCTGCCAGCGAGGCGATGGGATGCGCCCCAGGAGCCCTCTGAGAGCGTGGTGTGTGACCCAGCACGGAGCCCAGCGCGAGCTGTTCTCACCTGCCCCTATCCTGCTCCCACGGCCAGCCCCAAACCCGGTGCCATGGCCCCAGCGGCCCCATCCACGGGCCAGGCTGCCAAAAAACCCTTCCAGAAGTGCCACAAGAGGTATAATTTGCTCTTAGCTCACCCGAGCAGGGGGTGGTTCGGGGCTTGGGTAGTGCATGGCTCTAAGTACGCCAACAGCTCTACCTCGGTGTGGGTAAACAGCGAGGAGACAGCAGCTCCATGCAGACCGCCTTGCCACGACTAAATGACAGCCCAGGGTTTCTTTTCGCAGCCAACTTCCTCTGACGCTAGTTTGCTTTACATTAGCATCGGGTACTCCTCCAGCGTGTGATCAAACGAGGCTCCTGGGTCTGCTCTCGGGAGAATAAATGTATCTGTAACGCACCTGCATCCGCCTCGTCCCTTCTGTCCCAGATTCGCATTTAAAGGGAATTAAGGATGTGCTCGGGGAAGATCAGAAATAGAAATATTTGGGGCGAGCTAACGGTTAGCATCCGAGCCGTAACAACCGTGCATTAAACACATGCGTTCCTACGCCTGGTTACGGGGAAGGGAGCGGGGACACCTGCAGAGCTGAGAGATCTTTCTTTGGGCAAGGACTGCCACACAGCCCTGGGGATTTCCAGAGGGGTTGCTGAGCACTTGCTAGCTAGAAGTAAGCAGGTTTAGTTAATTTTCTGGGGGATTTCTCTTTGATATGGGAATTTCGTGACCAAGTGCTGAAAGCAGCTGCCCCATAAAGTGCATTTGCTGCAGTGAGTGTGCTGGGTACAATGAGCAGCCCCACTCCCCACCCCGTGAGATGTCGGGGAGCAAATTGGGGAGCAAAAAGGGGTGGAGAGTGCAGACCCAGCAGTGCTGATTCACGACAGCTCTCAGACGGGGATTTTGGCCCAGGAGCTCTGTCACAGCTGGTCCCAGGAGGGCAGAGCAGGGCTGCACCACGCTGTGCACCCCCTGCACATCTCTGCATGCCTGGCTGCTGCCACAAGGTGGGCTGCAGGTCCTGCGCTACACAGCCAGCCCTCCCGCGGGAACAGAGCACACGGGAGCAATTAAACTCCTTTATAATGCTGTTTCAAGCCAGTCCTGCAGGAATTCAGGGCACCAGGGACGGCACAGCACAGCCCGAGCTCTGCACCCCTGGGTACAGCCCCAGAAACATAACCCCTCACCTCGCAGGGTGTGCCCGAGCCCCTCACACACTCAGCAGCAGCGCCCCAGAGAAGAACCAGGCGGAGGCATGTGTTCATCTCTCCATTTTATTAGTGTAAACACCCCCCACCCCCTCTCCCCACTATTAAATACAAACCAGGAGCACAGAGCAGCTCCTCAGTCGCTTTCTCCTTAGGAGATGCGCAGCCAAACCGCCCCTGGAGCCCCTCAGCCCGGGGAGCACAGCGGGGGCCCGAGGGGCGGCAGGGGGGCAGCACGGCCTGGGGGCACGTCCCACGGGCAGGGACGGCTCCTGTCGGAGGGCTGCGACCTCCCTTGTCCTACGGATACTGCGAAGGCCGAGGCGGCCCGGGTCAGGGTTCCCATGGGGAGCAGCTCACGGTACACGAACACGGCAGGAGCACTCCCTGCGCCCCCGGGGGCCACAGCTCCTCCCAGCCCCAGCAGCCAGGGGTGCTCAGGCAGCTGTCTCCCTGCCAAGTGGCGTACGCTAAAACCAACCTTGTTATTGCTTTTTTTGGGGGCCGGTCCCACTGTTCAGGGCTGCACAGGCACAGGGAGGCAGCCCTCCCCGCAGCACAGGGCCGACGCTCCAGTCCCTTCTTCCAGAGGGTGCCAGGAGAGCCGAATGAGCACCAGGAACAGCCCTGCACTGGGGGGGGGAAAGGGGAGACATGTGTGGGATCTGCCCCAGCCCCGGCTGGTCCCCGGTGGCAGCCACAGCCCCGCTGTGGGGTCTCAGTGTCCTGCAGCAGCCGGAGGTGGAGCAGTTCGCAGGGCAAAGCAAGGGGCAGCGCGGCTCCGCTCCTCCCCGCTGGGCCAGCAGCGAGCGAGGCAGCAGCCAGCACTGCTTGGGGTGAGGACGCGGGGGTCCCAGAGCTCAGCTCGGCTCACCCCATGCTGGCAAACCCCAGCCCTGCCCGGGCAGCATTGAAACCGCTCTCCACAGCTGCAGCGGAAGGAGGAAGACAGATTTTGGGCAGCAGGTCAGGCGGGGCGGGCAGGCAGGCTGGGCAGGGCCAGCCCCTCCGCGCCCCGGGCTCAGGTGCTGTTCCCCTGCTCCTGCTCGAAGAGCACCATGGCGAGCTGGGAGCGGGACCCGACGCCCTCCAGGCTGCTCTGCACGCAGCGGTGGTAGATCTCCTCGCTGAGCCGCGGGTTGCAGGCCTGGTGCCGGTAGCGCTGCAGCAGGGCAGGCTCCACGGCGCGGAAGACGTGCAGGTTGGAGTACTTGATGAACATGTCATAGATGTCCAGGGTCTCCAGGATGTCCTCGTTCTCCTGCACGTCGCCGGCCATGCGGGTGCGCGCCGCCATGTAGTCGGCGTTGTAGAAGCAGGCCTCGTGGAAGACGTCGCGGTCGAAGCGCCCCGCGTCCCGCAGCAGGTCCAGCGTGGGGGGAGGCGCCTGGTTGTGGTAGGCGACGGCGGGGTTATAGCCCTGGAAGTGGATGGGGAAGAAGACCTGCCAGTTGTTGATGGTGTTCATCCGGCAGCGGTTCAGGAAGTCGACGGTGACTTCCGTGCCCACGCCCGCCACGAAGAACAGCGTGTCCACGGGGTGCTTCTTGGAGATGATGTCCATGACCTTGATCTGGGAGGGGGCGTCCGTCTTCACGCTGATCCAGGGGATTTTCACCCCGGCGTACTTGCGCTCGTACTCGGTGATCTGTGCCTTCACGGGGGCAAAGATGTCATTCTGGGTCACCTGCTGGGCCTCGAAGGGGTCATAGATGAAGAGGAAGGTGAGCACGGCGTTCTCGTTGCTCTCGAAGGCGGCTGCGGCGTAGGTCTCCAGGAAGCGCGCAGCGTGGTCGCGGTCATGGGCCGTGAGCGGCAGGATGACGTTGATGCGGCTGGCCTCCGTCACGTAGGGCATGGGGATGATCTCCACCTCGCTGAGGGGCCGCACCAGGTGCACGCGCTTGGTGACGGAGCGGCTGTGCCCCTTCTGCGTGACCACCTCCACCTGCAGGTCCAGCGTGTACTCCATGCCGCGCGTGGGGTCGAAGCGCCGGTACCCGTTCACCAGCTGCTGCTTGCGGACGTGCAGCACCGGCTGGTACTTGCGGTTCAGCTCCTCCATGGCCGTGGCCACCACGTCGGCCACGTCCGCCAGGTCCACGCCCTGCAGCTCACACTTGGGGGAGCCGTCCACGCAGGCGTAGACCTGATCCTCCGTGAAGTAGTCCCAGCGCAGGACCTCGAAGCGGGTTTTGGGCTGGAAAGGGGGAGGGATGCCCACGGGCCATGTGGCGCTGTGGTCCCCGTCGGCAGACAGGCTGCTGGCGTTCTGGATTTCTAGCTGCAAGGAGAGACATGGAGGAGTTAGAGTGAATTGTGCAGAGAGTTAGCACACAGCACGCCACCTTCAGCACCAGGATCTGCACCTTGTCCCAGCCCGTGCCACCTCTGCCGGCAGACCTCAGCACCCTGCCAGCTCCAGCACCCTCAATTACCCCAGCCCCAGGACCCATCCGGACCCAAAGCTGCTCTCCTGACACCACTGCAGCCACAGAAGCTGAGCTGATTGCACTCCAGAGCAGCTGCAGGTCAGAAAGCCCTCACACTAGAGCAGAAAGCTGGGTGATGCCAGAAAGTGATAGCAGGAAGAGCCCAGATCCTCGCAGCCAAGCCCCATCTCACCTGGAGCTGCTCAATCTCCAGGTACGTCCTCTCCAGCTCCACCTGGGCAAAGTACTTGTGCAGCCGGTACATCTGGACAGGATCCAGCACAGGGTGGACGGTGAAGGCGCTCTGGAAACGGAGGTCGGTCTCGTGCTCGGGGTTCACGTTCTTCCCCAGCTCAAAGTATTGGTAAAGCAGGCCCTGCATCAGCACGGGGAGAGAGGTTACGGCCGACCCAGACCCACAACCCCACCCTGCCACAAGCAAGCACGGCAAGCCCCAAGGAAAGCAGCACACGAGGGCTGGTCCCACAGCCCTGGGAGCCCACGGGGCGCAGGCAGCACCAGGGAGACGCTGCCAAGGGGCTCTGCTCAGTGACAGCAAGGAAAGGGAGAGCGGCAGCCTATTCCAGACTGAGCAGCCAGGGATCAGGCTCTTGAAGCCCAGCTCCATCACAGGACCCACCTCGTGCTCCTCGGTGCAGCTGACGGCCGTGTGGTCGATGATGCAGCGCCCCAGCCACTCGTCGGGCCGGGAGCTGAGGATGTCGTTGCGGCAGGACTCCAGGTAGGGCTGCAGGCGCAGGAGGAGGCTGCGGGACAGCAGGAACCCGAAGCCCCCGTAGCAGTAGCGCCCGTCGGTGTCCCCGCCGATGAACTCCTCGGGGCGGCCCAGGTAGAGGAGGGTGTCGATGCTGAGGTGTGCGACCAGGCGGTTGATGCGGTGCGCCTCGGTGTAGGTGTCATCCTGCACCAGGAAGAACCAGTCGAAGTCGTTGACGTAGTGCTCCAGCAGGTACCTGACGGTCTGGTACATGTTCCAGATGGGCCGCTCGTCGCCGTGGGTCACCACCGTCATGCCGTGGGGCACCTTGCGGCCCCGCGTGCCCGTGAAGTACACCAGGCGCTCCAGGCGGTGGGCCAGCGTGCGGTTCACGGCCACCGCCAGCGTGCCCAGCGTGCTCTTGGAGGTCAGCACGCCCACCAACAGCCGCTGCCGCATCCCCAGCTCCGTGCTGATGTACCGGGTCCTGCGGGAGGGACAGCACTCCTGAGCCCCCGCGGCGCCGGGCGCAAGGCTCCGACGGGGGAGCGTGGCCGCAGCCCAGCTGCTGGCACCGGGAGGGCGCAGCCGCCCCCAGCTGCCGCGCTCACAATGACTTCCAGGTTTAATTCTTCCAGCCGGCCCCAAGGCAGGAAGCGACCCCCCCCCCCGGCTCCCACGCTGCCTCGGCTCACACACTGGCCCCATTCAGCCCCACGGCTCCCCCCCCCCGTCTGCCCACCCCCCGGCGGGGACAAGGAGGCCCTTTCACCGCCTGTGCCGTGCCATCGGCGGGGTGAGGGCTGGGGACACGCCACCGCAGGGATGCGGCCCTACAAGGGCTGGGTGTCGTGCAGAGCGTGCTGTGCCCGGCCCCACAACCTTTGCACTGTGGGGATGAAGTTCTCCAGCGGTGGTGGGCAGGGGGAGGCAGCGGGAGGTGGTCATGGGGAAAGGGTCACAGGGAAAGGGTCACGGGGAAAGGGTCACGGGGAAAGGGTCACGGGGAAAGGGTCATGGGAGGGGGAGAAGGGGAGAGGTTGTGAGGAGAAGTTATGGGGAAGGGGGCATGGGGAAAGGAGCATGGAGAAGGGTCACGGGGAAGGGTTATGGGCAAGGGGGCATGAGGAGGAGGGTATGGGGAGAAGTTATGGGGAAGGGTCATGGGGAAAGGGACACAGGGAGAGGTGATGAGGAAAGGTCATAGGAAAGGGGCCATGGGGAAGGGTTATGGAGAAGGGTCACGGGGAAAGATGCCATGGGGAAGGGGCCACAAAGAAAGGTTATGGGGAAGGAGCTACGAGGAAGGGTCACAAGGAAGGGTCATAGGGAGGGGGACACAGGGAAGGGTCACGCGGAAAGGCTGGGGGGAAGTGGCCATGGGGAAGGGTTATGGAAAAGGTTCATGGGGAAAGGTCAGAGGGAAAAGGGCCACGGGGAAAGGGTCACAAGGAAGGGTCATGGGGAGGGGGCCACAGGGAAGGGGCCACAGGGAGGGGTCCCGGGGCACAGCTGTAGCTCAGGTTCCCCGAGGAGCCCCCCAGCAGCCCACAGGGGGATGACCCGAGGGCAGCAGCCCCCCGGCAGCTGCAGCTCCCCCCCAGCACCCCCTATTCCCATTCCCATTCCCATTTCCCCTCGCTCCCCGCACCTGACGGCCTTCTTGGCGGCCCTGCCGGGGCTGGGCGGCCTGTAGGGCACGACGCGCGGCTCCCAGCTCTCTGCGCCCAGCCCCGCGGGCACGGCGTTGGGCCTGCGGGCCGCGTTGCCGTTGTGCCTCCCGCCGTCCTGCGGGCCGCCCACGGGGCCCAGCGGCGAGCCGGCGGCGGCTGAGGCGGAGGAGGAGGAGGCTGAGGCGGCGGCGGCGGAGCGCGGGCGGGCGTCGGTGCGCGGCGGGGCCCCGCAGGGCTCCTCCACCCAGGTGCCGCTGAGCAGGCTGAGCGTGAAGCCCAGCGACACGCCGATGGCCACCGGGCCCGCGGGGCGCAGCAGCGACAGCAGCAGGGACAGGCGCATGGCGGGGACGGGACCGGGACGGGGACAGGGACGGGGACGGGGGGACCGGGACCGGGGGCGGCTCCCGCGGGCGCTGCCGGCGCCGCCGTCCGACGTGTCACCCCCGCGCCCCGCCCCCCGCATCACCGCCGCCCGCCGCCAATGGCGCCCGCCCGCCCGCGGCGCGTCACGGAGCGGGGGGGGAACGGGGGGGGGGAATGGCGGTTGCTAGGAGACGGCGCGGCCGCGGGCACGGCCTGCGCGGGGGGCGCCTCACGGAGACACAGGGACAGGGACACAGGGACACAGGGACAGGGGCACAGGGACACAGGGACAGGGGCACAGGGACACAGGGACAGGAGCACAGATAGGCTGCAGGGCGCCTCAGGAGCCCCCAGTGCAGCCTCTGGCCCAACACGGACCGGTCTGACACTGAATCCTGTCACTGAGCCCTACAGCTGCACGTCTTTTAAAGACCTCCAGGTGTAAAGGCCACCACTGCACTGCACAGCATCCCAATGCCCAACGAGCCTTTCCATAAAAAAGTTCTTCCTGATGTCCAACCTGAACGCCTAACATCCAACCTGACCTCTAATGTCCAAACTCACCACCTAATGTCCAACCTGACCACCTAATGCCCACCCTCACCACCTAACATCCACCTTCACCATCCAACATCCACCCTCACCACCTAACATCCACCTTCACCATCCAACATCCACCCTCACCACCTAACATCCACCTTCACCATCCAACATCCACCCTCACCACCTAACATCCACCTTCACCATCCAACATCCACCCTCACCACCTAATAGTCCAACCTCACCATTTAATGTCCAACCCGACCACCTAATGCCCACCCTCACCACCTAACATCCACCCTGACCACCTAACGTCCAACTTCACCACCTAATGTCCAAACTCACCACCTACTGTCCACCCTCACCACCTAATGCCCAACCTGACCACCTAATGCCCAACCTCACCACCTAACGTCCAACCTGACCACCTAATGCCCACCCTCACCAGCCCCACAGGACAGCAGACCAACCCCACCTGGCTGCAGCCTCCTTTAAGGTACCCGTGGAGCGCAATAAGGTCGCCCCTGAACCTCCTCCTCTCCAGGCTGAACAAGCCCATTGCCCAAGTGCAGCTCGTTTTCACGGGCCTGGTTCCCCTGAATAGCAGGAGGCAGAGGCAGCCACACGGAGAGCAGCTTAACAAAGAGCACATCAAAAATACAAACAGCGGGAGCACGGCAGGGCTGGGAGATGCCAAGAGGGAAGAGATGCAGAAATGAGCAGAGATTTTCCATGGGAAACGGCCAGAAAGCGAGTGTGGTTGTAAACAGCCAGAGTTGCCTTTGTTTTCTGTACACAAGGAAGCGCAATAGAAATAGATACTTTTGATTTCCTTCCCAGATTAAAATAGCTGATATTGATTGCCTTACACGAACCCTGATCATTTTACACTTGTGATGGGAAAAGGGGAGCAGGGAGGGGTCATTCTGGAAGTGCTGCTGCCGATCTGGGCTTGCAGTCAGGCGCAGGGAGGGAGCAGGAGCACGAAGCCTTCACAAACAGGACTCTGAGTTGGGAAAGCTGAATGGAGACAAAGCCACGGGCACGGCGAGGCTCGTGCCAGCTGACAAGCCTTGGGGCAGCCTCCCCTGCCCTCCCTGCAGCTCCAGGCTCCGTCTCTCCCCGCACACCAGGCAGTGGCTGAGGTAAGGGACCCAAGCACGGCCCTGAGGAGCTCCCGGGGGGGAGGCAGCCCCCAGGCAGCTTTGCCGTTCCTCTGGCAGCCCCTGCAGCCCCCGCCAGCTGCAGCTCCGCGCTTTGTCTCGGGCTGGCACGGGGCTGCGGGGGGCTGCCAGGGAACGGCTGTCGCTGCCAAGAGCCTGCTCCCTGCCAGGAGGGGCCGTGCCCGGGGGTCTCAGAGCCACAGCCGGGAGATGCAAGCCCAGGGGGGTTCTGTCCCCGCAGAGCCCCGTGCTCTCACATTTACCCTCTGTGCCAGGCTCTTGCAGGGGTGGGCAGCCTCCGGATGTGCACCTAACCTGCTTTGTTAAACTCCCTGTGTGCCAAATTCCCCATGGCCCTGGGCCAGGCCACCTCGTACTGTTGTGCCCTGCACCTATATGGACGTCGATAGTGTGTCTTTCCCTGCACACCCCAGTACCGTACCCCTGCAGTTTTCACACCCCCAGCCCTGCACTGTGCCCCCTGTGCTCAGCACTGCCCTGTCCCCTTAGCACGGAGCCTAGAGCCCACAGCCCGTGCAGCCACCTCCCGCCATCACAGCATCACAGAGCGGGTTGGGGTGGAAGGGGCCTTAAAGACCACCCAGTTCCAGCCCCCTGCCATTGCTTAGGGATGCCACCCACTACATCAGCTTGCTCGAGGCCTCATCCAACCTGGCCTTGAACACCTCCAGCGATGGGACACCCGCGGCTTCTCTTGGGGCAGCCTGCCCCAGTGCCCCATCACCCCGAGTGCAGAATTCCCTCCTGGCCTCTAACCGGGACCTCCTGCCTTTTAGTGTAAGACCACCAGGCGCACCCTGCTCAGCACCACACCCTGCACACAGCATGGCGACACTGCCCAGCACGTGTCCCTGTGCATACCCCACTGCCCACCCCACCAACCAACCCCACCACCCACCCCATCACCCACCCCATTCACCCCCCATGGGCCAAGCCCCGCCCCCTTCCCCCAAGCCCCGCCCCCTCCCATTAAGCCCCGCCCCCACCAAGCCCCGCCCCGTGACGTCACGCGGAGCTGTCCGCTCAGCACCATGCGCGGGGCCGGGGCCCGGGGCCGCCGCGGGGCCGGGAGCGGAGGTGCGGGGCTGGGGGGGGGGGGGGGGCGGGGAGCGGGGACCGGGGAGCGGGCACGGGCGGCGGCCCCCGGGCTGGGAGCGGCCCCCGGGGGGGCGGCGGCGGCGGCGGGAGGGCGGCCCCCGGGGGGGGCAGTGCTGGGTGCCGGGGCGGTGCCGGTGCCCCCGGGGGTGCCGCCGGGGGGGGGGCGGCGCTGCCGGGCCGGGGGCTGGCGGCGGCCCCGGGGCCGAACAAAGAGCGGGGCGGAGCGGGGCGGCCCGGCAGCACTTGCGGCCCTGGCGGAGCCACGCCGCGCCCAGCACAACGGGGGGCCGGCAGCGGGGAGGGGGCGGCGGGGGGCGAGCGTGGGGACCCCCGTGGGGACCCCCGTGGGGACCCCCTGGAGCGGGGCCGGGGGGCGGCCCCCCCGCCCGTGGTGCCCGCAGCAGCCGGAGCCCGGTGCCGGGCTGCATTGGGATGGGGACGCTTGTGGGGTGCCCCCCCGTGGGGTGCCCACGCGTGGGGATTGGGGCTGGATGGGGCTGCGTGGCCCCCGGTGGGGCGGGGGGCACTGGGCTGCATGGCACGGCCGGGGGGAGCCGAACAGGGCCGGGCGTGGGGCAGCGAGCCCCTAGCAGGGGGCTGCGGGGGGCTGGGGGCTGCTCTGTGGGGGCACGGCGCTGTAGGGGCAGTGGGGGCAGCGTGGGGCCCGTGGGGTGGCAGCAGGTGGGCGAGCGCTGCCGGCGCCAATGAGCAGGCGCTGGGCTCCCCTAGCAACACTGCCCGCGCCAATGGGCGCCGCAGCCGCTGCAGTGCTGCCTGCATCGCTGCTGCGCCCCGACCCCCGGGGGCACGGCCACGCGTGGGGCAGGGGGCTCCGGGCTGCCCGCCCTCCTCCTGCCCCGCACCGCGCCATCGGGCGTCGCGCCCGGGCTCAGCGGGTAAAGTCCAATCCTGCTTAGCGTCCTCCCCCGGCATGGAGAGAGGGGCTTAGGCAGCCCCCCTGATCCCCCCGGGATTAGGCACAGTGCTCAGCCCTCCCTCGCAGCCTGCTCCGGGAGGGTTTGCCCTGCCCTGCCCGGCCCAACCGTGGTTTATCCCCAAATAAAGGGGCTGGTGGCAAGGGGGATGCAGTGGTGCGAGGATGGGGTGAGAGGGCAGCAAGGAAATGTGCCCAGTTGCTGCCCTGGGGAGGAGGTGACATGCACAGAGAGGAGCAAAGTGAAGCCCTGGGGGGATTAAAGCCTGGCACCGCGCAGGGCGCGAGGCTGGCAGCAGCACTGGCAGCTGGGGCTGCTGCTGGAGAGCCCGAGCCCGTGCCGGCCCCACAAAGAGATGACAGAGAGGCACTGAAGTCACCGCAGGTCCTGCGTGGGAGGGCGTCCTCGCCTTGTTGTGAGCTGCCCGTGTTCAGGGCAGGGGGGAGACGTGGCGTAATTGCAGCCTGTGCCCTCTTCGCGGGCCCTTCCCAGTGACTTGGGGGGGTGGTTGCTGTTGTGGCCGGCCCCGAGCCGGCTGCTGTAACGTGGCACTCGGAAGGACGGAGCTGGCGCGGGGACAAGTGGTGACATTAGGCTGATCCCAAACAAACTGAGCCTGGAAGCGCGCCAGGGGAACAAAGAGATGCTGGAGCGGCCTCCAGGTGGGAGCGGGCAGACAGCAGGCTTAATTGGGCTTAGGCTGGAGCTGGATCAGTCTTTGCGAGGGATTATGACCCCTCCGTCTGTGGAGGCACCGCGGGGGCCCCCGGGTCCTCCTGCTCAGCGTCCTGGCACGGCCGTGGGCAGCGTGGCCGTGGCGTGCCCACGCTGGGGGAAGCCCTGGGGCTATGTGGGAGTGGTGCGTGGGGTCGTGGGGAAGGGGCAGCAGCTCCCCGTGGGCCCCCGCAGGTCAGCGTGGGAGGGCTGGGTCTGGTGCGGGGACCTGCTGTTCTCTGAGGACGCTCGGAGCTGGAGCAGGGATGAAAAATAGCCAGAAATATGATTAGGGGATTGGTGAAAATGCCTTAGAGTACAAGCGTTAAGAGCTCAATCTGTTTGGCCTATAAAAATAGAAGATTGAGGGGTGACTTAATTACTGAGCATAATTACTTCGCAGGCAGAAAATACCAGGTAGTAAAAGTCTCTCTCATCTAGCAGGGAGAGGACACGCGGGAGCCGGGGGCAGGAAATGGGAGCTGTGGGCAGGTTGCGAGGCGCAGCACGCGAGCCACAAAGCTCCCCGGGGACGGGCACGGCCTCCCGGGGACGCAGCATCCTTGCAGCCACCTTCTGGGCCATGGCCAGCTCCTGCTCGGCGCCAGGGCGGCAGCATGGCCCTGCTGCCGTTCCCCAGCTCCCTTTCTCCCCAGCCCGGTGAGCTCTTGCCAGCGGTGCCCACATCCAATTTCTCCCCCTCCCTCTCTCTCCAGCTGGAGCCGGTGCCAGGGCGCAGCGTTGCCCGCAAGCCATGGGGCAGGAGCGGAGGTTTTGACGCCATCCCCAAGAGTTCCCAGAGCCATGACTGCAACCGTGCAGACGCTGCGCTTCAAGCTGCTGCCGCCGCACGACACGGGCCAGGAGTGGGCGCACAGCTGCCAGCAGGAGATCGAGCGGCGCTACCAGGTGGTGCCCTCGGTGGTGTGCGCCATGTGCTGCCTCTTCGGCATCATCTACTGCTTCTTCGGTGAGCCGTGGGGCGAGCAGAGAGCGGGGCGAGGGGCGGAAAGGCGATATTTGCCCTCGTGGTCCCCGCGGGGGCGGTGGGGCGCAGGGCTGGCCGTGCCCCCGCTGACGGTGGGGGTCTCTCCGCAGGGTACCGCTGCTTCAAGGCTGTCATGTTCCTGACGGGGCTGATGTTCGGCTCCATCATCATCTTCATGCTGTGCTACAAGGAGCGGGTGCTGGACACGCAGCTGAGCGTGGAGGCGTCGGTGGGCATCGGGCTGGGCATCGGGGTGCTGTGCGGGCTGGTCACCATGCTGGTGCGCAGCGTCGGCCTCTTCATGGTGGGGCTGCTGCTGGGGCTGCTGCTGGCGGTGGCCACGCTGGTGGTGATGGAGCAGTTCTACCACCCGCCCACCGTCTGGATCCCCATCGCGCTGCTGCTGGGCGTGGGGATGCTCTTCGCCGTGCTCACCCTGCAGTGGCAGCGCTTCTTCACCACCCTCTCCACCGCCGTCTTCGGCAGCGCCATCATGACCGTCACCGTCGACTACTTCATCGAGCTCTTCCTCCTGGTGCAGTACATCTACGAGCGCATCAAGGTGGCCCCCGCGCGCCCCGTGTGCTGGTACAGCTGGGTCATCCTGGGCGTCTGGCCGCTGCTCACCACGCTGGGCGTCCTGGTCCAGTGGAAGGTCACGGCCGAGGGCTACTCTCACACTGAAGGTGCGCAGGGGATGGGGGGGAGTAAAAACAGGGACGGGGAGGGGTTGGATGCGGTGTTTTGGGGTACAACACTGACCACCCCCCTTGCCCCGCAGTGATCATCAGCCGGCAGCAGCGCCGCGTGCAGCTGATGCGCATCAAGCAGCGGGAGGACCGAAAGGAGAAGAAGAAGAAGCGGCGGCCCCACCACCCGCCGCCCCACCAGCACAAGGCCCACCCGCCCGAGCCCGCCTACCGCCGCAAGCCCAACCCCGTGCGCCGCTTCGATGGGGACGTGCTCTCCCCAGTGAGTCCCGCACCCAGGGTAGAGATCTCCCCGGGCCTCGGCCGCCCCTTCCTTCTCCACGCGGGCGGGCTGGGGCGCAGGGGGAGAGGTGCCGGGTGCCAGGTGGGGGCTGGCAGAGCTCAGGGTGGGCTGGGGCGGTGCGGGATGGAGCGGGCCGGGAGCAGAGCCCCCTGACCTTCTCTTCTGCCCCCTCTCCCACGCAGAGCTACATCCAGAGTTTCCGGGAGCGGCAGACGGGCCCGTCCCTCACCAGCCTGATGGCCAGCTCCCACGCCGTGGTGGACCTGGACTATGACTGCAGCTCCACCGTGCCCCTCACCACGGGCTCCGGCCCCGCTGTGCGGGTATAAGCCAACCCGGTGACCTCGAGCGACACCAGCACCCCAGCCCGCTCCCGCAGCCCCCAGGGACACGCGGGGCTGCTCCTTCGGCCTCGGGCGGCCGTGTGCGGCCCCGGGGTTGTGGAGGCTGCGGACAGAGACCCTTGTCGGGGCAGCGTGGGACTTGGCTAGGCGAGCCCAGGATGCCCGCGGGTCCGGCGGTGCTGGGGACACCCTTGGGCAGGGACTGAGCCCAAGGACTGGGGACACGAGCACCCGCGGACTCATGGAGCACGGTGTGAGCGGCTCTGCTGCGCCTTTCTCCATGGCCCAGGCTCGTCCTGCACCCCCACACCTCCCTCCCCATACTCGAGCCCCCCGTCCCCCAGAGCAGCTCCCCGTGCCTGTTCCCTCCCCATCGTGCCCCCACAGCAACTCCCCAAGTGCCTGTGCCCCGCGTCTCTGTCTCAGAGAGCGCCTCTCCAAGCCCTCGCCCCGAGTGACCCCCGAGCATGTGCGCCCCATCCCACCCCAGCCCCAAGAGCAGCCCCCGGGCAGCGCTCCCCAAAACCTGCCTCCTTAGGGCCCCCCCTAGCCACCCTCCTTGCCCCCAGAGCAGCTTTGCCTGCCCCCTCCTCGCTTTTCCTGGGCTGGACCAGGGCAGTCCTGGGGCAGCAGCTGCCCGGGCCCAGCGGTCCCCGTGGGGATGGTGCCGTGGGGTTGGAGGCACCGGGGAGCAGGCGGCACCCACCCGGCACGAGCTGTGCTGGTGGGGCACCACGTACATCTCCCTCAAAGGTTTTGGTGGGAGACAGGACGAGGGATGCAGCTTTTGGGTGAGGCCGGGCTGCCTCAGGGACCCCCACAGCACCAGAGGCCATCGCGGTGCTGCTGGCGACTGGATTTTGTAGCGGCTGGGGGGGCCTGGGGGCAGCACCTCTGCGGGGCAGGGCAGGAGCCCCTGCCCAGAGCGCTGCTGCGGACAGAGGCTCCCGCCTTGTACATACTTCTCTTGCTGTGATTTGTATTAATTTATTACGGAGTGAGCCAGGACTTCCCCGCAGGCAGGACGGCAGTGGGACCAGAGCAGGGTCCCCCCCCCGGGGTGCCATCTCGTCCCCGGCTGCTGCCCCAGGAGCTGCATGTTTCTGCCACGCCGTGTCCGCAGCGCCGCGCCGCCGTCCCCCTTCCCAGCCTCTTTTGTAAATGTGCCAAACGCTGCTGAGGCCACGGCCGCACAGTAAAGAGCCTTTCGGAGCCGGCGTGCCACGGTGGGAGCTGCGCCGGGGGGCAGGGGAGAGAGGGACCCCGAGGTCTGTGCCCCGTGGGGACCTGCTGCCTGGCTGTGCTGGGCTGGGACCCAGCGCTGGGGAGGAAGAAGCCACGTCAGGAAAAAAAAGGCTGTTTAATGCAGAGCCATGGGGCCGGAGCAGGATGGAGATGGTCTCCCTGTGTCTGTGCGTCCCGGGGGAAATGCGACCCCGTCTCCCAGCACTGCCATCTGTCCGTCCATCTGCACGCAGCCCCCGCGCTGCATCCCGGCTCCTAGCTCCCTGCGGGGACAGAGCCAGTCAGCATCCGTGGGGGCAGTGGGCACACACGGGGTGTCCCATCAGCCCCTCCAAACAATGGTGGGTGAGGGCAGGGTGCCAGGCGTGGGCGCAGGAGCCAGGGAGGCTTTGGGGTCACTGCTGGGGGCTCCCAGTGTGACCCCGTCCCCATGGGGCTCCCTCCCCGCTCACCCTCCACGAGGAGCCGCGCGGTGGAGCGGTCATCGAAGGCGTCGCAGGTGTACGAGTCCTCGTCCTCGGGGCCCACGCGGTGGATGATGAGCGTGCGGTAGCAGTCCAGGTTGCAGATCTCGTACTTGTCCCCGGCGAAGATCTCGGTGTCCCCGCGCAGCCAGCGCACGCGGCCCCGGGCGTGCGACACGGTGCACTCCAGCGTCGCCTTGTGCCGCGCCAGCACCGTCTTGTCCCGCAGCGGCTTCACGATCCTGATGGGCAGCGCTGGCGTGCGGGGCAGGGACATCAGCACGGGGACCCCACGGGGCAGGGACATCAGCATGGGGACCCCATGGGCTGACCATGTCACCACCACGGCGCTGGAGCCCGGCCACCCCGCACACGCTAC
Organism: Anas acuta; assembly: GCF_963932015.1. NCBI lineage: Eukaryota > Metazoa > Chordata > Aves > Anseriformes > Anatidae > Anas > Anas acuta. Next base: position 16,661,996 of record NC_088984.1, read on the forward strand.
CTTCCACCTGCAGGCTGGCCTCCGAGGCAGCCGTCCTGGCCACAAAACGGATGCGTCCCGCGTCCTCAGGGCGCACGGCGCAGAGCAGCAAGAAGTGCCGGGGCCCTGCGGGGGGTGGAGATGGGCACCGCAGTAAGCAGGGTGCTGGGACCCTGCCCGGCCCTACAATCCACACCAAGCGGAGCTCTCCCAGCCCCAAAACAGGGCGCATGCAGCACCTTCTTGCCGTATCTTCACCGTGCTGGACACCTTGATCTTCTCCCCATCACGGAACCACTCGCCTGCCACGTCCCCGTGGGACACCTCACACGTGAAGACGGCGTTGTCACCCTCCCGCAGCCGGGCGTCCTGCAGCTCCTGCACCACGCGCACCTGGTGCTCTGCGGGACAGGGGCAGGGTGCTGGGACCGGGCGGGCGGCCAGCACCTCAGCAGAAGGGGGGGTGCCCAGGGGCCGTACCGTGGACGTGCAGCGTGGCGGAGGCCTGGCAGTCGCCCGCATCGCAGGTGTAGACCCCGGCATCGGGCAGCTCGCAGCAGCTGAGCTGCAGGAGGCGGCGCCGACCCACCGAGTAGATGCGGCAGTGGGGCCCCGGCCGCAGCTCCCTGCCGTCCTGTCAAGGGGTCAGGGGGTGTCAGGAGGGCTGCGTGTCCCCCCCTGCCCTGCCCACAGCCCTGGCTGGGGGATGAGGGTGCTGCTGTCAGCCTGGGTGAGGTGGTTGTGGGCACTCACCTTGAGCCACTTCACCTCGGCGGTGGGGCGAGACAGCTCGCACTCGAAGGTGGCGACCCCTGACTCCGGGACCCCCTGATCCCGTGGGAGCTTCAGCATGGTGATGGGAGGCTCTGAGGGGAGAGGACACGGGGTGGAGAGCTCCAGGAGAGAAAGGTTTCAGCTTTGGGGTGCAGGGATGTGGAGCGGTGCCTATGGATCTCATCACAGGGCTTCCAGGCACCGCTATGGGCAAGCTCCCCACGTGCCAGCATGTGCCTGGAGTGCCCCTGCTGAGCGCTGCCACCTCCCCAGCTGGAGGACAGGCAGCGCTGTGTCCCCGTGTCCCCCAGTGCCGTACCCCTCACGATCAGGCGGGCGCTGCAGCGCAGGGTGTCGGTGGTGAAGGTGATGGTGCCCGAGTCCTGCAGCGTGAGCCCCTCCAGCGTCAGGCTGTGCGTGCAGCCCGTGGCACTGATCCGGCACGTGCCGCTGGGCTTCACCCGCACGCCGCCCCGTGCCCACACCCCGGGCACGCCGGCGTGGGACAGCTCCAGGAGGAAGGTGGCCGTCTCCTTCTCAAAGGTCTCCACGTCTGCCAGCGGCCTCCGGATCGACACCTTCCGGGCTGTGAGGGACCACACGGATGAGCGGTGCTCACCCATGCCCCTGATCCTCCATCTCCCAGTCCTGGCTGGAGCAAGCCCCACGTCCAGCTGCCTTCCCTCTGCCCATCCCTCTGCCCACCTCCCTGTCCGAGCACAGCCCTTCCCTGCAGCACCCCTGCAGCAGGAGGTGCCCCCATCCCTGTCCCCGTCCCCGCGGGGCCCGGCGGCACTCACGCTCCACGCTGAGCTTGGCCTGCGTGCGGTCGTGCAGGCTCTCGCAGCGGTAGGTGCCGCGGTCGGAGGGGCTGACGCTGCGGATGGTGAGGGTGCGCCGGCGCCCCGACTCCTGCAGCTGGTGCTTGCCGCTGGGCTGGAGGAGGACGCCCTGCTTCAGCCACTGCACCTCGGCCGCCTCGTGGCTCACCTCCACCTCCAGGCACACGTCCTGCTCCTCCTCCGCCACCACGTCCCGCAGCTTCCGCACGAACAGCACCTGCGCCTCTGCAGGGACAAGGTGCGGGCACAGGGTCAGTGTGCGGCCCTGGGGCTGCCCGTGCGGGTCTGTCCCTTCGTCTCTTCCATGCTCACCTTGCACGCTCAGCCGGGCTGTGCTCAGCAGCCCCTCGGCGTTGGCCGTCACGGTGGCCGCGTCGGCGGGCTGGCAGCGCCGGATGGTGAGGCTGTGGCACAGCCCGCTCCTGGCCACCAGCAGCCGCTCGCTGGGGACCACGGGCTGCCCGTTCAGCTGCCACGCCACGGCCACGTCCTCGGGGGACACCATGCACTTGAAGGTGGCGTCGTCCCCCTCCAGCACCGTCAGGCTGTGCAGCTCCGCGATGATCTCCACCACCCTGGGCACTGCAGTGGGGGTGTCAGGGCGGGTGCCCCCTGGCACGGGGCGGGTGCTGGAGTTTTGGGTGCCCCCAGCACAGGGGGCTGGTGCTCACCCTGCACCGTCAGCGTGGCCAGCGTCCGGTCGTCGTTGGACTCGCAGCAGTACTCGCCGGCGTCCTCGGGCCCCACGCGGCTCAGCACCAGCGAGCGCTCTCGCCCCTGCACCCTGACCTCCCGGCGGGTGTCGGGTGCCAGTGGCCGCCCGTCCTTCAGCCACACCACATCACCCCTGGCCTTACACAGCTCGCACCACAGCACCACCGTCTCGCCCTGCCGTGCGCGCACGTCCGAGAGGCCGCGCAGGAACTTCACCTGCAGCTCTGCACAGCCGAGCCCATGCATCAGCAGGAGGGGCCCCGCCGTGCGCCGCGGCGCGTCCCCCCCAGCGATGCTCACCCCGGACACTGACGTCAAACTGCATCTGGTCGTTAGGGGACAGGCAGGTGTAGACTCCAGCGTCCTCCTTGGCCACGTTGCAGAGGACCAGGCTGTGCACGCGGCCATCCTGCCGCAGCTGGCAGCGCTCGCCGGCCACCACGTGCTGCTGGGGACCCAGCCAGGTGACATCGGCTCGCTCCTTGGACACCACGGCGGAGAGCACGGCGCTGCCGCCCTCCAGCACCAGCAGCTTCTCCCGCTCCTCCTGCTTGTTCACGAACAGCACAGGCGCCTCTGTGACAGGGAGCAGGGGCTCAGCTTGGTGTTGGGACGAGGAACACCGGTCCTGCCCCCTCAGGGGACATCTCGGCAGGCTTACCCTTGACGTGCAGCGTGAAGTTCACCTCGTCGTCGCCAGCATCGCAGAGGAAGACGCCGGCATCGCCCAGCTCCGCTTGCTTGATGGTGAGGCTGCGCGCAGGGCCCTCGCTGCACACCAGCAGCCGCCCGCCCGAGCGCAGCGTCTGCCCGTCCTTCTGCCACCGCGCCGCCGCCGTCTCCGGGGACAGCCGGGCCACCAGCGTGACGCTGTCCCCCTCCAGCACCTCCAGCGGGCTCCGTGCCTCCTCCTTGTTCAGGATGTGCACAGACTGTGCTGTGGAGAGCAGGGGACATGGCACGGGTCAGGGGTGACCAGCTCAGGGACAGGGCGGTGCTGCCGATGGTAGGGGCTGCTGCGGTGCCACAGCACGTCACCACGGAGCAGGGGCAGTGGGGTGACAGTGCCAGCAGCTGTGGGGTGCCTGAGACACCGGGGGTTGCCGTGGGTCACAGCGGGGCTGACTGGGGGTGTCTGTGGCAGGCTGGCCACGTCTGGCTGCTAAGCTCCCCCCAGCAACGGGGCCCCAGGCAGGAATGCTGACAGAGCCCGCTCCTGCATCCCCCCCTGCACAGGCAGCCCAGCTGCTGGGTCAGGGCCATTAATTTCCACCCCCCTCCCCAGCCCAAGCGCCTTGCTGGGATTGGGGATACCTGCCTGCGCCACCCCCCTCCCACCCGCTATCCCCAGCTGATAAAGTCTGGGGCTGAGCTCAGCCCTTGGCAGCCAGAGCAGGAGGAGAGGCGCCTGGGAGCCGGCCAAGGATAAATTTAACCAGCCCCTGCCTGGGGAGCCAGGAGGTATGCGTCTGACGGCCCTGACATGCCCCTTCCTCGCCGACAGCTCCAGCAGGACGTGGGGACAGGGCTCCCTCCATCCCCTGGTGCTGCTCCCCTGTCCCCTGCCACCAGCAGCAGGTCACAGAGCTGTCCCCTCCCCTCTCCAGCACTGGGTTAACCTCGGGAGCACCCGGGGAGCGAGGGACACCCGCCCTCTCACCTGCCACCTCCACGTTTGTCACCATGCGGTCGCTGGCAGCGTCGCAGACGTAGCACCCCGAGTCCCCGGGCTGTGCCGCCCGCACCGTGAGCTCCCGCAGCACCCCGCGGGACACCGCCTGCACCCGCTCCCCCAGCTGCACCTCCTGGCCATCCCGCAGCCAGCGCACAGAGGCATCGGGCCGGGACAGCTCGCAGGCCAGCACCAGGTCCTCCCCGGCCACCAGGCAGCGGTGCTCCGTGGCGCCCGTGTTCCCCACGATGGTCACTGGTGGCTCTGGGGCTGGGGAGAGACGCGGTGTGACACCGGGAGCTCCGGCTGTACGGTGACATTGCGGGGTGGTGCCGTCCCGTGAGGGAGCTCCCCCTCACCTTCCACGGAGACGCAGAAGATGATGCTGTCATCACGGGTGTCGCAGAGGTACTCCCCCGCATCCCCACTCGTGGCACCCAGGATGACGAGCGAGCGGCGCGCCCCGTCCTCCTCCAGCCGCACGTGCCCCGTGTCCTGCAGCTTCTCCCCGTCCTTGTACCACTTCACCTCCCCGTGGGCGTGCGAGAGGAGCACCTCCAGCACCAGGTCCTCCATGGCCCGGCAGCGCCGGCGGGTCAGCAGCGCGTCCCTCTCCAGAATCCTGACGGGGGGGTCTGCGGCACCGCTCAGCACCACAGCTACCATTAACCACGGCCGGGAGCCCCTTGTGCAAGGCCTGGCCCGTGGGGAGCCGTGCCAGGGGGCTGCCCATGGGCGGGGTGCTGAGGGGAGGACCCCACCACCCACCACCACAGCCCCCCAAATCCATGGGTGCACAGCACCCCATGTCCACGCGCCCAGCACCCACGCCCCAGCCCCTCGCTCACCAGACACTTGGACGGTGAAGGTGACCGTGTCATCGCCAGCATCACACACATATCTGCCGGAGTGCTCGGCTCGAGCAGCGGGGATGAGCAGGCGCCGCTGGGCGCCCTCCTCCTCCAGCACCAGGCTGCCCCCAGCCTCCAGCCTGACGCCCTCCTTGGCCCAGTGCACGGCCGCGTCCGCGCGGGACAGCTCGCAGGCCAGCCTCACCGTGTCCCCCGGGGAGGCCTTCACAACGGGGGGAGGTCTCCGTGGCTGCAGGATCATCACCGGGGGCTCTGCAAGCACGGCGGCACCCACAGCTCCAGGCAGGAGCCGGTCAGCCCCAGCTGGGCTGGGAAGGGCTCCCTGCTCCCCGCTGACCTGACACCTTGACGTCGAAGGAGACGGCCTCGTCCTTGCTCTCGCAGATGTACTCGCCCGTGTCCTCCGCGCTGCTCCTGGGGATGAGGAGGCAGCGCTGGGCACCCTCCGCCAGCAGCCGCAGGTTGTGGGACTCGTCCACCTCCAGCCCGTCCTTGAACCAGCGCACGGGGGCGTCGGGCACGGACAGCTCGCACCGCAGCTCCACGCGCCCCGGCGCCTGCACCGCCAGCTCCAGCGAGCGCTGCGCGGGGTGCAGGATCCTGACTCGTGGCTCTGGAGGGGCACAAAGGAAGGGTGAGAGCTGCTCGCCATGCTGCTACTCCCACTGCTTCCCCTCACCTGTGTCCCCATCCAGGGGCTGTGCAGGTGCTGCTCACAGCCTCTCTGCCCAGCACACGGGGACAGACCCGCTGCAGGCCAGGAGCAAAGGGCACACGTCACAGCCCAGTTCCCCTCCCCTGTGGCTTCCCAGCTGTGCCACCAACCTGCCACCACAACGTGGTAGGACACAGAGGTGTCCCCGGCATCACAGATGAACTCTCCTGTGTCCTGCAGCCGGGCGCAGGGCAGCACCAGCCGGCACCATGTCCCCTCGCGCTCCAGCACCAGGCTCTCGCCCTCCTCCACCTCCTGCCCGTCCTTGTACCAGTACACCGGGACCTCGGCACGGGACAGCTGGCACCACAGCTCCACGCGCTGCCCGGCCGTGTAGGCGTGGGGGAAACCCTCGTTGGAGCTGACGATCCTCACCGGCGCCTCTGCCCAGGGACAGGGGGCTCAGTGCAGGGACAAGGCAGTGCGTGAGCCCCATGCCCCGTGTCACCCCCGGCAGCTCACCGATCACAGTCACCCTGAAGCTGGTGGCATTGTCCCCAGCATCGCAGGTGTACGTCCCCGAGTCCGACAGCGCGGCGGTGGGGATGTGCAACCTCCTCAGGCATCCCTCTGACTGGATGGCCAGGGTCTCGGAGGGCTCCACGGCCTCACCATCCTTCAGCCAGCGCACGGGGGCTCCCTCCGGGGACACCTCGCACTCCAGCAGCACCGGCAGCCCCACCAGCACCTCCTGGAGCCGCTGGGCTTCGGGCACCGGGGCGATGCGGGCTGGTGGGGCTGGGGGAACCAAGAAGATCGGGGCTGGGGCTGTGTCCCCATGCCTGGCCCACAAACAGGGTGGGCTGTGGGGACTCTGGGTTGCTCCAGCAGGAGATGGAGCAGCCGGCCCTGCCAAGGAGCTGCAGCTGCTGCATCCTGCAGTGGGACAGCAGGGAGCCAGAACGGGCACAAAGGGGGAAGCAAGGGCAGGAGGAGAAGGGGCAGGGTGCCGCTGTGCCACGCACCCACCTGCCACGGTGATGGTGTAGAAGACGGAGTCGCCGCCCGCGTCGCAGACGAACTCTCCTGCATCCTGCAGCCGGGCGCAGGGCAGCACCAGCCGGCACCGTGGCCCCTCGCGCTCCAGCACCAGGCTCTCGCCCTCCTCCACCTCCTCCCCGTCCTTGTACCAGCACACGGGGACCTCAGCACGGGACAGCTGGCACCACAGCTCCACGCGCTGCCCGGCCGTGTAGGCGTGGGGGAAACCCTCGTTGGAGCTGACGATCCTCACCGGAGCCTCTGCCCGGGGACAGGGGGCTCAGTATGGGGCAACCAACCCAAGCTGACAGTGGGGCAATGCAACCCCTGCGTGGGGCAATGGCTTCGCCTGCTCACTGCTTTTAAAGCTGGAAGCCACCACCTGATCCACGTCCTGCATGGCACAAGCGTTGTGCTGCCCTGCCCCGGGGCTCCCTCTGCTCTCACCCCTCTGGCACCCCAGCTCCCAGCCTGGCTGTAAATCCCTGCGTGGTGCCAATCCCCATCCCTCCTGCTCACCCAGGACACCCTGCTGAGAAGCCTTCAGGAGGTCAGGATGCGGCCCCTGTGTGGCCACAGGTGCTCCCACCACCACGTCCCCAATTGCAGCGGGCTGTATTTGGCCAGAGCCGTGCCGTGGGCGCTCAGGTGCCGCAGGCAGCACGGGGCACGGCTGGCACTAAAGCACCAAACACAGCGACCTGCCCTTGTCCCGGCCCCGTGCTGGATGTCCTATCTGCCACCATCTGAGGGGTTTTTGGCCCCGTCAGGGCTCGGTGCCGGCACTCGGCAGCGCACCGCAGGGCAGCAGTGGCAGGCGGCCAGCTAATGGGGGCCAACCTGCACCATGCCGAGCCCGCATCCGCCCCGCGCCCCGATCAAACGCCCCGCGGCTCCCTGCCCAGAGGGGCTGCTAAAAGCCATCACGTCGCTGGGGACATTGAACCTGAAACCCCCCGACCTCCTGCTTGGGCCCGCTATTTCCCCATGCCCCCAGAGCCCTCTCAGAGCAGCGGGCGGTGTTAATCCCTTGGGAAGCGGGCAGCAAGCCCACGGCGGGGCCAGGCGGAGTGAGACGGGCTGAGAGCTCCAGCACGGGGACCAGAGGTGGAAATGGGGCCCACAGACAAAAGCCTCTGAAGCTGAGGAAGCACAGCCACGGTGCAAATCCACCCGCAGCCACCTCCTGGAGGGCTCCACGTGCAGGAAGCCCTATGTGAAGGAGAAGGGGGCGATGCCCGAGCCACACCGATGGCCTTAGGGGCCCCCAGCGCCTGGCAGCCACCAGAAAACCCGGAGCTGGTGGGGCTGTGGGCAGCTGGGCTCGTGCACTGCAGCAGCCCGAGGGATAGCTGGGATGCCTGGGGCAGTCCAAGCGTGCCACAGCAGCAGCACCACTGCCCCCAGCCAAACCTGCCCCCGTGCCAGAGCGGGCACAGCCCCAGGCTGCGGCACCCCTCGCGCCCCGCTGACACCGGTACCCGTTACCCGGTGACCCAGCCCCGAGCTAACCGAGCCGGGCTCCCTAAGACCCTTTGAGCCTGAGGCATGCCAAGCTGCCGGGCTGAAAGGCCGAGCTGCAGCAGCTGGTGCTTCCCCTCCCTGGCGTTACGGGAGCTGAACTCCCCGTGCACCAAAATGCTGCGGGACGGACGGTGCCTCCTGCATCCCAAGCACTCCAGCCACTGCCTGCCCTTTCCATGGATGGTTTTGTCTCCATCACGCTAAAATCCCTTCCTTCCTCCCCCTCCCAGCAGCTACCATTTCGCCGTTTCTCCCAGCCTCTCCTATCACCCGGCACACCGTGCACCTCCATCCCCTGCCATGAACTTCCCCCTGCAGCCACCTCCTGCCGCTGCGGAGCGCTTTTATCGCTGCCCTCAGCCTGCCCTGCCACCAGGCTTTCCCTCTGCCCCCGTGCCCTTCCTGCGTCTGCGGGACTGTGTGTTTTGGGGCCAGCAACAGGAAGCCTTTCACTCCTTTTCGGGTTTCATTATCTTTTGCCATCTGAGCCGCCACCCACCCGTGCCAACACCCCCCCTGCGGCCGGGGGAGCCGCTGCGTGGTGCCGGCCCCGCGTGCAGGCAGCAGACCCGGCTGGATCGCCAGTCTCCAAGCAACCGCTAATTTTTAGGTCAGCAATTAACGCTGTCCGTCAGCTCGGCCTCCAGCTGCGAGTCACCCCACGCCAGGTGACGGTGCTCCTACCCACTATTTTTAGGCCCTTGAGGGAGGTTTTGTTTACCGGGCAGCAAACACCCCAGTGCGGGGATGCCAGGTGCCAGCCTGCAGGGCTGCAGGGTGACCGAGCAAGCTGCCTGCTTTGCTGCCAGTCCCAGTGGTTTTACGCACCAAAGCTGCCACAGAGCCCCCTGCCCAACGGGTGTGCTGCTGAGCACACACCGGGAGCATCTCTGATGTACCACCAACATCTTTTCCCTTTGGTTCTGGCCATGCACCACCCCAGGACGTGTCCCCACGCACCCACCTGCCACGGTGATGGTGTAGAAGACGGAGTCGCCGCCCGCATCGCAGACGAACTCTCCCGCATCCTGCGGCCGGGCGCAGGGCAGCACCAGCCGGCACTGTGGCCCCTTGCGCTCCAGCACCAGGCTCTCGCCCTCCTCCACCTCCTCCCCATCCTTGTACCAGCACACCGGGGCCTCGGCACGGGACAGCTGGCACCACAGCTCCACGCGCTGCCCGGCCGTGTAGGCGTGGGGCAAACCCTCGTTGGAGCTGACGATCCTCACCGGCGCCTCTGCCCAGGGACAGGGGGCTCAGCGTGGGCACCCAAGTGTGCCACATGTCCCAAATGCTTCTGTGGTGGCAGCTCCCAGCCCTGCCACCAGGACCCCGGGGGATAAGGAAAGGGACAGGACACATAAAGTCACACCTAAGCTCGTGCCCGCGGTGCCCAGCTCACCCGTCACGGTCACCACGAAGCTGACGGCGTCGTCCCCGGTGTCGCAGGTGTAGGTGCCGGCATCTGCAGGGGTGGCCGAGCGGATGAGCAGCCTCCGCACGCAGCCCTCCTGCTGCATGGCGATAACACCATCCAGGGGCACGGCCTCGCCGTCCTTCAGCCAGCGCACGGGGGCTCCCTCCGGGGACACCTCGCACTCCAGCAGCACCGGCAGCCCTGCCGGCAGCTCCCGGAGCCGCTGAGCTTCAGGCACTGGAGCGATGCGGGCTGGTGGGGCTGGGAGCCGGTGCAGAGGATAAAAACATTAGGGGCAGCTCCCCACCTGCTGCTCCTTCACTCACAGGACCCCAGGGTGAGTGCCCGCTCACCTTGCACGTGCAGCGTGGCCGAGTCCCGCACACCGCCGGCCACGAAGGTGACCGAGGCACCGCTCTCGGCCAGCTGTGCTCCCCGGATCAGCAGCGAGTGCTCCATCCTGCAGTGCTGCATGCCGTACCGGCCACCCTCCTCCTCCCCCAGCCTCACACCGTTCAGGAACCAGGCGCCCTGCACCGAGGCCGACAGCTCCAGGGAGAAGCGCGCGTCCTCGCCGTCCCGCACCCACGCGTCCTGCAAGCCCCTCTCCAGGCGAGCCGCGGGGGCTGCAGCACAGCGGGAGCTCAGCTCCGGCAGCCTGCCAGCAGCCATCACCCACACACAGCTCCCACGCTGTGGGACGCGGGGCACCCCACAGCCCCAAAAGGGTCCCCAAGGGGCTCTGCGCCCTCACCGAGATGCACGGATCCGGGGAACTCCACGGGGCCGCTGCGGCCGTGCTTGTTGACGGCGCAGACGCGGAAGCAGTAGTCGGCCTCGCGGGGCACGCTGTCGCCCAGCACCTGCACCCGGCCGGCCAGCTCGGTGGTGAGGCACTGCACCCACTCACCACCCGCCGCCTCCCGGCGCTCCAGGACGTAGGTGCTGGGCGGGCGGTGGTGCACGTCGGGCGCGGGGCACCACGTCAGCAGGGCCGCGTTGCTCTGCTCCGTGCTCATCTGAGCCGCCACCGGCGCACTGGGGGGGTCGCGCTTCACACCTGCAACACACGGCCTGCGTTGGCTGCAGGGGGGCCCCCAGGCAGACTTTTTCACAGGCAGCCCAAAGTGCCACCTCAGCCATCCCACCTCTCCCCCGTGTCAGCCCCCGGTGCATGGAGGGTGCGGGGCTGCTCCAGGCAGCCTGGCCCTTACACTTGACGCGGAGCTGGGAGGACGTCTGCGAATCCCCGATGGCGAAGGAGATGACGCCGGCGTCCTCGCGGGTGACGTGCACCAGCACCAGGAGGTGCGTCCTGCCGAAGCTCTTCAGCACGATGCGGGGCGTCTCGTGCAGCTGCAGCCCGTTGTGGCTCCAGCAGATCCCCTCCACCGCCTCCCGCGTCTCCACGCAGAAAGCCGCGTTCTCCCCCTCCATCACGTCCAGCTTCCGCGGCAGCCTCTTCACAATCACCCCTGGGAGAAGAGACGTGTGAGGACGCTGGGGAGCGGGCTGGGCTGGCCGGAGAGCAAGGAGCAGGGCTGGGACGGAGGAGGAGGTGGTGGGAAACGGTCACCTCGGACGGAGACCTCTGCGATGCTGCGCCCCTTGTCCTTCATCTGGCAGAGGTAGATGCCGTCGTCGTCGGTGCGGGCGTCGCGGATGGTCAGGCGCCGCACCACGCCGTGGTCCTCCATCACGTACTTGTGGCTGGGCTGCAGCTCCCGGTCCTCCAGGAACCAGGCGGTGGGGATGGTCTCCAGCGGCACGTGGCACTCCAGCACCGCGTCCTCCCGCTCCGACACCTCCACGTCCTCCAGCTGCACCTGGAACCGCACCCGGTGCTCTGCCGCCGGGAGAGACGGGCGCTGAGCACCCTCCTGACCAGCTCCCTGGGCACCAGGCACCACCGCCACCAGCCTGCCCACCCCCGGGAGGCTGCGCCCACGTCCTGCTCGCCGAGTGTGAGCACCCACGTGTGCAGGGCCCCCGCATTCCTCCCGTGTCAGGAGCATGGCCGCGGGGGTGGCAGATGGCAGACCCCTGCTCCAGACAGCTATTTTGGGTTGCAGCAGCTGGGGAGGAGGAATTTGGTATGGGGAGCACCCGGCGCCTCAGGAAGCAAAGCCTCCCCGTGCTGAAGCACAGCACGGACTGGGGGAACAATAGGATGCCACCACCGGCACCTCAGCAGCGAGTTGCTGGGGCTGCAGGAGCGGGCACTCAGCACGGTGCGGGGAGCTGGGCAGTGCTGGGCACAAGGGAGGTGCGGGGTGGGGATGGTCCCACAGCCGTGGTCCCACAGCCCCATCTGGGAGGGACTCCACGGTGCTGCGTGCTCCCCAGGTGCCCCGGCACGCACAGATGCCTGCCAGGCAAACCCTGACCCCACAAACCCCTCCCGGGGCGCGCACCTACCCTTCACCCGCAGCTGCACGGCACTGAGGGTCTGCCCGGCCGTGTTGGAGGCGGTGCAGACGTACAGCCCCTGGTCCTGGGGCTTGCAGTACAGCACCTTCAGGATGAAGTAGCCCTCCCGGTCCTCGTAGATGAGGTGCCGGCGGCTCGGGGCCAGGGCCTTGCCGTCCTTCTGCCAGATGATCTCCGGCTTGGGCTTGCCGGTGACGTAGCAGCGAAACTTGGCGTGCTTCCCCGCACTCACGGCGAACGCCTTGGCCCCCGGCACCCCGTTGGGCACCGGCGCCCAGGTGTCGGACCCTGCGTGCCGGTGCCGCCGTGGCTGTGGCTCGGCCAGCAGCTGGGGGCCGTTGGAGGGGGAGCCCCCGGGGGTCCCATCCGTCGCCCGCGGCTCCACCAGGAGCACGGCCGCGGCCAGGGCCTCCCGGGAGCCGCTGCGCGCCCGGCACACGTAGACCCCTGCGTCTGGGGGCCGGGCACCAAACAGCTTGAGGAAGTGCCAGTCCTCCGGCGCCTGCCCCACGGCGAAGTGGCTGCTCTCAAAGAGGTCACCGAGCTTGTGCCCGTCCTTCTCCCACTCCAGCCGCGGGCAGGGCTGCCCGGACACCCGGCAGGAGAAGGTCACGTCCTCCCCCCGGCACACCCGCAGCGACGAGGGCCCGACCAGGAAGATGGGTGCCTGGCTGCCCGGGCAGCCTTCCTCCTCCTCATCCTCCTCCTGCTGCGACTCCCCCGCCTCCACTTTGAGCGTGGCCGCGGCGTAGGTCTCGCCAACGCTGTTCTTGGCCTTGCAGACGTAGAGGCCGCTGTCCTGGGGGGTGACCCGGGACACCAGCAGGCTGTACACGTTCCCCTCGGCCTCCACGTGGAAGCGTCCCGAGGGCTCGATCGGGGCCTTGTCCTTCTCCCAGAGGATGCTCGGGCGGGGCTCACCCACGATCTGGCACCTCAGGACGGCGTCGGCGCCGCTTTGCACCGTGAAGGCGCGCGGGTAGGCCAGGAACCGGGGGGCTCCCCCAAGCCCCTCCATCGCTGGCTCAAGGCAGGAGGCCAGTGGGCAGCATCAGCCTGGGGGCGCAGAGAGCAGGGAGGGGGCTCAGGCTGCGGCAGAGGGACTGGCGTGGAGCATCGTGCCCGGAGCAGAGCCACCGAGCCCAGGGGCGGAGAGGGGGCCCTGCCCAGAGGGGTGCAGGCAGCCGCTCGCTGCGCCCCGGCGTGCTGGGGATGGGGACTGCCGAGGAAGGACTGGCCCAGCACGGGCCCGTCCCCACCCGCTGGGGCATTCCTGCAGTATCGGGTGGTGGCAGGGCCGCATTCCTGCAGCATCTGGGCTGGCTCAGCGCACAGGTGCTGATAAGGGGCTGTCATGGGGCTGGAGGCATCCGGCCGCATCCGGGCGCTTCCCGCCAGGCTCAGCGGGGCAGGGGAGCTGGGGCTCCCCGGGAAGAGGTGGTCCCACGGGCAGGATCCCCACCAGGGGTGACCAAGGCCAGGACTGGCCAAAATCCATTGCTCGAGCCCCGGGGGCACAGGGGATGGCCGGAGGGACGGGTCCTGCTTTCAGAGGGCACTGCCTGTGCCCCCAGCGCTGCAGGTAGCCGTGTCCACTGGCACAGGGCAGCGTGCTCGGTGCCTCCCCGGGGCGAGCATGCACTTTGGCCTCTGTCTGCACCGTGGCCAAGCTGGGCAGAAGCCTCCGTGCCTCCCTCGGGGAGAGCAGGAGCAAAGAGAAACCCAAATATTCCCTGGCTGGGCCAAAGGTGAAGGTAGGACAGAGCCCGTCCCCGAGGGCCAGCTTCTGCCCCAAGCCCTACCCCAGTGGGTGCACCCACACAGCCACATCCCTGCCACCTCCCCCAGACCCACAGGCCACCCCCTGGCAGCCCCCCCAGGCAGACACGGGCAGCCCCCATGGCTCGGTGGCTCCTCTCCCCCCTCAGCCACCCCTTCCCCAGTCACCCCGCCACCCCCTGCCCCGCACACACCTCGCTCCAACGCCTCTTCCCCCGCCGGCACCCTGCTCCTGCCGCTTCCCCAGCTCCGCTGCCCGGCGTCAACACGCAGGGAGCGAGCGTTACGAACGCCTGCAGCTGCTGTCCCCAAAAATACCCTCTGATGACACGCCGGGGTGATAAGGCTGAGCCTGCTCCATTCAGCGCCTCGGCGGGGCAGGGCCGGCCTATGTATAGCAGCGGGCAGCGGGGCGCCGCAGCACGGGGGCTCTGGGGTGCAGCACCCCCGTCTGGGGCAGCCGGCATCACGTTGGATGGGGCGCACGGCGTGGGGATGGGACGTGCCATATGGGGTGTGGGACGCACGGCTGGCAGGCTGCAGCCAGGCTGTGTGGGTGCAGACCCGAGGCCGTCCCTGCTGTCCCCGTGCCCTGGTGCTGCCGCAGCCCCCCGCCCTGCCACCTCGGGGTGTCCGAGCCACCCGCAGCAGCAGGGTGCCCAGCCTGCCTCCCCCGTGTGCCTCCCCATGCTGGGGCCTCACAGGGCTGTGCGCACCAGCACCCTGCCCAAAATGCACTCTCAGCCTCCTGCTGTGTCCCCCCAAAAACAGCAATCTGCATCTCCCCCAGCGCGGGGGCACCCAGCAGCAGGCACCCCATCCCTCCCAGCCTGCCCCCCCAGCAGCATCCCCCCTGCACCCCCCTGGCCGGGCGCCGTGCCCCCCCCGACCACACTGTCCTTGCAGTCCTCACATTCCAGACGTCTCAGCGCTCTCGCTGCCCAGAGATAATATTCAGGGCGAGCAGACGTTTGCGTCAGTGTCAGATACGTCTCAATGCCACCCTGCCCCGGGCGGAGCGCGGCGGGCAGATGGGCTGTGCTGGCAGGCAGCGCCCCACGGCAGAGCCCCCCGAGCCCCCCGGCCATGCTGCTCCTCCTGCACCTGCTGCCCGCCGTGCTGCCCCCCGCCGCCCTGGCCAGCTGCAGCGGGGCCGGTGCCGAGCGGCAGCTCGTCCTGGCCAAGGTGCGGGCACGGGTGCTGGAGCACCTGAGCCCCCCCGTGCTGCAGGAGGAGCCCCAGAAGGAGGCGAGGAGGCTGCACCGCAGGGACGTGCTGGAGAACGCCGAGGTGCAGCCCGAGGAGCCGGAGGACACGTCGCAGGTGATCCTCTTCCCTTCCACAGGTGAGCCCTGCTGGGATGGAGAGGGTGGAGGCGTGCTGGGCTGGGGCATGGGGTGGGACGCTTGGGAATGAGGCAGGATGTAGGGAGATGGGGTGGGACGCTAAGGGATGGGGCAAGATGCTGCAGGATGGAGCAAGGTGCCCAGGGACAGGGACGGACACTGGCAGAGGGGGCAGGATGCTCGGGGCTGGGGTGTAGGACAGGGTGCTGTGGGACGGGGGCATGTTAACAGCATCCGATGGCACAGGGGGGCTCAGAGACCTCCCTCTGCAGCTCAGCCAACCCCATTCCTGTGGAGCACAGCCCCAGCTGCTCCAGGGGGCTGAATCCCCCTGCCCCTAGGCTACGGGGTGCGGGGTGCCACAGCCATGAGGCCAGCAGCACGACAGGGCTGAGCAGTGCCAGGCAGAGCCGTGCCGCAGGGCTGGGGCTGCAGCGGGGCTGCTGGGTGGCACTAGGTGCCAGCTGCACGGTGCCAGCAGCAGGGCACCCCCCGCAACACCCCCGGATCCCTCCACGCCCCATCCCCTGCTCGAGGCACGGCGCCCTGAGCCATTTTCTCTCCCCGCAGACGTGCCGTGCGAGCCCATGCAGCCGGACAAGCTGCTGGAGGAAGAAGGGATCTTCACCTACCTCTTCCAGCCCTCGGCGCACGCCCTGAGCCGCACGGTGACCTCCGCCCAGCTCTGGTTTTACACCGGCCCCTCGGCTGCCCCCAACCACTCTGCCCCCGCTGTGCTGACCCTCTCCCCGCGGGGCCGGGTGCCGGTGGCAGCCACGGTGTCCCAGACACCTGAGCACTGGACGGTGTTTGACTTCGCCCCCGCCGCGCTGCCCCACCTGGTGCAGCCGCTCTTCGTGCTCCTGGTGCGCTGCCCCGGCTGCCCCTGCCTGGCCGACGGGGACAAGATGCCCTTCCTGGTGGCCACCACGCGTGCCAAGGGTGGCCAAAGAGCTCGCCGCTCCGCCGTGCCCTGGTCCCCGGCTGCCCTCAGCCTGCTGCAGCGCCCGTCCGAGGACGTGGCCGCCCACACCAACTGCCGCCGGGCGTCCCTCAACATCTCCTTCGAGGAGCTGGGCTGGGACAAGTGGATCGTGCACCCCAGCAGCTTCGTTTTCCACTACTGCCACGGGAGCTGCGCCGAGGGCCACGGGCTGAGCCACCGGCTGGGTGTGCAGCTCTGCTGCGCCGCGCTGCCCGGCACCATGCGCTCGCTGCGCGTCCGCACCACCTCCGATGGCGGCTACTCCTTCAAGTACGAGACCGTGCCCAACATCCTGGCCCAGGACTGCACCTGCGTCTAGTGCCTGGCACCCCACAAAGGGCTCCCCCTGCCTCCAGGGCCCCCACAGCCCTGCCCCAGCCCCAGATGATGATCCCATCCCAGGGGATGGAGGAGTCGCTTGCTTGGGAGCTGCACGGCCCGGGGGAGGGATGAGAAGGAGCCAGAGGGGAGGTTTCGGCGGTGCCACCCTCCCCTGCACCAGCCAGGGTTTCGTGGCTCCAGGCTGCCCTGGGTGTGTTGGTGCTGCCAGCCCTGCCCCGGGGCTGTGCCCAGCCCGCAGCAAGCCGGGGCACGGGGCTCAGGGCTGACAGCGCCTTCTGCAGAGCTGCCGGCACCATGTGTGCCCCACAGAGGCAGCCTTGTTTCTCTCCCCACCCCAAAATAAAGGACTGAGGCTGCAGAAGCGTGTCCCTGCTGCTGCAGCAGAGCACAGCCACAGGGACGGGACAGGACAGGACGGGACGGGATGGGTGTGCCAGGGGCTCGCACAGGTGGCAAGGCCAGCGGCATGCGGTGCTGCGAGCGAGCCCGCTGCCAGCGGCACAGCCTGTCTGTGAGATTAGTGGGATGAGTGAATAAACCTGTTTTTACAAAAACGGCCTCAAAATGCCAGCTTCCACAAGAAACGGCAGCGTGTGGTTACACAGCGGGATGCAAACTGCCCAGAGGCTTTAGGCTGGAGGGGACAGGCGAGCTGCGGGCATCCAGCACGCAGCAGCAGGGAACGGTCTGCTGAGAGGGGTCTGGCTCCAACCCGCTGTCCCGGGGAGGGAATGGGGTGAGCTGGCCAAAAACAGGGTGCAGGGTGGCTGGTGGGAACATGGGGTTTACCCAGCCGTGGGGCAGGATCCCACCCCCTCCGGCTGCGGCAGACCGGGGTGCGCAAGGAAGCCCCTGCCCCAGCCGTGCAGCACGGGCTGCCGGAGCAATCCCGCATGCCACGCCAGCACAGGCTGCCCCAGCCGAAGCCTCCCCCGCACAGCTGGAGCAACTGAGTCAGCCCAGGCCAAGCAGGGCCGGCCGGGACCCACCACGGCCCCCAGCGCCCCTTCCCTCCCCTCGGCGGCGTCAGCCGGCCCACCCTAGCCCAGCTGCGTAGGATCCCCTTCCCACCCCTTCCTCCCAGAGGACCGGATGCAGAAGTTCAGTACAAAACGTCTCCAGCCTTTACTGAATATAGATATTAAAAAAAAAAAAAAAAAAAAAAAGTCACAATCATCCAAGTACAAAACAACGCTACAAAATCACCGTGCTGAGATGATCAGAAATGCCCAACTGGCTCCCTGCCGACCCCGGCTCGGGCACTGCGCAGCCCCGCCGTGGGATGGGGACCCAGCCCCACAGAGGGCCCCCAGCCCCACAGCAGGAGGGGATCGGCTTTGGTCCAAAGAGCTGCTGGCAGGGAAGCGGAGGAGACGAGGAGACGGGAAGGCCGGCCCCTGCCCTCTGCACACACATTCCCGGCAGGACAGCCCCAGCCACTCGTACGTACCGATGTGTGAGGGTGCCCCACGGCTCTGCCCCCGCGGGGACAGCGTGGGCTCCCCCGGAGGGAACCCCCTGCACCTAAAAACTTCCTCGCCCCCTGGAAAGAGCAGCCGGGAAGGGGAAAGGCAAGGAGGAGGCAAAGAGGGACCGGAATGTCTCCGCTGCCACCGCTGCTTCCAGCCCCGTGCCCTGCCCCGTGGGGTGGCCCGGCCAGCCAGACCCCGGGTGCAGCCCCCACGCCGCAGGGATCAGTGCTGCTGCCGTGGCCTGCACGTGCTCAGCAGCAGATGCCGGCGAGCACAGGGGGCACAGGGGAGGCACACGTGGGTGATGGGGTGCGGGAGAGGGAAAAGGGGGAGAAATGAGAGACAGGGAGGGGAGGTGCAGGCCTAGAGTGGGTTTACTAAGGGAGTATAAAAATGCCAGGGTGCACGCTGCTGAGTTTATAAAAACGTACAAAAATAAGATATTCCCTTTGTTAAAAAAATTAAGAACAGTGAAGGAAGGTTCCCCGAGCCCCAGTCCCCATAGCTGCCCGCTGGGACAGGGATGCCCCAGCCCCATGGGACAGACGCACGTCGCTGTCCCGAGTCAGCAGCATCATCCGACCGTCCGATCCTGCTGTCCTCCGCGCTCACAGCCCTGCAGGAACAAGAGGAGGGTTAGCAGCCGTGCCTGGGGGTGCCCCGCCACCCCACAGCTCCATCCCGTCCCGTCCCGTCCCCTCCGGCTCACCTGTGGTCCTCTCGCAGACGCTGCCGCCCTTCTCGTGGGCCAGGTTGAGGCGGTTCTGCTCGGCGGCGATGCCGTTGGCCTCGGGGCTGCTGCTGCGAGAGGGGCTGGGGGGCTGCGGGGGTGGCTGGAGGCGGAAAGCCATCTCCAGGTGCTCCTGTGCCATGCGCAGGTGCTTGCGCAGCCGCTCCAGCTCGTGCTCGGGGGGAGCGCCGGCCAGGGCGAAGCGCTCCGCCGCCGAGTTGGCCAGGTTCTCCCTGTAGTCCAGCTTGCCGTCGGGCAGGGGGGACTTCAGCGTCTCCTTCTTCAGCGAGTGGTAGGTGGGGGGCGCGCTGGGGGCTTTCTTGGCGTACTGCGGCGTGGGGCTGCCGCCGGGCGGGTGCGGGGGGCCGGCGGTCTGGCCGAGGGCATCGCGGATGCGCCCCACGCCGAGGTGCAGGAGCTCGCAGAGGTTGAGGAAGAGGCAGAGCCCGCTGACCGCGTACATGATGAGCAGGAAGATGGTCTTCTCGGTGGGGCGGGAGACGAAGCAGTCGACGGTGTGCGGGCAGGGGCTGCGGCTGCAGACGTAGGACGGGCTGACCTCGAAGCGGTACAGCAGGTACTGCCCGAAGAGGAACGCCATCTCCAGCAGCGAGCGGCACAGCAGGTGCAGCACGTAGGCGCGCATCAGCCCGTCCTGCTTGATGCGACGCCGGCCGTCGTGCTTCTCCCCGCCCTCCGTGCTCTTCTCCTTCTCCACCTCGATCTCCTCGAAGATCATGGGGTCCTCTTCGTTATCGTCCTCCGCCTCCTCGTAGTCCCGCCCGGCCCCCCGCCGCACCACCGGCATGCGTCCCCGCGGGGCCACCGGCGCCCGGCGCCGCGAGGACTCGGGCATGCGGGCGATGCGGTGCATGGCGAAGCCCAGGTAGAGCACCGAGGGGGTGGCCACCATGATGATCTGGAAGATCCAGAAGCGAACGTGGGAGAGCGGGGCGAAGGCGTCGTAGCACACGTTCTCGCAGCCGGGCTGCTGCGTGTTGCAGACAAACTTGCTCTGCTCGTCGTAGTAGATGGACTCGCCCCCCACGGCCGTCAGCACGATCCGGAAGACGATGAGGACGCTGAGCCAGATCTTGCCCACGAAGGTCGAGTGGTTGTTGATCTCCTCCAGGAGCCGCGTCAGGAAGCTCCAGCTCATCCTGACCAGGCAGTTGGCTCAAACCCTGCAGGAAAGGGCAGGCAGTAAGGCACGGAACAAACCGCAGCGCACCTCATCCAGCCCTCCCAAACCGGCGTCCCTCACCCCATTGCTGACACCCTTTCCCCTTCCCCTGCCATCCGGGTGGTGCTGAGTGGGGAGCACCCGGCAGCGCCCAGCGCCTCCTCCCCGCGCTGCCGCCAGCCAGGGGAGTAGGGGAAAAGCCAGGACGCTCACCGGCCCTTACAGGACACATCTGGGGGAAGAGTCAGCAGGGCCAGGGTAAATGAGGGAGCCTGGCAGGGCCAGGAGGCGGGCGAGGGGCAGCTGCCCCCACCCCAGCCTGCTTGCCACCTGCTCCGGGGCAGGTCCCCGGGCGTGCCGCACCCTGTGGCACGGGCACGGCGAGGGAAGCAGAGCGCGGGGAAGGAGGGCGATGGCACAGGGCAGCACGGGGTGGATGGGCAATTGCAAAAAGTCCCAGAGAAGCCACTGGCAGCGGGGCTCGGGGAGGAAACCTGGAGGAAGGCAAGCCAGCGTGCGGCCAAAGGCGTGAGAGGAGGCACCCGCCGCCCCAGAGCAGCGCGCTGGGCTGAGGCAAGGGAGGCAGGTGGCGGGGCGGCTGGGGGCAGCAGGGGGGCAGCAGCAGGGGGGCAGCAGAGGGGGCAGCAGGGGGGCCGTGTCCCCAGCCCCTCTCCCCCCAGCAGCCCTCTGCCTCCATTGTTCTGCTCCCCGCCCTCCGCCACAGCCGGGGGGCTGCGTGGCCGCTCGCAGCGCCCTCCCCACGGCGACCCCAGCCCGAGCCCTCGCCCCTCGCCCCCTCTCGCTCCCCGCTGCCCCCCCAGCCCCCCGCCGCCCCACTCACGGCGCTGCGGGCCGAGGCGCACAAAGCGGCGGCGCTGCCGCCTCCCGCCGAACAAAGGGGCCCGGGGCCGCCCCGCCCCGCGCCCGCCCGCCCGCCGCCGCTCCGGGCCCCCCCTTCACCGCCCGCTTCGCTACCGGCTCCCCCCCGCCCGCCCTGCCCGTGGGGAGCAGCAGGGCTGAGGGCAGGCAGCACGGGGGCTCTGCCACAGGGCACGGCGTGCCCGGGGACCCCCGGCTCTCCAGAGGTTGCGGGGTGCTTCCCCCTCCCCCCCCCAGCCACCTCCCCGCTTTGGGGCACCCCACGCACCCCGCCCCTCGTGCTTCGTCTCCCCTGCCAAAATTGTCCCCTCGAGGTTTTTGTCAGGCTGGGGATCCCCGCGTCCCGGGCAGAGCAGCCCCGCTCCTTGTGCAAGGCTGCGTGAGGTTGTGAAAGGGCACTTCTCCCTGCCAGAGACCGCTTTTGGGGTTATTTTGGGCCTGCTGAGTAACAGTGGCCTTGTCACTTCCGTGCCCTAAGTCAGCAAGAGCCACGGCAGCACAGCCCTGGGAATGGGGAGAAGGGGGAGAACGCAATCCAGGGATGTGGGGAAACACCGCAGGTTGGGAGGGACCCGCAGGCAGCGCCTGCCCCCGTGGTTGTGGCCTCGTTGGTGCCACAGGCACCTGCTGACGGGGTCCCCGAGCCGCGGTCACCACAACAGGGAGCTGCTGGCTGCCAGGGCGGGCTGGGGACACCCCAAGGCCAGCACCAGCCCTGCCTCATGCCAGGCATCACCATGCCTGCCTCCACAGCCATTGGCTTCACAGCCCTCCCGTTTCCCCCTGTGGCGGTGTCACCAGGCCTTAGCCTCGTTGTGTGCTTGTGGCATCGGAGCCAGAGGTATCGCCCATTCCCTCCAGGGCAGAGGGCAAAACCACAAGAGCCAGGAAGGCAGCGGGTGAAGGGCGCTGCCCACCGCATCCCTCCCATCAGCTGAGGCTGACAGGGCCGGGCCCCCCTCTGGCAGGAAGGATGTGCGAGAGCGGGGTCCGGCTCACGAGGAAGCAGGAGCTCAGTCACCGACCACAAAACCAGGATCAGCCCCAAGCCACCACATCTGCAGGGCAAAGCCTGCCCTTGGAGCAAGAGCATGGCCTGCAGAGCCGTTGGGGTGATAGTGGCTGGGGGGGGTGCAGAAGCCCCAGGGCTCATGGAAACGGCACCATGCTGGGTGCTCAGCCAGGCAGAGGCACCCTCTGGGACTCGGCCACCACCAGGCCGTGCCTCGGGGTGCCCAGCATCGCCAGCAGCCCCGTTTCCCCGTCTGGGCCCTGCTGTGACAGCCTCTGCTCCTGCTGGCGGGGCAGCTGCCCCCGTGTTTGCTGCAGGTGGGAGAGGAGCCCGCCTGTCTGGCGGTGGCGCGGGGCGAGCCAGCTCCGCCTGCTTGGCACCGGGCTGCTCGCATCCTGTCCCCGCGGCAAATACGCTCTTCCCAGATTAGACAGCACTGGCACTGGGACAGGGAGCAGACGGCTCCATTAGGGATTGTTTGTCCTGATACGGGACAGCCCCACAACCCCTTTAGTAGCCTTTTGATAAGGGGCGGAGGCACGCTCCATCAGAGGCACAAAGGGCAATGAACAGCCTCCATGCCACAAGCTGGTGCTGAGGGAAGGCTGAGACCATTCGAAATACATCTCCTTCCCCTTCTTCTGGCTTCATTATGAGGCACAACAGCGGGTATATGGCACCATGCTCACCTGCCAGGCTCTCCTCCCTGGTTCTGGGCACTGCCCGCACCCCGCGGCACTCACACCAAGCTCGCAATCCCAGAACATCCCGAGCTGGAGGGGACCCACAGGGATGATCAAGTCCAGCTCCTGGACTTATGCTTGCTGCTGCCCCCCTGCCCTACAAGCTGTAGGGCTGCCCCACGGGGCCTGCCAGCAGTGGGGCACGCGTGCCTTTTGCTGTCACATCTCCCTGTCCCGCAGGGGCTGGAGCTGAGGCCGGCAGGGAGGGCCTGCTGGAAGCAAACAGCCAGGCCCTCCTGTCACGCAGCTTGATAAGAAACAAGGCTACTTGAGATAGATACAGCATGAGGAGCTGACAGGCAAGCCACAGGATACGTATGCTCACGGCACAGCTGCTTTAGAGGGCAGAGAGCAGGAAGTGATTCTGTGAGTCTCTAAGTGCCTAAAGACTCAAACCCACGGCTGAGGCATCATCCTTATCAAGGTAAGGCAGGACCAGTTTTAACCCCAGGGAAGCAGGGTGGTAGCTCCAGGCTAGCAGCAATATCCAGCCTATAGCCTGAGCCTCATGGCTCCCTGGAGCCTGTTTCCACAGAGCCCTGGAGTCCAGCAGCAAGGAACAGAGGCCACCCCTGGTCCTTGGCACCCCTCCGGAGCAGCCTGCTCAGGTGGGGAAAAGCAGAGATTCAGGCAGTGCTGGCAGCTGAGTATTGGAGCCAAGTACACACAGAAAAGGAGATAGGGAGGGTGGGAAGAAAACTGGTGTCTAAGATGAGGGACTGCGTGCTCAGAGCTGTGACAAGCAGCAGACGTCTGCAGCTGGTTCACCAGATGTCACACCTTTGTAAACCTTGGCTCACCGGCACAGCCCCTCTTCTCACACAAAGCCAGAGCGCAGGAGGACGTGGGGCGAGCCCCTGCACACACCCCGTGGGTGCAGTGAGAGCAGTTATCCCACCACTAGTTACAGCCTTGCAGAGACAAGGCAAAAAGCAGGAGCAAAGAGGAGCAAATAGGAGCAGTTACCTCTATGGTAAAACAAAGAAACAGCTTGAGAAGAGCTACGGGCAGGCAAACAGCTGAAAGCTTTGGTTCTGGCAATGCACACTTTGTCAGGCCCCTCAATGCATACCCAGGTGCAGCTCCGAGGATGGAAAAAGCAAGCTGGGGGTGAGCTGTGTCAGATCAGCTGGTACAGAGATGTCAACAAGCTGGACCAGTAACTCCAATTTTCACTCTTGCCCTTTTTGAAAAATGCAACTATGGAAGGGGAAGAGTGTGCTTACACCAGCTCCTTAAATGGCAAGATGAAGGCAGAAGAATCTTACTGGTCTTTACTGGCTCAGCTCTGAGACTCCTTGCCCCAGACAAAGCGCTAGGTGCTGGCAGTGCTTTCACTGAGCTCACTGCTTCCCAGCCTGAGATCACTCCAAAGGAACGGAGAGCAGCAGCCATATGCCCATTTAGGAAGCGGGGACACAACGGAATGTGTTGTGACATCTGCCTCAAGACAGTATAGATCTTGTCAACCCCGTCTATAGAAGGCTAGATAAAAACATTGGCCAGTGTAGGCCTTCAGCAATTTAACTGCTTCTCGAAGTGACAGGAGAAAGCCTAGTAATAAGGAGATTCCAAGAAGGCGCCCAACAGTGCGCTGTGAGGTAGCCCTTAGACCACTATGAAGTACAGAAACTGAACTTCCCCCTCCCCTAAGGCTCTAAGGATGGTATAGCTGGGTGGGTTGCAGCCTTGTCCCTTGGCCAGCCCCAGAACTGTCTCCTGAAGCAGATGATGATGCATGACCAGAGGACTTAGAGCACTGCAGGGGCAGGTATTCACACCTCCACAGCCATGGCTGCAACAGCTCCTGCAAGATTCAGTACAGCCAGTAAGCAGCTTGCTGGGGTGTGAGCACAAAGATAATAACTACCCTAAGGAGGATGGGGGGAATGGCTGTGGGATCTTAGGGACTGCTTGAGGCTGCTGTACAGCTAGTATGTAAGAAATTACAAGGACAGTATAGCGAGACAAGAAAAAACATGGTGATTCAATAAATATAACCTTTTATTACAATAGAAAAAAGTAAAACTCATGTTTAAAATAGACTCTTGCTTTTGGACTGCTCAGAAAAGCCTAAGCCTCACTTTTACCTGCCAGTGCCCACGAGGGTCCTGACCCCTCAGCAATGAGCAACACAACTGTGCTGTGAGCTGCACAGCTCCTCCCTCCCCCGTGACAGTGAAGGACTACAGCAGCAGACTGAGCCATGCCCTGCCACGCAGGTGTGGGCTCTCTGTGGGGTTATCAGTACAATGTGCCTTATCCCTCTGTGCAATAGGCTCCTGATTGAAGCAGGCAGCTTTAGGGAAGCTGTGGATAAGAGGGCAGGGGGAGAAAGAAAAAGAAAGAAAGTATTAGCAGCAGATAATGGCAGCTGTTCTGAGACAGCTAGGAAGGCAGCAAATACACCTGCTGCAGAGACCACAGTGTGCAACTGCCTCTGGCCTGCTGATTGCCTGAGTACCACCAAACACGCTCTGGCTCGGCTCCCTTCTTCCTCCAGTCACCTTTCAGACTATCCTGAAGGAAACTAGCAGACACCACCAAGTTAAAACCCTGTAGCTTGCAGCGTTACAGGGAACACCCTCCACCACCTCCTTCCACGGCCAGCCCAGTGGCAGTGAGTGACTGTACAAAGCCTGGACCATCGTGTGCTCACCTCCTCCTCACCAGAAAGGGCCAGGGGTAAGAGTAGGGTAGAAGGCAGAGGCCACAGGACAGCAAGGTCAGATGGGAGGGGAGACATTTGTGCGGCACTGCCAGCACAGCAGCGCTTCTGGCTCCAGGTCCTGCCTGCCTACAGCGGGCAGGCTCACTCCAGGCCCTCATACACAGCCCTCCGCAGCTCGATAGAGAACATCTCCTCCCAGGGCCCGCGGATCCACTCCACCAGCTCTACCAGGAGCTCAGGGCACTCGGTGCGGATGTGCCACGTGCTCTCCACCTTCAGCACCTGGAAAGGAGGAAAGAGAGAGGTACATGAGCAGGGCCCAGCCTCAAAGGCACCGATCAGCCCCGAGCTGCCACTCCCCAGTGCCACAGCCAGCTCTTCCCAGTTTTTAAGTGATATCCTCCTCTCCCTCTGCTGCCAGATGTGAGAGCAACCCTGCATGACTTCTGCACATCAGCATTTCTCTGTGCTCCCGGCCTCCGTGGTGCAAGGCCCTGGGTTAGGATGGGAGATGACAGCCCCAACATGCTCTTGGCAGGAACATGATCTGAGCACAACCCAGCCCTCAACGTCTCGTGTGCCCCATGACCTCCTTTTGGTTACCTCATCATACAGCATCAGCTTGATGTCGCAAGGACACAGGCGATAGGTTATGACATTGCTGATACTGCTGATCGGCTGCTTCTCCTTCAAGTGGATATTGCTCCTGGAAGGCATTTCTGCCTCACGATCTGCATCCAAAGGAGGCTGCACCTGCCACTGGTGATTCTCCTCCAGCAGAAACAACATGCTTCGGGTGCTCAGCAGGGTCACAGGGAAAGCAGATGCCCCTAAAAGGATACAAGGGAATATGAGAAGCTTTGCTCAGAGCCTGAGTCACCATAAAACAAGCTTTGCTTTCCATTCCTTCCCTGGGGAAACCCTTTCCAGCAACAGTAACTGGGTGACCAGCTTAATGCAATTTCTAGACTAAAGGCAGAGAGCAGGGTAGTAAATAGATGTACCTGGGCTTGACCAAGCTCATTCCTCGAGCACACATATGAAAGACCATCACCCAGCCAGCTTTTTCTAGGCAATATCCACATATGAGGCAGGAAAAGGAACTCAAGTCCTTTGATCTCATAAACAACACCACTATTCCTTATTTAAGTCAGCAGCTCCAGCTAAAAGGCCACCCTTTTTGGCCTTGATTTGCCTGGCTGCAGATCTGATGGACAGAACACAGCATAAATAAAGTTTAAGATGTGTTCTGTCTTGGTAGTAAGTACAGCAGAAAGCAGGAGAGTTTTGATAAACTAGAGGGAGCATAAATATCATCCAGCTGACTTCAGTGGATGCAAATAAGAAGCACTAGAATAAGTCAGCAGCACAGAAGTAGGGAACCACTAGCTGAGGTCACAGGGATCACAAGCTGCTACAGCAACATGTTGTTTTTCTTGACAGATCTCACTCTTGGGAATTAGCAGGAATATCAGAGATGGCATGTTTAATTAGTCCTGTCTACTTGGCAGCGAGGCCTCAGCTGGAACTGTGTCCGGTTCTGGGTGCTGTACTCTAAAAAAGGAGAAAAACGTACTTTAAGCTCTCCCTCCCACCCTCAGATACCACATTTGGACCTCAGCAAAACCTGGCACAGAACTTGGTGGACTCCAGCAGGCTCTTCTTGTCCTGCTGGCGAGGGGTTCAGACACCTGCTTCTGTTCTCCCAAAACAGGGACCCTTTCAGCTCCCACACACTAACCAGCTATGTGTGTGACCCCTCAAGCTCGTGGCAATAACACAGCCCTTGGATCACTTCCAGCTTCTCAGAAGCTGTTCTGAGTTTTCACCAAACCTGGTGTTCAAAACCAAATGTCTGTGAGACTCTGTCCTATGTCTCAACGCTTAAAAAAAACCCATGCCTCTGCCCCATCTCGCTGATGGAGCCATGTTCACACTCTATACTAAAAGCTCAAGCATGTAAGCAGAGAGCACAGTGTGGGAAGTCTGGCCACAGAGATCTCCTGTACCTTGGATCAGGTATGCCAGCAGGTAGAAGAAGCAAGTGCCATCTGCAGCTGCAGAACCTGTGGTCTTGGAATCCAGCAGAGGCCTGGAGGAGATACAACAGTGGGGCACTGAAGGAAGAGCACTGTTCCCAGTCTAGGTTTGCTGTGAGCTACTTTTTGCTGTCTACTCGAGGAAAGGAGGAACCCATCTCTCACAGTTTTTCCAAAATACCTCTCTCCCCTCCTATTTTCTCTGCCCACCACCTTGCTAACTAGGAACCCAATGCTCCCCACAAAGAAGGAGAGAGCCCTGTGGCTCCCCCTTTTCCACCTTCTGTTGTGTTCTGCTCAGGTTCCTCCATGCGAGCTGGAGCTGCAGCCCCTGTGCAGCAGGCACCTGAGCTGGCTGCCATGAACCTAGCTCCCCAGCCTGGCTGCCACCCAAGCGGTGCCTCCTGCTGCCCTGTTCTGAGCACTGCATTTCCCTGCTAGGGCTGGACACACGCCCTTTTCCATCCAAACCCCCACCTCAGAGGCTGCTCTTACCATAGCCAATGTTGTGGATTCATTTCCACAGTGGGGATTTCCTTCACCTTATTGCTGTGCTTGGCAGGCAGCTCTTGTATGAGACCTAAAGAGGGGTAGAAGGCAGATGACTTATTGCAAGCCCACAGGCAGTACATAACAGCTCAGGAAAGTTCTTCAAGTTTATAAGAGAGATATTGGAAGGTATGATGCCAGCAGGGTTCTCCCCCAATTTCTTTCTGAGCTGGCAAGAAATGAATTTTCCATGTACATGCAGCTACAGATCTCCTAGTAGCTCTTCTAGAGAAAAATCCTCACCCTCCCCTCTGCTACAGCTCTACTCTTACATGTCAGGGTCTGCAGAAACTGGTCACAGCAGCTTTGGTTCCGGATCAGCAGGTTGTAGGAGGCTTTGGGGTTCTCAAACTCTATTCGCAAGCTCTGGTGGCAGAGTCCCACTTCCAGATGGGAAACATCGGACAGGTAGTGAGAGTCGTTCTTCTTCAGCCACTCCGCAGGTTGTCCCCTAAGCACAGAGCACAGCCCTCAGCTGCAGCAGGCTGCCCCATCTCCCACCTCGGATTGCAGCAGGGGGGTTTAACCAGCAGAGCCTTCGCATGTCACCACACCTGCAGGGTAAGGCTAGCAAAGGCTGGCACCACCCAGCGCTCACAGCCTTGCTGCAGGGTCTCACTGCCACTGCTCTCCTCACCTGATAACCCCAGTGACTTCCAGCACATAGATTCTGAGGTCAGAGGCAACCAGGATGGAGAGGAACTCTCCTTGTCGGCCGAATTTCACCATGGCCACCTAGAGCACAGAGAAGGCAGTGACAGCGCTGGCCTGCTCCTTGCCTGCCCACCCACGGACAAGACTGACCCAGGCATGCTGCAGCTCCCTTCAGACTCTAGTCTCCAGATGCCACCCCCGAGCAGAACGTGCAGGGTGGCAAGGACAGCCAAGGAGCAGGGCCATAGGATTGGTGCTGCAGGAGCTCACCTTGAGGAAGCACTGGAACTCCTCATCGTTCTCCTCAAAAACCTCCATGTCCAGGTAGAGCTTCAGGCGGTGATCCACAGAACGGAAATCCCTCGTGTTCAGGGCGCCGTTAGCAGCTGAGGAGAGCAAAGGGTGGGATCAGCACACTTCCCACCAACCAGAAGCTGCCCAAAATATACAGGCTGGCACTAGGGCAGCAGCATCACCCCCACTGCACACCTGCCTCCATCAAGCCTCTCCTCTATACAAGGGGCTAGAACTAGTGCTTCCCAGGCCACAGGTCTCAATACTGAAACGAGGGGATTCCAACACTGACACCTGCCCTTTCAGGTGCATGAGGCTTTTCATACTAATACCCAAGCAAAAGCAGTCTCTGCCTGCATGTACAGACCTCCCATTAACTGCTGTCTTGCAGGACAGGTCTCACAGCCAGCACACAGTCTCTTCTTTTGGACAAGCTTTGTCATCTGAGCTCACAAAACCAACTGGGAAGAACACAAGTGTCTGTAAAACCACTAACCACAGCCTCCTATAAACATGCTAGCCTCACACCAGGCTTAGGCCAGAACCTACAATCAGAAACTGACTACTGTTCTCCAGCGGTGATGCTCCAGCTGGCAGCCTACTAGTGCCACAGGGACCCAAGTGACTGGTGTCACAGAGCTCCCGCAGCACGATCCAATTACTCAGTGTGAGCGATACTCGGGATTAGGAGCTGACTCAGTTTTCCCTACCTTCAGGCATGAGAGCTGAACAGAGGGGCATGAAGCACCCAGCTCACAAGAATCCATCACTGCTGCTCGTGTTTGATGATCTCCTCCCACACGAAGCAGGAGGCAGTGCAGCCAGCAAGCACCAGCACTCAACACCCCTAAACCCCACACAGCTCTGACATACTCACGGGGACTGAGGTTCCACGTTTCCTCTGACTCGGAGTTCAGAGAGAGCTGGGAAGGAGTGGGCCCGCGAGAAACGCTGTAATGATAGCTCCCCATCATGCTGCCCCCGTTGGTGTCCGTGCGGCTGAGGGAGAAGTGCTGGCTCTTCATGCTCAGCTCCTTATTCCCACAGACCCCATCCAAACTGCGGGAAGCGGAATGGAGAGTGCCGTCGTGCTCGCCACTCAGCTCCGGGGTCCTGGTGCTGGTGCTGGTATCCACCTCCGAGCTGTCCTCCCCACCGATGTAGAACTTCCCACTCTCACTGGCCAGAGCAGGTGCTTCCTCTGGGCCCTCCTGCTGGCTGCCCCCTTCCAGGAGGGAGTTTGACAGGTCCTCACTTGTGCCATCACGGCTGGGAGGCAGGGGCGTGCTGGAGCATACCTCCGAAGGCAGGATGACCACATGGTCACTGGAACAGCTGGGACAGGCGATGGGCTCACCACCTGCTGCAGCATCTGTGGAAGGTTTCAGAAGGGATACAGAAAAACACAGCATAGCTCTCATGCAACAAGATTCTCCTTTCCTCTTAACCTCTGCAAACCACAAGCAACCCCTTTCAAAGCAGGTTTTTAAAGCTAGTTAGGTATAGCATGACCTAAGAAGCTTGTTGAGCAGCTCTATTCAGAACCTATATCTGACTCACCTCCCCTTGGCAAATCTATGAGAAATTCTAGATCAGTGTCAGCATCCACCCAAAACAGCCATGTTCGGAACTAGGGTGACCAGGGTGACTGCAGCTGAAACTGAAACTACCATCGGTTCTTTGACTCACCTCTTTCTTCCACTTCACCTCCACAAATGCTCACATTGCCTTTGAAGCCTCAACTCACACTCAGTTAATCCAACCATTCTTAGTCACCTCCATCCCAAATTGGTTTATCCTCAGCCAGCCAACCTACAAGCCCACTGTGTCCGTTCTCCAGCTGTCCTCATCCCTCCTGACCCCAATTCCTGAAGCTCACTTCACCCACACCACAGTCTGAGCTGGATCCTGGAACTCCCACTATCTTGGGGGGAAGAAAAACATGTCCCAGGATAAAGGAAAGTGCAGCCACCAGGACAGCCACCTCTGCCCTCACTGCAAAGTTCTCCAATCTCAGGGTACTTCCACATACTAGAAGCATCTTCCAAGCTAACACTCCTCTGACACTTCAGATAAAACCTGAGCTTTGAAAAACTCAGCAATCAGAAGATGCTTATTCAGCACTAGCAATGCCTCAGCCAAAATACCACATCTAATTTCAAACAGCCAAAGAAAAATGCGGACAAGTGGGGAAGAGTACAGAGGAGACCAGCAAGAATAACTGGATTGTACGAGATATGAGTGACAAGCAAATTATCTAGGGAGTTGAGCTTATTTAGTCTAGTGGACAGAACACAGGACTAGCTGTGGGGGGAGAACAGCCCTCCAGTACAAAAAAAGAAATAAATCACTCCCCATAAGGGAAGCAAGAGCAAGCTCAAGATTACAGCTAGGAAGACTTAGGTTGGGGTTGTTCTGATATCTAACAGCCAAAGTTGTATCTGAAGTATTGGAGCAGATTCACCAAAAACCTCCATTAGCAAAGGTGTTTTAGAACAAACTAGTCTCTGTGCCAGAACTGGCCATGGATTCAACAGGATGAGACACAACATCACCTTTAAGGCCTCTTCCAGACTTCTGCAGACCACTTGGCAGTTTCCAGCACCCCTAATTTTCTCCTAGACCCAAAGCGTCCTACAGTAGTTGGGTGGCACTTGATTAACAGTAAGAGAGTGACTTATTCCTGCTGGTGAAGGAGGCAGGCTCTTCCCTAGCCCAGTCCCAGTGGGCTGACAGTACATTCCACACCAGGCTGTAATTCCAGTACAACCAAGGCATCACCTTCTCCTGTACGTTCTATGCTCTGCACCACAGCTGCCATCCTGGTAGTCTGCTCGGGCACTAGGGAGTATCCTTTCTCCATGGACTACAACCTACCTTGATTTGAGGCAACTAGGGTCTCCAGGCTTTTGGTGTCTCCAGCCTGTGCAGGATAAGGACCTTGCTGCCAGGGAGACAGGGACTGCAAAAACTCATGCTTGCATTTCAGGCACTGGAGCCTCATGGATCCTTTCTCCTGGTCCTGATTTTGCCGATTCTCTTCCACAGCTGGGGACAACACTTCAAGCACACACTAGAAGTAGCAAGACAGGGAAAGAGCGTTAGCAGGCAATACAACTGTCCTTCTTTGGGGACATGCAACACAGTTTGACTACTAGAACTCAGCAGGCCTTTTCCCAATGAGAGAAAACTGCAAGGTTTTCCCCTTGAGAGCACCCTTTATGCTCCAGGAAATGTACTGCTCATGGCCACGCGCACAGGGCCCCCCACAGGTCATTTGTGCAGAAAGAGATCCTGAGCTTACAAGCAAGGCATAGGCTACCTAGATAGTTACAGGAGAGTAGATGTACGTGTGCTCTAAGAACAGAGGCTCTGTGCTGGCAGATAGAATGCAGTATCTTCCAGGAAAATTGTC
The DNA here is from genome assembly GCF_963932015.1 of Anas acuta. NCBI lineage: Eukaryota > Metazoa > Chordata > Aves > Anseriformes > Anatidae > Anas > Anas acuta. The sequence goes on from NC_088984.1 coordinate 16,694,009, forward strand.
CACCTCCCCATGCTTCTTCCCAGCCCCTCCAACCTGCAGACACTGCTCTGGGCAGTCATCCAGCACCACGTATTTGCGCTTCTGCCGGTCCTTCCGAATGTAGCTGAAGTGCAATGTGAGGACAGGGAAAACTCGCTCCAGGTCCTGCAGGAGACAGAAAACACCAGTTCCAGAAAGATGGCGCAGCATCCAGACTGTATTTGTTTGCACGTGTTGGAAATGTGGACATACAAGTACTTAATTCAGTGAGCCTGGAACAGTCCTCCCAGAAAAACCCTGATAGCATTTGGTAAAACAGGAAAAAAAAGTTCACATGTGCTAGGTACAACTGTAAATTACAAGGCCCAGAATGAAGCACCTCAAATCAAGCCACAAACATTCAAGAGGTAGAAGGGTAGGAAGAAAAAAAAAGTTTGAGCTTTTGGGGAACAACATTAGAGAAGCCTGTGATCAAGTTCATGCACATATTTCATATTCTTAAAACCCTACTGTGAAAAAGAAAGGTTTCTATGCTCCCTTTCTAAAAGGCCACAAAAGCAAAACAGGGCTGCTAGCAATAAAACACACATCTAGCATGGATAGAGAGCTGCCCACTGAGCTGCCAGTAGCTTTCCAAATGTCACATTAGACTCAGTGCTGCGCTGTCCAAGAAAAAGTACAATCCACAAATAGCTCTGCAAGGCCAGGATGATATCCCGGTAAGGAATGGATAGGAAAGTTCTCCTTCGTTTGATTTAGGCTCCCCTCATGAAATCTCTTATTCCTGTCACTGGGACAAGTCTTTTTAACCCCAGCTTTGGAACAGAACTGGTGCTGACTTCTGCTGCATTATCACAGATACTGTAAACAATACTGATGCTGTTAGGTACATACGTATAGGGTGGAACAAATGATCAATCAGGCTTTGCAGGCATTAGGAAAACACATGCGGGGTACTCTAGCAAAAGTCAAAATCCAAAATGTTGACCCATACAGGGAGTAAGAAGCCAAAGGCTCACACAGAGACATGACTCACCATCCTCTTCCAGTTCATCTCAGAGGTCTCTATCTTCTGCAGGCATTTCAGTTCCAGCTTGTGGAGGACTCTGGCAGCCTTCAGTTCTACCTCGATCACATGCCTAGCTGTGACCCGCAGGAAGATCCAGTCTAACTCCGGGTCCCCTTCACCTTCTATTTGGCTCACCAGCACTGGCTGGCAAAGGTCCACTGCCAAACAAGACACAGCACAAGTCAATACACACAGCAGGCCTTCAGACCTGCTTGAACAAAACCTTTAGAAGTCCCACATTGCTGGGCAGCATGATAAAGCTTCAGGGATGCCACAATCAACCCACCTATTCTACCACCACCCAACCCCTTGCACAAGGCAGTGAAGACCCATTTACCTTCCGGCTTCTCATCTTCTTCTTCCCCCAGCATTAGCTCATCTGCCTCCTCTTTTCCTCTCAGTTCTCCTCCCCCATGCTCATCCACTTCAAGGTCTTCCTCCTTCTGAGTATCATCTACAGCAGGAGAGGATTCTTTTGGGGATGCTTGGGGTTTTACTTGCTCTGCTTCAACGTTCTCACTCTGCAAGTCTGCTGCTGCAGGTCTGCCTGAGATCTCATCCGCAGAACGGCTCCGGCAGATGACAGGTAGTTGGTCACGCTCCTCCAGTCTCTTGTACTGCAGCCAGTCAACACCGAAGCGATCTCTGAAGCTGTCCATGCGTTCCATCTCCTTCTGATGCTGTAAAACCAGGCCTGCAGAGAGAAAGCTTGGGAAGTATGAAAATAGTCTCCACGCCAGAGCACCCCTCTGACTGCAGGCAGTTCAGCTGCTGTGTTACTGAGAAAGAAGACAAGCCTCACCAGCAGAGAGAGGCACAGTCTGGGACTCATGTTCCGTGTCACTGGGCTCTGAAATGCTCGCTCTGCGCACTTTGACTTTCCCCTGGAACAAACAGGGTAAGAATAGTTGGGAGGCAACAGAACAACCAAAACAGCATCTGATCACAGCCTCCGCCGACAAGCCAAAGGACTCATGGCTGTTACAGCGCAGAAGCACACCATGAAACATTTGTTACAGCACATCAAGACTGACTTTAAACCGAGCCCCTTCCTAACACAGAGCAGTGTAGAGACTCAGTACAAAACCACATCCCACAGCATGGGGCGTCCATGATGCTGCAGCCCCCTCACCCAACATGCCAGCTACATGGCTGAGCAGCTGTCTCAGACCCAGACCTTGCACTTCTTCCGAGGGAGCCTGACAGCCACATTCTCTGCTGGGGACTGGCTGTCACTGAAGTCTGCAGCACAGGAACTGTCCAGAGCACTGCGGTCCAGCACGGTCCTCTCTGAGGTAGATGTGTGGATGGACTGGGATACACTTTGCACAAATTTTGGAAGGTGCTGCATCCAAAATAAGAGAAAACTGTCTACTGAGTGTGAAGAGGAGACACAGTAACCAGGACACAATTCAGGCTAACAATTTCCCTGCCCCTCACCCCAAACTTCCACCATCTCAGCAGAAGCAGTGACAACAGATCCTACCCGGTTGATTGGACCATTTATTGTGGCTGCTCCAATTTAACTCAACCTCTGTGTCCCTTAAAAACAGCAGATGGGATGTTGAAAAACATTTGTTTTGCTAAAATGTAATTCAAGTGTCAAGTGCCAGATAGTACGTGAAAGGGAAAGCGGCAAGGCTCCAAATTCAGCAAGGGTACTTAGGACAGAGTAAGTTACACCAACAGTCCCAGCAATTACTAGGAGTCAGCACGGACTGAGCCAAAACAAACTGCTTCATAGGGAAAAGGCAGCCAATACAGATTTTATGGGACACATGAGGATGCAAGAACCTGTCAGACTTCCCACTCTCAAAGGCAGTAAGATCAGTTTAGAGTGATTGTACTTACCATTAGGTCCGAGGAAGAGAGTGGTTCTCCATCCAAGAGGAACTGTAATTAGAGACCCATTTGCAGTCAGATTCCACTTGGCTGGCACATATTCAGGACAACATCTACTGACTCTGTTTCCCTTCAGGTCATCATAGGGTTGGGATCGTTGACACAAAATTGCAAAGATTTCCAGAAACAGCCCTGTTCCTGCCTATCCATTGGGCCTTTACCTGTAGCTACTTAAGAGCATATAAGACCAGAAGGGACTCTTGTGGTTTTCCTGTTTACAGACCTTTTAACTCCCAGAAACATATCCAAGAAGGTTTGCAGAAGAGATCTGATAGATTCTTCTGCAAGAACTCAAATTGTTGTGGTAGCTACTCACTTCTTCCTCAAGGTTGGTACCCTACTTCTGATTTGAGTCTACCTAGCTTCCAGTAACTGGAGCTCACTGAAAGCTTGTTCCAATTTGCAGTTTGATGACAATGAATCTAGCAATTTGCTGCTAACATAAATGACAGACCAGCTCTGGAACACCTCTGACCCCTTAGCAAGCCGATTTACTTTGCTAAATTGCCAGAACACTGTCTTTGCTGGCTTCATTATTTAAAATCAGATTACCAAGAACTGACTTAAGCAGCAGAGCGCAAAGGAAAGAGTGATGACACCTAACTGAGAGCAGAGGAATGTGTGGAAAGAAAGAGGTGGTCATGGCTGTCAATAGAGTACGTAATTAGGCAAGGTAGGCTGAGACCCTGAGTTTCTTTTTGCAGAGTCCAGCTAAGTAGTTACTATCTGGCAGAACAGAGGAAAGTTTTGGAAACTTCGGTGAGCAAAATTGATGAAGTAGACAGGGAAGAAATCTTAAGATCTGAGGTCTTGCAAATCTGAGATCAATATTCATCTGTGCCTGCCTTGGCCAGCACACCTTACAAAAAGGTAAGGTTATTAAAATTACCCTACCTAAAACAAACAAAAAACCAACCACACACACCACAGAACCACTGAAACTGGTTTTCAGGTTTACAAAATTCTTTCCTCTCATTTGCCCATGAACACTGGAATACCCCACACCTTCAGCAAGCACTGGCAGAAGGTCTGTGGCTGATACTCACATTGGAGGAAGCTGCTCTGGGAGACAAATGTACAAGGGTTGCAGACCGGTGGTTTTGATGGAACCATAATGGGTTTCCCTCTAGGTGCAGCTGGGTGGAGGAAATAGAGAAATAGTTATTAGAAAGAAACACACTATACCTTGATTTAATCTCCCTGGAGGTTCCGGGATTTCTCTCTGCCTCAGGAAATATCTTTGTAGTGGAGTGCTGATCAACCCAGGAGAGGACTACATTTTCACAATACTTCCTGAAATTTGTTCAGCAAATGCAGAATGAAATTAAAGTATTTTCTACTCAAGCCCCTAAATCATCACAAGCCTCTTCAATACTGACTCTGAGAAGTCTTGGGAGAACAATCCTTTGTAGGCTATTTTCCTTCACAGACACTATGGTGACTGTAGTTATCCTCCTTCAGACTTCTCCAAATGCTACAAATCCACAAAAGCATTAGGAGAGGATCCTCATTGAACTTGGTGTTAAAATTGGAAAGCGTGAAAAAAGGATGTGGGAATAAGTATACAGACAAATGAACAGGGGTCAGAGAAAACAAAGACTAAAATGCATGTGTCTCTCCAAGGTTCCCCATCAGCTTTCCTTGTTAAAATTAAATGCTCAAGAGTTGAATATTTCTTCCAAAACTCTCTTCTTATCACACAGTCTCTCCTCTGCACCCTTCCAGCCCACAACATCTCCGATCCACCAACTCACCAGGTTTTGTGCTTACTTTTTTTAGATAGTGCAGAGTGGACAATGGTGCCAACTGGGCATGCTCCAGCAGCAGGTTATAGGCCACATCCAGGTGCTGCAGATTCACCAGCTGTTCAACCCCTGCAAACAAAGCAAGAAGCCATCAGCATAATAGAAGACATGACTTAGAAAACTTTCCCCTGTCCCTCTCCCCCAGAATGGAACCCTTGTAAAAATAGCTGTGCCCAAGATTTCAAGTTCCACTCCTCCTTGAGGAAGAGAAAGATGTCAGACTCAAGTGTTCCCCCACTGCTCGCTCACCATTAATGCTGTCAAGTTCATTGTTGCGCAAGATCAGAGTCACCAGCTTGGATCGGCTGAAGATGCCAAGGTTTGGCACTTTGGACAGGAAGTTATAAGCCAGATTGAGGTACTCAAGTTCTGTAAGGGTCTGTTTAGAGAGAAAAGCAGCACTGGATCAACCGAGACCTGAACTCCAGACAGAGCACTCGTCCCTGCCATTCTCTCCATCCCACCAAGGCCACTTAAAAATTGATTTTCTTCAGACTACTTCTGCATCAAGACTTCAGTGTTCACATTTGGAGTGGTATGTCTAGAGGTGCTCTAAGTGCTTTAAAAAAAAAATTGTTAAGAGCAGCTTTTCCCTTCCCCAGTAATTTTAATGCACCATAGATAGGGACTGGACACCCTGCCTCAGGCAAAGAGCTGAACTTGCTACCAAAAGCCCTTCCCTACTTTTGGGAAAACAATGGTGAAGGACATATTTTGAGCCTTACCAACTCTGTGAAAAGCTGTTTCATAGCTTCTCTTAAAAGAGGCATATCCAGCCCAGCAGAGTCTAGATTTCAGTGCCCTTCCCCAGAGACCCAGACATCACTGTGATGGATTACCAGCTCTCCAAATTAACTGACAGGAGATTTCCAAGAGCAAGAAAAAATTGCTAGTGGCTGCCTGGATAAACCAAACAACAAATCTCGACAGTGCCTGGCTACCTCATTCTCACCTGCTGCACAGATTACAGAAAAGCATCACCAACACTGAATAGCAGCCAAGTGATACGCACGGCGCTGCGCACAGCAGAGGTGCCTGTCTCAGAGCGATGAGGCACGCTGCCTTCCCTGCCTCACCAGGACAGGGGCTGCACGTACAGGGAAACAGTTTCAAGGTTGCAAGCACCTGCTCTACATCACACGCCTGTTGGACCGTGTCTCCAATCTCCTGTGTTATACTTCGCTTAGCAGGCTCACACTGACCTAGCAGGTCAATGATCGCAGCACTTCAGCAGTGTCCTCTCCCTGCAAGGAAACTGGTGCTCAGCCCCAGATACTCACCGTTAAATAGAGCTCGCAATCCTGGACCTTGTTATGACTCAAATCCAAGACTCTCAGAGCATTTAGTAATTGCTGGGGGATGAAAAGACACAAGTTCAGATCCTACAAATGCCTTCACTGCAGCATGGAAACCCTGTCCTGCTGGGAGAGGCCAGCAAAATTAACATTGCTCACTCCCTCCCACCCAGAGCCAGCAGCATCAGTCAAGCAGTGGCCAATTTCTGGCCGTGATCATCTCTCTTCCACCCAGTCACGCAGGAAGGATGCCCCACTCACCAGTGAGTCATCCAAGGCAGTGATGGAGTTGTAGCTGAAGTTGACGGTATGCAGTTCCAGCCAGGGGAGAGCACAGCTCAGATCTCCACCACATGCTGAAATGATTTCCTAGGAAGAAGCGAGGAGCCGTTCCTTGGTTCGTACTGACTGTTACCGTAACAGCAGATGAACAAAGGGGAACAGCTAGTCTAGAACAGGGATGGCATATTGTGCCTCACAGACCCTGGAATGGATCAGCGACTTAGAAGTCATTGCCAAGTATTTGGAGGTGGTGGAAATTCCATGACTAGATATGCTGAAAGGAGATGCTCTTGCTTCCTACACACAAGTGGCAATAGTTAACCTAATGGTTACAAGTTGGAGACTGAAAACTAAGCACAGAGACTCATCTGCACAGAGACTCATCCTAACAAAAACTTTTTCAGACCTTCATCAAAGCACCCAGCAATAAGACACACATGTTCTGGTCAAACAACTCATGCTTTGGCAGGCAGAAGAATCTCTCAAGGCACTCCCTGTCAGCAGCCACTGTTCCCCAGCAGGCAGCTGCTTCCATGCCAGACAGAAGCCCAGAGCCCCACTGCTAACACAACCCACACCATTAGCTCTTTGTGGTTGGAGCTTCGCGTCCCAGAGACCTGCTGGGCACAAATGCTAGTTAAGATGCTGGGACACAGCAATTCTCCCTTACAATCAGCTCTAACTTACAATTGCTAAGGTGCAACCAAATAAACCTTTATCAGCTGCAGGACTTTGAATGGAAAAATGGGTAAACACAGAGCAGTGAGACTTTGCAGATACAAATATTGGTGGAGCCAGAAATCCTCAAGCAGCTAAAGAGGAGACTACCGAGCACATAATTAACAGGGAACATTTCTACAGTATTTGAGTCAGGGGTAGGACCCCAGAACGGGGAAGGTAGAAAAAAACATACAGAATATGGATTGAGAAGGTGGTTAACATGGCACGTCTGGGTCCTACAACCCATCAGGTAGGGAAGATAACGGATGCATTCTCCTGTGTAGCTCCCCACGGGCTGCAGAGACACTCACCTCCAGTGTGCTGATACATTTGCAACAGGTTAAAGACTCCAGCTGAGAATAGACAAATCGCAGACCCCGCAGGCAGTGTGGAGGGACAGACCTCAACTGCAGCAGTGATGAGAAAGTAAGGACAACGTACATCAACACATTACAGTGCAAGAGCAGCTGCCATCCCAGACCCATCTTTATAAGAGATCTCCCATTTCCCTCCTGGAGCCTCCCTCCCCAGCACTCTAGCCATCGTTCACACCCAGCTTTACCCCAAGCAGGTGTTGCAGGAGTTTAGGCTTCCCCTTGTAGGAAGGCCACAAAAGCCTACCCAGTTTTTAGGAGTAGAGGCATTCTGCAACCACAAAACTAAGTAAAGAACAGCCAAACAGCAAGGCTCAGAGCCCATTCAGCCTCTTGTACTTACTTCCAAATGCCGGAGGGACTTGAAAGGGAAGATCTTCACAGTAGATTGCAAAACACAGTTCGGAACATGAATGAGCTAGAAAAATCAGAAAAGAAGGCTCTTATTAATCTCAGTTTGTGAAGCAATAGTGCTGCCCTGATGCGCCAACTGCAGCACCATGAACAGACTGCTTCTCCAGCTCAGGTGTTAACTAACAGAGCCTGTTATTTAACATCCCCTAATGCTCTCCGTGCTGCCATCTGCACTCTCGCAGTCCCACGGTTCAATAAAGGTCAAACAGAAAAGCATGCTAGCTAGCACAAGACTGCCAGACCATTCATCTCCATTTCTTCTCCTTTGCTCATGTGGCATCACCACTGTCAGAGCCACAGGGAGATCTGACAGCCGGGTTCCTCATCAGCCACCACTAACTAAATAAAGACAAATCTAGCCGCTGGAGCTATGTTTATCAAGCAGCTGAGCTGAACCAGCACAGTGGTGGGAGGTATGCACGTGCGTTTCACTAAAACAAGCCAAATAAGGCAAGTCACAAGCAGATACAATGGAAAATAGAGCTGGTCTCCAAGACACAGTTAACATTAGGCTGAGGTAGCTGCAAACGTCCTCTTTGCATTTTGCAGGGCAGCCGCAGGCTCTTTCACCATGGGGTAAGTAAGACTGTGCTCATACGCCACAGAGCTTACGAAACCCAGCTCCTTATGCCTTCTGTGGACGCTGCATAAGCAGGGGTTCAGACAAAGCGGTGATGAAGCAGGCAACGCTCCCACTGCAGAGCACAACCGGAGAGCCCATCTCTGCCAGCCACACGCGCAGAAGTGACTCATCAGGCGCAGAACAGACGTCCCAAGGCCTCCTCACCGCTTCCACAGCCACAGCCACGGCAGTGATGAATCACTGCCCCGCTTCTGCCAGCACTAATGCAGCACGTTGAGCAGGGCCATTCGCAGGGGAAGCCTGTTCTGGGAAGCTCTGATGGTCAGTTTTAACAACGCGTGTGTCAGACGCCAGCCTCGCTCTGTGTCTTGACAACTTCATTGTCTCCTTCTCTCCTCTCTCTTTCCACTGTCCCAAGAACCTGAGCAGGCTGCTACAAATTATTAGTTTCCCCACGCAAATCGGTTCCTGCGCCGCAAGGAGCAGCTTCCCCTCTGTTTTGGGCCTGTTACAGAAGGAGCCCATTACTCGGTTAACACGAGCACTCACCACAGCAGCCTCCTGACTGCAACATCTTCCCCTTCCTCAAACTGTCAGGGGACCTGCACAGACCCTGGGCCCCCACTCACAGCCTCAGCGCACTGTTTTACGATCTCCCACAACACTCAGATAGTGCTCTGGTAAAAACACTTTTAAGGACACCGCAGGCTGCAGTGCTAAAAGTTTGCAGGCCCAGCCACAGCACCTCCTCAGCACCACTGCGGGCTCGAGCTACCAGCGGGGGGCCAGCGGGCTGAGCTGCTGTGCCCAAACCCCCCTGACTGAAGCATTTTGGGGAAGGGCCCCTTCGCCTCCCGGGCCGCACCTTGAGGGACCGCGTCTTCTGCAGGACGTCGAAGAGGAACTGCGCCTGCAGCACGGCGGCCGTCTCGGCGGGGTGCGAGGGCAGCGCCACGAAGCCGCGGGCCTGCTCGCGGGGGCCCAGCAGCTGCTCCAGCAGCCGCGTCAGGTGCTGCAGGGTGCCGGCCGGCAGCGTCAGCGTGCTCGAGCCCTCCAGCACCACGTCCCCTGCGGGCGACAACGGGACGGGGACGGGGACAGCGGGGCCGTCAGCGCCGCCGGAGGGGAGGGCTCGGGGGTTAAGGGGAAGGGGGGGGGGGGGGGCGCTCACCCACCGGCGTCGCGCAGCAGCAGCGCCAGGCCGCGCACCGCCGCCTCCGCCATGGGCAGGGGCAGGGGCAGGGGGCAGGGCCCGGGGCCGTCCACGCTGCCGGTGCCTCCGCCGCGCTTCCGCCCCGGCCGCGCCCTTCCGCCGCGCCTGCAGCGCCGCCGCTTACATCCGGTTGCCATGGAGCCCGCCCCGGCGTCCCCCGCCCCGCAGAGGGACGGGAGGGGACGGCGGGGAGGGGAGGGAGGGGACGGGAGGGGAAGGGACGAGACGGGAGGGGAGGGGAGGGGGGCGCCGCCGCCGCCGCCGCTACCGGCCCCGGGGGGGGGGAGCCCCGCGCCGCCGCAGCCCGAGCCGCGAGCGGGGGCGGCACAAAGCGGGCGGCGGGCGGCGGGCAGCAGCAGCGCCGCCTGCCCGGGACCCGCACCGAGCTCTCCTCCTCCTCCTCCTCCTCCTCCTCCTCCTCCGGCGGTGCGAGGTAGGGGCCCCGCGGGGCCGTCTGTCCGGGTGTGTGTCCGTGTGTCCGTGTGTCCGGGACCCTGTGCCGCGCTGCCCCCCGGGCTCGGCCCCTCGCTGTTCCGCCCTCGCCCCCTCCCCGTGCCGCTGTGACAGACAGACAGGCAGACAGACAGACGGAACCCGGACGGGTTCAATCTCGTCCCAAAAGTTTCCGTCCCTTTCTGCCCGTGCTGCCAGCCCCCTGCACCCCACCGCTGGCTCTCCTCCTCTCCCAGCACCAGCTCCCTGCCCGGACACCCCGTGGCTAAAGGGTCCCCAGCCTGGCTGCTGGAGCTAAGGGAATAAATGAGAGGTTTCCCTGCTCACCCCCGTGTGTGGGACAGCCGGCTGCAGCTCTCTGCCCAAACTCAACCTGCCGAGGGGCAGCGGGGGCTGCTCGCCTCGCCCCTGCTCAGCGGGATGGCACAGCTCCAGCAGCACGCTGCTGCGAACCCTGGGGACCAGGGAGCCCTGCTGCATGCATGGCAGCAACATGTGGCCCTCGGGAGATCCCTTCGCTGCTGGCATCGCGGGACGTGCCTGCCCGGTTTCCTCCTGCCTGCCTTTAGCCTAGGACGTGGATGCGAGCCGGGTGAGCGCCGCGCTGTTTGCTGCTGCCCAAGGCTGCGTCGGGAGGGAGAGACCCCGCAGGAATTGGCGTGAGCGAGGGCAACGCACTCATGGAGAGAGAAGGAAGGTGCGGGCACGCACCAGCCAGCGGTCTGTGGATTTTTTTCCTGGCCTCCCTTCAAATCTGGCCTGCTGGTGTTATGCTTCTGTTGCTGAAAATTACTTCTAGCGGGAATGCTGAATCACGTACTCCTGACACGCGTGAGATAGAGTAGGATGGAGGTATCATTCATTCAGCTTTCTTTCGGTGTATTGGTTTTTAGCCCCCTTTTGTCTTGTGTTCTTCTCGTGACAGCCCAGGCAGCGATCCCAGCGGGCTGGGTGGTTCAGCATGATGCTTATTAGCAGAATTCTCCCTGATGTTCTTTTTAAATTTCTCTTTTAAATTTTAACCCATTTCTGAGTCTCTCTGTGTGGGTCCGCCTGAAAAAAAATAATCTTCATTTGTGTTTTACACCCCTGAGATCCTTCCAGACTGCTGGCACGTCCCCTCCCCATCTTAGTCATCCCATCTTGCGCTAGACAAATTTAGCTGCTAACCTTTCCTCATAAATCAATCCCCCTGGCCTACTGGCAATTCCTGTTGCTCTTCCCTGAACTCCTTCTGTTGCAGGTAATAGAAAATGCCAGGCTGGATCCGAGGCGATGTCTCGCCAGCCTTCCTATGACAGGTTGCACCAGGCGCTGCAGAGTAAGGGGCAAGTGGCCTCTAGTGGCCAGCCACCAAGGAGTGCACCGAATCAGCGCTCCGAACAGCAGCGCTCGGCTCTTGGCATCCTCAGAATCCCCTCAGTGCTGGAAGTGATTTGTAGTGTTACCAGTCCTTAAACAGATTTCCAGACAGCAAGGCTGTGCTGCAGCTCCCGGGGGCTGCCCGGCACCTTTGGGATGCCGGGTGCCCCGTGGGCAGCACGTCCTCCCTGGGAAGGGATTGTTGCCTTCGGAGGAGCATCTGTGCAGCATTCGCACACAGGCTTGGTTTTTCCTGGGGGGGATAAATAGGGAGCCAAAAAAGCTCGTGTAGTCTCAGTGTGCCCGTTAAATGTGTTATTACAGTGTTAGGATGGGAAGAGGACATAGGAGACCTGTTATGGTTCAGATCCCAACACGTGCTGGGGGCTGCCATGCCTCACCTCCCGCTTCCACAGGATGAGCAGGGATGGGGGGAAACCCCCGCACACCACATAGTCCCCCTGAAATCTCAAAGCGGGTCCCAAGGGCTTCCTTGTTTTACTGCTAGTACAGCTGTCTCGCTTTTAGCTGCTCAGCAGAGTCATTAGAGTGACATATTTTCAGCATGTTTGAGAATACGCCGCTTGGTTGGGTAAAGAGAGACTAAGCGTTGAATTTTCCAACCCTTTTACCTTCATTTAGGCAGTCAGGCTGGAGCTGTAAACTCAGCGTCATGTTTTGCAAAGACCACGCCAGAAGCGCTCGTCACATCCAGCAGGTCTCCTGCCTGTGGGTTTCCTCCCACCCTGATCCTGAATACCCCTGTCAGCCTTTGCGTAGCTTCAGAGCAACCTGCGGCCGACCTGAAACAACGCACATTGTTTTCCAACCTTGCTGGTAGTTTGCAGTTTCCATTCAAGGTCCCATAAGATGCATTAGTGGCACAGAGGTGGAGCTGAGCGTTGGTATTTTTTATTGTTAAATTACCATTATCATTTTGCTAGTTTTTAGGGATTCTAACACTAGCAGAACTGCCTTTCAAAGCTGTGAAGTAGTAGTACTTGTAGCACGTTTTTGCCGGCAGTCCTCTCTGCTGTAGCTGTGGCTGTGGATGTTATGTTCCTCCCAAACACCCAGCCCCTTTTTTTTAATGCGCATGATGCCTTGGCCCTGAGGGACTGCAGAGCCAGGGTCCACCTGCCAGCTCTTCTCACTGTAATAAAGTGTTCCCTTCCTTCAGTTTCAAATTTGCTGCTGTTTGATTTCATGGAATGATACCCTTTTTCTGAGTTAAAAGCGAAAGGAAATAAAAGACATGTATTACCCTTCTCCCTATCTTGTCTCCTACCAAAAAAGCAGCTCAGTCTCCTCTTACAGCTCATTTCCAGACCTTTCTCCTTTTTCTGTTTTGTCTCTCTGAACCCTTTTGCTCCATCTGTCTTGGAAAACAGAGTGGAAACCTGAAGATTACACCTTAAAGTAGGAGCCTTAACAGATCTGCAGAGTGAATTGGGTATTTTCATTGTTTCACCCTGTTCCTTATGGTTTGGACTCTCCATTTCCTTGTCTTGGCAGCATATTTCTCTTGAGCTGCTCAGGTCTCATAGAAGGGTTCAATTACTGTAGATTTCAGTCCAGTATGTTTGAGGAATTTCATCCACTAAGTTTTGCCTTTTTCACGATAATTAGGATGGTGACGTTCAAAGGGAGGAAAAGAACAGCAATAATCCCAGGTTATTCACCATAAGTTTTAATTGTCCTATCCCCATCCACGTAGCTGTGTTAGTGCCTCCAGTATTCCTCATGTTTAATAAAATTTGGTCTTTTCACACTTGTTCTCCCTGTCTGGTACTGAGCAAACATTGCATGTGGAGTCCTCCTGATACCACAGGAGGAAGGAACTGTTGTCATTCATGCCTGCAAGGCCTGGGTGTGCAGCCCCAAAATCGCGCTCTAGCTGTTTGCAGCCCTATCCTGTGGGGATGTCACTTGTAGCTATGGGCATGTCACTTGTAGCTGTACCGCTTCTGGCACTGCTCGATAGTTTGTTCATTTGCATGACTGCATCCTGAGATAGCTGCTAAATCTATAAAAATGGTTTGAGAGAAAGTGGCTTGGACCAAGAGAACGTGCTTCATCAGTGATGACATTGGCTCCTCAAGAAGTTGCCTTAGAGATCGCCCCAGAATTTTTTGGCTTCATAAATGTGTGCCTTTGGGTAGGCAGGATAAGCAGAGCCTGCAGTAGCACCTTCTGAAGATCTTCCAAGATAGGAGGAGGGGTGATGAAGTGGCTTTACTGGTGTCACCTTTAGACCATCTGTTTTAGTGTCGTGTCTTGAACAGGGCCCTTGTGAGGTACTTCAGATGAGATGGTAAGAAATGCCTTAGCAGATCTCCAGGCTGTGGCCTGCACTCCTCTACTACTTCTTCCAAAGCTTCATAGCTACAGAATAGCTTGTTCTGAAAGATGTGCTTTGTAATAAATATGACTTGGTACCCAGAGAGATGCCCAAGCTGTCCTCTAATTTTGCAGTATTTTTTCCCCTAATGACATCAGTGAAAAAAATATTCTCTTTTGCCAATTTTCTATTAATTTGTATTCTTCCCTTGCAGTTTTAACGAATGTCCCTTTTCTTGCTCCGTGAAATGAGAACACTTTGCTTAGCCATCCCTCTGCCCAAACTACTGTGGATGTGCGTGCACCTTCTGTCTGCCTCCGTATGAGTTCAGATGAGTTTTCAGAGGCCCAGATCTTCCCCGTGCCAGTCTCTGACCCATCTCCAGCTCTCCCTGATGTGACAGCAGACGGGGCAGCCCATGCTGAGCTCAGCCTGCCCTGTTGCTGTAGATATGACATGACTGTAGCTGTTTCTGTGTTACTCTCAATCCCATTCCTTATGACCTGTGGAACCTCGTTGCCTCCTTCCCTTGCAATTGAACGCTGAGCAGAGCGCTCCCTCGGGCTGCCCACGGGGTTATCGGTCCCTTAACCACACTGGTGCAGGCAGTGTACATCTCTGCGGTCTGGGTGGGCCTCTTCCCCCGTAACATGTATTGCTTTGTGTCTGTTGTATGAATGCAGAACTGTTTGTCCTCGTGCCGTCTCTCTGCCCTGCATGGATCTTTCTGAGGCTCCTCGTGGCTGTTTTGGGGCCTGCCCGTTTTTAAGGCTATGTGGCACAGGACTGCTCCGCGCTGCCTGCTGCTGGCATGCCCCCTCAGCACCTTGCCTCTCCCATTTTACCCTTGCCCGCTGCTCAGCCATGCTCCAGCTTTGCCCAGATGTGCTGGCAGGGAGGTGACTGAGCAGGAAACCTTCCCTTCCCTGGCACAGCACGGCTCGGAGCAGCGCCTCGCTCGGAGGAGGACAGGGAGGTGTCAGGGCCTCCCCTGGCCTTGACCTGGCAGAGCTGGCACCAAAGCAGCGTGGTCTGTGCCATTCCCACCCCCTCACCGCACCGTGCTGAGGGACAGCCCTGTCCTGGTGGTGCTGGGGAGGTTCCCCAAGGTGGCCTCTCTGGGTTAGGAGCCATGGGGGCTGAGGGCAGTGGGTGGCAGTCTCCCACGACATTCCCTTGTCCTGCCCTCTCTCCACAGGTTATGCCACTCTCCAGGTTTGCTGGGTGCCTGCCGGTGAAAGAGAAGGGTTGATATTTTGCCCAGGCCCTTAGGTCCTGAACCAAAATGGCAGCTGGAGAGTCCCCTCCCATAGGAGAAGTCTTCATCGACCTGCAGCAGGTGAGGTGGGAATCCAGCGGCAGCGGTACCGTGTGTGCCCCGGGAACCGCGCTGCTGCCAGGCCGTGCGCGGGACCCACGTCCTGGCAGCCTGCAGCAGCACAGAGCCTCTGCTCACTGCGGCTGTGTTGGCACCAAGGCTGCTCCGAGGCTGCCCACAAGGCCAGATCTGCTCTGCTGTGGTCAGGGAGGCCAGAGGGTGCCTTTGGATGCTGATGGGTGCAGTAGGCGAGTGGTAGGAGCCTCTGGGAGCACATGGTGCCTGCAGCTCCATGATGCTCCATGCAGCTCCATGGCGCTCCAGCCAGACGGTCTCCGTGAGGAGCTGGGCAGCTCTCAGTTAGACTCTCCCTGTTTTCACCACGTTTGGGACACCCGTGCTGAGGTGGGCAGCGAAGCAGCCTCATCCCCACGTGCACAGATATGTCTGAGGTACAGACCTGAGGGCTCTGTATCTGGCACCGCTCACCCATGGGCCCTGCCTCCATCCCCAGCCCACTCCCCAGCTCGTTTTTATTCTTGCCTCTCCCTCTCACACCTCCTTTGTTACCCAGGCCCCACCACAGCCACTGCTGAGTGCCCGGTGCTCCCTTCCCACAGCCGGCCTGCAGAGAGGCTCGGTGCCCCCGCAGCACCCAGCCTGGCCGTGGAGGGCGGTGGGGGGAGGCAGAACACGGCCCAGGCCGCCTTGCTCCCTCTTTCCGCCCAGCACAGGCAGATTTGTCACAGTTGGGCCTCCTCCTGTTTCCATGGAAACGCGGGAGTCCACAACAGCTCAGCACTGGCATTTCGGCTCTATTGACGGAAAATTTTACCAGCTGCAGCTGCTCAGGAGGCAGAAAGGACAGGAGTCACCTGGCGATGCTCTTCTCAGAGCATCTCCACCAGCAAAAGGCAGAGGAGCTCCCGCAGCCTGAAATGTGAGGCTTCTCAAGCAGAAAAGCCTGAAGAAGGCATGCTAAAAGAAACACGGGAGCCCCGGGACTGCAGGAGAGGTGGGGGATATACAGGGTGGTCAGTGCCCCAAGGGCAGCTCACCAGAGCAGTAAGAGCAGCTTTGAAATCTGCCTCCCCGGAGCAGGGATGCTGTTTCCCAGGGAGAAATCTCAAGAGGGAGGGCTGTCAGACTGAGCAAAGGGAAGGCCAGAGGGTAGCAGTAAGGTGTGAGGAAAGAGAAATCCCAGCTAAAAGAAAGCTGCACGTCTCAGCTGGTAGCTCAGAGGCTTGCTGATCTGTTCTGACTCTCGACTCTCAGTGGAGCTGTGCCCATAAATGAGTAACTGTTCCCCAGCCCTGTGGTGTGATGCCCACTGCTCTTCAGCAAGCTCAACCCCATTTGCAGGACCCAGAGGACTGTAGGAGTCTGCAGTGTTTGATTGTTATCTGGTGATTTCTGTGCAGGGCAGAGATCATGCAGAGAAAGCCTCTCCTGGTGCCGAGGACGATGAGGACTTGGATAAGACCTTGTCAGTCGAGAGATTTGGGGACCTGATAAGCAAGTCAGCATCAAGCAATCTGGAGAAGCAGAGACGCAGCTACAGTGAGAGAGATTTTGAATGTACGTAGGTCTGAACCGCTGTACCCACTTCCACCCTCACTGCTAACCCTTGCTCAGCCCCATGTGCTCTGCAGCCTTGTGCTGGGGTCCCTGCAGACCCTTCCTCCTTTCAGAGCAATCCCTGAATGCTATGTACACCCAGTGCCCACTGCCTCATCCCAGTCTGCTCCCGACCAGTGTCCCTTGTCCCTGGAGGCATAGCTACTGCCCAGCCCAGGTGACAGCATTGCTCAGGCCTGGGTGCTCGCTCACCTCCCCACCCAGTGTCAAGCACCTCTGCAGCCACTTCCACCAAACTCAAGTTTCCAGTTTGAAACTATTTTTCTTCCATATGGCTGCAAAGAAACATCCAAACATGGCTAGGAGCCAGGCTGTCCTCCCCAATCTGAAAGCAGATGGCTCCAGTCAGACATGCCTGTGTATTTCTAAATAGCAACCACGAAACCATCAGGTTTATCGGCTCAAAGAAAGGACAGAAAAATAAAAACGGAGTGTGAGTTTAAAATGCTGTAGCCGTCTCCCCTGAAATCCTCTGATCAGCACATTTATTCCACCAACCACCCTTCCATTAAGATGGCAACAGTGAAAGTCACTTTGGCTGTAAAATGAGAGTGTGCCCGCAAGAGCAGCCATAAGCTACTGCTTGGTGTAGACTGGTTGCATTAGCTTGTAGTAACAGTAACGGGCAGGACGAGGAGTACCCCAGCCAGCAGGCTGTTTGTATGGAAGACGAGTAGCAATGGCTGGGTCAGTTTCCCAGTCTCCAGCTCTCCACAATCAGATGCTGCTTATTTTACGACTTAACTGTGATAGGATGCAACCTCAGGAACATTTTGTCCTTAGGACATCACCAGGCTGCTTGCTGCTTGGCCACTCCTTTCCAGTTGGTGCTGCAGAAGTTTGCTAGTAGAAGTCTACTACTATAATGCACCCCAGCTGCTACTTTCTGCTTGTGCCATTTCTCCACAGAGGCTTCACTAAAACAGCACCTTGCACCGAAGCACACAGTCACTCGCACACATGGCTGCAAGGTGCTGATAGCTTTGCTGCGGGTTGAATACCTGGACTGTGCTGCTGGGACTTACCTGCTCTGGAGCTCTGCCTGCGGGCACAGCTGTGCCAATTGGCTCAGAGTACACAGATGATCTGCTTGAGCATGCATGGCAGAAGCTTCTTGGAAAATTTGCCTACAGGCTTGTACTGTTTTGCTTTTTTTTTTTTTTTTTCCTAAATAGAAGTATCTTCTCTTTGTCAGAATCAAGCTTGTTTTCCTTTGAGCTCCTGATGTGTCCCTGTTATCTAGGACTGTGTCAAACCTGGCTATTGGAAATTGTATGCACTTTGTATTCATGAAGTGGGAAGATCTGGTTAGGCCATTAGACTTTGGAAGATATTCTACGAGCCCATAGAAGTGAATGCTCCTTGGGTTTAGAAATGTTTCCTGCCACACTCAAAGCCAGGAATCACTAGCATGATCCAAAATGCAGACGTTTCTGTCTTGGGCTTATGCAGTCAATGCAGGAGTGAATGGGCTGTGTCTTCAGCAGCAGCTTTGCTTTAGGAACAACATACGCACAGCTGGGGCCTTCCTTGCTTCTTGCTACATTAGAAATTAATGCCTGAGCTACCCATGGCAGGCAGAGCAGCGCTAGAGGAGCGCAGTAGCAGGACAGGAGTGCCTTTCTGCCAAAACCTACCAGTGAAAAGGGTACATCTAAAGGGTACATTTAAGTCAAAGTACTCAAGAATGCTTTGGAAGAAAAAGAGTTTATAAAGAGACCAAACTCTTCCCATTTTGCATGTATGGCCATTCCCAATCTCTTCTAATCTTGCCACAAGGCTCTCCTGCTGAACCAAGGGGGTGTGTGAAATATTCCGTCTGTTCCCAAGGGGGGAAACAAGGGAGAAAAGACTTGAGAAACCAAAGGAAAGGAAACATGACACCAGAACAATGAACCTGCCTGGCTCTCCCAGGGAGAAGGTTACAGCTTCCATTGAAAACGCCCTTTGAAGGTAGTTTTCACTATAAACAGATTTTGCTGCCATGTCACAGGAAAGCTGGGAAGGAACCAAATCAAAACAGACTGGAAACAATTCCTCAGGAAGAGCTGCTGAGCAAAGCCCCCTTGCAAAGCGGCTGGTGCCCCCGTGATTTCAGCTGCTCCGGGTGCAGCCCCAGGGTCTGTGCATCCTGCAGGCTGTCTATGGGAGGCTTTGTGCCTGCAGATAGACCAGGCAGAAATGGCTTTCTATCTCTTGCAGGGAGGTGCTGAGCTTACCCTGCTCCCTGCATGGTTCATTATCATTGTTTTTGAGTGATGGCTCAGAAATGCCATTAATTTCTTCTCGCTGTGTAATTCCCACGACACCCAGGTCAACCCTGTATGAATTTCTCTTTGTAGATTAGTTTGACGAAAAGTCCTTCTGCCCTGTTTTTTACCCAGGTTTATAAAGAGAACCTCCTAACTGAACCTGCATTTCAGGGGCTGATAGGCACAAGCCCCCCCCCAGAACCTGGGACATGGATTTATGTTGCATCTGCACTAAAAGACTTGGTCTGTAATTCCTGTCAAAGCCTGCCAGTGAAATAAGGCACATCTATTTAAGCTGAACTAAAGAACACTATGCAGGAAAGAAATGTTTGTAAATGGCCCAAACTCTGCTTATTTGATAAAGTGAGAAGTGTTTCCCTGTGTTTAGGAAGGGGGTAGTGTCTCTGGCAGGTCGCTGCAGCTCTGCCTAGCCGTGCGAATGGCTTTCAGCAGCCCTGGAAGAGTCCTGCCTTGCCCAGGGCGGTGGAGCTGGGTTGGGGAGGTTTGGCACTGCATGAGGGCTGCCTCCATGGCCACGCCAGGCTGGATGCATCAGCCTGCCACATCGCTGAAAGAGCTTTGCTGTGTCCCTGCGGGCTGGTGGCTCTCCTTGCCCTTCCTGGCCCTTGATCTCCAGACCATGCTGTTTCCTGGAGGGGCGTCTGGCAGGTTCCTCCCAGCCTTTTCCTGCCCCTGACTCTCTTTTTCTCTCTCAGTCCACCGCCAAACCTCGCACCACATCCATCATCTCCTTTCCACTCACCTCCCTTCTGCCCTCAAGTACCAAAAGAGGCCGCCCCGTGCCAGCAGGAGGAAAAAAAGGAGAAAGAAAAAGAAGAAAACCTCAGTACCCCCCTCAGAGGTCACCCCCACCATCCAGGAAGTGGACGAGGAAGGGGGAGAAGAGGAGGAAGAAGAGGAAGAAGAAGAGGAAGAAGGAGAGTCTGAGGCGGAGGAGGCCCAGGAGAAAGAGATCTCTGCAGAGTCTGAGGGCGAAGCTCGTGGGAAGGACACGTCCCCTAAGCTGGAGCCCCCAAGCAAACCAAAGGCAAGGCTAGGGCATCCCTGCCTGGGTGGGTGTGGGAGCCTGGGGGCTGTGGAGGGAAGGTCAGTAAAGGGTTTGTGGTCAAGGGAGTGAGCTGCTTGAGTGGAAGAGTTTGTAGAGGAGAGCCCCAAAGCTGTGGGATATTGTGGGAAGAGTGGTTCTGTCCCTGCCGAGCAGAGATGGGCATCAGGGGACAGTGACAGGTAAGCCTTTGCCCAGGGTGGATGCTGGGGAGGGTGCGCATGGCCATTTTGGGGTGTCAGACATGGGGGAAGATCAGTGTGTCCGTTCCTGGGGTGTACCAGATGGGGGGCTTAATATGGCCAGTCCCAGGGTGTGTGAGGCACATGGGGGACGTTGGAGTGGCCTTTACTAGTCTGTGGGGACATGGGGAGGATCTGTGTGCCAAGGGCTGTGCCAAGGGCTGCCTGGGCTGGCTCGTGCTCTCAGGGCTGTTGTCTCCGCAGTTCACCATCGGCAGCGATGAGGACGAGTCTGGCAGCGCTCTGGCCCCGGCGCAGTTCCACGTGGAGGAGGAGTGTGGCATCCTGTCCCCCGCGCCGTGCTTCACCGACCTGCAGCCGGACAAGAGCTCTGCCTCCCTCCCCAGGTAGCAGAGCGCAGCTGAGCTGCTGCCACCCTGCACGGGCTGGGGGGTCACTGCCCTGTCCTGCCCCTGGGGTGGAACAGGGAGGTGTGTGGCTGTGCCCAGCCTCTTCTTTCCTGCTGAACCACAGGGGCCCCATGGCTCAGTGGCTGCAGCAACACTGCTGCTCCCCAGCAGGATGGTCGCTTCCTGGGATCTCTTTAGCCCTATGGGATCCCCAGGATGTGGGTTTAGGGGCACTGGGCTGTGCATGTGGTGTGTTCTTTCTCCCAGTTAGTTTATGCTGACCTGCAAGCTGGGAAACTGGGTAAGGACCATGAGGTCCTTGTCCCCTGCCAAGGGGCAGAGCCTGTCGCCACTCCCCCTGTTTGCTACCGTCAGTCTCTTTGGTCCCTGCAGCCTCCCGGGGCCTCGGGAACGCCTGTCCCGAGGGTGGGAGAAGCGCAAGCCCTGGGGCCAGGTGGCGAGTGGGCAGCGAGTTACCTACGACTTGAAGGAGAGAATGTGCATCGGCAGCATGACCACGCTGGAGAGCGCAGCGTACCAGCGTGTCCCCACGGATGAGGCTGAGGCCCAGATGCTGGCATCCGCTGACTTGGACGGCATGAAAAGTGAGGCTCTGTGGCACCACAGTGCGCGTGTTCCTTGCACCTCTCTGCTTTGCCCTCTTCCCTGACAGCTCCAGGCATGGTCATCAGCCTTCCCCGAGGACCTGGTCCTCCTCTCCCTGTTCCTCAGCCCCTGCTTTTCTAGCTCTGATTCCCCTCTGTCAGTTTTGCCGGCATGCAGAGCACCAGTGCCCGTGTTTCCACGTGTGCCCAGCACCTCTCCTCCCACCCAAGCCACAGGTGCCGGCCCTCCTCCACCCACCCCGCTGCCCTCTCCATTTCAGGGCTCCCTGCGCTTCCCTGAGACCCAGCTCTCTCCTTCCCTGACACACTTTCCCAGTTACCAGCCCTCCGTGTGCCACGCCAGCTCTTACACGGCAGACACCCGATGTGAGGAGCCTCCCCTCTCCTCCGCGCTGCTCGCCGAGAGGCGGCTGCCCCTTCCCAAGCGCCTCCGAGGGGCCTGCCCCCGTGCGCGCGTGAGGGCAGACAGCAGAGACGTCATGGAAATGCACGCTCCGGGCCCGAGGACATGGAGAATTCAATAGGTTGCTCTGCAGGCTGGAGAGGGAGGGAGACACCAGAGGGGAGTGAGGGAGAGAAGCGGTGCTGCGCGCGGAGCCAGGCTGTCCCTGGGCAGCCAGCGACAGACCCCGCGGCACAGCGAGGATCCCGCTCCCGAGGAGCCACTGGGGCAGCCCCCGCAGGAACATCCCTGGGTGGAAATATCCTTTCCAGCACCTGGTCAGTCTGCAGGGGCTGCTGCAGCCAGCACCTTCATGCCCCGTGCCCAGGGGAGCGAGGCACCGGGGCTGGCCCCAGGGCTCCGGTGAAGCCCTCGCGGGGCAGCTCGCCTTCTGCGCTTCAGCCTGGCTACCCCAGCCCCTGCCCTGAAGGTGAGTGGCTCATGGCGCCTGACCCCTGACCTTCGCAAGGACAAAATGACAACCCCGCAGGAGGGAGAGGAGGCAGCGAGGGAATCGGAAGGGGGCAGCAGCCCTGAGGTAGCAATGAGCACCTGCATTCGCAACTCGCTCGGCTATGAAGACTTGGATGAATTTGCCTTCAATTTTGAAGACTATGATTTATGGGAGGCCATCAGAAACCATCTGGGCTACCCAGGCGGGGAGCCCACCTGTAAGTACCAGAGCAGTGACCCCCGGTTGCAGCTGTAGAGCCCCGATCTAAGTATCCCCACCCTGTGTTTGCTGCCTGCTGCCCCCTCTGTGTCAGGTTTGTCTCCTGGTTTAGAGAAGGGATTGTCTGCCCCGCTGCATGCAGCCCTGTGCCTGGGGATGCTGGAGGAGCTTTCTGTGTGTGTGTCTGAGGTCTGTACAGATCCATTTCGTAGTGTTGAGGTGCTTCCCTCTGTGTGTCTTGCTCGAGTAGCTCTGGAGGCAGCTGCATCTTTAGTTTGTGCTTCTTGGGATGTAGCCCATGCTGTGGCCAGAGGAGAAGCTGCTATGTATAAGAACAGAGAAATTTTCCTTCCATCTGTGGCACAGAGTGACAATGAGCTGTTGCTCTTTGCTGGAATTTGAGCTGGGCCACAGATCCGAGAGAAGCAGAAGGTATCAGGTTCTCAGCTCGGCACTGGGGAGGACATAAACTAGTCCCTGTGTCTGCAGGCTTGAGTGTTGTTTGTGAAATCAGCTAGTGGCAGGCTGGCTGGGGTGCCTGGAAAGGGGAAAGGAGGAAGGAAGTGAGAGTGAGAAAAGCAGGGAAGGAGAGAATAGGAATCCCAAGAGCAAAGAGCACCTTTCTGTTCTCTGCATCTGTTTCCTTACCCGTGCAGCCCTTGTGAAAAAACGGCTCTCTGAGCCATCCCAGGGACTGCACAGGAACCAGAGCCTCACTCCCACCTTTCTTTTCCTTTCTTTTCTCAGCGGGCAGTGGTCACTCGCAGTTAAAAGATGGCTTTGCGTGTCACCTTGGGAGTGACACCATTCACAGTCGTAGCTCTGTGGCAGCTGCCCAAATGTCCTCATCTAGATCGTGCTCTGATTTTTCAAGGCATTGTACAAGTGCGCAAGGGAAGGTGACATGGCCCCAGAACTAGCTCGCTTGCA
Organism: Anas acuta; assembly: GCF_963932015.1. Taxonomy (NCBI): domain Eukaryota; kingdom Metazoa; phylum Chordata; class Aves; order Anseriformes; family Anatidae; genus Anas; species Anas acuta. The sequence goes on from NC_088984.1 coordinate 16,717,338, forward strand.
GGCGTTGCAAGCAGGAGTGGGGAGGCAGAGTACAACACGGACTCAGGAGGCTTGGTTCAGTTTCTGGCTATGCCACAGCGTGACATTATGGTCTTAGGCAAAATATTTAACTTTCCATTCCTCCTGGTCCCAGCATCATTTTCTCCGTCTCAGCTAGTCCATCTTTATAAGCCTTGCAGCCTCTGGGGAAGGAACGTCTGGCTGTGTGCTTGTACAGGGACCGGCAAGTGGGGGTTTGCCTCTGGCTACGTCTGGTACTTGTTACTGTAAAGTCACAGACAATTTAATAGGAGCAAAGTTCAAAACACAAACATGGAGCAAATTGTCACTGTCAGCTGTCCCAGGCTGAGCAAGCTATGCATTAAAAGTGGGAGAAATTGCCCCAATTTCACCCAAGAAACAATGGCAGCTCTTGGGAAGGTGGAAGGGGCAGATTGCTTCTAGGAGGTGTGATATGCATCACTTATGAAGGGGGGATATTGGGCTTGCTAACTGTTAGCACATTCATTGATTGCTACAGCTAATGCTGCAGGTGCTTGAAATAGGATGTGCTGCCCAGTCAACTCTTAATTATTTCTGCACAATAAATCCACACTGTGAATTAATCCCGCAGAGATACGGCAGAGACAGAGAGAGCAGACACAACAATGTCAGGTCTGTACAGAGGCAGCTCGTGTCCAGCTAGTGCCGCTTGCTCAGCTACTTGCTACGTGGCAGTTGCTCTTCCAGGATCATCTTTGACTGAGGAGGAATAATTTCTGCAGGGCAGAGTCCTTGTTGGACCTGAGCCGGTCTCTTTATACTCCTTTTAGTGCCTGGAGCACGGGGGCACTGTGCAGGGACGCCTGGGTGGTAACAAAGATTAGCTGGGGTCCAGCTGGCTCTGTTACCTTGAACTCAGCACCAGCCAGGACAGATCTGGGTTCTGTGCCAAGCCATCCAGGGAGTCTGTATTGTATTTCCCTAGTATCTGCTCTATTCGTGTTTTTCCACGGTGCAGTGCATGCTGACATCTGAATGATGGAGAAGTGACAGGTCTTCAGTCTGCTATTTCTGCCTTGGGTGGTCTGTGTTAGGGGAAAAAATACATCCTGTCTTGGCTGAGTATGCGTACAAACAGCACCCAGGAAAGTTGTCTTGCTCCTGCTCTCTATGTTGTAGTTGCTTCTCCCCCTGTCCTGGGGTCCACAGAGCTGATTCCTGGTCCCAGGCCCCCATACAGGACTGACAGCATGCCTCTTGTCACAGCCTCCAGGGATGCGTCGCAGGTTGCAGGTTTGTGCTTTCTCTGATGCTAGCTGGCACCTGAAGCACAGAGAGCTTGCATCTTCACAGCTCCTCTCGTGTCTTAGCTTCCTTTTCACAGTGACACAGGTATTCTGTAGACACAGCAGGCGTGGCCCAACCTCATCCTCACACACCTGTGTGTGTCTGCACAGGTCTGTCCTGCCTCTGCCTTCACTTTCCCACTTAGACATGCTCTGCTACATGTCTGCACGCACCTGGCCATAGAGCTGTAATACACATCCCACATGCACGTACATATTTTGGGGTTGGTGGTGTTAGTGTGTCTCTGTATATCCATATTTACTCACAATCGTACTGTCCCACTCCAGCTAAAACTGGGAAAGCTGTGGCAAGGACAATAGCTCTTTTTCCAGAAGCCAGCATGAGGCTTTTTATATGTTGATATATGTGACTTTTTATGTGTTGAGTAACATTTTGTTTAGTCTAACTTTAACTGTTCCAAGAGATAGGGTTTCGGTCTCTTCTTCCTTGAGGTGATGCTCTAGCTTACCATTGAGGCAAATAGGAAATGTTCACCCTTGCTGTGATGCTGGGCCAGCAAGTTGCTCTCTCGTACTGATACACCTACCCTGATGCCTCGTTCTGGTCTTTCGGCTTGTGGACAGAGGGTAAAGGAAGGAGGAAAGTGGGAGCTAACACATGGGTTGAAGGCATTCTGCTGAGTTGGATGGGCTAGGACTGATTCTGGAGGAAGACTTTAACCAGTGGACAGTAACATTTGTCATCTTCAGATTTATCTGGAGGAGAAGATACTTGGTCAGCCTGAGAAATCTGACTGGTGGAAGCCAACGTGGCAAGATCATCTTCTGGAAGAGACTGTGGGAGATGCTGTGTGGGAGGGTGACACACCAGGCTGTTGTAGTGGAGCCACCGTGAGAATCATGCTCCATAAACTGTCCTCAGGCACTGTCACTGTCTCGTGCTCTGCTCATGGGGAGCTACTGGAGCTAGCTATGGCAAGAGCCATACTTGGTGAGAGGGAGCTGCACTGGGGAGTTTGGCTTCAAGCAAGGAGGGAAGAGCTATTCTCTGGGAACATCACCCTTGGATGTCAGTCCAAGATTGTACCCTGAGTAAGGACCCCAGGCTTCAGGCTCTCACTTGAACATGACATTCGTTTGGGGGAAGTGGCTGTGGAGCATGCAGGAACTGCGAAATCGATGCAGAAGTCTGAGGAAGCCCCCCCAGATGCACAGCTCCCAGAAACGTTTGTGTCAGCGGGCGGTTATTGGCTCCTATTGACATTGCAGTGCAGTAAGTGGAGCAGGGAGGAGTCCAGCTGACAGCAGGACTTGCATCAGCAGGGCAGCCAGTGGGTGAAAATCCCCTGAGGCTCACTATTGATTCATTTTATATTTAATTTAGCAACCCAGATTTCCAAGAAGCAAAGCCCTGTTACGCCTGGCCTGGTGCTGGGCTGTTTCTTTCCATGCCATAGATGCACAGATACCTTCCTGCAACGTCAAGGAGAGCGTGTGGCCTTCGAGCCCAATGCTTTGCACTACTTCTCATGCCCAGGGAGCTCATGGTCTGTATGTGCTGTAGGTACTTGCTCTCTCTTGTCCAAGCACTGTTTCTCTGGCATTGCAGATGGGGCTGGCCAGATCTTGGCAAGCTCTGGCTAGCTAATAGCCCTGGTGTAGTTTGGTGGTGGGTCTGTAAGTGCAGCCTCTCAGGAGGCTTCAGGAGGCTGTGATTCAGCCAGCCAAGCCCTGTAACACAGACCTTTCACCGGGGCACTGCAGCACCACCGTGGATCATCTGCAAATGGTGATAGCCAGAGTTAGTTGCACAGCCTACATGCCAGTCCCGGGGCTGCTCTGTTACACTGCAGTCTCACCACACAATTAAATAAAACGGCCATCGATATTTCCACGCATCTCCCAGACCAGCAGCTAAATATCCTTCCCTTTCACTGTCCTTTATGCTTGCTGAGCACCAAGCCTTTCTCTGGGGGGAGAAATGAGCCCCAGCCAGCTGCCTGTCCCTGCTGTCGGGGTGCAGAGCTGTGCGGGCAAGGCCTCGGACTGCTTTTTGTTGGGGCAGCGTGGGGAGGGTTCGCCCACCACTCATGCAGGTACCGTGGATAAGCTTTTGCAGCGTTGCCCACAGCCTGGGAGGAAACCTCCTTCTGAAGGCATCAGGAACAGCTGGACGTAGGCAGGTGAGACAGGAAAGATCTTCAAAGGCCTGGAGGGTGATGGTGAGTGCTCCAGCTGCCAGGGGTCTGCTGGTGTAATCTGATGGGAGAAGGGTGGGCTGGGATGTGGGAATGTGGTTCTGTGCCAGGCAGTGTGTTTCCACTAGACACACCGGTGGGCTTTTCTCCTTTCCCTTGTGCTCAGGCCACCGTTTTGAAGATAACCCTGGTGTGAGGAGGCATCTGATGAAGAAACCGTCTCGGAGCCAGATCACCAGGACAAGCAAAAAATTAGCATCAACCCCATCTGTCAAGAAAAAGAAGAAGAAGAAGAAGTTGGATAGAAAGCCTCATGAGGTATCCATGTGGTGTCCTCCCACACTTGTTCAGAAGCCATAAATCAGGATGAGAAACAGGCATTTTATAAAGTGTCAAATGTGGTTTCATTATAATTATTTTTTTACATGGCCTTGGGAGTGACATTTCAAGCTCTTATCCATTGTCATGAGGGCTGAAAAAGTACTTTTTCAATAAAAGTCGAGATTTCTCTGAAATCACAGAGCCTCAACTTTAGGAAAGACATTTAAAAAGAAAACAGTCAGAGAAATGGTAGTGCTGTTTTGGAAGTCGGCAGCACAGTGATTTCACCATCTCTGGTAAGAAAGTTAGTGGAGGAAACCTGGGGGAAAACTTATTCTAGCCAAGAAGCAGGCAAAGGAAAAAGATGTGAGTTTTGGTAGAGAGGGGTCCAGGTTTGCATCATTCTCTCTCTTCTGCCTGTGTCATCTTGAAGCTTTCTGCTTCTCCATGTGCTGATGGAAGCTCTTGCTCTGCTGCCAGTGATATTTGTCCCGTCTGTTTCCGTTCTCCAGCCCTCTGCTTAACTAAGGCAGGTTTACCCAGGCATTGCTATAGACCAAGCAGCACACTGAGGACAAAGCTGAGGCTTTCCACATACTGCTCATAGAACTCCGTGCATCAGGGGAAGTCTCACGTCCTCGCTGTAATCCCTGCCAGGTTTTTGTGGAGCTGAACGAGCTGGTGGTGGATAAGAACCAGGAGATGCACTGGAGGGAGACAGCCCGCTGGATCAAGTTTGAGGAGGATGTGGAGGAGGACACAGCAAGGTGGGGGAAACCCCACGTGGCTTCACTGTCCTTCCGCAGCCTGCTGGAGCTCAGGAAGACAATTGCCCATGGTGAGTCAGGAACTGCTTTGTGCCGCCAGCCAGGGTTTGCGCATTGCTCTGGGACAGGCTGTGCTGGGCAGCTTCTGTTGCCACTCACTGAAGACATGCCAGCAGTGTCTCTGTCCATGCTCCTTGTAGGGTGTGGGGAGACAGACAGTCCTGCACCCCATTTTCCAGGGTAGCCCGAGGATGTCCATGCTGGTTCCTTGCTCTGCTTTGCTGCTCTCAGGCACGTGGCAGCTGCAACACCCAGCTGTGTGTGGGCTGGAGATCTTTTGTGTGAGAAGGCAAGGCCTGTCAGGGTGATTGAGGGGGAGCTACCAGAGCTACCAGTGCTTCTGGGCATGGGTAATTCACTGGAGGGAGACATTTTCTCCCTGGAGAGCAGAGAGAGATCCCCTTGGGATGAGAATCTGGAGTCAGAGCCCACGCAATCTGCTGCACGCGTACATCCCACCAAGTGGGATGTCTTGCTGTTTGTATATCGGCATGGTGTTTGTGCTATTTCAGTGAAAAGTGCTCACATCCCACAGGTGATGGGGTGGCAAGTTTTTCTGAAAGCTCTCAGCATGCCAAGACAGAAGCTTGTGGTTTCTCTTGGTCCAAAGGTTTACGTGGAGGACATGGGGCACTTGGGCTTGGGGCATTTCTCAGCTGAGAGCATTAAAATCTGTACCCCAGACAAAGTGTGGCTCCTAGTGTCCCCACAAACACACGTTTCTCAAGAGCACAGACCAAAATGCCCTGGGGAAAGGCTTCCCAGACCAGGTGGATGGTCTGAGGCCCCTGCCCTGTGTGCAGGCACTGAGACTGGCTGCAGAAGGGAAGCAAGAAGGGCTGAGAGGTGCCTCCAGTGCAAGGAGGGCCTGGTGCTGGTGGGGCTGTTGCGGGGTGGCTGTGTCCCCAGAGCACGTGTGCAGCAGGGAGTGCTGCACACTAGGAGCAGGGCTCTTCCCCTCCTGCTGGCAGGTGCCGTCCTTCTCGACCTGGAGCAGACCACGCTGCCTGGCATCGCTCACCTCATGGTGGAGACCATGATCATCTCCGACCAGATCAGGGCGGAGGACCGAGCCAATGTGCTGCGTGCCCTGCTGCTCAAGCACAGGTGGGTGAGACACAGACAAGGGCTGCGGGAGGCTCAAGGCTTATCTGCAAGCCCCAGGCAGCGAGGGAGGCTGGCAAGGATCTGGCTGTACCTCAGATAGCTGGATCACTGCCATGGTGGGGCGGGTGGTGGGATAGGGCAGGGAGACTGTCTGGGGCAGGATAATGAGGCTGTGCCACTCCATCCCCCAGCCACCCGAATGATGAGAAAGAGGGCTTCTTTCCAAGGAACCACTCCAGCTCCAGCATGAACTCCATTGTGGGGAACCACCACCACAACCACACCACGGACACCTGCGTGCCCCTCATGGGGGAGGAGCGCATTGAGATGGCTGACCCCAAGGCCCATGAGACTGAGTGCAAGGAGGTAAGAGAGATGTGAGCGGTTACCACTCTTATTTCCAAGCACACCTTAATGTCACCGTTTGGCCTGTGATGGCACACAGCAACTCCTGATGCCCACTTCTAGGCCCTGTCACAGGAGGTCTTATCATTGCCAGGGCTGAGCTCCCCTGGATCACCTGGAGTGCTGGAAATCAGGTCACTGCGTTATGATTTTGGGACCTAATTATAGCCTCACACTGTATGTGAATGTCTGCTGGAGCTTGCGGTGGCAGCAACAGCCCTGGCGTTTGCAGGATGACCTTTCACTGCAAGGAAGCCCTACTAATATAGGGAAACCAAGGCACAGGGGCACTGTCCTTACTTGTTTGTGTTCTCCCCGTCAGAAAAACCTGCATCTCCATAACTCCGAGGGGCACCGTAAATACCTGAAGCTGATGGAGAAGATTCCTGAAGATGCAGAGGCCACAGTGGTTCTCGTGGGTAAGAGGCAATACATGGACTCCTCTGACACCAAGAGACCAGTTCAGGTCCCAGCTGTGGGTGCTCTCTCTCCTGATCTGTATGTGAACATCTAGTACATGTTCCCAAAGTTTAAGTGAGAAGGGAGCCTTGTATGCTCTCTTCTGTAGAGATAATGCACATTTTGTTTGTAGTAAATGTAAAAGGTGACTGAATAGTTTTTTCTGAAATTAAGAAGTACTGAACATGAAAAGGTTGGTAGACACTGCTGTTGGGGACTGGTTTCCAGCTTAGAGGAGAAAGTTTAGCCACCTCACCAAAACATCCCATTTTGCAGCTCAGAAGTGGATAAACAGTGCCCAAGGGACTGACTGCCAGCACTGCTGTAGGGCCTTGTGTTGTCTTCTGACCATTGCTGCCCCCAGCCTGGCTAACTCATTACACCTTGCCAGCACCTAGGTCCTGCCCCTGGCTAGTTTTAGTTGTTGGCTGTGTGTTGGCTGTATGTGCCTTGGAGTTTTTGGGAGCAGGGCCCAGTCGCTGGCAAGGCCTCTGGTATCTGCCATATCACTGCCTAAATATATTTTTCTATACAAATGAGGGCTGTGGGCAGGCAGCCTCGAGCATCAGTGAGTTTAGTGCCTTCTGACCACAAGAGTAGTCCTTTTCAGCACTTTGCTGGCATTAACGTCTGAGCAAACAGAACTATGCTACAGGCACAGTAAATGTCAGTGCCTGTCTAGGAGATAGAAAACTTGGGCAAAGAGACTTGGCCGCTTAACCAAGCTGATGCTAAACCATGATGAGGCCAGATCAGTTTGATAAATGCACTTTGAATACTCAGATAACTACACACTGGTCATTTCTGTATCTTGGGATTCTCGTGGCTGTTCAGATGGCCCAGATTTGCAAGTCTAACATAGAACACAGCTCTTTGCTGGACACAGATGGCAGAAAGATCAGTAATAATGCCAGAGAAATAGAAGTACTCAATAAACATTTGTGTTCAGTATCAGAAGGAAGCGGCTGGTATGCTGGAGGATGCGGGACTGCTTCCCAATCTGTTAGGTACCGAGAAGGCTGCCAAACACACTCATGAGACACGGACATCATCAAACAAACTGTAATTTGTACCTATGAGTCTTTAGAGAACTGGCTCATTTTTCATCCGAAAAAGGTCTAGGAATGCAGGGAACACACGAGAAAAACAGAATAAAGCTAACGGTGTCAGTGCTCAAGAAACAAAGTACAGTGATTCAGTACCTATAGGTTGTTTAACCTGATGTCCCTCTCGGCCAAAATAATGGCAGAGCTAATATGGGATTCAATTAATAAGGAGCTAAAGGATAAGAATGTAATTATTGCCAAGCAGTGAGGTTTATGGGAAATAGGTCATGTCAAGCAAACCTGATTTAATTCTTTGATGAAATTAGAAGTTTGTGTGATAAAACTAACTGCCTACACGTAAGAGGCTTCCTTCCATAAGGCAGTGGCTTAGTGGAAAACAACCTTCTGATTTAAAATCAGCCCCTTATAATGTAAGTAGAGCCCGTGTGTAGGAGATAGAGAATGTGCTAACTGGGAGAGCTAAAGAGAGTAAGTGGTATTGCTGGGGAACAATCAGTGAACAAGGGACTTTGAGCAGTCCTCAGCATGAAGCTTGGTGTCCTTTCAGTGGTCTGGAAACAAGTACAGGACTGCAGGGCTCATGGGAACCTCCTACATTGCTGTTTCCACTGTTCAAGGCAGCCCAGTACAGCTCACCCCAATGATTAACTGTGCTCAAAACATTGCCTCCCGATAGGTTGTGTGCAGTTCCTGGAGCAGCCAACTATGGCCTTTGTCCGACTAAATGAGGCCGTCTTCCTGGAATCTGTCTTGGAGGTCCCAATCCCTGTCAGATTCATCTTTGTGCTGCTGGGACCGAGCCAGGCCAACATGGACTACCATGAAATTGGCCGGTCGATCTCCACCCTCATGTCCGACAAGGTGAGGAGCTGACCAGCGACAATGCTGACACAATGCAAGGGAGCTTCAGTGGTTCCTCAGAAGTCAGTCCTGGGACAGGAGGGCTGCTGAGATGCTGTGAAAAGGCCCAGGTGGGAAAGACAGGCCTGAGCAGCTAGGATTTTTAAGAGCAGCCTGGCTAAACCAAGGTAGGGTGCTCCAGTACAGAGGGAAGAGGAGGGTAGATGTTTGGCTGGGACAGAGCATGCTAGGCTGGGAGGTGAAGAAAGGGGGTACGCATAAAAGCAGGAACAAAGGGCTGCCCAAGGTTAGGAAAGAAGACTTGTGTTCAGTTCACATTTCACAAACAGAGGAGGGGAGGCTGAGTGGTGTCTGTGACCATGACATCTGGCCCAGGCAACGCTGACAAGAAGGCCTAACAATGCCTGGGAACTGTTTATCAAGAGTTTTGCCAAAGCTTTCTAAGTCCCATGGCTGCGGCGTCCATGCAGAGGAGCACATCAATGCAGGAGAGATGAGGAGGCGGAAAGGTTTTTCTGCCAGGCACAGACACTGCTAGAAGTTCCCCATCTGGCTAGATGGCAGGAAAGTGAAATTTATTATCCTGGTAAGGAATTAAAGACAAAGAAAAGATAATCTGAGCATCTGCTGCATACATCCAAGATGGAGGAGTCGGAGGTTCACAGGGACTTTCTGGCTGGTGCCATGCAACTTTAACCAAATAACAAACTGCCACTCCTGGCATCAATGCAGACCTCTCCCTGAAACGGGGACTGAAAGGTCCACACGGAGCAGGTGGGTTGTGGGCTACAAGGGCCCCCAGCTGAAAGATCGCTCCCCAGGAGTTAGTTGAGACTGTGCTTAGAGCCAGAAGAGGTGAGCTGCCATATTCCAGCTTCAGTGCTATGTTTGTGGGCTGATCTCCTCATCTGAGCCCTGCTGCTCTGTAGCTGGAGCAGGGGAGTCAGCTGCTGCAGCTGAGGCTGGCTGTAGCAAGGTTACTCAGTGGCTGGCGCCGTGGAGGGAGCCCGGTATCATTTACAGCTGGAAGCCGTGGCTCCAGGGAGTCTGTGCACTGCAGAGACCTTAGCTGTCGCCTACCTGCTTTACAGACAGGCTGCTCACTTGTTCATCTTCTTCTAGCCCTTTCACTGCAGCGATACGCAGGAGGCGATGCAGCACTTCTGCACAGTTGTCAGCTACCTCCCCTACTACCTGTAGTAGCGCTGTCTCCTCAGAGACCCTCCTTGTCATCTTGTCCTTGCTGCCAGGAGCATCTCCATTTTTTTCTGCCTGGTTTCACCTGCACAGCTTCCCTCATGCTGTACACTCCCATTTTGCCTTCCTCTCCCATATTTTGTATCCTTATGTCCAAGTCTCCAAAGAGCCTCCTATGCTTGCTCCTCACTTACATGTCTCTCACTCTGCTTGTTGTACTTTATCTGCAGTGTGTTAGGCCTCCACCAGCTTGTTCCTCAAAACCAATCCAAGTTCAGACTAAGATGACATCTGTCTGTTGCATAGCCCCAGTTTTGAGCTGCAGGGACAGGGGACACCTGAAGTCTTTCATCTCTGTGATGCCTGGCTTCTGAAATATTACTGAGCTGGGCTTTGCACATACAGAGCTTGTAAGGAGGAGGATTTGGCCCAGTACAGCAAGTGGCCTGGAGTAAACACTGTCACAGGCTGGCAAAGTATAGCAGCTAACTAGGGAAAGAGGCACTAGGATAGCTGGGAAGCGCAGATCTGGTTTGATGGAGAGGTCACAGGAGGGGAGCCCTGTGGTCTGGTGGAACACGTAGCTACCAGGGATGGGCTAGAGCAGTGGGGCCTGGGGGAGAGAAGCAAGGAGGTCACTGGGAAGGATTTATAGGGAAGGGAGGATATATAGGGAAATGTCAATAGGTGGAGCAGTGGGAGGGAATGTGGGTCACCGCGTGGCAGCAGTGAAACAAGCAGTGGGTGGAGGGAGTGGGATGTTAACTGCAGGGTCACAGCAAGCATTGTGATTCCAGTCTGCAGGTAGCTGAGTGCAGTCTTGCTCTAAGCCTTCTCCCTTTCTTCCTTGCTCTGCCCCTCTCAGCACTTCCACGAGGCTGCGTACATGGCAGATGACCGTCAGGACCTCCTCAACGCAATCAATGAGTTCTTGGACTGCAGCATTGTCATCCCCCCGTCAGAGGTGGAGGGCAAAGACTTGCTCAAATCCATTGCCACCTTCCAGAAGTTGCTGCTAAGGAAGAGGAAGGAAAGGGAGCAGAAGTCCATGAAAGAGGGGGATGTCCAGGAAGCCAAAGGTCTCTCCACTCAAATTTGGGCAAAAGAATTTGTGCCTAGTGCCCTCCGTGCCCCAGTGGGCCCTCCCCTCACAGAGCCTGGCAGAGGGGTGAGCGGGGCCTGGCTCCAGCAGTGGGCAGCATTGGTGGGGGGCAGCAGAGAGGGGGGCCAAGGGGAGGCAGGACAGTGTCTGGGGGCAGCTAGAGGCAATGGGATGTGCAGTCATAGGGGGCCCAGCAGGTTAGCGCTGCAGGAGAAAGGTCTCCATGGGGTATGGAGAAAGGGCAGCCCAAGGGTGGCCCCGAATTCCCTCGCTCAAGCCCTGCCCTCCATGCACCTCCAGAGCTGTGTGAAGTGAAAGCTGAGGAAGAGGAGGAGGAAGCTGAGGACGACCCTTTGAAGCGGACTGGAATATTTTTTGGAGGTCTGGTTCGGGACATAAAGCGCAGGTACCCCAAATACCTCAGTGACATCAGAGACGCCTTGCACAGCCAGTGTCTCGCGGCCGTTCTCTTCATCTACTTTGCTGCTCTCTCTCCTGCCATCACCTTCGGGGGACTCCTAGGTAATGGGCCTGCTTTCTGGTCTGCTCTTTGCACGCTGGAACACTGGCTGTGTCTGTGTGATGCTGTGCTGGGGTGGGCTTCGGTGCCGCTTGCTGAGGGAGCGCAGCGGTGCTGCGCTGTGGCCGCTGCCTTGTCCCCTCGCTGCTGCTCGGCCTCTCCAGCCTCGGCTCACTGCCCCTCTCTGAGCGCTCTCCAGGCAGGCTGTGCTGTTCCAGCCAGAGGAGCCCAGGGCTGGAGGCAGGCACCGGGAGCCATCACCCAAGGCTCCCTGGTCTCCGTCTGCACTCCCTGCCCGGCGCAGGGGACCTCTGACCGGTGGGACAGGGACCTGCCTCCTCTGCGTGGAGTCTACAGACTACCTGTCTATGGAGACAGCGCCTGTGTCTGTCTGTAACACTCACATACTGTTCTCTTTCCCAGGAGAGAAAACTGAGGGTCTCATGGGGGTCTCCGAGCTGATAATCTCCACCTCGGTTTTAGGGATCCTCTTCTCCCTGCTTGGAGCCCAGCCGCTCCTGGTCATTGGCTTCTCAGGGCCTCTGCTGGTGTTTGAAGAAGCTTTTTACAAGGTACTTGTGAAGCAGTGTCTGTGCTTGGCACCCATTCGCTCTGCCCATGTGCTGCAGAGGGCAGCCAGCATTTCCTAGCTCTCCCAAGGGACTGTGTTACTGTGGACACCCTGTGTCCTACCAGGCTGTCCTCAGTTCAGCTGGGGCTGGCCTTATCTATGCTGACCCCTTCCAGGTCACACTGCTGGGATGTCTGTCTCCCGTTGCTGTATCCTACAGGCTGACCCTGTTTGGGTGTGACAATGGTGACAGCACTCCTTTACCTGCTGACTGCCAGAGAAGCTTTGTCCCCCAGCCCTGTGCTGCAGCCCAGTGGGCACTTGGAGCTGCTTCCTAAAATACTGCTCCGCCATCCTTCCTTGTTCTTGAGGCTTCATCTGAAGACAGTTTCAGAACTGTTATCCGTACCCAGATTTCCTTGTATGGGAACCCGAAAACATTCAGTGTGTCACCCATTTTGGAAATCCCATGCACATTCTGCCTCTCAGGATGAGCCCAAGGGTGCGTGCAGATACCTTGCCCAGGCAGGATGGACATGTTTTGTTTTTTTTTTCTCAAGAAGCATGATCTCTTCACTGTTAAAGTATCCTTGTGTCTCCTTACCTCTAAACAGTGGGTTTAATCCTTCTTTTTTCTGGCTGCTGACATGTCTGGGTGTATAAAGCATGTTTTTTCCTACAGCTAGGTTTTCATCTTGGGGTGTCAAGAGTTTGGAGCTGGTGATGCCATTGTGCAGGGGGGATTTCTCTTCTGTTCTGTAACCTCACTTTTTCATTGTTGGTTTTGCTTTGTCCAGTCATGGTGTACAAAGGTGTACCTCTGTACGCCTGCTTGGGGTGAGCTGGCTGGTGTTAATGAAAGGTCTGCAGCTTTACCTGTGATTCCAGCCTTGAATTCGCGGTCTCTGTGTTGGTTGCCTGTGGAGATGAGGATGCCTTTTTCCAGGAGACCGTGATCTTAATGGGGAGGAGATGAGGGAGGCAGCCTGAGGAGGTGTGAGTAACTCATTGCCCTTTCCATTTCAGTTCTGCCAGACACAAGGCATTGAGTATCTGACAGGCAGAGTGTGGATTGGTTTGTGGCTCATCGTCTTCATCTTCATTATCGTGGCAGCTGAGGGAAGCTTCTTGGTGCGCTACATCTCGCCCTTCACCCAGGAAATCTTTGCTTTCCTCATCTCCCTCATCTTCATCTACGAGACCTTCTACAAACTGTACAAGGTGAACCTTCCCCGGGGGGATGGGCTGCCATGTCTCTTGGGCCCCCATTCGGGTACCTTCTACACACCCCTGTCCCCAACAGCAACAGTGTCCCCTGCCCCTTCTTGTGGTGACAGTGCCTGCTGCTTCTCTCACCTGCCCAGGTGTTTGCAGAACATCCTCTGCTGAAGTTTTACCCACCGAACGTGCAGAGCAGCCTGAATGCCAGCATGCTTTCTGCAGATGCGATGTCACTGGGAATCAGGATGCAGCCCAACACTGCCCTCCTCTCCCTCATCCTCATGCTGGGCACCTTCTTCATTGCCTTCTTCATGCGCAAGTTCAAGAACAGCCGTTTCTTAGGAGGAAAGGTGAGAGGTTTGTGGGACCCAGATGTTAGGGATAAGGGATATGCCAAATAAATAATGCTTCTTACTGCAGCCTTTTGTTCTTCAGAGTGTTTGCTTGGTGAAAATTTGAATGAATTTGACCACAGAACTCTGTCCCATTTGTGTCTTATCCAGCCCTGTATGACCACAACTGCACCCTGGAGTGTTACTTTACTCCATGTGATGCTGGTGCTATTAGGGACCATCTGACAAAGAAACACCAACAGTCTTTTAAATACTATGCAGAAGGGATGGTAGTCTGACTTAGGCTGTGGATGAGAGCTGGCTGTTGATGATGGTATCTGCACTGTCCTGCTCCAGTGAGCTTTTCTGAAAAATCCCCTGGGCCCAGGGAAAGCTCATTTGGCTGGATACAAGTCTGTTAAACTAGAATACAGGAGAAAGCTTACAACTGGGTGTAAGGAGCCAACCTTTGCCCTTTGCCACCAAGAGTGTTTGTTCTGCAGGCTCGGCGGATCATTGGAGACTTTGGGATCCCCATCTCAATCCTGGTCATGGTGCTGGTGGATTACACCATCACAGACACGTACACGCAGGTAGGTGCCAGCGCTGCGCTCGGAGCCCCTCCTCCAGCACAGCCAGTGATCCGTGCCACACCGAAGCATGCTCTTGTGCAACTGGGGATTTATATTTCCTGCCTTGTTAGTCATAACAGTGCAAAGCAAACAGAGACGCTCCCCTTGTCCTTACTCCCACGCTGAAAGGAAGCTCCAAGGGTCTTGCTGAGACAGAGACCAGAGCTACAGGGACCGGAGTGCCCCTGACACCCCTCTGATATCCCTGCGGTTGGTAGGGGAGGTTTTAGAGGATCAAAGTTAAACAATGCAGTTAATTCCATGTTTGTAACTCTAGAAACTTGTTTTCATTCAACAAGACGTAATCAATTTATTCACACTAAAAGGGGTGGCATATAGAGTATTTTCAGTGGTGTACAGTCAAGTTTTCAGTACTCCAACTCCATGTGTATGCTCCTCTTAACGATAGGCTACTAAGCATTTTGATCATTTTATCTCAAGCACAGTGATCTCTTTCCTAGTTTGTGCACAAACTTAGTTATCAAACATACCCATCTCATAGGTTTCCTTTTTTTCCCCTTTTTAATAGATGCATAGTTTTATCCTTTTGTTTTGCTCTTTCTGTCAACTAACGCTAGGGAGAGGGTGAAAGGTAACTCCTGTTCAGCATGCAAGCTCTCTATCAAGACAGCCCAAGGCTTAATGGATTCCAAATGCATTCTTTTTCATTTAAATCTCAATGTAAAATCTGGTTTTATCAGACGTTGGTGAAATCATACACTTTGTTACATCCTTTTCATACCGTTCTACACTTCAACAATTAATATCAGAAGCATTATCATTTCACTATCAACTCAGCATATGTACATGGCTTTCTGAGAAAACAGTACTTAGTTGCACAGCTTAGCTCAAGTACAAGCATTCCAGAAATATTATTCATACTTATGCTGATTAACATAAATGCAAATCATAAACTCTCACTGCAGTGTTCGTGCTGACAGATAGCAAGAACTGCTGTAAAGCAGGGCAGAGCCAAGACTTTAAATGCTAGTGAACGCAGGGTTGGGGCCATGTACAAATAGGAGTCTGTGTGGTCTCTCATGAGAGCACAAACATGATATTCCCACTGAACATGATAAGAGTGAGGACATTTCCAGAGAATGTGTCTAGTTCTGGGGTCCCCGGTGCAAAAACAATATTGAAAAATGTCACCGAAAAGGCTTAGTGTCTGGAAAACCACCTCAGAGAAGAGTGACCAGTTCAGGGCACTTGGATGCTCCAAGCAGAGGTCAAGGAGCATTTTAAACATGGTCTGCAAGCCCTGACATGGGGGTGAGGTTCTTGAGGGAAGATGTTGATCTTTTGGACAAAACCCAAGTGAATTCCTGTAGCTGAAAGAGGAAATGAGGCCCTTGTTAGAAAGAGAGGACATGGGATTTTTTTACGCTGAAGGGGATTATCCATGAGAAAGTCCAGCTTGGGTCAGGGTTGCTGTTCCATCATCTGAAGCTTCAGACCAGGGAGGCCAGGAGGATCAAGGCCAGACCCGTGTGAGGCTGTGGGCATGTGAGTGTTGATGAATAACTGCTCGGTTTTGCGGCTACACCACCAGAAGCTGAATGTCCCGTCTGGCCTGTCGGTCACATCTCCTCACAAGCGTGGTTGGTTCATTCACCCCATGGGCAGCAGTGGGACCTTTCCGTTGTGGATGATGTTTGCCTCTGCCATCCCTGCCCTCCTGGTCTTCATCCTTATCTTCATGGAGACGCAGATCACTACGTGAGTACCTCCCCTGCCAACACCAACCATCGCTCACCTCCAGGCAGGCAGGGCTGGGGTGGGTGCTGGTGCCATGGGTGTGGAGGTGTGCCTCACATCCCGGTGGGACAGCAAGGGCAGGACCCTGCCCGTTTCAGACCACATCTTCTTGGGTTCTTCCACTGTCTTGTGGCTCTCCTCCTGGGAATACAGTGTGGTGGAGACCTGCCTCAGACAAGCACAGGACAAAACCTCTGATCTGAGGTTGGCATCTGCCATCTCCTGGCCATCTCCTTGTTGTCCCCACGTGTGCCCTGTTCAGGGAATAATCATTGTCCCAGTTGCGAGGCTGTCCATGGGCACTGGACGCTTCCTGTGATGTATGTAGGTTGTGCCTGGCTGATACAAACTCTCTTTCCTCCCAGGCTGATTGTGAGCAAAAAGGAGAGGAAGCTACTGAAAGGCTCTGGCTTCCACCTGGACCTGCTGCTCATTGGCACGATGGGGGGGCTCTGTGCCCTCTTTGGGCTGCCCTGGCTGACCGCAGCAACCGTGCGCTCTGTCACCCACGTCAACGCCCTGACGGTCATGAGCAAGGCCATTGCACCAGGGGAGAAGCCCAAGATTGAGGAGGTGAAGGAGCAGCGTGTGACAGGAGTGCTTATTGCCGCCCTCGTCGGTGAGCCTCTGCTTGGGGGAAGGAGTGAGGGGGTGGGGTAGGGCCAGACACTCAAATCTCACCCTGGCTGTGTCCCTGCCCCACAGACCAGCTTGCACTTTGCCTGCTTGCTGCAGGACTGCCTCTGCTTACCCTCCTGCCAGCTCCTCTCTGGAAGCCTTGGGTAACTGACCCCACAGTCAGTCCTTCTCCACACCCCCTCCAGCCAGACTCCTCTGAACCCATGTACCCCAAGACAGATAGAGAGGAGGTGGGGGAGGGCTGGGTGCATGAGAAGAGCATGCCCTGAGCTCTGTCTCTGCAGGCCTGTCCATTGTGATGGGGAACATGCTGCGGCAGATCCCGCTGGCTGTGCTCTTTGGCATCTTCCTCTACATGGGGGTTACGTCCCTCACCGGCATCCAGCTCTACGAGCGACTGCTCCTGATCTTCATGCCATCCAAGCACCACCCTGACCACATCTACGTTGTTAAGGTGAGCAAAGGCAGGCTGCAGGAGAGCAGAGAAGGAAGAGGCAGGTGAGAGAGGATGCTGGTGATGCTTAGTTTGGTGACCCCCGAGGGGTGGTGTGCTGCAAGGTTGTGTCCAGAAGTAGTGCAGGATGCACATGGAGGTGATAAAATGCTAGGAGAGCGTGCTGACAGGCTGCACACAGAAGTGTGTTGCCAGGATGTCGGATGGACAGAGTGTTCACAGGGGTAATGCATTGCTTAAATGGCTGTAGGGGCGCTACACTGATGGATAGGCTGCACAAATGCTGATGTGCTACAGGGTTCTGCCTTGCTGTAGTGTACAAACAGGTAGAATGCACAGGACAGTGTTGCATTACTGTCCTGTGCCATGTAAAAGGGTTGTGTTCGGCCAGTTGGGCCTTTGTTAACCTGTGCGGGAGGAAAATGTGTTGTCAGACTGGATTTACCTCCCTAGGTAAAGACCTGGAGAATGAACCTCTTCACCTGCATCCAACTGGCCTGCATTGTGCTGCTTTGGGTGGTGAAATCGACAGTGGCATCCCTGGCCTTCCCCTTCGTCCTGATCATGACAGTGCCGTTGCGACGCTTCGTGCTGCCCCGCTTCTTCCACGACAGGGAGCTCAAAGCCGTAAGCAGATAACTGTCCTCGCACTCTTGCTTGCAACACTGTTGTGAGGAGATCCTTGGCCAGCAAAGCTTTGTCTTCCCCTGCTGTTGTCTGGTGGTCTTTGTTCAACGGCAGTTAGGTGGGCCGGTGGCTTCCTCAGAGCTTGTAGCCCTGGGAATGGAACATGGGGTGGATGGGCAGCCTAGGGTAAGGAAACAGAGGATCCTGCCACACAGTAAGAGTTTTCTTTTCCATTCTCCTCCTTATTTGTGGCTACTTCATCAGGGAGACCCCCTATTTCCCCGCTGAGGCAGCAGCAGGGACAGCCGAGCAGCGCTCCAGTGCCTGCAGCTGCTTGGCAGAGGAGCACTTAAACACAGAGCCAGCACCTTTGGTGTTGGCAGCTCCCTGGGTGCTGCCAAACTCCTGAGTTCCTGTTGATGAGCAGCCCGGAGCAGCACCCCAAAATGCTGTGTGCCTGGGTGTTGCTGGCAGGGCAGGAGGCAGGAGCTTCTGTGCTGGACCAGTGAGCAAGCACTGTCAGAATAAAATGCTTACAGCATTGGGCATTGGGCTGGGGAAGCATGTGTGGGCATGAGGGGTAGAAAAGACAGGCCTTTGGGGAGGGAAAGAAGCAAGAGCTTTGCTCTTCCCAGAGAAGAGAGCTGCCTGGCTCGCTGCACGCTGTTCCCTTGGCACCAGGTGTGCCCCGTGCTGGGGGCTGCTGTGGCCCTCAAAGCCCTGTCTCTGTCTCTCCCCAGTTGGACTCTGAGGATGCGGAACCAAACTTCGACGAGGACGGCCGGGATGAGTACAACGAGCTGCACATGCCTGTGTGAGCTGGGGCCTGCCGTCCCCACGCGCGGGACAGCTGCTCACGCCTGCTCGTCGCTCCTGAGGACTAACTGGAGACTTGCCGTGAGCCATGCAGCCTTGCCTGGACCAACAAATGGCTGTTCCATAGCCCCCCAGGAGGCAGCCCTGGCTCCTGCTGCCCCATCACTCGCTCGGCAGAAGCTGTGAGTCTCTCTCTTTTCGGACCTGGTGGGCCGAGAGATGCCTCTCACACCCCGAAGCGGTGTGGTTGCAGAGTGCCCGTGGGTCAGGGGGCTGCCCACTCCCTGCTGGAGGCAGCCTGTGCTCAGTCTGCAGGCGGTGAAGGGGAGCTCTGCCAGCTGGTCCCACTGTGTCCCACTCCACTCCCACGAAGCTTGGGTGTCACAGCACCACGCACCATCGAGCAGGCACGGGGACAGGCCAGTGGATGGCCAGCGGGCTCCTCGCAGGCTGGGCAGTGAGAGCAGCCTCCATGCTCAGCTGGCAGATGCCTTCCTCCTGCTCCCTCTGCCTTCACAGCCAAACTGCCATCCCATGCACCCTCCTGAGCCTGGGGCTCCCTGGGAGGCGCTGCCACCTCAGTGTGTGCCCCAGTACACAGGCAAGGAGGGACCAGTGCTCTTCTTCGGCCAGCACAGCTCCCCCTGCACCAGTGGGACAGGCACTTTCTGGGCTCTGACGTCTTGCAGATGAGGGGTGCTCTACAGGCCCCGTCCTCTAGGCCTTCATCTGCCCAGTCACCCTCCCACAGGACTCGTTTCCACTCTTGTTTGGCATGCAGGAGGCTGATCATTTCCTCCTAACTTTCACAACACTCTTCTCAAAAGGAAAACAGCACGGGGAGGGGATGAGCAGGTACCCTTCAGGCTGCCTTGGCTGTGTGCCCTGTTGCAGGGACCAAGGAGTCCTGTGCCATTCTGCACATTTAAAAAGGTTACAGGGGTCCGAGTAAAAATTCCTCACAGGGTTACATCCCAGTTCCTGATCCCCAGCTCCCCGTCCTTGAGCACAAACCACATTTAAGAAGCTATACAAGAGATTTAGTGCTGGAGCACAAAACAGTCCTGTGGTTCCCCTCTTTTTCCATGCGCAGTGATCCACCAGGGCCGGCTCCCTGCAGCCCTGCAGTGAAGTCACTGAACCCCATGGCCCCATTTCTGCTGACATGCTGGAGTGACTTGTCATCTCCAGGGGTCCCCGCTGACCGGGAAGGAGCAGCATTCAGTGTGCCCAGCACTCAGCCCCCTGGTCACCTCCAGGCAGCTCTGAGGGATGTCTCCTGGGGTCTCCTGGACCAGCAGCCTCCATTCAGAGCTGCCCTGGACACCACTGGCAGTGCTGCCTGGGGCCAAGGCAGAGGGAGAAGCCACCCTGGCTGCAGCTAGCAGCTCTGGCACGTGAGCAGCTCTGAGGGTAGTGCCCAAGGAGATGGCAGCCCAGCTTCTCCCTTCAGCACTGACTGGCCATCGGATTTGGGAGAAGCCACTGCCCTGGTTCCTGTTTATCAGCATGGCTCCTGCAGGAGAAGGTGGGTGCATCGCTGCCGGGAGGGTCCCACATCTCCCCAGGAGGCTACAGAAATACCTGCCGGGTATTTCTGCCCCCAGCAGCTGGCTCCTGCCCCGCAGCCTGGCCCACCGCAGGGCCCGGGGCGGAGAGACGAGCGTCTCCGTGTGTCTGTGGCCGTGTGTGTCCTGTCCTCCCTGTGTAGTGTAGGAGGCCTGTTGTCGCTGCGTGTTGTGACTCCTCTGACTGTAGTGGAAACAGCTACACCAATAAACTCTTCACAGGAACCATGTCTGGCTCTGTTCCCCAACGAACTGGGCAGCTCTGCAGCGTGTAACAGCAGGGGTGGGTTGGGACCGAGCGAAGCGGGGCAAGGGGCTGGAGAGCAGGAAGCAGGGGGGTCTTTTCCCTAACCATTTGTTTATTTGTTGTTTTTCTTTAGCACCAGAATCAGTAACTAGAAGTTTGGTAACTGGGAATAAATCAAATTGAAATTCCCTGACAAAATTTGTTTCTGGGCTGCACCAGCAGGCAGTGAGGGAACAAGCCTGGCTGGAGCAGGGGGTATCACAGCACCACCCACACAGAGGTAGGCTCTGCACCATCACCCAGTGGCTGGTTACTGCACAAAACCAGGCTGGCGGAGTTGGAGACCTCATGCTGGCCACTGGAAACAGTGGTCAAGAGCCCCCTGTTTAACCAGGAATGTGCACCCATGCCTGCGTGTATCCGTACGTGCGTGTGCCTGCACGCTCAGCACGTGCCCGTTTCTTTACCCAGCCTGCAGGCACGTGCTGAATACAGAGGAAACATCTCAATAAATACATGTTCCCTCCACGTTTTCTTCCCAGGCAGGAGCCAAACCAGGCGGACAGCACACCGGCCTGACCCAGCACCCTTCTGCATCTCCCCGAGCTGCTGGCTGCTCCTGCCGTGGGGTCCGTGTGGCACTGGGTCAGACGTCCTCCAGCCACACTCAGCCTGGGGCAGGTGCTGCAGTGGGGCACAGGAGGTGTCCCCCACTTCCCTCACTCAGGGTCACTGGTTGTTTCTGAGGCTTGTGGCAGAGGGCTGAGCTTGCCCAGGTGCAGGGGTGGTGGCTGCCCTACTCCTGGGCTGGTCCCGCAGCGGGACAGCCAGCGCCTGGCCCCGCAGCACCCTCTCCAGGTCCCAGCAGCGCTGCTGACCGTGCAGAAGAGGAGGGAGGCAGTATGAGTGCCCAGCTACAGCACGTGCAGTGTGGTCAGATGCAGCCTGGAGCATTCATGAGCTCTGCCTGCAGGCTGCTCCACCTGCATGCTCCCCGCCGCCTTCCTCAGCTGTGCTCGGGGAAGCACAGAAGAAGGGTGGGCTCAGGGGGTACCCCCACCTTGCAGGACCAGCGCAGGAGGCTGCTGGGTGCTGCCATAAGCAGGAGGTTATTTTGCCAGACCACCGAATGCCCGTGTAGGAGAGGAGAGGAGCCGAGGGGCTGCCCCAGCCCAGCCCTGGGGGATGCCCTGCAATGTGCAAACTCCCTGGCAGGGGCTCGGTGCTGGCCCAGGGCCGCACTCTGACCGTGGGCTTCTCCCACCTCTGCTGTCTGAGAGGTTTATCTTTACAGAAGTCAGCGCTCACCCTTGTCTGGAGAAATCCTAAAAATAGGAAGTCCACTCCCAAAATTATCACGTGAATTATTTTAAACCATTGTGTATTTGGGCAAACTATTTGGGTTTCTGTTTCTGCCAGCTGGGTTCAATATGCTTGAGCTCTCTTCTCCGGCTATTTTTACTCTCTGCAGCCAGGAGGGGCTGACACATCTCTGTTAGGAGATAGCATTGGCACCATCACACGGCCCTGCTGTTGGGAAATTGCTGGTCAAGACCAGCCCCTTGGCAAAGCTTGGAGCCAATGTCACTGGAAAAGTTTCTCCTTCCCCCTGGATCTCTGTAGGTCCTTGCCTTGGCCCCTCAAACTTCATAAATGTAAATTGAAAAATCACAAAAAGCCTGTCACACTTGAACCCCATACAACCCTGTCACAGTGCCAGCCCCCTGCTCTGCCCCCTTTCTGCCCTCCTTCCACCAAAAAAATGGACTCACCAGCCCCAGGACATGCTCCGGGGAGAGAAGGAAGGGCTGAGCCGGGAGGCACCTGCCCTTGCAGGCACAGCCACAAACCTGCCTCCCCATGGGAACGGCAGGCTGGGACCTGTCCCCGGCCTTCCCCAAAGCTGGCTGCCGTCCCCACGGGCATTGCCCCGTGGCTGCAGGGAGGGATGCTGCTGCCTCCTTCGTATGGTCATGGCCAAAGGGGACCCGTGGCAGGCTCTTGTCCCAGCCTGGGAGGAGGAGGATGGAGCCGCCGTGCCAGGGCAGCGCAGGGAGGGGAACCAGGAATGATTTTGCAGGCTGAGGCCACACAGGAGAGATCAGGAAGAGGAAATGTCCTGAGTGCAGGCTACCAGCAGGCCTCGGCGGCGATGCCACGACACCACGTAACCTCCCTGCTTGCCTGCCTGGGTTCATCGCGCAGCCGGAGACAAAGACAGAGCTGCCCGTGCCTGGTGGAACGGCCTCGCCTGCGAAACCGCTGCACGGCAGCTGGCTGACACACTTTCTGTAGCACGAACCCTGCAGTAATGGTATCTGCGAGCACAGCCCCGCTCACACACGCAGCGAGGCAGCGTCGGCGAGGCTGCTACAGAGCCAGCTGTGACCTCCGCAGCAACGCGCCATTAGCAGCAAGGCTGGGCCGGGGTCACACAAAAGCAGGGCAGGCTTAATAGGAGAGGAAATTAGGTGGATGTGCTTGGCTGGCCTCATCCCCGCGTGTTCCGACTGTAATTAAAGCCTTGTGCTGTGCAGCTCCCTCATGCCGTGATCTCGCCGCCGGGGCTGCATTTCTCATGACCCAGCTGGAAAAGCCACAAGCGAATATGCTTTGGCCCCGGGCAGCCCCGCACTGGCACGGCGAGAGGTGTGGTAGGGACCCTCAGCCAGGGCAGGCACGGGAAGGGCAGGGCCCCATCTGCAGGGGAAGCTGGAGCCCCCTGCTTATGGATTTGGTCTGTCACAGCTAATGCTGGCCCCGGGAAGCTGCTCCCGTGCACACTCCTGCTCTCAGGGGGAGCAGGTGCCGCAGTGCTGGCTGTCGCCCTGTGAGAGCCTCTCCAGGTGGCCTTAATCACATTCCTCTGGAGCAGGGACACATCTGGCACGAACATGATCCTGTCCCCAGGGAGCCCGGGCTAATTCCTGCTGCACAGCCCCAGCGCTGCCCCGGGCAGCGAGAGCTTCGCTGCAGCCTTGATTGCCACCAGCCTCACCTTGCTGGGGACAGGGCTGGCTTGTGAGCGGGGGGAGAGGGAGGGAGGAGGGGGAAGTGCCATTTGCAGGAGTCATCTTTTAAGTCATTTTTCAAATGACTGTGAAAGCAGAGCTGGGAGGAGGCCAGGGCTGCAGGGACAGCGTGTGCCCTGCTCTCTGTCCCCTTCTCGCAAGGGGACGAGGTTGATTTTTGGCTGCTGCTTCTCCGTAGTCCCCCCCACTTTGGAGAAGCCTCTCCTGGGTTTTTGGCAAGGGGGGATCCCCTGACGAAGCAGCAGGGCTACAACAGTGATGATGCACATCTGTGCCAGCACAACTCTGAGGAACCATCAGGGAGGTGTCACCCATGGCCATGGTGTCACAGCTGTCCCCTCGCAGGCTGCAGGACAGCGAGCCTGGCAGATGCTCACTGCCCACGGCGGGGCCACTTCGGCCTACCTGCCCCCAGCCATGTGCCAGACCCGTGGCAGAGGAAACCGGGACATTGTCTGGTGTCCAGGAGGAATTCCTGCCTCTGCTTGTTCCTGCCAGCCTCCCGCCAGCTCCCCTCGGTGCGGAGCCCAGCAGGAAGCTGACTCACGGGCTGCTGCCTCCGCGGCTGGGTGCGGGGCTCTGCCGCTGCAGCTCCACAGCCCCGGTGGCTACAGGGGACTTGCCATCGCCCCACGCTGTCCCTGATGTGGCCAGGGGTCGGTGATGAGCTGGCGTGTGGCTGCCCATCGAAGCGCTGCAGGTGGTCACATCCACCCCTCCCTGGCGAGCAGCACCGAGGGAGAGTTAGGAGGCTGTGCAGATGTCCCAGGTGGGCCACAGGGATGTAGGGCTAACAATTTAATCCCATAACTGAAAGGAGCAGATATCAGGCATGAGCTTCTCATCAAGATTCTTGAAACCTTTCCCACCAGGCAGATGAAACACTGTGCTCGCAGCACCAGTTATCTCTGCTGCCTTTGGAGAACCTGACATTTATGGTCTGGGCAGTTTGGAAAGCGACTTTGTTCTGAGGGCCAGGCTGAGCCACCGGCTTTATTCTTCTTCACATGTCACTCAGACAGTGGTTAATACTGAAAATCTTCCCTTTTTATAGGTGGGTTCCTTACCCACCTCACTGTCTGATCTCTCTTGGCATGGGCTGTGAGTGTCACACTTTGATGGCCTTGGGGACAGGAACCGTGGCCAAAGCTTCCCCACTGGAGACGTCTGAGAGGGGACTTCTGGAGATGCAGGAGGAGACCCTTGGCAGCTAGGCAGAAGAGGTAAAGGCCATGTGTGTGCTCCCTGCTTCTGCCACAGCTGTGAGGGGTCTGCCAGCACCCGCTGAGCACCCCGAGGAGAAGCAGGGCAGCCAGCATCGCCTGCGGAAGCAGCGGCAGCGGAGGAGGAGCTGCCTCCCGCTGGGGAAGGCTGGCGGAGGCACAAACAGCCCGATGACAAGTGCCTGGCCGCAGAGGGGACTGTCAAGGACAAGTCAGCGTGCAGTCGATCCAATCCCCTCTGCTAACAGGGTAATTGGCCTTGAGGACAGGAGTATTAGATGTGAGATAAGGAGCGGGGTTGGGCTTCTGGCACTGCCTTGCATAAGACGGGGAAAGTGGTGTAGATTCAGCTAATCCCGCACGAGCACGAAGGATGGTCATGCCCAGCAAGGTGTCAAAGTGGAAGGACACAGAGGCAGTGACTCACGGCACAGGAAACCTCACCGAGAGTCCTGATAGCGAAGGCACAGCTGGGAGGCGAGGGCAGGCAGCGCAGGCTGTAGTGGCCTGGTGTGGCAGAGGCTGGGCAAGGTACCGCCACCTCCCTCAGAGCCTCCGCTGTCTTTTAAGTAGGTTTAAAAGCACATTACTCACCAGGAAAAAGATAATAAAGGAAAAAAATAAAGGAAAAAAAAAAAAGCCCTGTTCCCCTCCTCAGTTAGATCTCCTTCCTTCTTCCAGAAAAACAAACTAACTTCTTCCCACTGCAAGGCACACGTCCGCACACCCCACCCCCCCTTCCCCAGACCAGGTTCCCCGCCGCACTTTTGGGACCCACCACCCAGCCCCTGCCGTTGCAGCACCCCAACCCCAAAGCGCCCTCGGGACAGCCGCTGAGGACCCCTCCCAACCCTATTCCCACCTGCCCGCCGCCCCCGGCCCCTCTGCGGGGCGAGCTGCCCCCGGAGCAGTCCCCCGCTTGCTCCGCTGCCCCCGGCCCGGTGTCCCCGGCCCCCCTCCGGTGCCGGCTGCCCGGGGCGGGGCGGAGGGGGCGGCCCCGGCCTCCCCCCGCTCCCCGCAAGGCGGAGCCAGCGCGGCGCGGGGCCGGCGAGCGGCGGCGGGACGCGGCCAGCCCAGCCCAGCCCAGCCCGGCACGGCACGGCACGGCTCAGCACAGCACGGCTCGGCTCGGCTCGGCACAGCACGGCACAGCTCGGCTCGGCTCGGCACGGCGATGCAGCGCTGAGATGGACGCCTCTCTCCGCCAGGTGGGCGCGGGGGGCACAGCGCTGGGATGCTGCCGCCGCAGGGAGCGGCTCGGCGGGGGCGCGGGGAGGATGCTGCCCGCGGCAGCGGAGCCCAAGTTTCACTTTTATTATTATTATTATTTTTTTAATTTTAATCAGCGCTCCGAGGTGGCGTGCGGGGCTCCCCAGCACCGCCCGGGCCCTGCGTGGGGTCCGGGAGCCCACGCGTGGGCTGGGGGTGCCGGAGCCCGAGGGATGCGCGGCTCCAGCCGCTCGTGCTGCGGGCTCGGTGCGTGCCGCACCATAGTCATGGCTGCCCGGAGACGCTCGCATGCTGCTTTAATCCCCCGGGGCGACTTAAAGGTCCGGAGCCTGCTCCTGCCTGTGTCTGCATGTCACGGCTCGGCTCGCCGCGCGTGGCACCGGGCCAGAGCCGAGGCCGGCGAGGAGCCGGGGAGCGTGCGGCGTGAGGGTGCGCCTGCCTCCAGCCTCTGCCTCACCGGGGCTGCTGCCCAGTCACCTTCACACCAGCGGGCTCCTCCGGAGCCAGGCTGGTCCCCATAAGACGTGGGCTGTGGTCCTGTGAGTGCCCGCAGCGCTCCTTCCTCCGGTGCTCTGCAGCAGCACACGGGGCATCCATCCATCGCGCCTTCGGGAGATGGAGGTGCACGGCCCTAATGCACGTGGCTGGTGCCATGTGCGCCCCAGCCCTCCCGAAATGCTCTCTGCCTCTTTGCTCCACACGCTGCCAGCCTGGCCTGGTGCTGCCTTTGGTTGTGAGGGTGTCTCCTGCGAGGCTGGGGGCAGCCTGTGCTGGCCCTGTTGGCGACAGCGTCCGTGGTGGCTCTGTGGGGTCATGGGACCATCCTGAGGTCTGCGGCTTAGCTCTGAACATTTCATGTTTGGGGCCTTGGGGCTGGGGCCATCAGGCATCCCCTCTCTGGTCCCCATTGGTTTCCAGCCCATTAAACCCAGTGTCTGGCCCCTGCCTTGCCCTGGGTGTGCCGGGGGAACTCCAGCCCCTGCGGAGCAGCTAATGGGCCGGGGCCTGACCCTCCCCCAGGAAGCGCTGGCCTTATCACAGCAGATGTTTTCCCAGATCTGGGAAGGAAGGAGCCGCTGCCCCTGGGCTGCACGGCAGGGGCTGCCCCGAGGCCAGCGCAGCGGATAGCCCAGGATCGTTTCAGCCATTAACTGATTAACCTGCTGCTCCTGGCAGCCTGGATCTAATCAGATGCAGGCCAGGGTCTCCCAAAGGGCTGTTTCACCAGAGCCTTTGTGGCCACCCCTCTGTCACAGGGAACCGGGAATAGCCACCGAGGAGCTTGAATTGGCTGGCGGAAAAGGGCAGTGGCAGAGAGGATGCCCGGAGGTGTGTGTCTGCACCAGCAGGGTGCTCTGCACTTTGTCCCGCTCCGCACATCGAGGCGTGATTCTGCCCTTACCTGGTGAAACAGGGATTTCCTGGATAGGTCTGGGAGTAGTCCTGAAGCCCGGACTCTCTAGGACTTTTATTACATCTCCTGTAACTCACGGGCTCAAACCCTGGTGCAGCAAGGTGGCCAGGGCTGGAGAACCAGAGTGAGCACATGTGGGAAAGCGTTGAGCCTTGCAGGAAAGGCGGTGGGGGCAAGAGCAGGGATCGTGGCTCCCCTGGAGCAGGAATGTTTGGCATCCGCTGCACCCTGGCCACTCTTCCTCCTTCTCCATGGGGGTTCTTGGTGGGAGGGCAGCGCCTGAGCAGAAGGGAGTTGCTCCACCGCTTTCTGCTGCAGCAGAAGCCAAGATTGTCCCGGGGGATGCATGTCATCCCTCACAATGGATAGCTCAACCCCCAGCACGCTGCTGATCTGGCTTCAGCAGGCTCCCACCCTGTGCTGCCAGCGTTCAGACAGCATGCGGGGCCACGCGGCTGGTGTCTGGGGTTAGGTGTGGGTGCTGCGTGTCTTCCCAGCTTCCCTGGTTCCCCTCTCGCCTTGGTAGAGACCAGGGCAGTTCTTATGCTTTGAAGTCCACCTATGATAACCAGCTTGATGATGGGTTCAGCCTATGTGTCCTGGCTGTGGGGGTGCTTTGGGCAGGGTGTGCCAGCATGGCACCGCCACAGGACTTCCCATGGGCCGTGCCCTCCTCTGGCTGCAACCCACAGACAGCGAGCTGGAGGGATGCGTGCTGCCATGGCTTGTCCCTGCCATGCCCTGGCGTGGAAACCCTTCATCCCCACACGTGGCAGAGCACAGCTCTGGACACACGCCTGCCATCAGATGCCTGGCGCTCAGGGAGGAGGGGCCCTGGAGGGAAGGGCTGCAGCCAGGGCCAGCCATGCCGGGTGGTGCTTTCCCTGCGTGTCTGGAGCATGGGCAGGATGTGGGGTGACACAGAGGATGTGACTCGCTCTCCAGTCTCCCCAAGGAGCAGGAGTGCCATGACCAGGGTTAAAGGAGACGCTGCTCCCATCCCGTCCCTCTCTGAGGCCCTTTCTGCTCTCCAGTGACCAGCAGCGTGGCCCCACGTCAGGCTGAACCGGGCAGCAGCGTCTGGTGGAGTCACAGACGCCATTGTCCTGTCACGGGCCTAGACGTGCTGGTATTTGTAAGGGTTAAACATGTTTTCTCATGGCTCTACTGGTGAAACGCAGCACATTTAATCCATGTTGTAGAATAAATCCGCCAAAGTCCTTAAGCTTTCTAATGTGGGGGCAGAAAGGCAGGGGGATCCTGTGCTCACGTCCCACAGGGCTGTGGTGGTCTCTGCTCTCCTCCCAACAGAGGGCATGGTCCTTGCTCACTGACCCCATGCTCCCCTGGGATATAGTATGGGGACCAGCCCCAGGGACAAGCCCGTGGAGGAGCAGCCTGTCTGGAGCACAGGGGCTGCCCAACTCACAACCATGTGTGCATCTGAGCCACCTCCACGGCCCCAAACTGTGTGAGGCGTCTGGCCGGGCGGCCTGGAGAATCCTCCCGCAGATCCTTGTCTGCAGCACAGGGAAATAAATGCTCCAGCTGACTTTGATGACGCTGACCATGAGTGATGTGCTGTCTTCCCAGATAATGGTGAGATGAGGGCCTGTGTGTTAACAAGTGTTGGCTTAGGGAAATGCCAGCTTGGGAAGGAGCGATAGGCAGAACGTCTGCAGCAGCAGGGCTGCTGTACGGGGGAGAAATCCCACCGAGCCTCTCCTCCCCTGAGGACCACACGCCTCACCACGCTCCCTGATAGCTTAGCAAGAGTACTGTGACCTCCCAGAAAAGAGGATCTCAAGAGACTGGGAAGAGGAGAAATGCTGACCACTACAAATGTAATGCTCGAGGGTCACCAAGTAAATATGACACAGAGCAACCCCTCTCTGCTCAGTTTGTGTGGTTCAGCAAAAGAGAAGTATGGCTGTCCTTGAAGATACCCATGGGACCGCTTCAGCACAGATGTCCTACATGCAGAATCCCCCATCCCAGCTGTGTCTGCCCCAGACCTCCCAGAGCTGTTAGGAGGTAGAGGTGGGACAGAAGGACCCCCTGCCCTGTTCAGGAGCAGCAATTGCAGTTTGGGTGCAGGGGGGCCCACACGAAGCAGGCTGCCTGCCGACCCTCCTTGTGCCACGCCACTTTCGCTTCTCGCCTCCCGTGGCTGTACCACCATAACTGTGAACCTTTCGCAACGTCTTATTTCCCATTTTACTTTAAGGAAAATGGGCAAGCTATTTAAATGGGATCATTAAGATTGAAACTTCTGCCACACGAGTCTGGGTGAAGTGAAGCAGCGGCGAGGCCTCTCGCAGATGCAGGGATCGGTGTCTTTGAGGAGGAGGTGGAAATTCGGGCCCTGGCGTTAGGACTTAGTCCTGCTCATTCCCCTTACTTGCATATTGAACCAATGATTAAGATTTGGCTGAATCACGCTTTCTGGAAAGTCTTCTTATTTCTGGAGGATCCCCCGCTTTTTGCAGTTTCTTCAAGCGGTTACACAACCTGGGTTTAAAATAAATCCTGGTTCATTTCTGAAGTGTCTGGCAGCCACATCCATTTTTGGGTCCTGCTTCTGCTTTGTGAGAGCTGTTCCATCCCAAATATCTCTTCAGCCTGCAAGAAATCATCCTCGGGCCCCCGGCTGCCTGTGTGCTGGTGCTGCAGGGGCAGTGGGAGCGCAGCAGTGCCGCAGGGGTCTGCAAGCAGGAGGGGGCTGAGCGTGCAGGGACGAGGCGAGGGCTGCAGCCCGTGCTGGGCCACATGCTGCTCTCATCCCTGTGCTATCAGCGTCTGGGCTAGATAGGGCAGCCCTGGCTCTGGCTAATCTACATAATGACGTTAACATTTTCACAAGTGCTTTTGCATTACAAGGGATCTGTCTGAAGAGCAGAAATGACTGAATTTTTTAGATGCTCTCTGAAAGGGTTCTTTCTCACACCTCAAAGCCTAAGTAAGCAGTAAACTTCCTTGCTCCTGTTTATCCACCCAAGACACGCATCGGCTCTTGTTGCAACCAAATGTCCTGGGAGTTTCTGTGCAGCAATTCACAATCCTCTTTGGGTCTGTGACTTTCCAGTAGACATTCCTCTCTTTGAAGTGTTCTTGCATTCCTTCTCCCCTGAATCTGACCTTTCCGTTTGGCTGTATTTTAATCCCATTTTGTCCAAACAAGCGTGGAATCCACGCTGCTCTGATGGTCTCATCCTTGTGGACACTTACTGATCTACCAGATGTTGGCATCTGCCAGCTTTAGCAGCACTGCTTTGGGTTTTACATCCTTGATGAGAACACAGAATAGTATTGGCCCTGTCCCTGCAGAGTTTTATTAGGAACTCCCTCGCTCAGTAATGATTTTCCCCATTCATAACTACTGCTTTGATGTCCCTTTGCTGCTTTTTCACCTGTTTGCTCTTCAGGGCCTGTCTCCTGTCAGAACACTGCTTTATAAGAGTCTATTGCTGTCCAGTTTATTTCTTATGCTTGTATGCTAATAAAAGAATGAAGAAATCTGTTTGACTAGCCATCTTTTCACGTGCTGACTGGTGCTGGAAAATGATTGACACCACACTACCATTACATTGAAAATGCTGGGGGCAAAAAACTCTATCTTCCCTGGGGTTGTCAGGTTAAGCAACCCATGGCTACTTGGGATAATCCTGCCAGAGCCCTCATTTAGGCTGTGACCCTTCCGGTCTCATGGAATTTCCTCTTCATTTCCAGGCTTATCAAAAATGAATATCAGCTGCTGAGAAACTTTATTACTCAGATCTCTGGGAATGCTTGGACCTGTTGATTTTTAAAATGTTTTGTGTCCTTTCCGTTTACTAGAATATGGGAAAGTTCATCAGCATCTCAATGTGATGCAAGAGGGGTGCTTTCCAGGGCTGCCTATTAAAAACTTGTGCATGTCTCCATTGTTACTCACAACGCTCTCATCCCCATCTAGTAACTGGATACTGCCACCAGCGCATGCTGTTGTCCCCAGTGATTTTAGAAGAGAAAGTAGTGAAGCTCAGACTCTGCCGTCTTTTCTGTTTCCCAACATCTTACTTATATGGGCTGTTTCTCTTTTTTTTTATTTTATTTTTTTCCACTTCCACCCTTATTTCAGATTGGCTGAAAGTGCATCCCAGTTCAGAGGCACTCCACTTGCTTTTTTCATGGTGTTTGAGGCAAGGACACCAAGGACGATCAAACACCAGGAAAATGTCTCACGTGAAGAGCTTGAAACACCCGAGAATACTTTATTAGTGAGATGACAAATAGGGAGAGACATGGCAAAAGAGCAGAAAATAATGGATGAGACAGAGAAGGTGGATTGGGATCCTCTGTTCTTCCACTTCTAACCAGGAGAAAAGGGGATTTTCTGCTTCATGGGAATGAGACTGATTTAAAAACTGTGCTTTTCCATATAATCTAGCTGGTACAATTCTGCATGGCAGGGAATCACTGGAGTCAAGGATGTGGCAAGATGCAGAAAGGTATTGGCCATCATCCCGATTTATGCTTAACAGAAACTGCTGAAGAAATAGTTTCAGGGCCCTCATCTGAGAGTTTTACAAAATGCATTGCACAGACACTGGGGCTGGCTTCTCTTTGACAGGCTGCTGTGTCCTCGTGAGGCCCTGAGCTCTCCTCTGTGGATCTTGAATGCCACGAGAGTGCTGCAAGAGTGCTTCAGTGTTGAGTGGGTTTTGGAGAGAAGGTGACGCTGTCACCGTCTCCAGCTTCACACGGCAGCTGTGCTGTCATCCGCAGCAGGATGGGCTGAAACCACCCCTTCTGACCTTCCTCTGGTTTAGATAAAAACTGCCTTCCTGCTTAAGTGTCACATCTGGGCGTAGGCACTGCCACCGAGACAAATGGTCACTCCACGGCCCCTTTGCCTTCGGCACCCACAGACTCACCGCTCTGCAGCAGGTGCCTTGATGCTGGTGTGATTAAGGGGAAAGCTGTGAGACCCTGGTGGGCCTTGGGCACAGCTGTGCTGGGGACAAGTGGGAAACCTCAGTCCAGCTGCAGCTGTGAAGCCGTTGATCAAATTGTCTCGTGACGAGGAGCCGGTGTGCTTGCTGCAGCGGGTGGCTGCTCTTGCCTTGAAGGAGCAGGCACATCCTGGGGGATATCTGAGGCAGGGAGACGTGCAGGAGGAGAGAGGCAGTGCAGCAGCCAAACTGGGGGAGGAGAGAGGCGCAGAGCAGATGGGAGGGGGTGGCGAGAGGGGTGGCAATCGGTGCATGTACAAAAGTGACCAGAAGTGACAAACTGCTCTGAGAGGATTTAAGACGTGCAACCTTTTCCTGACAACGCAGAGCTGTTATTCTGCAGATCGGCTGGCATGTTGAGGGCTTTTTCCCTTAATTAGTAAGGAGTAGGGCTGATAACTGAACTTACCTGAGCCAGGGGCTGAGCTGGGTCTTGGCCCCACGAGCTGTGCTTGGCCCCACGAGCTGTGCTGGCCGTGGAGCTCCCTGAGCCCCGCGGGTACAGCCTGTGGGGCTGCAACCACGGCATGTTCCCAGGTGAGATCCAGTCCCTCCTAGCTTCACAGCAGGTCATCCTTGTGCCTTACAAGAAGTAAATGATTTTTTGTTGTTATTTTTGCTCTTCCCAGCCACTCCATGTTGGTTGCTGCTGGCTCGGCCATTCCTGCTTCTGTCCTCTCCACCTGTGGGCTCCTGGGCTGCCCCGGGCCCCCAGAGGCACCGCTCTTGCTGGTCACACCTAACCTAGGGACTGTCTAGGTGACTTCATGTCAGACTGACACAAGAAACGCTGCAGGGTTTCTGCATCCCTTCCCATATGGATCTAGGGTGTCGCAGACTCCCCTTCCCCACCAGTCTTTTGTCCATTAGCTAAGTCTCTTCATTTCTGTCCTATCACTTATTCATGATCATCTAGATCAATCTGTTGAAAAGTGCATTTATTGAAACCCGAGCCTGGCTTTGTCTGCATGGCACGGGCCTTTCCAGCCCAAGTGCTGCTGCCTGGCTTTCAACCACAAAGCCCACTGAGGCCAGGAAGAGAGCTGACTTTGCACGATGCTGCTTCCAAGCCTAGGAGCATATGGATCTGTCGGCAGGGAAAACACAAGGCTTGGATATCTAATACCTACTGAACAGCCTCAGGACAAAGGTATGCGTATACACAATGACAGATAGAGCTGAAAAACTTACAGCACCCACAGTGGTGTTTAACTTGGATTCACAGTGCAGGAGAGTCCTTTTCTGAGACATCCCTGCCCCTTGCAGAATGGCTGATGGAGGAATTGACCCAAACCAAGGCCCTGCAAGGGCTGGCCTCTAATAATATATCTCTGCAGATAGGTCTGAAGGCTGAGAGCCTTGTTCTTTCACAAAGACAACATCACAAAAACATGCCATAATGGAAACAAGCTGGGCAGTTGTCTGCATGATTCGTTCTCTGGAAAATATCTTTCAGCCAAAAGCATTTTTCCTCTTTGAGTAACTCCCGGGCCATTGATAAACCCACCTGATGCACCCCTGCCAAGCACATTGCTCCTGGGAGCTGCACAGATTTGTGCACAAGGAGGGAGGATCGTGCGCAAGGATTTCCAAGTCAAGGACCCCAAAGTGCCAGGTGCTCTAAGAACAAAAAAATGTTGTCCTAGAGTTCATTGTCCTCAGTAAAAGACAACACTGTGAGCGTGAGACAGGGCTGATGAAACAGTGCTCTTGGTATGCAAGCAACTTTATTTTCTAAATTATAACTCCCTGTTATGGTGTCAGTTTTCAGGATTGTGCTTTGCTATGCACTTTGTGGTAAGGCCAGATCGTGGACAGATTGTCACTGAGACCGTAGGAATGAGGATGCTGGTCTCTGAGTTTGTTTAATATCCAAGTGACCTTTTGGTACAGGAACTCTGGTACGTTACTACTTTATTCTTTCTTTCAGTAGCTGCTGTTCTTGCTCTGCTTGAGGGTGTTGGGGTGATTTGACAAAGTCCTACTTAGAAGAGGAATCAGGAGGGGAAGAACTATTCTCATTATAAAAGGAACTGAAGTTAAATATCTTTAGTATTTTACCAGTTTTATTCATTTGAAAACAGTTACACAAAATCATCACTCTATTCCTTAGCTGTCCATTAATGTATTCTTTTCAAATCAGTGACTGCTTGTCGCTTCGTTTTTTGTGATACTGTCTTGTTTCTGGATGCAGGTAAGAATTTCTCTATCCCAGTCAAAAAACTGAGCTTTTTCCATCTTGTGCTTGGAGAGCAGGGTTTTTCCCATCAGCTGTATCGCCTGCGGAAGCTGGGACTCGCCTGACCCCAGCAGATTGCTGTTCTGCTTTGCTTCTCTTGCTTCTCCCATGGAAGCTTAGTCTTGCTGCCTGGCAGTTCTTAAGTTTTCTGCTCAATTTAATCCTTTCAACTGATCAATGAAATGCATGGTACTGGGGGAGAGGGGAACGATGTGAGGGCAGTTTCTTTGGTGTCGCCATCTGTTTCTGTATTTAGTCAGGGCTCCTTGGGGAATTTCATGTTTAGAAAAAAAGGTCTGAGGGAAGGAGATGCACTAAAACAAACTCAGTCTTTCAGGAAATGGGTGTTATGCTGGGCAGAAGTTAGAATAATTTGCTCTGTGGTTCCTAGTCAGGCTGTCTCAGCATGATGCTCCTTCTGGAAACAAAATAAATGGGTGCAGTGCACTTCTACTGGGCAGAGGCAATTGCTGTTGTGAAAACTGCTGAAACATCAAAGTGGACTGAAGTAAGTCCTGGGCAGCTGAAATACCCTAGTGCCTGGGAGTTTCATCGCTTTGCCTTCTGCTCTTGGGCAGCATGAAGGAGAAGAATCTCCCGTAAGTTTGTAGAACATGAGAAGTAGGTCTTCTGCTTTTGGGATTATTTCTTACTATATTTGTACGTGGACTTCTGCTGGGAAAGGGAACTGAGTCAGTCTGGACCTTCTGATAATTTCTAGGAGTCAAAGATAGAGGGATCACACTGTCTCCCTCCTTCTCACCTCTAAATGATACCTGATAAAAAATCAGAGTTGGTGCCTGTGGAGCACCTCTTGTGTGGCTGATCATCAGCTGCGTATTCCTCTAAACTAGTTTCTGAGTTTAGGAATTGGGAAGTGTGTATAAACCGGTTTCCCTTTGTCTGCAGGTGTGCACGAGGTCTTGCAAGGAAGGCATGCTGCTAATGCTGTGCGTGTGTGCAGGGGAGGGTGTGGGTCCAGCTCCTGACTAATGGAGCCCCCAGCTGTGATTGTGTGGGTTAGTGGTGTCTGCAGGCTGTTGAGAGTGCACTGTTGAGAATGTGCTACGTGTATTAGAAAAGGTTCTCTTTCATCTTGCTCTTTATTGGGAACTCCAGGAATGTATTTTCAGGTTTTTGATGATGATTCTTTGCTCTTGATACTGTCGTGGTAGCTAGGAGCCTTTAGTGAAAATGATGTGAACAGCAACATGTGTTAGTGGAGGATGCTTGTGAAGAGTCTGAATATGATTTGGGACATGGATGATTTCTAACCACCAGTGTCTTGCCTGGATACTTCAGGACACTGTCTCAAGCATCACAAGTTTCAGAAAATGTAAGAGGATGTTGTGAAGATCTCTAACAGTCCCTCAAATTCCTTATTCAATGAATTGCTTGCTATCTCTCTGCGATCTTGAAACTCGAATCTGTAACATTAAGAAAACACTTCTCTATTTCAATTGCTCACCGGTTATGAGGGCTGAGCTTCACACACAATTCTCACATTGGCATACATCCTTGAAACGGTGTTTTTCATTCATCTAGTGATGTGAAATCAGTCTGCCTGCTGTGGGAAATCTAGAAGAGAACATTGCAGTGAAGCTAGAATTATGCCAGCTTCCTTAGCGTCATTAAAACCAGTTCCTTACCTGGGAGGGCTGGAGGTTGGTCAGTAGGTATATCTTCTACAGAAAGGAAAATCCAGGCTCTTAAAGTATTAAAAGTGACCAAAGTAGTTAAAAATAGTAAAATAAACTAGTAAGAATAAACTATTGTTCCACATTCTGTCTAATGTAATATGGAAATCATATCATATCTCTTCAAATATAATAAGCCTATAAACAAGGAGGTAATGGTGCTGACATGTTTAAGAGGGCTTTCATAATCAATATCGTAGGGTTATAAAACAAATTAGGAAGAAAGTAGGTTTATGAATCGATTGAAAAAAGCGGGATGTCCTTAATATTCCTGAACAGTTCAGCACTTTGGCTTTTTCTGAATACCTAGCTAAGCAGAGTTTGATTTCTATGGGAAGACAGAACATATTGGTTTGCGATAACTGAAGAGCAGTTTGATGCTGTGCCTAATTCTGCATAATGCAGACTGTATCTGGTGGGGCAGCTTGTTCTTCTTGCATTTTATCTCTTTTTTCTAGGTGCTGACTGGCTGCTTACTTGCACAATACCATTTTGGGCATGATTCTGGTGAAAGCTCCATCAAAAAAGCTAAAGTAATTTTGGTCTTTGTGACCTTTTTATTACCTAGCCCAAATAAACATGTAAAGTTTAAGATCATCTGCATGGTGACGGAGGTGTCTTGGTGTGGCCACAGGGCAGTGATGACTACTAGGAGGCCAGGTGGCTGTGTTTCTATGTAACTAGAAAGTTTTCAAATGAAACTCACACACTTTTTCCTGTATGTCAGTTGGCATCCATTAAAGTTGTATTTTGAGCCCCTTTTTTCTATTACTTTATCCAAGGACTTCTTATCCACAAGCCTAGTTTCTAATACTTTTTTTTTAGCAGTAATTCTTAAATCTATTTCTTGACTTAAGATCCATGCAATTCATACAGCTTTGCCTTTGAAGCAGCTGCTGCAGATGGAATTTACATTTGGTATGGTGAGCCCCAGACTTTGATCTCTGCTCACATCCTGACACCTTCCCCTGGACCTTCCCCTCCGCCCAGGTTTTCGCAGCAAAGCCATTCACTCATCCTTTCCTGTGACACAGCCTGGCTTTGTGTATTGAGGTCTTGAAACACAAGGCTGAGAATCAACTTCGACTGGACATAAATACGTGTTACCAGAAGTCTGCCTTTGTGCTCAGGGTTGTCTGGGGAGACACTGAGCAATTTAAGATATTGTGGTGTGTGTGTGAGACTATACACGTCAGGGCCATCACATGTACATCAGTGTATATATACATCAGAAAAACACTCAAATTATGTCACTTACCCAAGGAAACTCTTGCAAGAGAGGAAAGCAGAAAGCTCTGTGAAATCTGCTTAGCTTTGGCTGATGGCTTCTGAGAGCATTTTGACCTACAATGACGTGTGGGTGTATGAAATTGTAAACAGGCTTTATTTACATTTTCTATTATTATTATAGCATGACTTTTGATGACCTGCTATTCTAAGTTGAAAAATGTTTAGACAGTCTAACCCACTACTCTGTGTTTGTATCTTTCCATTACTTTCTATAAAAACTGCTGTTTCCTTATGTTGGTTTCTTCACAAAGCTCATTAAAGCTGCTTTTTGTTCCTCTCATGTTATATTGAAGAAGTTCAAACTAGCTTCCCTGAAAACTTCAATAGGACTCACTTAAAAATTGTAAGCAGCTGCAGTTTGGAAGTAGCCTTAGAACACTGCAGCTTCCTCCAGCTCTGCTTGGGTGTTCACACCCCACGTGCAGACCTTGCAGTTCTTTCTAATGGGAGGTTTTCTGATTTTTGCAGGGTGCCAGGGTATGGCTGCGGGAGCAGGACCAGCTGCAGCCATGCACTGTTGGCTCATGCGCCGATGGAAACGTGCTCTTCACCTCAGATTATGGCACGGTAAGTGGAGGTTTGCATGAGGCTGTAGCCTACACCAAGTTGCAAGATGGAGTTCATGATCTTGCATATTTTTGTTAAAAGGAAATGTATCAGTTCAAGTGCTGCCACTGCCTGAAAAGTATCCCAACTCTATTATAAACCATGCCAAAGGTCTAGCTAAGCTTAGAAAGAAGATTGGTCTCCCTTTCTTCTCTTCATTTGTCCACTCACCTCCCTTTGCATGGCTGTTCTTGCGCCGTCTCTGATGAAGCTGCATTAATGGTGCCATCAGATTGGCAAAAGGCTCCTAGGAAGGATGCAGCCCCACCAGGTAATCAACCCTTTCTGCTACGATTAAATTCTTCCAAGCCATGTGGCTGTAAGGACTGTTCTCTTCAGCTCCGCCTGCTCTCCGCCAGCAATGGGGAACAAACCTCTTCCCTGCCCTATTTCCAGCCCTGTGCTCCTCGCAATTCCCCGGTGTGCCTGCTGCAGTGCTCGTGGAGTTCTGTTGGTAGGAAGTGACCCCTAGGGACTGTCCTAATCCTCGGTGACTCAGCTCGGCTTGCTAACCCTGGGAAAACTATTAACTGCCATCACCAAGGGTTTTTTTCTTAGCCAAATTCGGCTGTGTGCTTTATGGCTTTTGCAGGAAAAAGCACACGGTGGTGGCTCTAGGGCTTTCTCTAGTCAGTGCCCTCCACAGACCTGTCCTGTGTGCTTCCCTTGCCTTCCTTCTTCATTGTTTATTGCTTGGTAACTCTAGGAGGGATCGTCTGTCTTATCCCTGCTGAAAACTCAGATGAAAACATCTTCATTTGGGTTTGGACTGGATGAGCCAGTTGATCTCTAAATCTAGTGTCCCCGTGCTTGCTCTGGCCCAGCTTCCCTGCGGCTCTGGGGTAAGGTGTCCAGTCTTACACTTCAGGGCCTTTGCCATTTGTTTTTATTTCTTTAAAAACTTCTCAAGCAACAAATCCATCAGAAATGTGACTTCCTGGAAGGAAAGGAGGAGCCGACGCTTATGAAACACAAGAGATTGGAAACTGCATTGGAGACAGACCAGCCCGAAGCTTTATGAATAAACATAACAGATGCTGGGTGGGAGCTTTGCTTGTGTGCTCAGGGTCACACTAGTGGGTGAATTTGGGGTTGAGGAGGAAAACTTCATCACTGGGGAGAAAACAGAAATCTTTGGTTGCGTTGTGAAATACCCATGAGGTATTTGAGGGCTTGTTTGTAGTTAGAAGACTAAAAGGTATTTTTCTTCCCAAATTAATAAGGAACTGCTTGTTAATGCCTATAATTTTCCATTTAAACATTAGCTGGTTTTGGAAAAGGGGGATTCCAGAGGCAGCTCTGCTGAGAGATCAGTTTGTCTGTGCCTTCTCACTTGCTTCAGGGAAAATCAGCCAGGGGAATCAGCTCAGTAGTGCAAACCACTGAAGCCAGCCCTGGCTTACCATACCTGAGGCAGGATGGCGGGGAGGGTGCTCCTCTGAACTGTGCTCCAGGCTGATGGAGGAGTCCAGAACTGAGTCAGGAGTAGTGAAGGCTTCTTTCCTGGCCTGGGAAAGGGCCTGGCTGGCCAGTCAGTGCGGCACCCTGCAAGCTCTAAGGGTGGAGAGTCATCGCGTCTGGGTCACGTTTGTGCCTCTGAAACGTCAGAGCTCCTCTTGGGGAAAACCCCTTTGGCCCAACAATGGGCGGAACAAAAAAACACATCTCCTGTCCCCAGGACCCTGAATGATCCCTGGTGATACGGAGACAGGAAACGTGTCCACCCTGGAAGCCAGAGGACAGGCTAAAAGCCAGCCCTCTCCCAGTGCTAGGGAAGACCTGAAAGCTCTTCCCCATGCCACATGCCTCTGACAGGCATGGAGAAAACCCCTCCAATATCCCAATGGGGCTGGAGGACCCAGCTTCCACCTGAGGAAGCGTGAGCAGTGTTTCTGTCCAGAGGGTACCAGAGCTAATGAGCACTCCTCTTGCTGTGGCTTTGCTACAGTCCTACCAGAGCACCTGTGCAACTGGGGATTTTGGACCAGATTCTTCTTTAGGGAGGGATGGTGTATAATCACTATCAAGAGCCTCAAGACAGGGTTAATAGATGATGATCTAGTCCTGACTAATCATTTAGCCTTGTGTTCAGGGCTGTGTTACTCTTCAGGGTCCCATTTTCTTCTTTTTTTCTACAGGAGGAAGTAAACAAGCTCTGACCCATCGCACAATTATTGTTCAGACATAGCAGCCTCTTGGCACAGGTGCTGCCAAACGTCTGCTATCTTTTGAGACACTTGTGCACTCAGCTTTTTCCCTAGACATTTTTTTATTGTTTCTTGTCTGGCCCAAATAGCCACAAGTGCTGACGGTGTGGTGGTAAATGAGTAATTGCCAGGCAGATCGCATCATACCGTTTTGGACTTGTCCCCTTCCAAAATCAGTCCAAGTCAGCAGAGGGAAGAGGGGCAGGGAGGTTTGCTGGCTCATGCTCTGAAAGTGCTGTAGTGGTTTTGCTCCTGACGTACCTTTGTAGCTTGTACTCTTCCCCAAATTTCTCTGTCCCACTCTGCCAACCTGCTCCCTTATTTCTCCCATGGAAGCATATGCAGTGTCTGCTCCAAAGACAAAGGTCCTGCAGCAGGTTATCTATCCCTCTCCTGCTCCGTCAGCGGTGCGGGTAGGGTGCTGTAAGGGGCACTGTCTGGGCGCCCGCATGGTGCTGCTGCCGTGAGCTCCCTGCCGCAGCTCCAGCTCTGGCGAGGTGGCTGGGAGGGGGCAGGGTGACCTGATTCTGTCTGCAGCTTCCAGCTGCCGGGCTGGCCTCTCCTTAGCAGCTACAGCAGCCCGAGGACTGCAAGGGAGCAGGCAGGAGAAAGCACTGAGATCCATGCTATACACCGTGGGCTCGCTCTCTGTGGGGTCCGTCAGGTCCTTTGGTGGCACCTGCTGAGCTGAGAAGCAGGGATGAAGATGAAATAGAGCCGGGTGCCTCAGAAGGGAAAGAAAAGCCCAAGTTACTTCGGAAAGGTTACTGCGGGCCAGTTTGCTTCTCCTCCAGGCTGCCTGTGTGAAGTGTCCCATCTGCACAGCTTGGGTCTGGCTATCTAGCGCAGCCTGGGAGGATGGGTGGGAGATGGCACACGGTTGAATCCAAGAGTGGGAAGCAACTGAAATAGCATTGTGAAATGCCAGCATCGTGCTTGAGGAGGAGGAAATGAGGGCTGGGATGTGGCTATGGTGGAGGGGAACAGCAATTTAGTCTCAGCTGTGTGAACGGGGGTGAAGAAGATGACCTGATAGCTGAAGAGTGGGTTATTGAGGAGGAGGAAGCTCCAGCAGGAAGAAGGTTGCAGCAATTGAGGCAGGAAGATTGCAAGTGTGTTGACAGAGGAGAAGACACTTCCCAGAGCAGTGACAGAAGTTAATAGATGTCATTGTACACTTTGAAAACAACGTCACGTATGCCCATGCCAGCATGCACACAGGATGTCACTCCTTTGGCTTCTCAGCTGCTTTGCCTGCTTTCCTTTGCCCTCAACACAATATCCTCTCCCTCTCCCAGACACAGTCTGCTCCAGGGCCAAACCTGGAACACGAATAATCTTTGCCTAGACCATGCTACAGACAGAGATGTGATCCCCCTGTGCTTCTTTGAAAGACCATTCTTGGTCTCCTGGTAGCAGCTGCCACCACTGCCCACAAGCATGAGCACGGTGTGTGCTACGTGCCTAGCCTGGTGCACCTCACGGGGCCCTGCTCCTGCTAAGGGGACTTCAGCAGAAATCAGGTAGCCCTGTATTGGTCTG
This sequence comes from Anas acuta, assembly GCF_963932015.1. Lineage (NCBI taxonomy): Eukaryota > Metazoa > Chordata > Aves > Anseriformes > Anatidae > Anas > Anas acuta. Next base: position 16,759,030 of record NC_088984.1, read on the forward strand.
TTCCTGGCAGCACTGAAGGTGAGAGAACAACCCAGTAGCAAAGGAAGGGTGTGTGCTCCATGGGTTCTGGCCAAGGAACTCAAATAGGTAGGAACAGGAATAGAGGAACTACTAATATAAAAATAGGGAACGGATCCGTGCCTTATTCATTTCCTTTTCCAGTGCTGAAGGATAAAGCTGTGGAAAAGCACTTGTTTCTGGTAGGAAATCAGACTGTATGGCCAGGTGGCATGCTCTTATTTGTCCTTCTCCCCATTCCTCCAGGTGTTCCAGTGCCCCAAGGCCTCCCTTTCCAGAGAGAAGGTCTTGCCAATGCACCAGACCAGCATCGATGGGGTAGAAGACATGTCCATGCTGGGAGATCTGCATGAAGCTGCCATCCTGCTTAACCTGCACCAGCGCTACCAGCAGGGTAACATCTATGTAAGTGCTCGACTGGGCCACATCCCTTCAGGATGACGATTTTTGTTTACCTTTGGGGCTGCCACCTTTCATGGGAAATACTGATTTTAGCATTGTTTCCTGAGCATTGTTTCGTGTGGATAAAAGGGGAGGTATTTTCTGCTTTGTGCCTTGCCAGCTCCATCAGCCCTGTGAGATCCTACCCCTACCAGAGGCCTCTTTGCGTATGTAGAAGAACTTCCCAAACATGAACAAAAATCCTAGAAGCTCTAGGATCTGTGGTAATTGTGCAGTTCTGTATCCTCCATGAACATCCGTGTTTTACCAGCTGGTGTTCATGTTCCCCAGGTTCCCTGTTGGTGCAGTTCAGAGGTTACAGATGGCCAAGTAGACTGGGAAGTGCAGTGGACGTACATGTATGCTGTTGTTGAGATACCCTCCTGACTTGGACAAAGAGCCCAACTAAACTAGGAAAGCAAACCTGTTGCCTACTTCTTCTGCTTGTAGAAGCAGTTATGTCTTTTTTGAGTTGCACAGTGAATACCCAGAGCATGTCCTGATTCCCTCCTGGGCCCTCAGGAAGGAGATACGTGGCAGGGGAGGGACGTGTGAGGGAAAGCACACCGGGGGTGAGGCTGCTGGGGTGGCAGTGTGCTCTGGTGAGGCTTGGAGAGGACAAGGAGGAAATATTGTGAAGACTGCCTTGGCCTTCTTTACCCTTATCTTGCCTGTCCATCCTGTATGTGTACCCAGAGTTTTTCAGATTATGACAGGAAAAATGTAAATCTGTGTTGCGTGGCAACTGTTACCAAGGCAACCGAACCCTATGCACCTGTATTCCAGGAAATGATCAATAAAGTGACCCGGTTTCTGAAACATCTCCCGCAGTGGGATGTGGAAGATGCTGCGCATCCTTTCTGGTTTCTGCAGACCCGTGCCTGCTGTCTCTCAGCACAGCCCCCATGTGCACACACTGTTGGGGCAGAGCCTTGCTGCTCTGCCTGGCCAGTGCTTGGCACCCGCAGTGTGTCTGTGCAGCTCTTTGCCAGTGAACCTGGCCACCCTTTTGGGTGTCCATCTCCCGTTTGCTGTCCCTCACGCTTTGCAACGTGAGGCAGGGCTGTCTCCCTTCTCAGTCAGTGCCCTGCGCCAGAAATGCCACACGTGCTCTGTGGCCGTGTCACAGGACCCTCCCTCTGTAAGCCTCTAGCACTGCTCTGTCACTCCTGCTCCTCTTCCAGCTCCGTGCCTCCGCCAGCCGTGTGTGAAGGTGTTAATGTTCAGGTGTCACGGCATGTTTCACCTGTGCCTAGTGTATGCACCTCGGCTGCACGCCTCAGATCTGAGTGTCGGGAGGTTGACAAAGGGCCTGACTTCTGGAACACCTCAGTGAAGGACTGCGAGCCCCTCCTTGAGTGGGACTGTGTCTGGTGTGTGGTTGTGCACTGCCTGACCTGGCGGGCACCAAACCTGACACGTGTGATGCATTTCTGTGGTGCAGGCATTAATGCTGCAGTCACCCCATCACTGCCTGTTAGTTTTGCCATAGCGCTGCTGTGTGCAGTTTTCAGCTAAGCAAAAGTTGAGAATGTCAGCTGTAGTGCCACCTAATGATTTGCAGTGATCTGTCAATACCAGAAATGAATGTCTTGAGTTTATTTAATACCTTCCTCAACACTCTCAACAGATTGAATGTAGTAGGCTAAGGCTGCAGGTTAAGCTGTACTGAGTGGAGTTATGCCTATCAGTCAGGGCCGAAAATACCTCAAAGGAAATCACAGAGATCAGAAAAAAGTGAGAAATATCATCATTTTCTGGAAAACAAAAGCACTGAAGGAATGGGTAACCTGGAAACACCAGTATTAACATAATAATTATAAATTATTATTAATAATAGTAATTTGGGCAATGATAATATTAATTAATTAGGGTAATAATAATAATAATTAGAGGATGTCAAATTGATATCTTTTGTTCTCCAAAGACATTTTTTTCAGGTTCTACCAAGCTGGTTCAGAAAATTATGTGAGCACAGCAACAGCCTGCAGCATTTAGCAATCCCCTTTCATTACTGCATTTCCTGAATCCTTTAAAAAAGTATATCCAACATAATGTTAGTGATGTATAAATGAGCCAGGAGCTGGACCATCACATTTTGTGCTGTTTCTAGCTCTGCCGTGTCTAACCACCCTTGTAGGACTTGAGATGTAGACAAGCCAAGCATGGCATGTCCTGCTCTGCAGAGTTCCCTGGGGAAGATCACTCCTTGCTAATACAGTGGCCAGTATGTACCTGGTTGATGCACAAATGCTACTGCTGTTATAAATTGTGAACAGAAGTAATCTATAAGGGGCTTCAGGTAATAAAGAGTGCAACTGGGAAATGGAAAAGTTTCCTAGAAACACCTTTGAGAGATGGCTGCAGTGGAAGTTCTGGGAAGGGCTGCGGCAGGAACTCTGTTCCATGGGAGAGGTGAAAATAGAGTGGGAAGTGCAGAGTAAAACATATGAGAGGAAAAAGCTCTGTGAAGGTTTGGGAGAAGAGTTAGGATGGATTTCTGGACATCTCTGTTATGCAGTCTCCACACAGTATCTGTTGCTCAGCTGGTTGTACAGTGCTCTTTCCTAATCCATTTTCTCTTTCTCAGTGCTTTCCCATTTCCTCCCACTTTTCTTGCAAAGATCATCTGCTTGCTTACTGCTTCTATTGCCAATTAATTTTATTTCTGCCTACAAAGTTCCGTATGAGTTGATCTTCAAGACTTGTTCCATGCTAGTCTGCGCATACGGATACTGCTGATAATGCAGTTAGGTCTAGGTGATGTTTTTTCCCTGATGATCTGTGATTGCTGCTTTAATAAATGACTCATATAGTTTGGTGATTACAGCATCTTATCAGTCTGGCTTCTGGCTTCGGAGCGTAGCATTGCAGTATGTCCCCAGATTTCATCTGGAAGGGAGAATGTGTGTGTCTTTCTCAACACCACGTGTTCCATTTACAGCTTATCCAGTAGATGCATGCAAATCCCTATATCCATATGTGGTGACTGATAGTTCACATTTTGGACATAAGACTAGATCTTGTCCCTGGCCACAAGGCTTTTTACCTAATGCAGCTCTCTAAGGATTTCCTCTGACACCTCTGCTGAGGTGGGTGTTCCTGGAGCAGAGCAGCCCAAGGTGTGGGAGCCCTGTGAAGGAGGCCACCACACCAGCATTGGGATTTAAGCTGGACTTTAACCATATTACAAATTCATTGTTAAGGAGAGAGGTGGCACCATTGCTCTGAACTGCAGCTCTGAGAATAACTGGATTTGAGCTGGTTGGCTGCACTGAAAAAGTCATGCCCTAAAAAGCAGAATGAATTTCCTTCTGAGTTCACAAAATAAAATGTTTGAAATTAGATATTAGGCTTTGGGTATTTTATTTTACATCTTGTAAACCCTTCTTAAACTGGGAGATTTTCAAAATAAATATTTTTCAAAATAGAGGGTTTAGAAAATGTAACAGTGTTTTTGTCCTCAAATCCTTGGGCTTCAGCTGTCAATTTTGATTTGGCTTTACCACTTGATTTAAGCTGCTCCAAACAGTACGTTTCAGCAGATGAATGATACGCTTTAGTGGCTCTTTGCATGTGTGTGTCTCCATGTCCCCTCTTTGTCCAGGAACTGCTTGAACCCAGCCAAGCCCCCTCCACTTGGGAAAGGGTCCTTGAAGGTGTCTTCTGACCCTCCTTCAATCCCAGCTGTACTTTTCAGCTTCAAGCATATTGCAAGGTAGCTGGGTATGAAGATGGCTTCATGTTTTTGAATTGTTTAAGCATAATTTAGCAAAGACAAAAGACTAAGAACATTTTATTGTCAAACGATGAAACTCAAACTGCCCCATCCATACCCAGTGATGCAGCCCCTGCACTGGGGTTTGACATTTTTTGCCAAACTGGGGAAGCCCAGTTTCCTCACTCGGGCTTTATCCCTTCACCATGAGTTGTTTCAGGACCAGGTTTGTTGTCTTTTTTTTTTCTTTTCTTTTTTTTTTTTTTTTTCCTGGAGCTTTATTTCTTTGCTGTGTTTTGTTTTCTCCCCTTAGACAAACATTGGCTCCATCCTGGCATCAGTAAATCCTTACAAGCCCATCCCCGGTCTGTACAGTGTGGATGCCATAGACCTGTACAGACAGCACCGCCTGGGTGAGCTGCCTCCCCATATCTTCGCCACCGCTAACGAGTGCTACTGCTGCTTGTGGAAGCGCCATGACAGCCAGTGTGTTCTGATAAGGTCAGAAATGGGAGAACCGGCTACTCCCTGACTGCATGACGTGCCTTGCTCCCGCTGCTCCATGTGCTATGACTTTTGCCTAAATACCCGCACCACCCTACCCTTTGCCTCTCCCCTGCCTGCTGCAGAGGCCGTGCTGTGTGTTTCTTCCTGGAGATCACCTCTCTGCCGTGGGTGGGATGGCTGTTAGCTCAGTCTGTCCTGGAGCTGTGAGTGGAACATATGTCTTTTCCTCAACAGCGGAGAAAGTGGAGCCGGAAAGACTGAGAGCACCAAGCTGCTGCTGAAGTTCCTGTCAGCCATGAGCCAGACCTCCCTCGGGGCCCCAGCCTCTGAGAAGAGCACGCACGTGGAAGAAGCCATCCTGGAGAGCAGGTGTGCTTCACCTCCATACCGCGGGTCTCCACAGCTGCTGGTGTGCAGGGCTGGGCCGAATGTGGGCTGGGATGATCGTGCAGCTAAATGGAGGTGCATCAGGGAGGTGTGGAGGTTGTGGCCTCGCTGGGATGTCACCAGTAGCAGTGTGGTGTGTGTGGCAGCTGGAGAATTAATACTCCAGCCGAAGCTAGGATTTCTCCATCCTTCGGTCACTTCCCTGCCATGCCCACCCTCAAGCTTGGCATCAAGGCACGGTGCTGCCCGTGACGCAGGTCTCAGGCCCACATCTCTCATGGCACATCACCCTGCTGCATGGGTAACCTCCCTCCCTGCAGCATGGTGAATAAAGCTGGAAACCTTTGAACCGTGTGTGTAAAAAAAGGAAAGGTAGAAAAAAAGCTCTTAAGGGCTATACAGTCACGAGTCAAGACCTGCAAAATCTGCTTTGGGGAGAGTGGCTTAAAAGGCTGAAGCCTGCTTAGTGGTTAAGTGGTAACTTGACTGTGATCCAGAAAGCTTACCTCGGGAGGTGGTTCCCCAGCCTGCGAGACCCCACCACTGCGAGGTGAATTGCACAGGAACTCGCGGCCTGTTTTGTATATCCCTCGTGAGCCATTCCAACATGAGTGTGGAGGACTGATTTGTCACCTCCTCCCTGCGGACAAGAAGGCAGAGGGCTGTCCCAGGGCTGCTGCCACTCCTCACAACCCCACCTAGTCCTGTGGTGGTTCAGCTCCTCCGTGCAGCTGCCACCAGCCTCCAACATCCACGTGCCTTCTTCCTCCACATGCCCCAAAAGGCTTCTTCATCTATGTGCCTGAGCTCACAGCCAAACTAAACTATAGAGATACTTCCTTGTGTTTTGCTTGTCTAATTTAGCATGATTTAGAGCTGTAAAGATTGGCTGGCTGGTTAATGCACTCTCCCTGCAACTGCGGTGTTCGTATAACCCTGTCCTCCTCTCTTCTGGTTGTTCCCATTAGTTTCTGTTGATTTGTGGCGTTAGTGAGCACAGCGGGATGTTCCTGTGCAATACCATTATTTACATACTAGTTCCAGAGGCACGGGTCTTGGGTTTCAAACACTCCAGGGCAAGGAACTTGCCTCCTCCTGATCCATGCCCGCAGATTTCTGTGACTGGATTTTCTATGGTTGCAATATATCATAACAGAGAAAATTAGTTTCTATGTTTTTGTTTGTTTAAAGTGTTTGGGAGAAATTATGAAAACGCTGCCTGAAGTTTCTTAAAGGTTGTTGGTCCTTTCCCATAACCACATTTCTCATGCAGCTAACACTTGCAAAGCCTGAAACTTTCAGCATTTTTTGTGGTACCCATAGTTGTAATTACTTGTGTTATAATCTGTTGTAATTATTACATTTTGAATAATCCTGTGTCTAGCCCTCTCTTCAAGTGGAACCACACAGTAGATAGATGGAGACATTAAAAAGCCAGTCTTTCTCAGGGTAACAACTGCAGTCATTTTTGTTACAAATTGTGTATGTTTTAGAATTTAGCATGACCACATACAGTCCACGCTTGTAGGATCTCCCAGACTCCTTGATTGTCAGGCCTTCAGGTTATTTTAGAATTGGCTAAATTTCAAACATGAATATTTTAATCCTGCATTTAATGTGTCAGTTTGAATGGGATTAGGCTTTTTCCCTGGTGCTGCTCTGCGGAATAAGAACCAAACTGCATTTTAACTCACCATTTTCCATTTGTATGTTACCTCCTGAAGACTGGAAGGTGACCAAGAGACAAAGTTATTCAGCTGATCGCCATTTTTTTTCCCCTGCAACTTCTTTATTTCCTCTCTTAGAATGAAGTTTTCAAATATATGATGTGTATATATTCCCTCTGCTTGGAAATCACGTGGCTTGTAAAAACTTAACCAAGTTTTTAAGTAACAAGAAAAGTTTGTGTTCCAGTACCAGACAAATCAGTTTAGTACTATGTTTGTTTGGTAGTTTGAAAATGTTTATTTGTAATTTTAAGAGATGGCTTATATTGTCTTCTCTTACAAAGAAGGAAGCAGAAACAAAAAAAAACATGTGCTTTAAAGCTACAGAATACTTGCCTTAAACGACGTTTCTGAAAATCCTGAAAAAAATACAAGCCCATTTCATGGGATGCCGCTGTGTTAAGCACACAACCCAGCCGGGTTTTGCCACCTTTCGTTTTCGGATCTGCTTTTGTGGGGAATGCCCTGGACAGCATGAACACCAGCTGCCCACACTGATCAGGGACTGATTTAATTAGCTCCAATCCCAAAGGTTTAAAATTTGTCTAGCAGTGTGTTAAATTGCTTTTGCCATCCTTCCTTGCCCTTGAGCTCTTCCTGCTTGTCCAGTCTGATGCTGCAACAAATTAATCTCACATGGCAGTGCATGCTGTGCAAATGGCAAAAGGCCGGGCACGGGCTTTGTTGTAACGGTATCACGTCACCAGTCATGTCTTCATTGCCTTGTTCCTTGCAGCCCTATTCTGGAGGCCTTTGGAAATGCCAAGACAGTTTATAACAACAACTCCAGTCGCTTTGGCAAGTTCATCCAGCTGCACTTCTCTCAACACGGACACATCCAGGGAGGACGAGTAACTGACTGTATCCTTTTCTTCAGTGGCCCACACGGCTGGAGTGAGTGAACATGAGGAGGAACTCAGGGTGGATCAGGAAATCCCTCAGCAGCATTACTCAAAGTCAGTTTATGAATGTGGGTAAATCTGCAACCTAAAGGAGAAAGAAGTGTTTGTTTTGTGGCTGTGTGGCTCCTAACTCTGGAAATTCCTTGTTTATGCAATAGGTGGGAACAGTTTACCTTTTAACGATTTGCTGCCTAGGAAGATCCCTCATGTTTACTGCACCCTGGTTTTCCCAGAAGATCATTCCCTCATGTTCTGCCAATGAATTCATGGTTTAGGAAAGTGAAACTAAGCCAAGAGTCAGTGTATCCAGTGGAATACTTGGATGCAAAGAACAACAGGAATTCAGAGGGCCAATTGTAGCTCCTTGTTTTGGGCTGCCCATCTCCAGTGGACCTTGAAATCCTGATCAAGGACAAGAAAGAGTCAAATTATGTTGTGCTATGACCACTTTCTTCCTTGTTTGCCCATGTACCCCTCTCCCAAGGGTTATGACACATCTTTTGTCTACATGAGGCAGCTAAATTTACCCTGGCTACATTTATTGATGTTGATGTTCAAAGCTGCCGATCACTGCAAACCACACCAATTTCCACTGGAGTAGCAGCCAGATGAATTTACTACTGCTGTAAACAACAGGCTGGGATTGTTTGGTCTCTGCTCTTTGTGTTGTCGGCAGATGAAAGATAGCTGTCTCTTGCAGAAGCAGTGAGAACTGATGCAAGACTTCTGTATGAAATACGGTCTTTCAGATTAGAGTGCTCTCTCTAATCTCTCTAGGCGGCCCTGATGTGCCTCATCCTTTGTCAGGTTACCCCACCATTGTGCAGGTCCTATGCTCTATCTGACCCTGCCCTTTTAAATGTCTCTTTGCCACATAATACCTTTGTGAACAAGGAATAGGGAGGAGTATTTATATACCATTTGAATGTTTTCTCCTTAACATGTTGTTCAGATTTACTGGAAAAGGTGGGTGTCACCTCTACTGGCTGCTGGGTGAGCCCTCTCCTAATATCCCTGGTGGAGCAGCGCCAGCTCTTCTGCTGGATGCTGCTGCCTCCATCCCAGGGATGGAGAACAGACCGTAGCTCTTCAAGTGTTAGTACCACAGCTGACCCAAGTGAGGAAGAGGGTGATGGAGGAACAGGAGGTTCTGTATCTATTGGAGCATGTTCTCCTGCCTGTGGTAAACACTGGACACAGAGAAAATACAAGAAAAAGGTGTTTGCTGAGGGGAAAGAGAGAGAGCAAGTACCTGGAAACTCAATTCTGTAGAGAGGCTTATGGGATTACAACTCCAAATGCCATCAACTCTGCTCTGATTTAGTTTTCTTTGGACTCAGGAGCTCACTGAGGAGCAGGGCCAGAGCTGGCAAGCTGCAGTTTCACCATGAGCACACTCTCTCAGTGAGTTACATGCTTAGATGCACAGCTGTGCCAGACAAGATTTTGATGTACAACTTATTTAGACAGCACCATCGCTAAGCTGGAAGAAGCTCCTCTTGTGCATTGACCATAGAGATTTACCTGTATCTCAGTCCTCTCTTTTCCTTTGAGACCACAAGTGCAATCTCTTTCTACTGGCTATGCCTGTGTTCTTTGTTTCAGAACAGAGTGGTACACCAGAACCCTGGAGAGAGGAATTACCACATCTTTTATGCTCTGCTGGCTGGCGTGAGCGGGGAGATGAAAGGTAACTTAATTTTCTGGGATAGTGCTCTTTCCTCTCTCCAGTCCAGCGTGTGAAGCCTTGGCAGGTATAAGTCAATTAGAGCACGGATATTTTGGGTACTTGATACATAACTTTTTCCTGAAGTCTGTGTGGTGATTTCATGGAAAATACAGAAAGGAGAGTTGAGAGGAAGAGGCTGAGGATGACAGAAATACTGCATGAGTAAAGATGCCTCTTCAGGCACTCTGAAATGGAGGGCAAAGTCTGTGCAAAGTGAAGAGGGGGTATAGAGATCAAATAATAAAACGGGCTACAGGCAAAGGAAAGGTGAAGAGTCTTGATTCAGATGCTAAAGAGAGCCATTTGATGAGTTAAAGGGTTGGTCTGACAGGCATGTTTTTGCAACAAACCATCAGCACAGGGAGTAAGAGAGAGAAGAGACCAGGGGTGCAGTGGCATCACTAGAGTCAAAACACATCTAGTATCTGAACAAAGGGTCTATAGTTCTGTACATGGAGAAGGGAGAGGAGGGTCTGGAGGAGGGCATGTGGGGAAAGCAGCAGGTGCAAGATGTGGAAGAATCCTTTTTCTAGTGCAGCACGCCTTTACAAACACTTTCATGAACCTGCCCCTGGCACCGCTGAGCACTGATGGTCTGCTGAGGAGGTCAAATAGACAGGCAGGAATGTGTTACATCTGCACTCGGGCTTGGGGGGGGACAGGGGAATTTCTCAATGCCTTTATTCTGTGTGTGCCAGAATAATCAGATGGAAGAACTGGGCCTGACATGGAGTAGAAGGGAATATGGCTTCAGTCCTAGGAAGTTCATGCAGGAATGGCTGTGTGGCTCAATTCATACATCCATCCACTGCAAAGGGAAATAGTGGGGCTGTGGTTAGTACCAGATACTCAGGAAAAGCATACAAAAAAAAGTTCTGTTCTTCAGCAGATCTCTGCAGGCCTCTGCTATTCTTCCCCATCTCCCTTTCTAAGCTGGTGTCCCAGACTGCTTCTCTTCCCCCATCTGTAATGCATTCCTACTTCTTGATCACCCTTTTCTCCTTTCTCCATAGATCTTCTAGTTCTCCTCTGTTCTTTCTGAATTGAGAGATCAAACCTGCCGATAGTGTTCAAGACATGATTGTGCCAAAGATACACGCAGAGACCTAAACCAGTTTTTATGTTTTGCTCTGTATTCCTTCTGTGTAGTTTTTAGTAATCAGTTTTTGATTGCTGAGATGTTTTCAGAAATCTTACTGTGACTCTCTGAACTGTTTCAAGTGGTGGTACCTAATTTAGAGGTCCTTGTATTTGTATATAGTTAAAGACTACTTTTCTGTACACTTAACAATATTGAATTTCATCTTCCTTTTTTTTTGCGGAGTCACTTCAGGATTGAAAGATTTTTCTGCAGCTCTGCAGTCAGCTTGGGATTTGATTGTTCTGAATCATTTTGTATAAACAACTGCAAGCTTTGTTACTGCACACCTTCCTCTTCCCCTTCCCAAGTGCATTCACTGTCTAGGTGTGCCTTTTTAGGCATATGAGGTCTGTTCAGATGAACTCCCCCTGTGGTGAATATACCTATTGTTTTTGAGGACTAAGATCATAGAAAGAAAGCACTGAATGCTAAATAAATTGTTGTCTTTCCCTGCCTCCTTCTCCTCTGTTGCAGAGAGCCTCTCCCTCTCCGAGCCAGAGACTTACCGTTACTTGAACCAGTCTGGCTGTGTGAGCGATGAGAACCTGAATGACATAGAGATGTTCAGCAAGGTCATGGTGAGTCCTGTTCTAACACGTCTTCAGCTCCTTAGGCACAATCTCATGGACTAAGTGTGCTTCAGGGTCTAGATTTCACAGGCAGAATTTATTTGCCCTAAGCCAAAATTTGGTGTTCAATGAGCTTCAAACTCAGCTGTACCCATTCATGGTAAAAACAAGACTAGACAAATGTTTCTAGTGCACAGAAATGGGAGAGTTTGGGAAACAGTCAAAGATGAATAATAATTTAGAATGAAAGAGCCTTTGGAGAGCATGAACCTCACCCCCACCCCATAATGATTTTTGAGAGCCCTATAGGTGGCCTGAACCAGAAAAACTCACAATGACCATTAAAAGAGGAACACTTTGCCCTAAAGGTAGTGTTCTCCAGAAATGTTCTAGTTATATCAGCTGTATAAATGGAATATTCTGCCATTTCACACAGATATCAAAACATCCATAATTCTACAAGAGGTTATGGACTTAGCAGGATGGATATGCAATTCATGTTTTGTTTGATAAGTGGTGTGTTATCAGCCTGAGGGTTCTAATAAGGTAGGAAAAATGAGATACACAAGGTGAGAAGAAGCAGCTTAAGATTTCAATAACTCCTGCTTAGATGTGATTTAAAGGAAAGGAATGTATCCTATACAGCAGCTGTTTCAATTTTAGCATGGCCTTTATACTTCAGATGAGGAGAGGGCTCAGGGCATGCATGTGGTTCTTGCATTGTACTGTGGCTGTACCTACAGCCAACACGGTGTGTATGGTTTTGCATAGACTGCTATGAAGGTGGTGGACTTCAGCACAGAAGAGATCCGAGACATCTTCAAACTGCTTTCTGGCACACTTCATCTGGGAAATGTTGAGTTCATGACAGCTGGTGGAGCCCAGATTACAACAAAAGCAGGTAAATGAGACCCTTGCAACTTGGTCGACCCCACAAAGCCCTGTAAGGCCTACAGCAAAGTTCACTCCACAGTCCTCTCCCCCTAGCCTGGTCAGCAGTGCCTTTGCTAGCAGATTCCCTGTAATTTAACCCCACAAAAATATTGCCACAGGACACATGGCTTTAGAGCACCAAAATGTTTTAGTTGGGCTATGATCCATTTGTTCTGGATACTCTCAGGCTGAGTCCACAGTCTCATGGCTTCTCTTTTGCATTTAAAGAGCAGGAAGAAGCAGGAACAGGGAGGAGTTTTAGATAAGGCTGTTACAAACCCTCCTCTGAAGCATCGCTAGTGTGCACTCTGTTACAGAGGACCAATCTGAGCTGGTCTGGTAAAGTCTGTCTAGACAGACAGAAGTAACAGAAGTAATAACTATATATCACAAATGCTTTAAGTCTCAAGTTAATTTCCTCTCTTCAGGACATCCAAGTTTAGCAATCCCAATCTCAGGCTGCACGATTGTGCCTTTAGGAAAACATACCTTCCTATTTAATAAATACTTTGATGGTGCTGAGCTTTATGCAGTGTTTTGTTCTTCCTGTTGACAGCAGAAAGGCTGACCTATACAAGTATCTGCCTGTGGTCCCTAATGAATGCTGACCCTACCTTAGACTGGGTATGTAGGCTTACAGCATCAGGAATGCCAAGGGGAATTAAGTAAACGGGATCTTCCTGCTGGAATTTAGTTGCTTGACTTAGAGGAGTCCCTGGGATTTCAACAGTGAGCTGCAGAACATGCATCCCTCACAAGTGAAGGATAAAAAAGTGTGTCCATCTTTCTTATTAGTGCTGAACATTGCCAGTGACCTCCTGGGCTTAGATGCCTTCCAGCTTTCTGAAGTACTGACTCAGAGGTCCATGATTCTGCGTGGGGAAGAGATCAGCTCCCCTCTAACTGTGGAACAGGTAAGCATCCTACTATATGCTTCTGTCACTTCTACATTTCCAGGCCTTTACCATCCACTCAAGTTTAGGGTTTCCTGTTACGTTCCTGCTAAGTGCTGAGCTGTGTCCTCCAGGCTTTTGCCCTTAACAGCAGTTAGGATCCCAGCATTGCCTCTTCTGCTTTTTAGGCTTCACAGGACAGGAGGAGTTCATTTGTAAAAGGCAGTGCACAATATTGGTTTTAGGTCACCTTCAGTCACCAGGAATTGGCCATGCTCATATTGTTCAGAGCGTGCATCAGATGCTTTGTGGTAATTGCATGCATGCATCCTTTTACCTTGCAGAACTCCCAGTTTATGCTGCATTGACTGCAAGGTAAAAGCTTACACAGAGTTACCACAAAACATCTGGCAGATGTTAGGTTGTTACCCCACAGCAGCTTGTTTGTGTATCCACAGGAGCAGAAGAGGACTAAACAGGCTTGTATGTATGCTGATCTCCGAACCTGTACAGCTTGTGGGGGCCAGTCCTACTCATCTGTTGCATTTTTCTGTGGCTCATTGCATTGTTGTCCCTACTAACTGTAACTTGTGGTGTTGCTGATCACTTGAGGGCACTCTTGGTGCTTTAGGTTCATGCACAGATAACTGTGGAAAATCATCCTATGTCATTAATAAGATGCAAGACACTGGAAAGCAAGGGATAATATAGCTAGGATGGAATAAACATCATGTTACAGGAAAATAAACATCTGTAATGGAAAGCTTGGGCTGGCATGGACAGCAGAGAGTTATCATTCCAACCCTTACACTAACAGAGGAACCAGTGTTTTCAGGCTCCCTCTGACAGATGTCAGTCTAACCATTCTTAAGGTCTCCTATTGAAGGAGTTTCATGGCCTCTTGGCTTCAGCAAGTATCCTTGCTGAAGCTACAGTGGAGACTAGCTGAAAAGTTATCCTCAGATTTAGATTACCTTTGGCATCCCAGCAATCCACTTTATAAGCTTCAATTTATGTGAAGTTTTTCAGTTGGTATTCGCTTTACTAAGCTAAACAATCCAATTCCCTCAGTTTCCTGGTACAGAATTTTCTAAACCTCTTTTTCCACTGTCCCTGTTTCCACACATCTTTCAAGAAGTGGCATGTGCTTCTTGGACATCGTATTCAAGCCAAAGTCTCAGCAGTGCCCATTTCAGCAGAGTAGTCACTTCTTTTCTTGTTTTGGACACAACTGCTAATATATCACAAGCTGAGCTTTGTCTTTAAGAAATGCCATGTTTTTGTCATAGTCCATGCAATGCTGTTGCGTGACAATTATGTTTTTGCCTAGAGTCTGGAGTCGACACCCTCAGTACCTAGTACCATGGTTCCTCTTCTCCACTGTCTGTCCCAGATAAACCACACCTTTCCATAGCAGCACGCAGGGATGGATAACAAATAATGCCAGAGATGTTTCATGCAGCCCAGAGCAAGAGTGTGCAGTTGTAGGTTTTACTGGAGTCTCCTTGAGCAGAGCTTTCCCTGAAAGCAGGGCCATTCCCGACATTCTTGCTTGTTGGACCCCTGCAGCCCAGTGAAGCCCGGTACTAAGACTGGAAGAAAGCTATTACAGCAAGTGGATGCTACTGCCTAGGTATCATCTCTAGGCGGGCCTGTTGCACCAAACAGCAGCCGTGTAGGGTTGTACAGGCCTGTAGCCCTCGAGTACTGTGCCCACCTCTTCCCACTTGCTGTTGCTGGAATGCAGCGATAGAGCTGCCAAGGATTTCTCCTTCTGTAACGGGCTGGTTGCCCATCCGAGCTTTGACATTTCAGTGGGTTGAATGGATGAACTGGCCTGAGGGCGGGCAGGGCTGGGAGGATGAAAGGAGCCTTTGAAAATCTCATCTGAGCCATGCTGTGGGGGAAGAGGCTTTGCTTACAGCTGGATGAGGAGGTCCCATTCCTGGGACATGAGCCCAACTTACTGTGCAGCCAGAGGCATGGCCCTGAGGGCTTTCTCCCTCCTGACTAGTAAGGCAGACCAACTGATGGAGAGAAGAAATACCCAGAAAAGTCATGCATGACTGTGCTTTGAAATGTGCTGTGGAGAAGGGAGGTTGCTAGGTCTTGGGTTGCTGGAGGGAAGTACCAGTGAGACTTGGTAAAAAGGAGGATCTTGATGGCTGAGCCTCAGAAGCAAGCTGAGCAGGGTTGGGAGGATTTGGAGGTGGCTGGCCTGTGCCTTTAGTGAAGCAGAACAGGAGAGGTGGCATTATTCAGGCCTGCAAAGCTGGAGAGGAAGAAGGTATGTTTAGAAGTCCTCTGACATTGCTGCCCAGGACTACTGACGGAATTACCTTGGTGTCACGGCTGAGAGTAAACAGGCAATAACTGATCTAGATACCAACATTTATTTAAGAATTTATGGGATTAGAGCTTTTACCCCACTCGATTACTTGATTATTTCACTCACCACCACCCCCAGCATTCTGTTCATCAAATGTCTTTTCCCAGTAGGGAGAGTACTGCTTGTCCAGGAGGGTGAGGCAGGCAGCTGTGCTGGCACAGGCTGTGCAGCTCCTCATGTTACCCATCCCAGAAACTACCAGTCCAGATCCCTGGGCATACCCTGGCTTTTGTCTTCAGGCATCTCTGATCTCCATGGTATTTCACCCCATCCAGAATCTTCCAGTCAAGATGTTTGTCTTTCCTGGCCCCCTTCTTCTTTTTAGTAACACTTATTTTTGACCTCCTCTTCTTTTCTGAACCACAAATCCTGGTTTCCCAACCTCAGTAGTCTGTGGGCAGAAGCAGAGCATATGATCAGCCTCTTAATTTGCGGTTCTGTCTCATGTCTCTCTGTTAATCAGAGGATATGGGGCATGACACTTTTGTTTAGTCCAAGTGTTATCAGAATGTACAACCAGCCCATTCCAGTTACTTCTGCTTGAGAGTTCAAAAGTTCAATTCTGGACATTCACTGCAACACTTACATAGGACCAATTATCCGCTGCCAGTTAGTGTTCACAATTTAAGCTTTTTTTTTCAACCTATGACTCTTGGTAATGATCACTGCATGAGATGTAGGGCCAGCTCCAGAAAGGTGTCTCAGCCCACCCTGTTCTGGGGCAAGTGTCCTGCTGGTGGCCACCTTCCAGGAAGATGATGCTCTTTGCAGGGAAGTTCTGGAGAGGCACCAGCTAACTTCATGACGGAACTCTCTATTAGGATCCTGTCCTGCCAGATTTTGAAAAATTGAGCTGACACCCATCACACTGCTGTATAAGGAGTACTGAACTATTTTGCCTGTCACTGCAAATGCTGGCTCAGGTGGTGCAAAGGACTGCTATGGGCTCTTCGTTGTAAGGTATTTTGCCACCTACCTTCCCCCAGTACCTGTACCAAAATATATCAGTGATTTTGCTACTTCCTTCAGCCTCTCAAGTTCAGTTGCCTAAAAGTCAGTGACAATGGTATATCTGCACATGGCTGGGCTATTTGCAAATTTGAATGTTGACTGTACATATAACTATTGCACTGCGCATAACAAATAAGAGATGCTGAGGCATCTAAAAAGAGTGGAGGGACCTGAAGTCCCATAGAGATTCTGGGTGCACCTTATGCTTTCTGTTCTCCCTGTGACTCATTTTTTCCTCTCTGCATTTACAGGCAGCAGACTCCAGGGACTCCCTCTCTATGGCACTGTATTCTCAGTGTTTCTCATGGCTCATTAACAAGATTAATACGAAGATCAAAGGCAAGGAAAACTTTAAGTCTGTGGGCATCCTGGATATCTTTGGCTTCGAGAACTTTCAGGTCAGGATTTTATCTTTTGCAGGGCATGTTGGATTTGGAGAGGGCAGTGGATGTAGGGAGGAAGTTTTTAGGTTTGTATCTTGTGTAGGATAGCATAGGGCATTCTGGGACTTCTCCACTGCTCTCTCCCCCTGAGAGTGGCAAAATCTACTTAGCTGCCCATTTCTGGTAGCTTTAATTGTGTAGAGTGATGTTCAAGGTCTGGTTTGTGACGCAGACCTGAAGCAGACATGCTGTGGTAGGTAATATTGATATTTATGGAACTATGTTTCTTTCTTCCTAAGAAGAAGAGAAATGTGATTGTTCTTATCATCATTTACCACCATATAGACCTCCTGCATTAGGCTAGCATGAGCTACAAAAACTATTCTCCTGATGGGCCTTCCATAGTGTTCTTCTCATGTCCATCTAATAACCCTTGTCTCTGTGCTTTGTGGCTTTATTGCAGGCCTGGCACCTTCCCTGTAGCTGTGGCAGGAGATCATTTATAGCCCAGGGACTATAGCCCCGTGTTAAGTTTTATAATCTTTGTTTCTTCTCACAGGTGAATCGTTTTGAGCAGTTTAACATTAACTATGCAAATGAGAAGCTGCAGGAATATTTCAACAAACACATCTTCTCCTTGGAGCAGCTGGAGTACAACAGGTGAGGGGGCCTCCCAAACTCCTCTACCTATTGCATGAGGAACAACCTTATTTTGTTTATTTGTTTTGATCATGGCTGTTAGCTTCATGTAATGACTCCTACTTCTTGAGTTAAAAGAGAGCAAACCATTAGCCTCTATCCATTCTGTTTGTATCACAACTTATGTTATTGACCGCCATTATGCCATGCCTCCACAATGTGCAGTTTTGCAAAATAACAACAAAACAGACCTTCACAATTTTGAAATTTCAAACATCTTAGTCTAGATTTCCTTCTCTTTCTAAGCTGAACAGGAAGATCTTGGGCTCTAATACATTAGAACACATGGTCACTTGCCTGATTACTAACTTGTGATGATTTACCTAAGGTGAAGGTATTGTTATGCAGATGCATTCTTGGTGTGTAGAAAGTAAAGTCCCTAATAGTAGATAGGTATCTGGCAGCTCTTTCTGTTCTAGAGTCCTATGCTATGAAAATGCCTCTTTTACTGAGCAAGGAGATTTAAATCACTGTTGTCTGAGCTTAAAGAGCATGGGACTTCCTGCACAGCTGATTCTCTTTGCGGACTTTGTATTAGATTGTATTTTTTAAAGTACCTGGGATGCTCTAGATTATCTCAGCTTCTAGAGGAGCCTGCTAGAGAAATACTTCAGTTCTTGTTCTGAAACAAAAGCCTTTATGTTTGTGAATGAAGCAATTGAGTCAGGTCAGTGAGGGCAAATGAGAGCAGCTTTGTAAAGAGAGAAACTGAATAGGCAATTCATGAAATTCTAAAGATTACAAAACTGCAAGACTATTTATGTACTCACTTCTCAGGCCAATTCCACCATTGCAGGAAGCTTGTATTAAGAATGGTATCATTGCAACAAAAGATTTTTTCCTGATGATTACATAGGAGTTTAAATTCTGTGTCTGAACTTTGGAAAGGATGAGAGAATTTTATTATTAACTACTCTTCAATTATTGTAGGGTAATGTGATTAAAGCTCACATTTCACAGTAGTAGCTTCATGTCCTCAGGTTTAATAAATAGCTCCATGTATTTTGTCACTCAATTAAATAAGGGGTTTGTGGCACTAGAGGCAACTTGACTCGTGATTTCATTTGTTTCAGATAACGCTGCTTCCTTCAGTTCTGGAAGGACTTCTTACTCTCAGAAGTGATCTGGGAGGCCTTTTTGTAAAAATATACGGCCTCTCTGACACCCATCATTGCAAAGATTTAAAACATTGTGTACTGGTATTTTTTTGTCATTAAGGGCATAAGATATTCTGTTCCCTTTGGAGGATAGATGCTTCTTTCCATTCTTTAGAAATGATTCTAGTTTGCTGCTCCCAGCTGTTGGCCACAAGTTTCTGAATGCTTTGAACCTGAACATACGATGTCTAGGCTAAAGGGTTTGTAGGGAACAACTCCACTGTCTTCAGAGCATTAGCCTTTACCTGAAAGGAATCTGTATCAGTGTCAGTAAGCAGCTTCACACATAGCTGTAGTTTTCCTTGGATTCCTGAGCACAAGTTACTCAAAGGCTTTCTGGATTCATGGGTCAGCAGTTGACTCTTGGACCTGTGTAGCAAATGGTCCAACATCACCACCACTTGGGCTGATGTTCATCTCTCCTGAACTAGCAGGAAGAGCTTTCCATCACCTGGAAAAAAGGGAAGCAACAGAAACTGAGAGCAACTACAATTTCTCACTGTTTGGTGTGGAATTTGCTCAATGACTGTAAGATGAGCATCAGTCTAAATCACCAGGATGGATAAGGAAGGCTGTCTCCTACTTATATCTCCTTGGGTTAGCAGTGCCTTGTATATCCTATTTTCTTTCCTCAGGCATGGCAGAGCCCAATTCCTGCAAACCCTCTTCAGTCCTGGGAAAGCCATTCTCAGCCTATTCTGTTCTCAGTGCTCATGGGGGCATTGGATCTTGCTTTTCATGTTTGATCTGTTTGTTCCTGACTTTCAGGGAAGGGATAAACTGGGAAGCCATTGACTGGATGGATAATGCAGAGTGCCTGGACCTTATTGAGAAGGTGAGCAATTATCTGGGACAGTTTCCAGGGACCACAACGGTGACTGCTGATTGTCTTGGGGCCTTCCCTGTGGTCTCCTGGTTTTAAAAACAGGTGGTTGCTTAGATCCTCTTTCCCTCATGACCTGGCAAAAGTATGAGCTGTTCTACCCCTAGTCTCAGCTCAAGAAAGCGTATCTGTGCTTGCGAGTGAAAGCAAGCTTAGGGAGGGTGTCGTAATTTAAGATAGGGAGCATGGTTTAAGTAAAACCTTAATGTGATTTTCTAATAAATTCTTTGCTTCTGTTCTGCTTGCTGAACATGTTTACTAGTCAGAGTTCTGCTTTCAACTCAAGCTTTGCTGGTTTATAACCACGGGTTATTGCTCAATGTGCCGTCCAAATCTCTAGTTCTTGGCTTGTTGCTGCGTAGTTAGAGCTTTTGCTGTCTGTAAAATCTTGTCTCTTGTTTGGCTGTAGAAACTGGGTCTATTGGCTTTAGTGAATGAAGAGAGTCGATTCCCCAAAGGCACAGACAACACCCTTCTGGAAAAACTTCACAGCCAGCATATGGTAAGTAAGAAAATAACCCGGCAGGCAAATGATCAGTATGTTAGCCCCATCAGCATTTCAAAGCTGAAAGTGAAGTTTTTGTTGATGTAAAATATGTTCTTTGTGCAGGAAATTTGAAATGCCCTAGGCTCGAGTCTGCAAGTATTTAATAAGGCTACATTGAACAAAAGTAGTATGTGAAGAAACTTGCAGATAGTCTCTTGCACAGAGAGAGAGGGAACGTGCATACTGCAGGCTGCAGGTAGAGGAGATTTGAATTTGTGGCTTGGGATGAAGGTCAGGTTCTGCTGGTCTGTGATGGGACATGAGGCAGCACCCCAGGCACAGGATGTGGGTGCACAGTGTGGTTGGTTTCTTCTGCCAGCTGACTCACAGGAGCCAGCTCCAGAGCACATCAAATCTGCCTCCTGGGGCTGGGGACAGATTTGGCTTCATGTTTTTTAATGGAAACTCTTATTGTTCCTAATTAATTATATTCTTTCCTACTCTTTCTCGTATTCTGGACATGGGAGTAGAAGGGCTTTTTCATATTGGTCTGAAAGTTACCCTGGGGACACAAAAAACACAGTGAGATCACTACAGCAGTCCCTTACCCTGTCTCCAGTACAGGCACTGATCCTCACAGTAAATAGACTGAAAACAAAGCAAGTTAAACCCCGTAACAGGCACTTAAGGAATAAGTTACTACTTTAGCAAGGACAGAGTCAGCTAATACATTACCTAATCTGCTAATTAAGGTTTCATTGAAGCCTGAAAACATATAAATTTGTAGCCTTTATCAGACATATTTTTAAAAATTGGAATAGATGCAGATATTCTCATTTTTCAAATGTACATCTAACCCTGCTAGTAATACTCATGGCTGCAAATTGAATATAATGGCAACTTCTATTTATTCAAAGTTATGCAGAAATATTTCCTTTCTTTAGGCTTAAGTGGATGCCTTCAATTTAGTCCATTGTGGTTTTCCCTTGTATTAAAGGTCAAGGTATATAAGAAAGCCTGATTTACCTTTTTTATTGTTGTCGGTATTTTATATATTTTAATGCCACTTATTGGTATTTTTAATACATCCTTTACTTTATATTTTCTTTGTGAAATTTCCCAACCTCTTCAGTTTATCTCCAGATGGAGAAATTTCAAAGCTCCTCTTTCTTTCTGCTGTTTGTCTCTGAACTCCTCTAGGTGTTTTCTCTATTCTTTTCTGAGATAAATATTCAAACCAGAAAGCAGTTCCCTTGGCAAGAAGGTACCTGTGGTTTATTGTACAGCAGCATGAGACTGTCAGTATTATTTTGCATTCCTTTATGCCCCACAACATTTCGACTGCTATTTTTGGTGATTTTTTGTTCATTGAGTAGCCTTCTCATTAAGCTGTTCATAGTGTCACTTCTGTCTGCTTTGAGGAGATAGCAGTTAATGTGGAACCCCAGGGAGCATAGGAGAGATAGAAGATGCTAAGGAGTTGGAGTGCAGGGAGGAAAGGTGAAGTAGACAGTAGTCTAGTGTTTGTGGTTTTTGAAGGCAAAGTGTTCTTCACACCACTCAAGTCTCTAGTGCAGTCTGGAGGAGCACTGGAAGGCATCCACTCACTGTTGCTGGAAAGCCTGGTGGACCTTAAAGGAAAACAAACTGTCTTCTCTGTGTTTTTTTTGTTTGTTTGTTTGTTTTGTTTTTTTTTTTGGATCACAAAAGGCTTAAGGAAGAAAAGCATGACAGCTGGCATTTAAGAGAATATGACCTCTGGGTCATATTGATGAAGAGCAACAGGGGATCCGGGAGAAGGAACAAGGAGTGGGTGAACCATATGGGCTTGGTAGGTGGGGACTGGGCAAGTATTTGGAAGTGAAGTCCACTTTGGGTTACTAATTAGACAGACCTCATGAAAATAATCAGAGTTGTAGATAGCAAGAGAACAAACATATCATGCACTTGGCTTTTTCTTACTCTACCTTACATAGTCACTGCTGGAGGCAGGGTTCTCAGCTGGATCATTCATTGATCTCAAGTAGCATGGCTGTTCTTGCATATTTAAGGGTTCTTATATAAAATAAAGAAAGAAAATAAAGGGAGAGATTAGAACAGTTAGTAAGAGAAAGTAAAAAATTGTATGGAAAAAGAGGAAGAGAGGTGCAAAGAAAGATGGAAAACAGGAGATTGGTATGGTACTTGCTTTGACAAAGAAAAGGTGTGTAGGTGTTCTGCAAAGCTGCCATCTTCCCTGCATCCTGATCCCGTGTACTGCCCCACGTGGTTTGTGTGGAGCCCAGTCTTCATGGGTGTCAGACATGCAAGAATTAACATTTCATCCATGGCATGCCTGCCCAACCTTGATTCTGCAAACCCTTGCTCACATGAGGAATGCCTTGAAGGACTGGATTTTTCCATCTTGTTGGAATAACATATTCGCAATATAGCTGCAGATAACTGCTGCACATGTGGTCAGGCTCTGCAACAACTAAGGTCCTTGCCATCCCAGCATTGCCATAGTCATGGCCGAGTTTCTGGCTGAGCCGATGTATTCTTACGGTGCCATTATAAGAAGCCTTTTTTTCCCTTTGATTTCAGAGCAACCATTACTATGTGAAGCCTCGGGTGACAGACCATCAGTTTGGCATAAGGCATTATGCAGGGGAGGTAGGTGTTCGTGGTGTATCTGTGAGATGCTTGCACTTGGGCTTGAGGTCATGGAGCATTTAGATTCCTAAAGTCAAGAATCTCTCTGAGCTGTGTGTGTGCTCTGATCTTAGTGCCCAATACCAGAGCACAGGAGGAGCAATGGGCTCAAAATAGCATATCATTCTTCAGCAGTATATTCTCCAACTTGGACATTTGTTTTTCTGAGGTAACTTTTTCTTTGGGGGATGAGAAACTTCTCCTTACTTCTGTTATTCATGTTTTCTTTTCTTGGACGTTCACAAACAAACAAAACTCAAAATCACAAGGACACTTTCATTGTTGGGGAGGAGGAGAAATGGTTACATGCCTACCGCAAAAAGGAAAAGGTCTACAAGGTTAAATGCTGCTCTTTGTTATGGAGGGGATGGAACAGATGGAGTTGTGTCAAGGGAAGACACCTGCACCCTAAAGAAGGGCGAATCTTCTCCTAGACTCTCATCTGCTGAGCAGCAGTGGTTGGGAACTCAGGGCACTACATGGCACAGTTCGTATTTCCTGCTCACACCTCACAGAGGATTTCCCCACACTGTGACTGCAGGCATATTTCTGCAGCTCTTCCACTTAGCTCCTGGCTTTGAGTACTTTGGTTTTTTAATTGATGGCTAAAAGCCACTTTTTCTTGTTAATAACTGCTGAGCGCTGGAACTCTTTGACCCCCAAAATTAGGATCCTGGCACATGCCCGCAGTGTTACTGTGAAGCACTGCTGGAGGTTTTGTATATTGGCATGTTAATGTAGAAGTGCTTAATGATTTGTACTGCTCTGTTCCAGCGGCTCTGTCTGTGTTGCAGGTGCTCTATGATGTGAGAGGTTTTCTGGAGAAAAACAGAGACACATTTCGAGATGACATTTTAAACATGCTGAAAGACAGCAGGTGTGTATGTCTCCCTTATGCTTGTGAAGAGGCCACGACTGCTGGGCTGGACTAAGGCACATTCATGTAATAACCAGGCCAAGGGAAACAGTTGTTTTGTCTGAACATCAGGCATCGTTCTTCACTATTCTTCTCCTTGTGCTTAAGTGTCCTGACAAAAGAAAGGAGAGCTGGAGAAGACAGATGAGGCACAGATGAATGATTTATCACTACTTTTGTCCCAGTTTTTAAAAGAGCAATGAAAATATGACAAATTCTCACAGGCAATGCTGGTTGTCTCCCTCTTTTCTTCTCCCTTTCCTCTTTTTCCTTCTGTCTCCCTGTCCCAGCAATGGCACATTTGCACCTGAACGAGTCAGGGCTCTTTGCTATATTGCCAAACGCTTGCCTTTGCACAGACTGCTTGGTTTCCGTCCTGCTTGTTAGTGGAGAGCTTCCATGGTGTGCTTCATCCTTATCCTGATCCCAACTGAGCCATCACTGTGGTACCAGCTGCGGTCCTAGTATTATACCCCAGTGCCCCTGCAATGTGACCTAGAGAAATGAGCTGACTTACACCTTGATCAAGGTCTACAAGGCAGAGGTGGCACGTATTAAAAAGGGAGAGTTGTTAAATGACATGGTGGGTTCCAGAAGTTTTTGTGTTGCAGCTCCACCACATGCTTTATACCACAGTTCATATATTTACTGCCTTTGGGCTCCAGCCTGATGGGGCTGTTACAGAATTGCATTTGCCCAGAAGGCAGCTGAAGAGTTTGCGCTTGACACAACCTGAGCACTGAGAGGACGAGCTGCTCTTAGCTGCCTTACTCAGACAGTGGCATCTGGGTAATATTTTACACAGGGCTTGAAGCCAGAATTGTGGTTGTCATTGTCCAGCATTACCAGAAGGGCTCAGGCTATTTCAACAAGCCAGAAAAGGAAATTCTGCTACAAATAGTCATAACAATAAATCGTTATGTAGATTTCGTAAGAACCAGCACCACTGTCTAAGGAGAGACAAAATGGCGTAGAAGATCCCTCAGAGATGGCCTACACTGTGGGTAGCTCCAGAAGTCCTCTGGCCACAGAAGGACTGTGCTTGCAAGTGCAGGGGCAGGGTTTGGGCACCACGGCTGATAAGCTACAAGAGCTAGCTCTGGACGAGGGTTACAGCATGCAGTCTAGCTGGAATGCCTTCAAGGCAGTTTTGCTTGGGGGCATATATCTAGAGGGAGGTGTGCTGGCCAGTGCAGAATGGAAATCTTTCTTTGTGTAATATCCTATTCTACAGCCTGAGATGGGTCTCTGGCTTTGCAGCCAAGCGTGGCACACAAGGCAGCTCATGTGGTCTGAGGAGACAGATGGAAAGTATTAATTTCCTCACTGAATCACCCAGCTGAACGGCTTCCTGCAGACACTCTGGCAGCAGGAGTAAAAATTAGGTGTTTCACACTGCAATGGGGGCAATATCTAAGAATGAAAGCCATCTTCTCATGGGTGGTCGGTGTCTTGCATCTTCTTTAATTCTTTTATTTACCCTTAGGCTGGACTTCATCTATGACCTTTTTGAAAGAGTCTGCAGCCGTAGCAGTGAAGAGACACTGAAGATGGGCACCCAGAGGCGCAGACCGACTGTCAGTTCCCAGTTCAGGGTAGGATGTTTTCCAAGAGAGCAGCAGGCTGCTGGGGAAGAGCAGATGGGTAAAGCAAAGCCTGTGGCCAAGAGGAGTCATTCATCCTCATTTTGTGTCCAGCACTGGAAATGTGCAGGAATGTGGTACAGCTAAAAAAAGACAGTGCCACTGCCTGAAGGATTTCTCTGTATGGTGTAAGATGTGAGATGTTAAGATTGGGCATAGTAGCAAGAGGAAAAGAATATAAATAATATTTTGATAAGTATCTGAAGCTTTTGATGTTCTTTGATCATTTATGTTGGTCTGGTGTTTCAGTTAGGCATATGTGTCCTATTTAGGCCACATCTTTTACAAGCATAGTGGCAATTACAATAAAACCTTGTGGGGGATTTCATAACCCCAGGATCATACCTGCATGTATGAATTTCCTCCATTAAGATTGTCTGCAAACTTATGTTAATGTCACAGTTTTAGAGTCCTATATTAAAAGTTTGAAAGACATGTAAAAATCATTCAAATTGGCTATAAAGCTTAGAGAGCAGGGATGGCTATGTATATAGTGTTGCAGTAAACTAACTGTGGGTATGTTTCAGACAGGAAGAAATCTCCTGGGTTGCTGAAAGCAGGCTCACTGTGTTGCAGCATTAAGACCTATAGTATAATAATAGGTTATAATGCAATATGTGAGTTATAAAACCCATAAGAAAAAGAAATCTCATGAATGAATCTATCTGCATTTTTAAAACAAGTTAAATAGTTGGAAAGAATCATGATCAAATACTCCTTGTTCCAGCTCTGAAAAACATTTTTCAGACAGAGATAGGATTTATTGTTTTATTACTTTTATTTTAGAACAGCTTTACTCTTTTACTTGATGAAAATAGTGTAAAAAAACAGGTTTTTGTAGGCAGAGTCAATGGAACACATCAGGAGCGTGAGGGCTGCATGAAGACTGTATTGCATCAAAAGTAGCACCTTTCTCTCCTATAGTGACTCAGCCCTTGGGTTTTGTCTTACTGCCTTTTAGGATTCTCTTCATTCACTGATGGCAACGCTGAGCACTTCCAACCCATTCTTCATCCGCTGCATCAAACCAAATACAGAAAAGGCAAGTCTTTCTTCCAGCAAAATGTGTACATGCAGTACAGGTGCCCATGAGTGCTTGCACAAATGCCTGCCTGACAGGTGCCTCTGTGCAGATCCAAAACCAGGAATACAAGCAGTTTGCCCTCCTCATCTGTTTTTCGTTCTAGTTGTTTTATTGTTTAGGAAAAATATGCTCTTCTGTTAGTAACCAGATTTAAAAAAAAGGCAAAAAAGCTGAATATGATATAGCCTTTCCCACCTCCTTCTGTGCTTACAAAACCTAGAAGATGAACCAGGCTTGTGTTGAAACCAAAGCTGTGGTAGAAGAAGCAATCACTCCTGCTTGTGTTGCCTGCACACGATTTGCTCTGGAATGCAGGGTTTGTGCAGTAGGAAGTGTCTCCTGCAGCTCCCTGGCTCTGAGGCAGAGGAGATGGATGCTTCATGAGCAAGTCAGAGTGCGTAGAGACAGGCTGGCTCCTGCTTGTGCTGTGAACCGTGGCAGGAGGATATGCTGCTGACTAGACTGGGTGGAGAGACCTAAGCGGATCATTTTTGTGTGTTTTGAAACTGTATGCTATGGCAGAGAAAAGCCTGCTGGGGCTTTGTGCCAGAAAAAAACATATCTGTAGTTTGTCTTCATTTTTGGCAGTAGAAGGCTGATAGGGTCTTCTACATGACTGCAAAGATAACTGAGTCAGGGTTCTGCATTTTGTATGTGTTAATATCATTGCTCTACTGCCATGATCTGACAATAACAGCACTCTGCAGACTGCTTTTTTCTGGGATCTGCCTGACTCCCTTTTGTCATCCCTTTTATTGTACCATGGAGAGTCATGAGGTTGCTTTCCCCTTGAGCCAAACTTTTCCCTCTTCACTTGTCACACCCAAGGGTTGGCTTCCTACAGAGAAATGGACATACAACCTGTGTTTGCCTGTGCTCAGAGAAACCATTCAAGTCAGCAAAGAACTAATACCAAGATGAACACTTTGGCTCTCTTCTGATGTGTTTTTGAATCTGGCTCATAATGCAGGCACCCAACCTCTTCAATCCAGATGTGGTTCTGAACCAGCTGCGGTACTCAGGGATGCTGGAGACAGTCAAGGTCCGGAGAGCAGGTTTCCCTATACGGCGCCTTTTCCAGGACTTCCTCAGCAGGTAATTGCTAGTATTGTACCAAAAGCTGTAATGGTGCCAAGGTATACGATTTTATATGTTTGTTCCCTCTATAACTGCCGTTACTGATATGGATCATTTATGTGATGTTTTTCTAACCATGTCCTTATTGACCATATCACAGACTGACTTGGATGTTCTTTTGGAGACTGCTTGCCTTTAGGGTAAAAGTAAGAATGGAAAAAATAGCCAGACAGCCCACACTGTTTGTAGTTTTGCCATAGATTTGCTTGTGTGATGCTGTGAAATCCAGATGGTCATAGCATGTAAAAGGACAGTATCATGCCCTTTAATCTGGAAGGCTGAAGCAAATGTTAATGGGCAATATAATTGATGATTAATATTGGAAAGAGTAATTATTTCTGTTAATTATCTGCACCAAAAGGATTTCTTGAAGTTTAAGGTTAGAAGAAAGTATCTTGGAGCATTACATTCCACCCCTATTCTGAACAAAGTAAATTGTGAATGATGAAAGCATATGTTTCAGAAAGACAGTTTTCTTTATTGAAAAATGAAGTTGAGTTTATCTTTTATTACTGGGATTGCAACGATAATAGCCAATGTGATAACAGATAAAAGTTGGGGAATGGAGGTTCCCAAATTGTGAAGAAGGGAGGTCACAGCTGGGATTTCTCTCCCAGAGAGAGAAGAACCAATGAGAAAAAGATTACTGAGCCTGTGTGATGTGGTGGAGGTGTGTGGGCTACTGTCACGCATAATCTCATGATATTCTGTTTGATTCTTAGGTACAAGATGCTTGTGAAGGTACCAAGTTCCTCAGACGACAGCAAGGCTGTATGTGCAGGCTTTCTTCAGATCTATGACAGCAGCAAGAAAGAATGGCAGTTGGGTAAAACCAAGGTACTTCATCAGTGTGACTTTGTATGAGAAATACCAGGGTATGGCTTTGTACCAGCTGCAAGGGGATGCAGTTGTATCTGGTGAGACTTGGATCAGTAGAAGGGACGGAGTAGTGATGACCCCGTTAGACACATAGGCATTGGTCTGTGCCACTGACCTGTAACATCTCAAATGTTTCCCATGTTATGTGTCTAGAGATGTAGAAGGCTTTCTGGTTTTGTCTAAACTCTCTCTCACTGATCCAACCAGATCGATTTGGTTGTGTTTGATCCAATTTAAGGATCCCAGGCAAGATGTCATTGTATGCAACTGCAAAGTGTGCTTTTAATTAACTCTTGCCTCTTTTGCCTGATATTTTGCTCTGCTTGGCTACGTGAAGTTCTTGCAGGAGGCAGTGAGCTGCTGCCTGGTTTATATCTAAGCTAGGAAGAGGTAGCCAGACCACCAAATGTGTGGTCTAGCTTAGCTGATGGTTGTGCAGTTAGCACAGATACTAGCATACGTTCTCTGGGAAAAGGTATCCAAATGCTTCTTCCTACTTGCATAACTCAGATTTTCCTTCTGTTTTCATGAATGCCTAACACTTCTCTCTTGCCTGGTGCAGCCTGCAAGTTGTTATTTTTTTTCTCCAGACATCTAGCTGGAAATATACCGTTATCTTTCATGTGATAGGGAGAGAGCTGATTCAGTCTGTGTTTTTTTTTCAAGCTTTGAGACAGCTTCATAAAGAAAGGGGTGTGAGCTTTGTGAGGTACATTGCTCTAGAAATCTAGGAGTAGGGAATTGTATCTATCACAACTTTACACATACTCCAATAAATTCTTTGAAGAATATGCCAAGATAGATGGTGTCCAGTGCAGACAGCATTTCTAAGCAATGGGTATGCTGTCCATATCCAAAGCAAGTGGTGGTCTGGTTTCTAAGGCCTTCTTTTGTATGACTGCACTGATGTTCAAGAGAGAAGGTTTTATCAAGTAGCAGTATTTCCAGCCTGTGATTCAAGTGTTCTCCATCTTTGATCTGTGAATCTGTTCTCTCCACACTGATCCCTGCAAACCAGGAACCATTTCTGTCATTCCTGTCCCTAGATAACCCACATTGCTTGGGTGCCTGCCAGTCTCACAGAATTTTAGGGTTAAGGCCTGTGTGGCATGTGTGTGTGTTGCAGAGCTCTAGAAGAGGGGTGGTCAGAGCTAGTAAACTGGGAAATGGAAGTTTTTTTGTCAAGAGATGGAATGTATATTGCTGGGCTACGGCAAGGGCAGCAGGGAAATGCATGTGAGGACCGATGTTTAGAGCATAAAGGGTTGTAAGTGTAGCTGGAGTCCATGGATGGTGACAACCAGGAAATCCAGGCTGCTTTGAGCCCCTGGCAGCAACAGGGTCTCTTTTCTCCTCAGTTCCCATTGTGCATTTTGAACATCTGAGTCCATCTGACTCTTTCCATTCATGCATTGAGCTGCACAGATAAATTCTTTTGGAAAAGCAATAGAGGTGGTAAATTATGGCAAAAAATGTGATTGTGTTTTGCCAAAACAGTGAACATACTATAACGTAATTTTTTGAATGATTCTCTCCTATAAACTAAAAATTGTCTGTATGGGGCATGTTAGTGAACAGCAGTCTCTCTGCTGGTGCTCTGGTTGCTGTTGTGTCTGAATGCTGTGGGAAGAAAGGAATGATTAAGAATGGCAGTCTTTGCATCTCTTTGTTTCTTTATGGCTGAGAAGGAAAACTGAAAGGAGTCTGGAAGCAGTTGAGCTATCTCATTTGGTTGTTGAAGTTCCTTTATATGTGGCATGATTTGGATTAGAGCTGCGTATCCTGGTAGAGGGCAGCAGTTTTATTTATTCTAATGTATACATCACTCCAAGGCTGTCCTGGCCTATTCCACCCTTGCTGCCACCTCTCAGCATCCTGACAGTCTGGGCAGCCCACGGTTGCTCAAGGTGCTGTTGCCATTGCCCTGCCATTTCATTCTTCAGGTGAGTTGCTTGATGTGCTTTGTGAAGCACTTGATGAAGAAAAGAGACCTGATTTTTCCAGAGGCTTTCAGGTAAGGGTGAAGTGAAGCTACCAGCTAAGGGGCACATAGTGTAGGTTATTACCCTGGAGAGGAAGTTCCTGCATGTCCTTGCTACCACTTTTGCTGCTACAGGTGCAGCTCTGGTACCAGCTGGCCATTCCCAGCACCAGGTAAGAACCAGCCTGGGAGTACAGAGTCAGGAACAGCTACTGCAGAAAGATGTGATGGGCCAATGGGGATGTAACCTAGGAAGAAGTACAAGGGGTGGGTGAAGAGCAAGGCTTATAGAAGGGGGAATACTTCCTGCAAAATGAATGGAAGGATAATTATATCCCTAGCAATTGTTTGTAGGAGGAAGGAAAAGACTCTGTGAATTAGTACTGGGGATTGTGAAGCTTGGGAAAGGAAATGGGGGAGGAAGGGCAGGATGATCTTTGTGTTTTTCATTAAGAATAGAGCAGCTGCTGTGCTGGCAATTGTCAAATTAGTGTTTATGAAAAGTATTAATGTATAGAAGGCAGGTTTTATCCGGTGGCATGGCAGAGGTGAGGGCTTGCATGCAGACAGGCAGTGTGACGACGGCTTGTACCAAGATACCCTCATCTTCACCGGGGATGTGCTGGGATGGAGGACATCAACTCCTTCCACATCAGCAGCTTCTGTGTCCCTTTCCTCTGTGCACTTGGACCTTCTGCCGTATTTGCCTATACCCTCAACACAAATTTCCTAAGGCTGTTTGATGCAGTAATCCTTGCTGTTTGAATGCATTCATTTTCACATTTCAACCTGCTGTTTTGCAGGGCCTGCTTGAAGGAGGAGGATTTTGTAGACTAATTGGCACCCAGGTCACAGTGACCCACTTCCTGCTTTCCCAGTGTTTTCCCCTAAGAATCATATGATCCCATTTATGTACACATGGGTGCACGCGTGGCTACATTTGTGCCTGCTGATCTACACCCAACCTCAACGTATGTTTGCTGTTGCACTGACAGTGCATGCAGGCGTTGAGGTTGTGTGAGGAGCACTGGTGCTGCACTGTTAAACTTAGCCAGTGTATAATATGAGCAGATATGATAGAAATAGCCTGTAGGTTTTGTCTAATCATTCCCTCCTCAGATGAAAGTGATCTCATGTTTTCAGAAAGTAACCATGAATTGTGACATAGAAATAGCGACATTCACAGTTATTTCCACAAAGCATAAAAATATTTTTGGATTCAAATTAATTTCATTTTTCCTTGCTATCTACAAGGAGGCTAAAAAAACACCCTCAGGATGCCATTAGCTTATAGACAGCTATTGTATTTATGTTGTATGCTATTTGAGATTAACATCTCAATCTATAAGCATATACAGAAAACCCATGGTTAGGGTAAGGTCTTGAACTCTGCATACTTCAAAGTTGTTTTTCCCCCCTCCTTACTGGCACAATAAAGTCTATGTTTGCTAGCAAAATACTGCTAGACTGAGTATTTTTGCAATTTGATGAAGATAATGGACTGAGACAATGTTTTGCTAGCTGCCTTCTTGAAATGGGTGACTGCTGCTTGGTTCTGGAATGTAATGGAAAGAGCAATCCCTGCCTCAAAGAAGCCTTTAAAAGATTGTTGAGTTGACAGAGGGAGTGGATGTACAACTTGCAGGGAAGGATGCCAACTTCATGGTTGGCAGTACCTTGATAATGAACTTTCTTTTAAGGCTACCCACAGTTACGTAGTCATTACAAAACAGCTTGTTTCTGTGGGCCATCTTAACAGAAATGGCTCCCCAGGAAAAATTGGAGTGCAGGGAAGTCAGTGGCAAGGGGTGCTAATGCAGGGAGAGATTTCGGTACGTGGTGGTCATGGTTGGGGCTAAAAAGTGATGAGGCCAAAAGCAGTGATGGAGAGGAAAGTGCTCAGAGATATAAGAGGAGGTAAGTGGGGAAAGGGAGATTTAATGCAGAACACTGGACTAAATATTCAAACCTCTGGACATCTCTGGCCCCTCAGCATAGCCATGCAGAACCAATAAATCCGTAAGGAGTTTCCACCCAGTAATGCAGTCTTGCAGAGTGACAAGTGTCAGCCTGCAGCCCGTGTTTGTGACAGAGCTTTGGTAAGTGGGGCAGCACTCCTCAGTGGAGCCTGTTCTGCTGCTGGCCTTGGCAGTGGCTTAGCCAGCAGCAGGCAGCCGGGCACACAGGCAGGGACACACGGCAGGAGCTGCTGTGCCTGCAGCCTGCATGGACACACCGTGGCCAACTTTAATCTAGGCTAACGCTGCTAACAGCACACCCACCGTGCAGGCTGCAGACCTTCTCAAAAGGCAAAGCATGTATTTCAGCAGCTCGTGCTGAGTTCCGTGCTAACATAACGCGAGCCGGCTGATTTAAATTAGCTCGGATATGTCAGCACAATTCCTGTAAACATGCCCTTATCTTGCTTGTATCTCGGTCCTTTTGTCTCCGAGATAGCACTGCCATCCCTCACGCAAGCATTTAGCGCTGAGCAGAGGTTTGAAATACAGGCAGTGGGAGATGCTGGAGAATTAAAACACTGGACACTGAAGTGCAACCTTCAGTACTTGGAGACCTCTCCCGTGGGGGCTCCGTTCCCTCTAATGCATGCTGTACGCTGAAATTCAGCAAGGACAATCTCCACTTTCTGGAGACTTTCTGGAGGTCGGTGGAGGGCTTCAGCTTGCACCCAGAGCCGGGGGGAGTGGGGTACCTTCAACATTGCCCCTCGACAGGGCTTTTAGCTTTCCTGCTGTCCTGCACTGCTGGGACTGCTGCTAAGATTGCTCCCTGGTGCCTGGGAAGCTCAGCGTTTTTCCTCTCCTCGACACGTGGAGGAGTTTCTTTGCAAAGAACTTGAGCGGGGCAGCAGGTACCCGTGCCTGCTGCGGGGCGGTACCAGGGCGCGCAGGGAAGGAGTTAACACCAGGCACAGGCTCTCCTCCTCCTCCTCCTCTCTCCCTCCTTCCTCTGCTCCCTCCCTCGCTCTCTTTTAAGTCTTGACCACGGAGGGAGGGCGGGAGGGAGGCGGGGGCCAGGGCTGGGTGCTGGGTGCGGGGCTCGCACCGCTCAACTTTCCCCGCAGCAGCCGGGGCGCAGCAGCGGCTGCGGGCAGCGGAGAGGAGCGCAGCCGGGGATGCAACCTCCCGGCTCTCCCGGGACTGACTTCTTTCCTCTCTTTGTGTTTATCGAAACTCCTCCCCGCGGCGTCAGGTTTTCCTGAAGGAAGCTCTCGAGCAGAAGCTGGAGAAGGATCGGGAAGAGGAGTTGAGGAAAGCTGCTGTAGTCATCCGGGCCCACGTCTTGGGCTACATGGCAAGGTCAGTGCTGGGGGCTGCCCCACCGTCCCTCTGCTTGCCCGCCTGGGTCGCCCCGAGCCCCCCTCCAGCCCCCTCTCATCGCTCCCTTCTCTCTGCCTTCAGCTGCCCTCCCTGCCCGCACCGCTTCTGCAGAGACCCCTGTGCCTTCGCCAGCTCTTCTTGAAGCCTTGCACCCTCCCTCCCTGCTGCTGCTGATGCTTTGGGGACTTCTGCATTCACTGCTCGGCTCCAGTGCCACCTTTCCCTTGCCTTCAGGGCTCTCCTGGCTGGGCCCCACCTACGCTTTGGGTCCCCTCTTTTTCCTTATGCCTGTCAGCTCTGGTTTCTGCTCCTGCAAGTCGCTTGCTCTCTCTCACAGCTCTGCCTTTGCTCGAAGTCTTTCCTAGCCCTGCCTGCCCGCCTCGTGATCTCCCTCTCCTTTTAATTAACTCTTCAGAATTGGTTTTTGGCCAGCTTTGCACCAGTAATCTCGTCTCGCCGCTCCCTTTTGCACCTGACTGGGGAGGGCTGGGAGAACCAACTGCAGACAAAGCACCCCTCCTCTGCCCCTCCAGTCGGGGCAACAGCTGACTCCTTAATGGCTGTGGCATGCACACTTAATCCCAGTAAGATGCTCTTTCCTGGCTGGTCTCTGCTCCAGACACCTGTCAGTCAGGGGTGCGAGGAGGTGAAATCCTGGCCAGTTCAGCTCTCCCACCAAGCACTCTTATTAGAGTCCCGGTTACACCAGGTAGCTCACTTTTTTTTTTTTTCTTCTTTTTTTTTTTTTGTTCACTGGGAAATGCTTGCAGGGGTTGTGCCCTGCCTTGCCAATGTGGAATATCAGCAAAACACATGCTTGGTCTCAGGGGCTTCTACTCATTTATTTATTTCCCCTTAGGAAGACAAATGAGCTAGCTCTGTTGTTTGTACATGAGATTGCAAGTTCTTTGTGTCAGGGCCTCTGCTCTATATTACTTTGCGTCTAGCATTTGGAGAGAGGGGTAGGGATTAGCACAGAAAAATTGATTTTTCTGGGAAACATCACTGCAAGCAAACTGGATTATTGCTTTGCTGAGTTCCTGGGAAGGTAGCTGCTGCCCAGCCGGGCTGTGACGGAGGCAGAGGTGCAGCAGTGCTCCTCTTGGCTAGAGATCTTATGGTCCTCCAGCCTGTACAGATCTGGATTCCTTGTCCCACACATTGCTCTTCCACGTCTCCTCTCTAGAACAAGCTGTGCTTGTGCAGCCTGAGTGGAAATCCTCACAAGCAGCTGGATGCGACTGGGCTTTGCAGGGGAGGATAGCAGGGAGTGAAGAAAGAGCTAGGGAGGGAGACTGGAAAACATCCCTGTAAAGAATTTCCAGTTGCATTGCACCTGTATTGGAGAAGGTCCAGCAAGAGGGAGCTCATCTGGGCCAGTGATGGATGGTCTGTGCAGAGCTGGACACAGGGCAAAAGTTACCAGCATCCCCTGCCTTGGGCTTGGTACCATTTCTTTTACTTTTGCAAGGACAAGTGTGTTTAAATTTGCTAAATCTCATGTCAAGTGGTTGGCAAAGAAGGGTATATATGCCACAGGAAGTATTTTACTAGTTTCCCCCCCTTTGTAAACTTTTTCTGTGATCCTGGAGGACCAGTCCTGAGGGGCATAAGGCTTGCTTTGCTCTCATTCCCCGTAGCCATCTCTGAATGGTCACTAAAAAAGTAAGAAGAGAGAAACAAGCCCATGCGAATGACCTCATTTTTGTTGTAGCTCTGAGCTGCAGGTAACAGCCTCACCAGCTAAGCACACACAACCGTTCCCAAGCTTGCAGGATCCGTGAGGAATAGCAGGTATAAATTTGGCTGTGCCCCTGGATCCTTCGGGACCTTATTGCTCGGGGGAAGAAGACGGTAGGAAATGACTCCATATTCGTTGTGGTCTCTAGCCCTTGGAGGCATAACTGCTAACTGCAGCTCAACAGAATAATTAACTAAATTCCAAATGCAGCACTGCAGCCACCGTGCTTGCCCTTGTGATGCATGGTCAGGATGTCTCCAGCTCCCCAGCACGGGCTGGAGATTGAACTTCTGTGGGCAGTGCAAGAGAGTAAGTGGAGGGCTGAACAAGGGGAATAAAATCCATGGCTTGCGTGCAGCAGCTCCAGCTGAAGGGCGTCTGCGAGCTTTGCTGTGGTCATGAGGAATGAGGGGGCACTTCAGCCTGGCAGATAAGCAGGCCGAGCTGGCCTGTAGCTGGGCAGGGCTTGGCACACGTTGCACTGGACAGAGTTTCTGGCAGATGCATTTTGTAGAAGTCAGTGTGCCCTTTTTGATGCACTTGTATCTGCCTTGGCAGAGAGGGCCTGTGCAGCTGTTCACACCCCATGTGCAGGGCACAGGGAGGACAGAGGGAGCAGGGGTGAGAGGACTGCAGCCAAGGAGCAGTTCTTGTTAAAACCTCCCAATTCTTATCATCTCTCCCCTTTCCTCTTCTTTTCTCCATGTTTCCTCCCTTTGACTTAATACTTATGGAAAAAAATGTATGACTTCTGTTTACTATTGCTATTAGCATCTGTCTCCTGATTTTCTTGACTAGGCTGATATATCTGATGTGCAGGGAGGTGGCAAGCTGTCGGCATGGGTCCCTGTTGCCATCTGAAGAGGGTGGGATTGCTAGGAAGGGGATTTTGGGGTGCACCTTTCCCTCAGGGGGCTGCAGAAGGTCTGTGGGAAGGATATGTGAGAATACTCTGTAATCTCCAGCATGCTTTCTACGACTACTAAGACCATAAAGGACTACTGCAGCCTGCTGTCCCGAGCCCCTGTGTAGCACAGGCCCATCTTTGCAAAATTCCACTTTGAAGTAAAGAAGATTTTGATTCAAATAGTACCAATGCCCATTTCCTTGCAGCAAGATATTAAGGTATCTGAATATCCTCAATTGTTTAAAAAAATGGAGGCTTATTTCCAGCCTGAATAGACTTCAGTTTCACGTCAATTAAATCATGTTATGTCCCCTGCCAGATAAATAGAAACACCACCCAAAAATGGCTCTCATGTGAGTACTTTGCTGGGATTAAGCCATTCCTTAGCCTTCTGTTTCCTAAAGTAATGAAACGAGTGCCTTAAATCTCACTTTCAGCGAGCTGGGATTTCTGGTTTCAGTCCTGCTTTGTCAGAAATCACTGGAGAGTCCAACATAGTTCTTGAAATGGAAGTGCTAGCACTGAACACAGGATAGAAGTAACAGCACAGTCTCCTTCAGCACAATATTTCTGCTTGCACGTGTAACAGTCCCAGGCTCATTTTTCTATAGCATTTTGTTGGGAATTTGCATTCAGCTGATGATCCCTGTGAACCATAAATCTCTCTTTGACTTAGTCCTAACATAGTCTCACATCAGGTGTGCTTGGCCTTTGGTTCCTTGATTCGAGACCTTACGTTTGGCTCTTTTGGATTGTTTAATGTTTGCTTGAATCTAGCTTACAAATTGATTCAGATTGCTGTGTAATAGTAACCCCTTTGTTATTTGCCTGGTTTGCTATCATGTACAAACTTCTACCAGTGGCTTTTTTTTCCTTTTTTTTTTTTTTCAGGTCCTTGATAAAAGCATTTAGCAATGCAGAGGCAAGAAGTGACTTTTCTAGAGTACAAAAATACTGATTGATGATTCTTTTATTTTGGGTCCTACCATTTTTTTGTTGTTGTTTTGTTTTAAAAATGCTGCCGAGTTGATTTTTATATCATTACTGTTCAAGGAAAACGCTGTGCAATTTAAGTACATACTCTATGGGAGTGCATTACTATGTTAAATTCAGTAATACTGTGTTTTCCCCTAGACAATACCAGATTAATGTGACCAGATCTTTCTGCCTCATTTTCACATTTTTTCCTGGAGTTTTTCTGTTTTTGACTACTTAAAAGATGAAGCAAACTGTGACTTTGTTCTCATATAGTAAGGCTTTTTGTATGTTTTTATATCATAAATCCACATTGAATGATTATACTAATAGCACAGTAAATGTGTGTATGTGCAGTGTGAGTAGACTTTTGGCCGGTGGGCCTTCTCTTGTTGTGAAATATCTGTTCTTCATTCTCAAAGTCTTCACAAAAGTAGGTGCCCAGGGAAACAAAACAGTGGTAGGTGTGGGACTGAGATCAAGGAGAATGCAATTCATAGGTAGTAGCAGTGGAGGAAGAGAAGTTGTCATTCCTGAGCAATATTGCTCCAGGTTCCTTTTTCTGTGGATGCGATAGCACCGGTCAGCACGCTAGGGCACAAGAAATGCAAAGCATGTGGCATGTGTTGCTTCATGTTACATTAAGTGTCTGGTTCTCTTTCTAGGAAGAAGTACCAAAAGGTGCTAGCCAGTGTTGTTATAATCCAAAAGAACTACCGAGCGTACTTCTGGAAGCAGAGCCTGCTGCGGCTGAAGGCGTCTGCAGTGGTCCTGCAGAAGCACTGGCGTGGCCAGCAGGCTCGCAGCCTCTACCGGCACCTGCGGCAGCAGGAACTCAGGCGGCAGCAGGAAGCGGAGGAGAGAAGGCGGCGAGAGGAGGAAGAACAGATCAGAAGAGAGGAAGAGGAAAGACAATGGCAAGAAGAGGAGGAGCGTAGGAGGAAGCAGGAGGAGGAAGAGGTGAAGGAAAGGTACAAGATGGTCTCTCACACTCATTGTTCCCTAACGCTAAAGCTGCTGAGGTGTAGGAGCAGGTCTGTGGCCTTGGCAGGACAGTAATGTGGGACAATAATTGCCTGTGACAGAGTCAAAGTGCCAGGGGAATTGTCAAGGTGGGCT
Organism: Anas acuta; assembly: GCF_963932015.1. Lineage (NCBI taxonomy): Eukaryota > Metazoa > Chordata > Aves > Anseriformes > Anatidae > Anas > Anas acuta. The sequence continues at coordinate 16,797,418 of NC_088984.1, forward strand.
GCACATAGCTCAGAATAGGAAAGCAGGGTGGAAAAGGAGCATCCCACTTCCTTTAGGAAAGCGTATTCCGGTGTATTTTTATCTCAGTTTAGTGATTTTCTGCTTTGAAACGTACTTTAGAAAGGCAGTTCTTCCAAAATGTGGAGGGACTAGCCCTGTGAGAAGGTACCAGAATTCCTGGGTCTTGGTGTGTCCAGCAGGCTGGGTCAGAGTGGAAGATGAGCAGTGCACCTGTGCTGCCACTGCAGCTCTTACACTCATGAGAACACACCTGTGCCCCCGTCCTGCTGCTCTGCTCCTCTCTTTAGGGACACAGATGTGTCAGGAGGAGAAAGGAAAAGCTGACTTGACAAAAAGAGGCGATCTGTGAGCAGTGCCAGCACACGCACTGAGAATCTTGCACCTCATACATTATTTACTGCTCACTCCTTGGTTACCTGCATCCTATCCAAACTGGGTGTCTCCTGATAATCTTTTGTTTTAGGCATAAAACTTCAACTATGGGATAAATATATGCATTTTAACAAATAAATCCTGTGTTATTTCAAGCATAATATAAATAATTACTTATGTTTCTTATGATGGACTTTAGTCACATACTTCTTCTGAGGTTGGATCTTGGCAAACTGAGATTTGTGACAACAATCAGAAAACTCTGTTAGGAGCATGTCAGAAGGGAAAAAGATTGCCTACAGTTTCACAGGAGACAGTAGGGTAACATATGTGCTGGGAAAAGACATGGAGTCAGTGACCCCAGTGATGAATGGTTTGGTCAAAGAATTTATTGAACATCAGTAAAGGCTCCATTTTATCAATGTGTCAATTTTCAACAGCAGCCTCATCACCAACGCAAAACTACAAGTTCAGAATGGCAGTACCTACCTTACAGGGATCAAATGCCACAGGTGCTCTCTTGGGTCTGAAGTCCTCTTATTACTACGTAGAGCTATTCCATACCTATCTTTAGATAAAAGGATTTATTTAGCTCATTATTATTATTTCTTCCCCAGCCTTCTATTTCCTTGTCACAAAGAAGTGTTTGAGCCAGCATCATTATAAAGAAATGTCAGTGTTTCTAGGAATCAGGAGAGCTCATTATTTTGCTTTCACTTTCTATTTGGTCTCAAATGACTCGATGCAGAGTGAGTACCTGAAAAAGGTACTAGGGGACCAGCTTGTCTAAATCCTGAACTTCCACTGGACCTTGAAAACAAAAATTGCAAATTGGCTCATCTACTGAGAACAAGCAAAAATAAAATAAAAAGCACACGTGCAGAGGCAAAATCATAAGGACCAGGATGCAAGCTAAAAGTTGACGTGCAGTTATTGTGCATACGTTGTTAGTAAAAGGGAGACAAGGAGCAATTTGGTCTACTCTTCAACAGGAAGAACAAATTATGATGTTGAGAAAACTGAACTATTTGATGCCATTTTTATCTTCCCAAAAGGCTTAGCTGCTGGACAGTAAACACAATTAGCACAGATCTGCAAGAATTCAGAACCTAGCAGGGAAAGAAGCAGTTGGTGAATGCTCACATAAATCAGATTACAAAGAAGTCATCCAGACTTGTTGAAATTAATATTTGGGTACTTTGAGAAGTACTGGGTGAAGCAGTTTGAATCAGTAGCTACTCTGTTTCTCCTGTTTTGTGGACAGCAATGGAGTTTCCATAAAACTGGAAAAGTCTAAACATAATGACCTCTTTTTAAAATAGGGAAGTGAAAGAAACGGAACTTTGGACCAGTCAGCTTAACCTCAATTTCAGGGAGATATTGAAACAAATAATGAAACAAACCGTTTTAAGTGCTTGATAAAGGAGGTAAGAGCCAACGTAGGTTTGTGAAGAGCAAACAGCATTAAAGTTATCTATTTCCTTCTGTGGTAGCTTATGACATATCTTGTAGATAGAGAAAAGCCACAGAGGGTAGGTATCTTGACTTCAGTAAAGGCTTTGACGTTGTGACAATACTCTTAAGACACTATAAGGAAGGTGGTTTAGATAAAAGTAGGTGAAACAAGACTAGAACTTGTTTTTTAACTGCATTGTATTATAGCATTTTAATTAGTAAACAGTAGTGGTTACTTGTTAAATAGGAGAGCACTGTTAAATGGGATTCTTCCAGGGTCTGTGCTGGCTATGGTTCTAGTGCAATGCTTTCATAATGAGTCGGATGAGGAAATACGAGTATCTTTATTAAATTTGCAGATAAAACCATCTGGTGAGGGTCTGCAAATGTATAGCTAAACAGGATTACCATTCAAATAATTTTGGCAAATTAAAGAAGTGGTCTGGAAAACATAGAATAGCATTCAGTACTGGCATATGCAGATTTACAGCTAGGAATAATCAAATGCACAGAGAGAGGAGTAGGAATGACTAGTTCAACAGCAGGAAGAAGGTCTGAAGGTTAATTTGAGTTTTAGTCACTGGTGTCATGCTGTAGTGAGAGGAGAAAGCAAATGCCATAGATAAACAAGATTGGTTCTGTAAGATATGGGGTGATTCTTCTGTTCCTCTTGGCACTGCTAAGGCTTCAGCTGGAATACTGTTCCTCGTTTTGGGTATCACATTTCAGGATGACTGTGGATCACTTGCAGATGGATGGAAAGCTGCAAGAAATATCAGAGGTTTAAAATATGTGAGGAACAGTTGAAGGAATTAGTGTGTAGATTGTAGTTGGTATTTCTGATTTCTTTTAAAACGTCTCTGCCTCTTGCACCCACAAACAATTTAAGGCAGTTTTTCAGCTCATGACTACCCTTAGAGATCTTTCAGTAAAGTTGGAGCCATCTGGATCCCACTTATGTCAGCTTTCATTTATAAATATTTTGTAGATTTATTTGTGTGATTTATTTGTGAGAGAGAGTGCAAGAGCAAGAGCTTTAAGGAATTTGTGACTTGCAGCTGCAATTTAGAATTTGGCTGGAAAAAGCCATAGGGCCTGGGAAATAAATACTCTTGCCTCCTGTCCTGCATGAGACTGAATTGTAGATTTGCAAGTTACCACTGCCAGTCTGAATTTAGCTACGCAGTGGTTGCTACGGGCAGAGTCTTCCATCCAGCCACATCTCGTCCCCACCCCATTTGCATGACCTTGGCATTTGTCTGTCTGCTACATTTGTCTGTTCAGTTGCTTGTAGTGTACTTGCTATGGAGAGCCTCGTCCTGGTGAAAGCTTCCCCTTGGAGTACAACTTTTTTGATCTGGGCGGAGATGCAGCACCGTGGGATAGTTTTTTCCTCTACTCATGTTTACTAACAAACTCTGACTCTGACGGCCTTTACTAGTAAGTTAGGTTTTTGCATACCACTGAGAAGTTAGGCAAGCTGGAGCACCCAGCTCTTCAGAATAGAAAGTCTTCAGCTTAGCCATTTAACAAATTACTAAAATCTGTTTTTGTTTTTTTTTCCTAGGTTTAATATAGTAAATGCAAAACAAAACACAAATTCAGTTCTGGCATTGCAATAATTCTGCTTTGTTTAAAAAAAAAATCCTGAAATCTGTCAATTATACATGTAAAACCTCATTTAATATCTGTAGACGTACAGTGCTTCCCACTGTGTTAAGAGGATTAAGTTTACATTTAACATGAATCTAAACGATCTGACTTTCTGTCACTATTTCCAATGCCCTTCTTCCTGTGTTACAACTAATCCAATTTCCTGATTGATCCAAAAGTTAAGTGCGTAGGGAAAATCTGTTGTATCCACAAAGGTCATGCAAACCACAGAGAAATTGATTTTTACTAAACTGTAAAAGCTTTGAAATCAGTAAATTAGACCAGGTACTTTTTTAATCTTATCCATGCAGGGGTGGTGTGTCTGTGTAATTCTAAAAGGCTTACCTAGGAAAACCAGGTCTGTCTCTGACTATCATGTCTTGTTTGTTTGTTTTTCAGAGAAAAGGAGCAGTTGAATGCTCTACTCCAGGTGACTCAGGTGAGTTTAGGAGTTATTCCTTCCATATGGTTTCTCTGAGTATCTATAAAGGGTCCTTCATTGCCCACTCTTCACATGAAGCTAATATCTATATTATGGCAACATTACTTATAAAATGGCTTTGTTCACTCAAAACCTGCAGGTGTCTGGCTTTGACAGAGGTGCCTAGAGCTAACAAGGTTGTTTGGTAGGGTTTTTGTTTGTTTGTTTTTCTTTTTTTTCCCAAGGTTCATGTACCAGCTTGCATGGTTCCTATTTGAAAGTTTCAGTGTTGAACATGCAGCATCATTTTTTATCTCTACTGCTTGGGCTTATTGCATGACCTTGTGATGTGCTACACTGTGACACAATCTGTTTTGTTGGATTGTTGCCTGTAACAGCCCAAATAAGAGTGCAGACGATAGCTACCATGGCTAAAATAACCCCCTGGTAACTGATCTAATTGTTAGTACTTGATATATCAAAGAGCAGACCACCGACCCTGAGGTGTGTGAAAACAGCTGGGTGTCATCTTACTCCTTTGGCCAGAGCATTTGTTCCCCACTTTCAGTCCAGCTCTGCTCAGGAAAGATGACAGATTAGTATATGAAAATTTATTTCTCCACAAGTCAGAGTTGAGTGGAGAACAAGCAATAGAGCAATCCTAAAGAAAATATGAGTTGTGACGTGATGGGGCCAATTCACTGCCTACATTGTCATATTCCGATTGGGCAGTATATTATATCCTTTTAGAATATATTTATTTATCTATTTATTTATTTATTCTATGTGTATCTGTTTTAAACATCCTCAGTGGAAGGGAGGATGCCTTATCTTACAGCTAAACTGCAGTGCAAGCTACCAGTATCTCCCATCTTCCAATTATTGTGTACTTGTGAGAGGTTTCCTCAGCTATTTCAGTGTGAATAGAAGAAGAAAGAGACTTCAGCACACAGCTAGCTATTATCCATCCAGTGATGCTTAAGAATGCCAAGAAATTCAGAATAGAGTTTGGGTCGTGTTGGAGAGGGCACAGCCCTGCTTCATTGCAAAAAATCCTTTCCAGAGCCAAATTGTGGTGGTCAGACCCCCAGCTCAGGAAGCAATGAAATCCCCTAATCTTTTCATGATGTATCTGGGAAATGTACAGTTCTTTAGCAGATTATGCACATACATATTCATACATAGTTGCTTTCTCCTATATACGTGTGAGATAGTTCAAAAGGAAAGGATGATTCTATCAAAATTCTGGTGTACAGAGAGCTGTAACATGAGCAGCCGACAGAGGGGCTCTTCTAAAAATTCAGTGATCCCAGTGAGCTACTTTGCACGATTTAGAAACAAGGTAGGTTGCTGGAAGAATTGAGGTACCTGAAGATCAGTTGTTCTACCTTTAGCATTTACTCTGTGGATGATTGCAGATGCCAGACAGAAAAGGAAAGGATGCTTAGGGTCATATTTTGTAGATGGGAAGTACAGAGCAAGGACAAGAGACAGGAAAAATGAAAGGTCCAAGGGAGGAACACATAGGTTAATGAAACTGCTTTAATACTATTACAAATTCTTTAAGGTTGAAGCAGTAAAGACTGAGGAAGTCGATATTCCCCTGCAAGAAGAAGAAAGACGTCAGATGGAGGAGATCTTAAGGCTGGAGAAGGAGATTGAGAAGTTGCAGCAACAGAAGGAGGATCACATGTCTATCATCTGTGAAAACACCAGGAATGAAATCAATCGGCAGCGGGAAGAAGAGATCCAGAGGCTAGAAAAGGAGGCATCTAGGGTTGCCCAGGAGTTTCTGGAGCTGCTGGATTTTGGCAATCTGGATGAAAGTGTGCAGAACTTAGAGCGCTCGCTTTCTAGTGAGGGAACGCTCAATGTTGACTGCAGCCTGGTAGCACCACTGGCTGAGGAAGAGGTGGATGAGGGGTTTCATGCTGATGATGAAGGACGGCCAACTTCCAGTTTGGTGGCTGTGACTCAACGTGACATGAGAAACAGTGATAACTACTTGGAGAAAGATGTGGACACAAGAGTTTCGCTTCTCCAAAGGGATGTGGGAGAGGTTGTCTCTGCTCCAGGACAACCTGTGGAAAGAACCACTAGCCCCAAGGAGCAGAGTGCCCTACGTGACCCAGCAGAAAGTAGTTATGGCACTGTCTCAGATACACTGAGGAGTAACAGCGGAGAGGTGGGAGAGCCGATTTACAATTCCCCCCAAGATGTGGAGTCTGACTATGACCATGAGGAGTTTGATGGCTGTGGGGACACAGGCAGTGCCTCAGCCGAGCCTCTGAATGGCGAGGAAAGTCTGAGAAACTCCCATGGCACCAGCCTGGACTCCAACCGTGGCAGCCTGGACTCGGTAAGAATCTGCCTCCATTCATTTTTCTGGACGTTAGTGTGACTTTGTTGATAATTATAACATCTTTGCCTTCTTACTGCATGCCTGCTTGCTCTATGTATAGTTACTGATACAACTCTCTCTTACATCAGTAAACAGCATGAAGAAAGGTAAGAGTGATAGGCTGAAGGCCAGCAGGCTTGTGACCGTCCAGTGTCACTGGTACACAACCTAGTACATAGGTACCTAGGCTATCCTAGATTGTTTCCATCACCAGATATTAGAGTAGCATCATCTAGGAAGACTGAAAGCAGGCAACTAACATCTTGTAGGTTTGTGTCCTACCTGAGAGAGATTTCACTGAAAGCTTGGGCTACTTCTGTGGACAATCACAAGAGAAAATGGGAAAGGCTGGGGTTTAATTTGTTCCCATTACTAAAATTCTCTTGTCCTAGTCCTAGTGTTCAAAGTCAAGGGTTTATTTTCAGCTGGTGTATACAAGATAAGCTATTCTAAGGCTAGAAGGAATAACTGTGCTGATCCTGGTGTGTCCTGGTGGGCACAAAGACCACTTTGCTTTCTGTTCCTGCAGCAGGGGCGATGGCAGGTAGTAAAGCTGGGCTATTAGCCTTGCACTTGAAGCATCTTGGCTCAGATTCCGCACAGGGCCCTGAGCTTTGTGCATGCCCTCAGGCTAGCTGTTTAATAATGCCACAGTAAATCCCCCAGTAGACCAGCATGTCAGATGAGCCCACAAATGATTGAAAGGAGTTCAGGTGTGAAGCCAATGATAGCCATAAAAATACCTCAGATAAATGATGTCTCTGCGAGTAGGAGCTCAAACTACAAAATACCTTTTAGAAAATTATTGATTTTTTTTAAGGAATTCAATTTATTTCCTTTGCTTTTCTTCTCCAGTGGCAGATTTTGACTCTTGAGAAGTTGCATGTTTTTTTCCTGTTTGCATTTCCCTAATGTCAGCTGCCAGCCATCAGAATTTTTTATGATGTGATCTGCTTGAATAAAAGTATCTTCTCTGTGGGCAGATACTCACAGATCACTGTCAAGTAATCCTTCAAGTCATGAATCACCCTGTCACAGTGTTTATTACAGTCTTGGCCAATTTCTGCCATTTTTCTTAAAATTTAAATGGACATAGAGGATTTTATTGGGCTCCTCAGTGAGTAAGACTCAAAAAAATGGAGGTGCTTCTATGTCATGGCACGAGCCACAGGAAGAGATACCTGCAGCTGGCTCAGGATTGCATCAGGAGCTGCTGATCCAAGACTACCTGCTTTCCAAACTTAATGTCAAGAGAGGGAAAACAAATAAGTGAAAGAGGAATAAGACAAAAGAGGAGGGCAAATGGATCACAGAGAGGCAGGTCAGAAAGGGAAAAATGAAAAGAAACAACATGCATTTGGGGAAGGAAAAGGACTAAGGAACTGCCTCCATATTAAGTTAATGAAGCTGATCATAGGAAGATGTATTTAAGGCAAAGGAAAAGATAGCATAATTTGGGATTTCATGTGTGACGTATGGCTAAGTGCAATTATCTAGTTGGAGAACAAGGATGAGTAAACATTGTATTGTTATTTCAGCAATTGAGATCTTTGTTTTTAGGGTTCAGTTATTCTGGAATGTGCTTTTTTTGTAGTAAACCCAAAGCAAGGCATTTCCTTGCAAGGGTTAGGTCAGTGTTCCATCTTGTCCAGCATGCTGGCCTGTCTGCCAGAAAAATCCTCTAGAAAGAAAAATTGTCTCTTAACCCCATTAAATTAGATTTTGGACTGTACGCTCTGCCCTGAAATAGGAAGGTTTGCTTCTGCAGGTAACTGGAGCTTTCTAGCCACGTCCACTGCTGAATGTCACTCTCCTTTCTGGTATGAAAATTCCATGCTCTCTGGAGACTCTTGCTTTAGGCATTAATGAGTAATCTGCCAAGCCTTTAATTTTACTCTATTGCTTTTTTTGTAAAGGGAGTATGTGTAGTTTTGCACCTTCTGCTCATGTGACTTCTGCAGTCTTGTTACTTTGCTCCAGTTGTCCTGTGGGACCCAAGTAGCCAGGATTTCTTCTTTTGCTTTTAGTTTCTGGACAGCGAAGAGGAAGTGGATGTTTACATAGATACAGATGAAGAGTTTTGTAATGGACGAGTCACCATCTTCAATGGCTCGGGACCACCCTATTTTCACAGCTATCTCTACATGAAGGGTAAGCAGCTTTAGCCAAAACTGTGGAAGGACAGGATCCAGAAAACCTGCTTTCCTCTTCTGTTTCTTCAGAGTCACTATCTTCCTCTGCTCTTACTTCTCTGTTCACTCTTTTTTTCCCCCCTCTTATTTCCAGCAAATAAAACAAAGAGCTAGGAGGTGGATGTCAGGGAATTAGACTGAACATCTTTTGCTCTGAGATATGCCCACTTGGTGTGGGCTTATATGACCCATTTTGAACTACAAGACTGAAGACAATACAAAAATATTTAAGTAAAGCATATATTTCCATACTTTGTGTATGTTTCACTGGTTCTGTTTTTCCTCTTTCCAAACTTTAGTACAGTGTTCGTTCTCTCCCTCAGCTCCCTCGTTGCACATAGGAACTGCAGGGGCAACTGAGTGCCCAAGAAGCAGGATCACAATGGAGAAATGGCCACTGCTGCGTGTCTGATGAGATCTTGCTCCCTTGCTTTGCAGGAGGCCTCATGAACCCGTGGAGGCGGCGCTGGTGTGTCCTGAAGAACGAAGCCTTCATGTGGTTCCGCACCAAGCAGGAGGCTCTGAAGTCAGGCTGGCTCTACAAAAAAGGCGGAGGCATGTCGACACTTTCACGCCGCAACTGGAAACGCCGTTGGTTTGTGCTTCGAGAATCCAAGCTGATGTACTTTGAGAATGACAGCGAGGAAAAGCTGAAGGGGACAATTGATATCAGAAGGGCAAAGTGAGTGAGGAGTTAATCCTTTTGATCCCTAGTATTTGCTCTAAATTGAAAATGAAGTGACCAGTGCAGCCAGTTCATCCCTCTACAGGTCTCCAGTAGGGCTAGAAGAATCAGAAACATAAGGGAAGGAAAAGACAATTAGAGCTTCCAGTTCTACTCCAGAGGGAGTCTGGAATTATTTGGTAGTCCTTCTTCCAGTCTTGCATTTCGTAGTCTGGCAGAAGCTCTTTCAAAGCCATGGATGGAGCCAGACCAGGAGGAGCTAATTAAGTACATACCCCATGCATCCTTCCCTACCCTGGTTCCATCTGTTTCTTGGACTCCCCAGGCATTTCACTGTGATGGTATGAAGCACGCAGCGGGATTTGAATTTGGCAGCATGTGCTATGCCTTTTCCTGAGCCTTGAATGTTCTTTTTGCCACCGTAGCCAATTCCTTAGCTCCTGCTGAAGGAAAGGAGAGACTAGTCACCTCTTGGCATTCTGTGGCCCTGTGAAGTGCCAAAAAAAAGTGGCACACCCCACTTTGTAAACAGCCCTCTATATGAACCTCCCAGTTCTCTCTTCTATCCAGTCTGCTGGTGGCTTGAAGAAAATCCATTTAATTCCTTAAGTTTTGGTTTTATAGTAGGTTAACTGTACAGATCTATATAAGGGGATCCTAAAAGTTATAATGGAATGGAATGCAAAGGAATTTTGTATTTCTATCAAAGTTACAATCTATCTGAAACAAGTTATTCCTGTAAAAGGTTTTCAGCATCTGTCTTGTAATTTGCTGTATTCCAGGGAAATTGTGGACATTCATGAGAAGGAGAATGCCCTGGACATTGTGACAGAAGACAGAGTTTATCACATTGTGGCAGAGTCACCAGAAGATGCCAGGTATAAGAGCGAGTTTTGTTAAGTTTGTTCATTCAGTCTAGATCTGACCCAGCCGCTCATGGGGGAGCCTGGGGAACACAACCACTTCCCTTTTGCTGGAGAGAAGTGGGGATTCATTCCTGAGTGTCACCTACTAGAAGGTACACCCCTGCTTTGGGGACTCCTTGTTGCAGCTACTGAGATGGTGGTTCAGCCTAACAGTCACAGGACTGCCACCTTCTGCACGTGGCTGTGAGCATGCTGAATTCAAGGGTTACTTCAGGAGACACACAAAACCTTAACATAAACTGGAACTTCTAATAGCTGATTTATTTATTAAATGGAATCTTGAATCAAACAAAAAGTCTATTCATGTTGCCTGTAAATGATTGCAAGAGCAGCTGGGTTTTATCCAGGAGACAGAGAAAAGGCTGCGGCTTATCAGAGTCTGTAATGTCATCCGATAAAATCTTCCCAGTGCAAAGCAAACAAATGACTCATGTCCTTCCTTCTTGGCGTCCTGGCCAGGCAGTAGGAATCAGTTGTTTAAGGGCAGGTTGGACAACCTGTTTGGGCTATAGAAAGCCAAGTTAAGAGGTTACTAACCCTGTCTGCTTATGTCTTCCACACCATTCTCCCACTCTTACCAAAGCTCTTGCTAGTGTAACTGTTTCCCTTATCTAGTTTAATCTGATTCTGTGAAGTTATGTAGGGTATGTTATTCATTTGGTGTAGGGAGAGGAAGGGATAAAGTGTTTAGACACAAATAAATTCACAGAAGTAGACTACAGAACAACCACATAAATGAGAAACAAGCAAATTCAAGGGGCAGTAGCCAAAGAAAGAGCATCTTCTTAACTCAGAACCTCCACAGTTGGAATAGTTATGCCCTAAGATACCATTACAAAATTGCTAGGACAAGCATAACCCAAATGTGGCCTCTGTCTGTGCCACAGCAGTCTCTGTTCTGGGGGAGAAGAAAGCACCAACACTTGCAAAGGACAGATGTTGTACAGTCTCCAGTTTGAGAATCCTCCACAAAGTCTAGATGTTTGCTGATCTCACTGGAAGCTGCAGATAAGAATCTGCTTGTTCTGCAACAGAGATTCAGCCTCCAGATATGCCTGTAATGAGAAGCCCTTTCACAGACAAATAGCTTCACTCCAAATGAACTTATAAAAACCCCATGATTAATAGAGAGCCATATGACTCTCGAGTTTATGAGTGGATCAGACAGAGACTAGTCAGGAAGGCACCCAGGAGTCTCTAGGACTGAGTCCCCAAAGATTCCAACTGACCCTGTCTTTACAACTGCTATATGCTCTTATTCTGCTGACACATGCTCCCCAGTGAGTCCACCGCCTGCCTACGGTTTCTTGAATAGCAAGTAGAAAACTGGATTTTGTGGGAGCAGCTGTCAGTGGGTTGGAGAACGTGCACAGAATTTTCATGGATAAATAGGGAGGAAGGAAGATATTAGGGTATGGCGTGATCAGCCCAAGAGATGTTTTGCAGCGTAGTCTGCAGGAAATTGTGAATGAAGAAATTTTCCTACTGGCAGCTTTCCAGGCTCCTTGATGATATTCCAGAGCTAGTTTCAGTACCCAAATCTTAACTTTGAGTCTGTTTTGATTGCCAGCGGTTGGTTTAATGTCCTGAGCCGAGTACACAGCGCTACGGCACAGCAGCTGAGGGAAATGCAAGATGAACAAGCCAATCCAAAGAATGCTGTGGTGAGTTACTGTGCAACCAGTCCGTGGGCATGTTCAGAGCCATCTGTGTTTAACTATTTTGTGCATGTTTTTCTAGGACATGCAGTGCTGAGTTCATGAGCAGTATAAGAAAGTTACACATTTTTTTTAAAAAGAAACAGCAAAGCTGATAGAAAAGAGGGTAAGAAGTGAAGATCATAGTGCCTGTGGTGGGTGTCAACATGATCAACATTGGCTCTCTTCTTTGGTTTGCCTCTTGCAGATATATATATATTTTTTTGATGGGATTATAGGACTAGTCTGTGTCAGTTTGGCAGACAGAAGATAAACAGCTGAGAAGAACAATTTATTTATGGATTTACTAGTATTGAGATGTAGAGGCAGAGGGTATTTCAGACCTTAATAATGCTCTCTGAAAATGCATAGCTCTCTTTATTGCAGTTCTCTAGAGTCCTTGCACACCTTTTCATGTTGTCTAGGGAGCAGAGCTGACTCACTCATGCCTTTCTCATATGCTCATTGCTACTCAAGTTATTGGAATTCAGAAGAATGTTTTCAGGTTCAATACTATTCACTAAAGAGAATGTCTGTAATTTAAGGTGCAAACAATTCCTGTTACCTGTCTCTTTCACTATACAGGGAACCCTGGATGTTGGGCTTATTGACTCTGTCTGTGCCTCAGACAACCCTGACAGGTATGTATAGCAATGTGGCCATCTCTCTGATTGGAAATTCCCTGACTCATTTTTGTAGGTAGGTTTTGTAGGTCCCGGTTAGTTTACATTTGTTTAATCTCCTAAGGATTTGACTCACAAAGAAACTCAGCTAGAAGTACTTAGTTTCTTCCAAGTTATGCTACTTCCCAGGCACAAAGGTCACAAGTGTATTGTCTTTGAGTGAAAGTTTCGGTACACATTTCCATCTGAAGAGTGTGAACAATGTAATCTAAATGTCAAGAAATTATAGTTTTATCTACTATTAACACTAAATAAAAATGTCCAGCAAGAGTAGTACTTCCAGTTTTTCAACAGAGCAATTTCAAGCTAATCTTGTAAATTTAAGGAAAAAAAAAAAACAACACATTAAAAAAAAAAAAACACAAAACAACACATTAAAAAAAACAAACACAAAACAACATGGAATGAATTTAAAAATCTTTTTTAAGAATTTAAGAAATCTTTGTGATGCAGCAAAGCACAGGCCTTTAGTTCACAGATAAGTTAGCTTCAGATAAGAGATTATGGAGCATTTCACATCACTTTACATTAACATTTAATTATTTCCTTCACTGTTGACAGGTTCAGCCAGGGCCAAGCTTCTCACTGCAGTACTGAAGTAAAATGTTAGCTACTAAGCTATTTACTTCTGTGCTCTGTTTGTTGTTGTTTTCTCTCACAGATTGCGGGGACTTTGTGGTTACTAGTTTAGAAAATGCATATCTTGGTAGCAAACTAAGATTTCTTTGAAGCAAGTGTTTTGCCCAGCCTGGACTCCTCAGAGTTAATCTGTGTCCCACTAAAAAAAAATAAAAATAAAAGGAAACAAATAGTAAGCTGAACAGGCAGAATTTCTTCATGAATCTGCTGAGGTACACTCTTCTGGAGTGTCAGTGTTTGAATTATGTTAAACAAATTCTGAGGAGAATGCTTATTTTTCAACCATATTTTTATCCATCTTAGTTTTGTTTTCCGTAGCTTTTTTTGTCAGGATCAGCTCATCCTTCCTAAAACCAATCTCAGACCCATTTTCATTGTCACTTCTGGGAACTACATTTGCTACTGCATTACTGGTTTTAATAAGTATGAGCAGAACAGCTGTACTAGCCTAGCCCAGTGGTACTAGCACTAGCTCAACCCAATCAGAGGGTAGAGCAAAGTCCTGTGCTTATGAACCCAGGACATTTTACAGCTGGGCATTAGCTAATGAATGTGTTGTAGTCTTTGGAAATAGCTTTTGGAAAGTGTTTAATTCTATTTGTCTGGACTCTGCATTCATCAGTTTGCAGACCAACTGCACAGGGGATGCTTTTAGGAGTTTCTTCACTTCTCTGTAGTTTGTATTCCAAGAATCTTTCTGCATTGCCTATGGAAAGGCAAAGGACATGGCTTTGGGTGTGCTGTGATTTTAGATATTTGTATGACTTCGACTGATTTCTGATGCTTTTATTTTCTGGCAGACCAAACTCTTTTGTGATCATCACAGCAAATCGAGTGATACACTGCAACAGCGACACCCCTGAGGAGATGCACCACTGGATCTCCCTGCTGCAGAAACCAAAAGGCGAATCTAAGGTTGATGGCCAGGAATTCCTTGTGAGAGGTAAAAGGAAATGCATGCAGTTATGACATGTGAAACTCATCTTCTGTTTGTGATTTGAGTGGGAGGTTTCATTGTAGCTAATCCAAGCCAGTGTTCAGCTGCTTCCAAAACACAGCCATTGCCTGCCCCCTCCACCTTCCTGCCTGCTGCTGGCTGCCTCCTGTGCTTTGCTGGCACTGACTCTTGTCCGACTCCACATCAGGTGGGTTCAGAAAGATAAAACTGGAAAAATAAGTATTTCTTTATACGTTTATTTTTCTGGTGTTAGTTCTGTAGCTTGTTTCAACATGTTGTCGAGCAAATGCCAGCAGGGAATAGGAGGGAGCATGGCTGTTGCTTGGGAGCAGCTGGCTTAGACCGACTATGACATGACACTGCAGCTTTTGTTTTCAGAAAGCTCTGTTTCTTCTGACACCTGTCATGTTGAGCGGGAGGGAGAGAGATCTTTGTAGGATTGCTGCTCTCCTCAGCTGAACAAACTAACCTGATTCTGATAGACATAGTGAAGTGAGAATAATTCTCTAAGGCTGAGCAAAAGATTTATATTCTGTCTCTAGTTAGACCTCAGCTGGACATAGAGGCACTGATGCATGAGTAATGTTCGTGCATATAATATGAAATGTTCTCCCTTTTTTCTCAAATATTTTTAAATTTCCTCAGTACTTTTAGCTCATTACATGTTCTCTAATATACAAAGACACTCGGGTCTCAATCTGTGGAAAGCAAACATTTGAGCAAATTGCCCTACATCTTCCAGAAAATATCTATGATGGAATACATGTAAAGGTCTGAGAGTGGTCATGTCAAGGCAGGAGTAGAGGAAGAAGAGAGTCACCAAGAAGTGGCATAAGCCTTCTATAATCCTGGTCTTAAACATTTCAAGGAGATTGTCTGATAACCTATGTTAACGTTGGCAGGCGAATTCCCTTAAATTCAAAATACTTAATTGCAAGGCAACAGCTCCTTTTATTTCATGTTGTTCATTAAAGAAAAAAGTCTAAATATTCCTTTGCAAAGTCAGTGTATGTGTTGCACTTCATGGTAAAACATATGGCTATTTGAGAGGCTATTTGAGAACCACAAAGTCTGTCTCTTTATTTTTCCTTTACATGCAACCTCTAGGCTCAGTCCCACGTTCTTCAAACTTTTTGTCTTGTGGGTGGACATTGCTTTTTTCAGCTCTGAATAGAAAACTATCTATTCAACATGTTTAGTAACGCTGAGTGTAATTTTGTCTTTTATAGCACTGAATTGTTTTTTCTTCTTTTTCTTCTCCACCCCCACCCCACCTGTGAGGAATCTAAAATGAGAGAGAAAGTATTTTTCCTGATCACGGGAAGAAGAGACACATGTAATGCTTAAAGATCATTCTACTACGAAATGTACCACCAAACCTTTTCCATGCAGGTTTGGATAGGCATTTGGCATCTCTTTGGTAGAAATGAATTGTAAATGATTTATTCAGATGGCTGGGACTTTTGAGAGAAGCATCCTGGAAATCACCCTGATGGTGATGTCAAACTAAACCACAGCTCAATGAGAAAAACATACATAGGGGTGAAAAATAGAACAGTTCCATGAAAAAACTGTCTAATTTCTCAGAGTGACTGTGCAGGATACTGCTATAGCCAATAAAGCAGAACTGGCAGGTCCCAGTATGAAGTTCTTGCAGAGAGTTTGAGTTCTGCTCCCAGAGTTAGAGAGTCACCAGGAAGAGACAAGGTTGCTGTTGTGGTGAACGACAACCACTGAGATGTCTGTGTTCCTCCCTTAGGTTGGCTCCATAAAGAGGTTCAGAGCAGCAACAAGATGTCCTCTCTGAAGATGAAGAAACGCTGGTTTGTGCTGACAAACACTGCACTTGATTACTACAAGTCATCCGAGCGCACAGCTGCCAAGCTTGGCACACTTGTGCTCAACAGCCTCTGCTCCGTGGTGCAGCCCGATGAGAGGGTCTTTAAAGACACAGGTAAGAAGAGGAGCAAACAGTCATCAGCAGGCATTGCATGGGTGGAGTTGCCTGAAGAGGGGAGGGTGCAGGAAGGTAATGGTGTGTCTTGCTGAGATACGGTCTTGAGGACTGTGGTCGCAAACTTCTTCCCCACACAAACCACAGGAGACTTGCAAAGGACTAGAGAACAGTGTGCAAGTGATGGCAGTTCCCTCACACCTGACAGAGATGCACAGTTCTTATATTTTTTCACTGAGTAGTGTCACTCTATCTAAATGTTTTCCAAATGCATCCAAGTTCGTCATGCTCACATGTAACAGCACTAAGTAACTACCATGATATAGCATGACCTATGTTTCTCTCTCGGATCAATGTTATTCCCTTAAATAACAATAATGTCATACACCTTAGTCTTTTTTGTAGCACTCAGCCTGCTAGAACCAAAAGATGACAAGGGCCTACGTTTGCTTTCTGTGCAGTGTGACACTGTTCTGGGAAGGCAGGGTCTGCCACAATTCTCCATTGCTTGCACCTTGAGTTTGGGATGGAAATGAGCTTACGAGGCAAGGGGTAAACCCCCCTGACAAAGAAGGTGAAGCTTAGAACAAAACTTGAAATACTGGATTTTTGAGTACTGGAGTTGCTTGGGATATTTTTTAAAAGCTCTGGAAGCAAACTGCTAGCAGTGGGATACTGTGGTGTGTTCAGTCAAGTGAAATGAGAAAGTTTCTTCTGCTCACTTGCAATAAATCCTCCACATTTGTGATCTCAACAGACACCTAGGGCTACCTGTAGTGGAATGAATTGTCATCATCCTGACCTTTTCTCTCAGTTTGTCAACTACATGGTTTTTAAAATTTATGAGAATTGGTTTGGCAGTGTTTGGGTGCTGTGTGTAGGCTGGTCACTTTCTGAGCGATTAATAGCACAGTGTAGCTGAAACCCTGACTGTGAAAGTGAGCTGCCTGCTTGGCAGGGAAGTATTTATGTTACAGTGTGAGCTACTTGTGTCTTGGAAAGCTGTGTTTGTGCCAAAACCTGGATTGGGACTTTCCTGCTGGTAAGTCCATTTTGGGAACGGGGAATGTTACTGTTTACCCAGTCCATTTTAACCATACATAGCATATGTAACAGAGTAGCAAGGGTTTTCCTCAGACAGGTGTTACAGACAAAAAGAGAAGGTAAAATGGAAGCAACTTTCACCTTCTAGCTTCTTTGTGTCTCTACAGGCTACTGGAACATAATTGTCCATGGGCGAAAGCACTCCTACAGGCTGTACACAAAGCTGCTGAACGAAGCCATGCGCTGGGCCTCTGCCATCCAAGGTGTCATTGACAGCAAAGTGCCCATAGAAACACCTACGCAGCAACTCATTCGTGACATCAGGGTAGGTACCGTCATGCTGATTCCCTTGTGGCAACAAACAAGGTTGCTGTCATGAGGTATCAAAAAAGTAAAAGAAACCTAAATGACTGCATAACTAAATAATCAAATTTTATTTTGAATCAGCTTGCTAACTGATCTGCTTGAGTCAAGGTTATAACTGCTGTGCAATTACAAATTGCATGCAGGATTTATACCAACAAGTATGTGCAAATCTCCACTGCATCCTTTCTTTTCCCTAAGCATCCTCTGAACACACATATATAGAAACTCTAGCAGATTAAATGTATAATCAGAAGACAGACCAAGGCATATATCATAAGCAACTTGCTGAGGGATTGAACAGTACTAATAAAAAGGCATCTAAGACAAAGGGCTTGCCAGTAAATTGGTAGGACCAGTCGACGGAGGTGAAAAAGAAGTGTGTAATAATGGTAACACATCTGAAAAACTGAATTAATTCTCTGCATAACTGATGACTACAGAGGAGTGGAGGGAAACTCCAGTATTGCAGCCTGCCTCTAAAAGGGATGAGTTTGAGAAACTTGCCAGCTGAGGTGTCAGTTAGAGGGATTGTGGAACATATCAATAAAACAGAGGGTGAAATATAGCCAAGATCTATTGGCAATAACTCTACAGCTCTAAAAGAACTGAAACGTGAAGTTACTGAATTACTACTGGCTGTAGAATGTAACCCTAGGCTACATGGTCCTAACGTTGAAGAAATGGGAGGCAGCTAATGTGACTAAGCTATAAGAAAGGATTCAGGGGGGATCTGGGGAAATACAAACCAGCCATACTTGGCATATCTCCTAAAGGTCTTTGAGGGGATCAGTAAGCATGTGGATAATGGTGATCCTGGTCATAAAGTTTGCTTTAATTTCCAAAAAGCTTTGATAACTCTTTTAGCAAAGGAAGGAGGAGGAATCATGCTGTGTGTGCCTGTTAAATGCCTGCAGTAGGCACGAGCCACAAGCTGCATTTGGAATCAAGGCCCTGTGCTTGGTAACCCAGTATGGCTATTCTTACATTTTATTTTCAGAAATAATATACAGAGTAATTTTTATGTGTAAATTATTCTTTAGTCACCTCGTCCCTCGATGGACCTTCCAGAATGTCAATAAAGGTGGTTGATTTGACTCTAAATGTATAAGGACATCTTAGGAATGACTATCCTCATTTGAGGATTTTGTTTTTTCCAGGAAAACAGCACAAACTTTGAAGTAGTGGAACAGACATACAGGAGGAACCCAATCTTGCGGTACACCCAGCACCCTTTGCATTCTCCCTTGCTCCCATTACCATATGGAGATGTTAGTGTCAACTGTAAGTATTTTACCCATATGACAAAATACTCTCTCATTTTAAGGATCAGTGAGGAGCCTGAGCACCACAGAAGTGGTATATAAGCTCTCTGTGTAGGTGAAGTTCATCTGGGGCAGTGTTTCCCACAGGGTTCAGAGAGAGGGATTAGTCCCTTTCTTTTCACAGAAAAAGGGAGAATATAGTTAATCATCCATCTGGGGGATGTGCAGCCTGTCTTTGTGAGTTGCAACTGGGTTAAATAGTTCTAGTGTAAATCCTACAATGGGATTAAAACATGCAACTGGCAGTGGGATCGTATTTGTAGAGAAGCTACAAATGAATCATTTCTTCAAATACTTCAGGAACAGGAAAGAACTAGACTGTCTAATAGGCCCCCAGAAAACCAGTGTGAGAAAAAATTGAAGTCATAGCAGAAGTATGACGACTCCGTGTGTGTGTGTATCAACACAGAGACACCTTATGTGGGGAAATGTTATTTCTGGTAGGAAACTCGTCCTCTGTGAGATGCATCAAAGGATGCCAATTGAAGTGTCAGTAGCAGAGGTTATGTAGCAAGTCAGTAGATCAGTAGAACAAGCTGCCAGGACCAACTGGTCACCTACGCAGAGGAGCTTAGGAGAGCAGTAGCTGAATTATTAATAACAACAAACAATATCTCTCTTTTTAAAAATAACAAATTCTTTTGTACAATGCGTTCAGTATTGTAAGGTTCCCACAGTGTTTTAGGAGCACAAACATACCAGACAAGAGAGACTAAACAATATACAATGTGCACATTTGTGGTAGAGGCAGACAGCAGGGAAGCAGGAAGGTCAATGCCTGACTCTTTAAGAGGTCTATAATAGCTTCCATGACCTCCCAGAGATGCCAGATGGTTTGTTTTTGACCATATGGGATGAAGCAATACTGGAGTTGCTCTGCTTTGGACTAGCAGGTAGAGGAAACTGCCTATAATTTGCCATGTTCTGAGCATGGTTTGAGGAAGTCATCAAACTTACCTTAGGGGTGGAGACAGAAGGACTCAACATAAAAGAATGGTGCCCAAAAGACCAGGCAAGAGTCTTTCCTGTTCTGTGGATGCTAAATTTTGCCTGTTGTTCAAAAACTTTTTTTTGGGGGGAAGTAAAATAGATAAGAATAGGTAGGCACTTTGGATCAGTTTGTCACTATTGTTTTTTTCCTTTAACTGAACTAGATTTCAACACTAATTTCCTTTAAAAACATTGTTCTCCTTTTCTGTACAGGATATCCAAAAATGGCTTTGCAATGGTGACAAGTTAGATGTTGGCAAATACTAATTAAAACTGCATTTGCACATACAAAGGGGAAGCTTTAATGAATTTTGAGTAGAAATTTAGTTTGAAGAGATGAGCTAATGTAGATTCTCAGGTTCTGTTCTTCCACCACAGACTATACTATAGTTGTTTGTCCTACTGCTGGGCCTGTAGGAAATGGGGGAGATTCTTACCTGATGTCACCTTTATGATCATTCCTCAGTGCAACAAGAGAAGGGTTACAGCAGCTTACAGGATGAAGCAGTGAAGATCTTTAACTCCCTTCAGGAGATCGAGACAGTGTCTGACCCCATACCAATTATCCAAGGCATTCTGCAGACCTGCCATGATCTAAAGCCCCTTCGTGATGAAGTGTATTGTCAGCTCATCAAACAAACTAATCACATGCCACATCCCAACAGTACTGGGAACCTGCACCACTGGCAGCTGATGTCATGTATGAGCTGCACTTTTCTGCCGAGTAGAGGAATCCTTCGTTACCTCAAGTTCCACCTGAGAAGGTAAAAGCCCTTTTCATTTGCATTGTTTCCTTTGTCCCTACTTATCTTCCACTGCATGGTGTACCTGTGTGTCTCACCCCCTCCACCTGTGCACATATCTTTCTGTGGTGTTGCAGCCTCCCACCTTTGTGCACAAATCTTGCTACCAGCTGTTCTGTTGTATTCAAACCCTGTCCCCCTTGCTACCCATCTGTTGTGTCAAAAGGATGTGGAAAGTAAGGCTACCTACACAGAATACCATGAAACTGTGTTAAAGTGGATTTACAGCTGATCACCTACTGCTTACTAATGTCCTTATAAACATTCTCAGCCTGCAGGAAAGGTGAGAAACACACTTAATATTCACTGAAGTAGGTACTACCTTGCAGCAACCACAGACAAAATGTGTGTACTGTGGAGTAGCAGATATACCCTAAATCCAATTTACTGTTTTTCAGTGTTTGTTTGCTCAACGAAGCATGTAAGGCTTACCATTTGTATTTTTAATCTGCTTTAACCTCCAATTTTCATGAACTAAATTGTTTACATTTTTCCCAATTTATGTTCAGCATCTAGAGCAACTTTCTAAAGAGGTCTGCATTGGAACTAAGCTGCAGTCATGTAGCCTCACTCCATTCATTAATGATAAAAAAAGGCTTATAAAGTCTATTTGATTCCTTCCAAATGAGGAGAGAGTTGAAATCCAGCAAGTAAAAAGAGATAATTGAGAATAAATTTTAAAAGCTTATATTTGACTCCATACTTTTTAATCTCAATTTTGTGAATTCAGATAGTTAATCCTCCTATCTTCAGCCAGTACTAAATTCTTGGAAGTTTGAACTGCTAATTTCATATAGTGCTGAGAAATGCCACTGAAGTGACTTTGGAGTGACTAGTGAAAGCAGGTTCTATAGTTTGGGAAATAACTGGGCTTATTCTTGTGGTGTTTGTGTTTGACATCTCTGCTGAATTCCCTGCCTACAATATTCCAAGTTGCATGGCAATAAGCTTGTTTTCTGTTTCACTGTGTAATGGCTTTTTTTGCTTCTCTTTACAATTAGGGTAAAAGATCTCTTTCCAGGCTCAGAAATAGACAGATATGCACAATTCATCAGTGATTCTCTGAAGAGAACAAAGACAAGGGAGTTTGTACCCTCCCAGGAGGAAATACAGGCTCTTCTCACCCGTGAAGAAATGACCACAACAGTATACTGCCATGGCGGTGGCTCCTGTAAAATCACCATCAATTCCCACACGAGTGCTGGGGAGGTAATGAATGCATTTACTAAATAACCAGATCTAAGCACACCTCTGTGTCTAGGTACTGAGCCTGCTGAAGGGACTCCTTTTCCCCATTCATCTCCAATTTTTCAGGGTTTAGGGAATGTATTGCTCTATATTGTTTCCTTGGAACATGATTTGACCACTGTCAGACCATGGTCTGATGTAGATTGGTAGTTCCTATGACCTAAGCCACACTGGCTTCCATCACCCCATCCAGCTCTCAGCAGTGTATCTCCATTCTGTTCTTTTCTGCTGCTGGTCCATCTGCATGGCCAGTGATTCCGCTAGCACAGAAACACAAAATATTTGTTTATTTTCCTTTTTTTTTTTCCCCCAATAAGCTAACTTCAGAAAGTGTGTAATGCCTACCCTGTGATCTGTCTCTGATTTTCTCAGGTGGTTGAAAAGTTGATCCGAGGCTTAGCAATGGAGGACAGCCGCAACATGTTTGCTCTCTTCGAACATAATCAGCAGGTGGACCGTGCTGTTGAGAGTCGAGTGATTGTGGCTGATATCTTGGCCAAGTTCGAAAGGTAGAAGAATGTTTTGTAGAACCTTTACTTTAACTCCTAGTTGGTTAAGTGAGAGTACCATCAGGTAGTTTTATCCAAAGCAGCTGCAGAGTTTCAAGCATTCACTTTGGTGTGAACTTCTCTTTGGTAAGGTTCAAGTGCTCTTTTTTACTATGTGGAAAACTATGTTCACATCTGTTTTGATAACAAAGAAGCATTACTTATCACGCTTGTCAGGACAGAATTAGTAGTGCCTTTATCAAATAGTAATGGTTTCCTACCAGAGCTCAGAGAAGGGTTAAGACATTTAATTGTCTTGATCATTCTCTTTCTCTGAAAGGGGATACTGTCTCCTGGCTTGTTTGTGGTAGGACAAGTGAATTATTACATAATGTCAATGTATTTAGAAGTACTAAGGGCTATCTGCAGATTGGAACAGCTTATAAAATGAAGCACTATCAAACCAAGGTATTTTCTTGCATAGTTACTTGTGTCATTGTGATGAATGGGGTGTGTTAATTTGGGCTACACGAGCAAATACCATCTGTAAGATCCTTGACCAACCAAGGAAGTGGTATATAATGAAAGCGTTAAGAAATGACACTGGTGCTGCTTTTCACATTTTTGGAGCTGTAAGTTTGTAGCTGGCAGTGTTTGCTTTGATGCTTGTCTAGACATTTCTGAGCTGCAAACAGTGACTGTTCATTGCAGAGTTTATGAATGTGAACCCTACTTAGGGTCCATCTCAGCAATAGAAGTTTCAATGCCTCTTCCTTTGAAGTAATTGGCTTCATCACCACTAGTCACACATGAAAATTAATCTATTTGGATAAATGATTCAGGGTACTCAGCTCAGTGCCCTCTACGAAAATGTCTTTATATCAACTAGCTTTGATAACATCTTGTCAATTTACCTCATAATAGCTTCATCAGAAGAGAGAGGAAAGATTTAAGTGGGCATAGAAAAGCAGCTCTAATTTCTTACTGTGGACTGTGATTTTGTGGCTAGGCATATAAAGAAAGCAGTAATTTGCAGAGAAAGCTACCATTGTCTATTTTATATTGGTTCTGAAGACGAAAATAAAATTGTTATAAATGGTGGCAAGATTGATGCTTTTCACAGTAACAAGACTACACAGAAACAATATGTTAAAAATGGGAAGCGCTTTGTGTCCTCCCCATAACTCTTGCATTTATATAGAACTATTGATCCATTTTTTTTTATCAGTTGTATCTGATAAGAACTTTGGGTTCTGCTGAAAGCAGGTGACTCAGAGAAGAAAATTGAATCCACCGGAAAAGTCTGCTGCACAAAGATTGCCCTGGTAAATGGGGTAGTTCTGTATGCTTTTTGTTTTAGAAATCCAGAGGAACTTTTATTTCATGTGCACTGTGGACATCCCAGTACCATGGTTCTTCTGGTTACTATTTTTTTTTCCCCTCTCTCATTCTCTTTCCTATCGTACAGACTTGCTGGCTCTGAGGAAGAAGAGGAAGAAGGACAATGGCAGCTATATTTTAAACTTTACTGCTTCTTGGATATCGAGAATGTTCCCAAAGATGGAGTGGAGTTTGCTTTCATGTTTGAGCAGGTAAGCTGGCAGTGGGAGAATGATTTAGTTTCCAGGGTAGCAGAAGTACACCAGAGTATACAGAAAACTGGCTTAGCTTTACATTAGAAGTGTGAATGCTGGTCTGAACAGAAGAATTTATTGTCTCAGACTTTTGCTTGGAATCTAACAAGCAGATACGCAGAGAAATTCTCAAAGGAATAGGAGTGTTAGAACAAAAGCAAGAAAAATTAACAGGCTTTCAAAAACTGAAGCACCAATTGTAATAAAATGCTTTTAGAATTCATCTTTAATTTTGAAAGATACGGAAATGTAGATAATAATTTAAGATGATTCTGTAAAATAGATGTTTACAGAGTGCAAGTGTAAAGAAAATTGAAAAATCTAGCTGTTTGCTAGATCCAACTTACAAAAAACAGTCAAACCTTGGGGTGTTATGGGAATTTACAAAGAAAATTATCTTTCAGGCAATTTCTTCTGATTAACGGGCACCAGAATATAGTACTATTGCAAAAAGACAAGAGAATGGTGTTGACAATAGTTTGATGACTAATTTTTTATTTAAGTCACTATAGTTTGTAGCAACATAATGCTTGTTAGGCCAGAGATCACACTGGTATGAAATAACCCCACAATTAGGGATGCAAAAGTAAACTGAGTAGAGTAGCCAGCTGTTTGATTCAGCCCATCTTTGTTACTTCTAATGAACACTTTGATCTTGCCTCAGAATATGATATCTGTTGAAATTTAATTAATATGTGTTAAAGGGGTCAGTGTTATGAAGATTGAAACTGGCTGTTGATCAAGTTGTTGGCATGTACATCACACAGACAATTGTTCCCCAAGAGGACTTTCTTGAAATGAAGGTTAAGTATTGTTAACTAAATGTCTAGGAAACAGTCAGGAACAGGACACAGTGCTCTGTGGAAACTCAGTTGTACCAAACTCCCAATTGACAAGGCTTTCAGTCTAGACAGCTTTCACTAGCAAAGCTTAGTAGAAAAAAGTAACAGGAGGAGAGCAGGAGTTATTGAGGTGTGTGATGGATGAAGTTAAAAATAAATAAATAAATAAATACATATAATAATACATTTTGGAGGAGGTGAAAGGTGCTGGTGTGCAATGAGGCCAAGGTTGAATGTCTCGAGTTTATTATATCCAACTTTATCTGTATTTGAATGTTATCTCCACACAGGAGCTGCAGCAGGTAGAGTACTAAACAGATTGTCTCAATTTCTGGCTCTCCTATCTGTTACAGACCTAAAGAGTCTGTTAAAGACCTAAAGGTCCTTCTGAGATCTCCTTTCTGTCCAAGCTTGCAGAAAAACGCATTTACCCCCAAGTCTGCTCATCCACCAGTTACAGACTTTGAATTCTTTATTATAATGTGTGCTTTGACCTCCTGAATTAGGTCTTTTCTGCATGGATTGGCTTAGAATATCTACATGGACCCAGATGTCAATAGTGTGTTTCTGCCTTATAATGATTTTTTGTTTGTTTGTTTGTTTTTTGTTTGTTTGTTTGTAGGCTCATGAAAGCCTCATAGATGGTCATTTTCCTGCACCAGAGGACACCCTGCAGCGCCTAGCAGCACTACGGCTGCAGTACCTTCATGGGGATTATTCTAAAATAAGTTGGACCCTTGATGGGATCTACCCAGTTAACAGACTAAAATCCAAAATACTGCACTCAACAAAGAGCAGTGGCACCACCAGTCACACTCTGGAGAGGAGGCGGACCAGCTTTCTTGAAGGGACATTGAAACGTAGCTTCAAGACAGGCTCTGTAAAGAAGCAGAAGGTAGAAGAGGAGCAAATGATGGAGATGTGGGTGAAGGAAGAGCTGTCAGCTGCTCGTGCAAGCATAGCACAGAAATGGACCAAGTTGCAAGGTCTCTCTCAGCATCAGGCCATGGTGAAATACATGTCCATCGTAAAGGAGTGGCCAGGTTATGGGTCAACCCTCTTTGACGTTGAGGTGAGAGATGTATAACCTCATTTAATGACTGCCAAGGAGAGGCATCAGCCTGTAGAACAGATACAGCTATGTATATTATATTGCTCAGCAGCAGAAGGGAATTTCAGGAATTGGCTGCATTTTGTCATAATAAGCTGAGAGTAAGCCTATAGTAATACATATACAGAAAGGTGTGATGCAGGAAGCAGTAGATTTGGGGAAACTTTTCTGGGCTTAAGAAGGTGGTAGCTAGTAGAAGTGGAAGTAAAATGAAGCCATATTGTCCTTCACAGCAAAAAGCACAACTCTGTTCTGTAGCAATGTGACCACTCAAACTGGGTCAGTTAGACCGCTGGGATTAGCCTGCTACTGCAGGAATCCACACCTTCATTTTTTTTCATTTCTGTTGCTGCCCAGATGGATTACCATGGGACGTTGCTTGCCCTTACTCTATCATCTGTAAAATAATGAGGAGAATCTTAACATGCTAAATCTCTTAAAAATCTGATGAGAACTGTTAAGTACTATAATTATTTATTACTCAAATGATATTTACGCACAGCCATGTCATTTCTAAATCTTTGCAGAGGAGTGCCCACAAGATTCCTTCTGTAGACATACTGTTTTTTATATTGGGCCGGAGAAATTAAATATCCTACAGGAGCCAGAAAAGGAGGGCTTTTCCTTGAATCAAAGATGATTTGATACTCCACTGCATTTAAGCAAAATTTCGTGTTTCTGTTTCTGCAGTGCAAGGAAGGTGGATTTCCAAATGATCTTTGGCTTGGAGTCAGCACAGAGAATGTGTCTGTCTACAAGCGCGGGGACCCTAAACCACTAGAAACTTTCCAGTATGAGCACATTGTTTTCTTTGGAGCTCCACAACCTAACACCTTCAAAATTACAGTGGATGAGAGAGAAATGTTCTTTGAAACGTCCCAGGTATGTGAAAGCACAAGACATGTTATATTTGCAGTTTTACTAGCACTCCAGTAAAGCCCTAATTTCTAAGGACAAGACAAGGTTATAGGCAAGAACTTCTGCTGAAGGGACAGGACAGGCAAAGAAAAAGATGAAGGGACCTTAAACCTAGAGAGTCAAGGTGTCTATCTTGAATACAGAGATATACATAAAAAAGAATGATGTTGGTTAAAAAGTGAAGGAGGTTAAGTGTCTCCCATGACACTCAGAATTTCAAATTTTGGGTGCTCATGAGTGTGCATCCTGTCAGTTAATTCATTCCCTTCCAGTTTATAAATGTAGAGTTCAAAAAATCAGAAAATAAAGATGTTTAGTAGCATTAAAGGTGCTTTTCTTTGAGCTACAAGACAGAACACAAACTTGTCAAGTACTAAAAGGTGCTGCTGCAAGATCACAGCTCTCTCCCACCAGAATCACAGTCCCAACTGGTGTATTAGCTCTATCCTGAACGTACCTCAGAGGAAACTTAGGTCTTTTTATGCACAGTGTGCACAATTAAGAACATGCTAGAGTAATCTAGAGAAGCACATAAATGTTTCAAAAGTGCTTGCAAGTATGACAATGAATTCTGCTGTTTATGAGTAAAAAAATACTTTCCTCAGTCAGTCTGCCACTGTATTTCACTTGATGTCTTCCCATTCTTGTGTTGGGAAAGACTGGGACCAGTCATTCTCAATTTGTCTTTCCCAGGCAGCCCAGGATTTTGTAGAGTTCTGCCATATCCTTCTGTCAGGTTTTTTCCATATTGAAACATCACATTCTTTTTAATGTTTATTTGTAAAGATGCCATTGCATACCTGTTACTGACCTTGTTTTCATTTCCTGTATCTTTTCTGCATATAGAGGTAATGACTCAACTCTTTCATGCTTATCCTTAATGTCATATTCACATTAACATTACACGCAAAATTTACAGTGCCGTGAGTTTGGACAAGGGGAAACTTTTTCTGCAAAACGTCTGGTATACATCAGTGGTAGGTTTTTGATGTGCTTATCCTGTTACTGTGTTCTTTTTCTAGGTGGGTGAGATAATAAAGATCATGAAAGCATACATCAACATGATAGTGAAGAAACGCTGCAGCGTCAAGTCAGCCACCAGTGTGGACAGTCATGCTAGCGTCTGGACTAGGTGATATGAACGAACTGCCATGAGAGAGAGGCAGTTGTTTAATGATTGGTATTTGCAACTTGCCAGCACAAGTGTAGCAAAGATGTTTTTAAGAACTCCACTTGACTGACTACTGTATTTAAGAGCTGAAGTGGCATCTGCAGTACCATAGGATTTGCACTTCTGCCTAAAGACATTGAACAGTAACAACTGTTGTTGTTGAATATTAACAGCCCAAAACTTGTTTTCCCTTGCTTGTCTGATGAACAATGTACCTTAAAGAAGCAAAGTTGGAAGCATCCTCCTTCTGCCTGTCCCCTCTGCTGCTTTCACAATTACCTGTCATACTGGCAGAAAAAAATCACAAGAATCTGCACTACAGGAGGCAGAGTTAAGCTTCCTTATGAATTTCCAACATGCAAACATCTGGGATCAGGGGATCACAGCACGGTCTGCTAAGAGAATATTTGTTTTTTTATTTATTTTGTAGGTAGCTCCGAAATAAGTCACTCTGGAGTTTTCTCTTCAGGATATACTAATGATCTCATCTGGTCTTAAAAGAAAATATCTTTTTTGTAATTGAAGCCAAACAGTCCAATAAAGAGGTCAAACCCTACACGAGAGACCATTAAACAAACAAACAAAAACACTTGAGGAGAGTTGTTACCTTCTAACAGAAGTTCACAGGTACATGACTGTAAAAAATGGCACTTTAAGTAAAAATTCTAAATACTCAAACATAGAAGAAAGTCCTGGGGAATAGTACCACTGAAATATATCATCAGGTACCATTTTGGTAATTCTAAGTAGCACCTGTTACCTAAGAATTAATGATTGCCTTTTCACAGCCCAGAAGGCAAGATTGATTTAGATGCATTACGGGAAAAGCTGTTCCTAACAAATTCCAGGTTTCAGATGGAGGTCAGAGGTTTTTATGGCCAGCAGCCTACCTGCATTAAGTTCCTTATTTCGCTAGATGGGATTTTAGGATGACGGAAACCCCTGAACGTTAGCTTTAAATGAACAGTTTCATACTGAGTGAAGAGATGCCTAGATAAATTCTTATAGGCAATAATTCAATTCCTTTGTACTACTGTAAGCAGATGCCAAGTCCTTCATTCTCTGCTGAGTTCTAATTGGAACTACTCCCATCACCAAATCTCCATATCCTCTTCCAGTCTCTCTTAGGTCCCTAGACATCAGCATATCTATATATCTATATAGATATATATTTAAAAAAATGCTTCTTGGAGGTTTTTATAGCCATTTGCAAGTTGAAGAAGCAATTTTTTTTTCCTTCTCAGTGAAAGATGACAGTCATCTTCAATCTCCTGATTTCATTATTTAAAACAATATTTGGTATTGTTAGTCGCATCACAAATTGGTTGCATTGGCAATCAAGAAACCTTGAGGCTAGGCCGTCATTTTCTACAACCCCTGTCATGTCAAGTCCTGAAATGCAAAGGCCCATTCAGTTTCATATAGTAATGAAACTATAGAGCTGTGTGTGTGATGTGGACCTTGTTGCAGGTTTGTTTAAAATCAGATGTTTGTATTTCTGAAGAAGTGTCAGCTTAAGGCCTGTTAGCTATAAAATAAAAATTTTATAGACAAGAAAACTAGGAGTCAGTATGCAACAGGTTCAGTTTAAATTAATCTTCAGGTTGTGCCATTTCACTAATACTGTCATGTAACACTACAGTTTTGAGGCTGACAATGCAAGAAAAAACACAGTGCATAATCTGTGCTTTTCTCACTTACAATACACTGCAGCATGTGCAAACACCCTGTCCACCTGCCACACATCCAGCCTAAGAGGATAGCCACTACTGTATATTGTACTTTCAACTGGAGTTTTGCCTTAAATAGCTTTACTGAAGGATCGTACAAACATCCACTTTTTATCACAAAGAATAGACAGATGGCCAGGTCACAAGTGAGAGAGAACAGGAATGCAGAGGCAACCTGAAAAGTAACACTTTGTATTGGTCCGTACACTGACTAGATCTCTTTATGTATCAGAATAGCCTTGATTATCCCTGTCCTAACTCTGCACTATTTCTGTTCTGGCTCTTGGGTTGCTGCAGGCAGCTTGAACCCACTTGGGAATGTAACTCCCGTTAGTATTTGTTGTAATTTTGCTCATTTCTATTACAGAATTCCTTCTGCTGTCTTTTTTAATTTGTAACTGGCTTTACAAGATGAAAGTTTAATAAATTATTGGATTGCACAGGCTGTATTCACTCTCAGACATCGCGTGCTCATGTTAACGTGTTTACTCAGTGATCTAATACTCAGAACTTGTAAGTAAAAAGGAGGTATCAATGTTACGAGTGGATAACAGCCCTTCTCTCGGGAGGAAAATTTGCCTCTGTGGCAAATAACAGAATGCAATTTACCACTACAAGGTGTGAGGTTTGTTTCCAGGTTCTGCTGCTCAGTCAGGGGCTGGTTTTCACCCAAGGGCACATCACTGAAGCAGTAAATCTGCATAGGAACAGCTGAGCCGTCAGCGATACAGACTGCTCTAGCAAACAGCTCCTTCAATACGTCCACAGGTATGGCAACAATGCAGTGATGCGTAGTCCCCATCAACGTGCCCTTATACATCCGTTGGCCAGGTGCTCTGAGAGCCCTCTGGGACCCTGGAAATCACTCTATGCAAGGGGAGGTTTAGGTTGGAAATAAGGTGACATTTTTCCTCAGAAAGAGTAGTCAGACATGGGAATGGGTTGCCCAGGGAGGTGGTGGAATCACTGTCCCTGGGGATGTTCTAGGAAAGGCTGGACCTGGTGCTTAGGGACATGGTTTGGTGGAGGACATTGGTAGTAGGGTGATGGTTGGACCAGATGATCTTGGAGGTCTTTTCCAACCTTCATGATTCTAGGATTCTGTGAATTTCACTACCAATGGTTCACAGATTTTCAGTTTCTTCATGTTTAACACCTTGTGTAGTCTTTACAGCTCCTTACTTTAGATGGAAACTGCCTCTGTTTACTTCAGCAATTGCTTTTCTTTCCTCAGCTGTCACGCATCCCTGCCTGTAGTCGCCCAACCACTTGGTCCTTTCTGCTTAGTAAGCCCCAAGCACAGGCAGCTCCCCCTTGTTTGGGCGGGTGTTGGGGACAGTGCCAGAACCGAACACGCACCTCTTATCCCACAACCCTCCCTGGAACACCCCATACCCGCTAAAACCCCTTTAGGCAGCCCCATGCCCGCCATGTCGCCCCTCAGCCAGGCAGCCACTGTGCACCCCCTGCGCCTGCGCGGCGCCTGCCGCCATTTTGGGCGCTGCCTCAGCGGCCCGCCCAGGGGCCGGCCCTCGGCCGAGGCGGCCCCCGGGGGAGTCCCGCAGCCCCAGGGCGTTCCTCGGGCTCCTCGTCCCGGCTCCCCGCGTTGGGGTTGCGGGGCTGCTGGGCTGCTCGTCCTGCGCCTCTCAGGCTGGTGGCTGCGGGTGGTGCTTCCCGGTCTCGTTCCCCGGCAGCTGGTTTGCAGGCTCCCGTGCCCGGTGGTGAGTTTATCTGGCGGTGCGCTCGCCAGTGGTGCCCTGGTGGTGTTTGTCGGGTAACTCGGGGGTTTTCTGTCTGCCAGTGCTGGTGCTTACACGTTAACCCTACGCCACAGCCTAAGTAGAACTAAGTAGTACTTTCTCTTTAAGTACTTGTATTCAGGGTGTCTGCAGGTGGCAAGCCACAGCTCTGGAGGCTGCAGGCACAGCCAGGTGTTCAGCGTGAGGCAGAGGCTCTAGGGGGCTGTGCGAGGTGATGGGCAAAACCTGTGAGGGACAGGGCGACAGGCACAGCACAGAAGAGGTGTGAAGCACAACAGCAGCCGCAGGAGATAAGACAGCAGAAAGTTCAGCAGCTCAGCCCCTTTCCTCAAAGTAGCTCCTGATCCAAGTCGTGGGTAAATGTGCCCACGTATTACCCGTGTACAGATAATTTACACTCTCCCTTGCAACCAAGTGCCCCAATGCCCATACCATACTTAGGAAAATAAAGGCCAATGAAGCAGCAGGCAGTGCAGGTGCTAACAGGGATGTCATTCAGCCGTGCACAGTCATGCAGGCGTATTTGTGAGTTCATCTGAATCAATGGCTTTGTAAGGTTAATCTGAGTAGGCTTACAATGCTTGCTGCATTTTACAGAGTATGAGAAGTGTTGCAGTTTTGCTTAAATGGTCATTTCATATCATCTGTTAAAGGGGAGCAATGACACAGGGCATATGGAAAGAGAAGCTAAGAGAAAGCAGGAGTAGAAAGAGCTCTCTTAGAATTAATGCAAGTGTCCTGAGATACAGCGTGTGGGAAAAGATCTTTGTTCTCACAAAAAAATGTGCATGTTAAGGGGCCAATATGATGAAGAAAGCATATTTTGGAATAATTTATTTTCTATCACTGAAATGCTACTTTCTTAAAAGTTACCATAGAGAAAATTATTGTATTTATGCTGAAAAGGAGCAAAGCTACCAACCAGCCATCGTTCTGATTGCATTTCTTTCTGCACTGCAAATAGAAATCCAGGACTTGCAGTCTGTGTTGCATTACCGTGTAATCACAACAAATATATGTACCTCATCTGGTATTTCCCTAACCCTGCCCCCCCAAGTTCTGTCAAAAAGCTTAGTTACTGGCAGATATTACAATAGTAGGCATAGGCATTTTCAATGTGAAAATATGATAAAGGGATTAAAAACAAGATAGTGGCATTAATGCTATGCAACATTTGCAAGTTAATTTCATATCAATAGTGAAATTATGTTTTGTACTGCTTCGTCAATTGCCAGTTTTAAAACTCTTCAGATCTAAATGGGAGAAGTCCATTACAGTGACAACTGAATTTGTCTTTTGTGTACCTGATTGCCTGCTTTTCCTAAGTTTAGTTCTTTAATTTTGCTCATAGTTCTCTATCAAAGTCCGTTACATAAGTAAGTTGGTCAATAAGAACTTGCATTTTCTTGACAACAGAATGAATTGCAGCTTTTCGGTACTTAATGGGGACTTATAAAAAAGATGGAGAGCAACTCTTGGCTCAGTCAGATATTGACAGGACAAGGGGGAACTAAGAGGGGAGATTAAGATTAGAGATCAGGAGGAATTTCTTCACTCAGATGGTGGTGAGGCACTGGAGCAGGTTGCCCAGAGGTTGTGGATGCCTCATCCCTTGAAGTGTTCAAGACTGGGTTGGATGAGGGCCTGAGCAACCTGATTGAGTGGGTGGCGTCCCTGCCCACGACAGGGGGTTGGAATTGGATGATCCTTAAGGTCCCTTCCAACCCAAACCAGTCTGATTGTATGAATCAGACAAACTTTTATGAATATGGGGGTTACACTGTGCTCCATACACAGAGCAACAACACATGCATAAAGCGTCCAAACTGTAATTCGGACTTTCAGCAATACATATTGTAAATGTGGTCTTTATTTGCAACCATCAAATATATATATGTGTGTGTGTGTATATATATGTGTGTATATATATGTATGTATGTATAATCACTGACAGGCCATGCAATTTATTTCCGCCATTCAAAAATGTTTGGATGTGTAACGTATGTCCAGAGCAATGAGCAGATGGTACATTTGGTTTATAAAATAAAAAGGAAAAAAAAATGATAGAAAGTGCAATAAATGCATCAGAGCCAGTGTTTGTGCATAAGCATTTGTGGTTGATACCTGCATGAGTTAAGTTACTGATACAGAAACTGTGTTAAAGTGAAAATGATGGTTGGTCCAGTGTCAGGTGCAGTTTAACCTTTCTGTGACAGAGGATTTGGTGAGAGATGCTTCAGAGACTGTGCAAGAATCAGGAATAGTAACCAAAGGTGCTGCTCCATTTGCTATGGGTCTTTCCATAGGAGTAAGGTCTTCAGTTGTAACAGGACTGTGATGCTCACGTCAGGTCATAAGTGTGCAAAAACCTTTGTGCATTTAGCAGAAGCTGTATCGTTTTTGTGTTGAACTACTGCAGTCCAGCAGTTTGTGCTTTAAGATAAAGGAGTTTTAAGACGTCTTCCCACTTCCACCGCTGTGTGACCTGGGGAATGTACTTTGTTTTTGTGTTTCTGTTTCCCTGCTCGTCCTTTGTCTTCAGTTCTTACATTAATTCTTTTGAGGCAATTGACCATGTTCATAGTCGTGCATAACAGGGTGTTTCTCCCAGCAAGGCACTGCCTGTAGCTAGTAACATTGCCCTCTGGCCAGGTGTTAGGGATTTTAGGGGTCTGGAATTCAGAGTTTCAGGTGATACTTAAAATGAACACAGCTCATGCTTAAATTGCAACTGTCACAAGGCTGGAGGTATTTTAACTTTGCCTCCATTTTATGGGGAATTATGTTAGCTCTAATGCAGTTTATAAGGGCTCCTAAGCTGTTGTAAGAAAGCTAAGCTGTCTCATCTAGTGACTCTACTGAGCTGTACCTTGATTTAAAAACAAAGGTACAGAGGAATGTTGCCTTATCCGTGTAAAAACTATCTGTTTTAATTGTGATCACAGCTCCTGTGCTATGTGCTTTTTTTATGCAGTGATTAATAAGCTGTACCTTAGCTCTGATAACTGCTTCCATGGAAATAAAACCAGTGTAAGCAGTTTAGTGTTTTATTTAACTTTATTCTTTCAGTAACAATACTGCTAAATAATTTTCCTATATATTTCAAATAAAGTGGGTTATTCAGCTGCACTAAGGCAGTTGTGCTTGTTCAAATAAGAATCACCAGTGATTAGACAACTTGGGTATGATAAAACAAACATGAAAAGAGGGGCCTTGCAAAATTATTTACATCATCCATAAGAATAAAATATACAAATATTTGGTTTTATTATAAAAAGGATATAGTCATTTGTTGGGTAATTAGGATTTTATCACTAATTTCAATTTCAGACTCACACCTAAAAATTTTCAAAGTATAAACACCTATAAAACTAGTAAATCTGAAAACATGAATTTGTAAATATTTTTCCCCAATTATTATTGTTGTTAGAAAAGGACAATAAAACACCACTTTTAAAGTTTGTTAACTTAGAAATTGTTTGGCAAAACATTTATGCTTATAAGCTAAAACAAGATGACAGGCACCAGGGTTTGTTATGTTTCATACTTCTGGAACCAAGGAGGCTTAAGAAGGGAGGTGGGGATTATTTTCATTACATAGTAACTAGCATCAAGAAAGAAGAAAGAAAACGTCCACAATTGTGCCTAAGTACCAAAACAATGAAAGTGCTTATTTCTTCATCAGCAAACTAAAACAATGTTTCCTTTACTATGCCCCTTCACTCTATTTTAACAGGTTCTAAAGTGATATCTACAGAAAGTTCTCTATTTCTCAGTACAGATGATAAACACCTGCTTATCAAAATAGTGCAAAAAGGAACAAAGAAAAGTGCTGTCAACGTAAGTAAACTGCAGGGAAAAAAACGCAGCTGAATATTATGACCTTGCAATGTTGCTTTAGAGAAATCAGTAGTACGCTTTTTCAGCATGTCAGACCAAATGTATTCCTATTTCCCATATCACACCATCATTAGATGGGGAATGGATTTGGTCTTTTGCATATACTCCTTCATAAAAGTAACCGTGTCTGTTCTGACTTTCGTACTGCACGTTTAAGAAGTCTAATGACTTCAGAAACAGTCAAATCACTAGAATAACATTTACAATGCTGTCTTCCCTTTTTCCCTTTATAACTTTCTTCGGAGTGCATAGAAAAGGCCACAGTGACACATTCCATACAAAAATCAAGTTTAAGTTTTATGTAAAATACTCAAGTATTTTTAGCATTTACATACGCAACTTAATTTACCATACATTCTTTCTCACTCCTTCCTTATATCTTTATCTTATTTCTTGGACAGACAACAGATATTTCACCTTATATAGTAAAGCATTTAACCCTAGTATAAACAAGAGCATTACTGGAGGTACAATGTCAGGAGCATCTCATTACAGAACATAGAACACCATCACTGCAAACTCCTGTCCTCAGGTGTCACAGTGCAACAGATCATAAAATGGAGGTCTTTTCCCTGTTTTATCCACAAGAAGATCACTCGGGTCTAATTCCAGAGTAGTTTGAAGACAAGCTAGAGTGTGATAGATCTTCCTCTAAATACTACTCTAGGTGCAGTTTTCTTAATGTTTGTCTTAATCAATGCTTAGCTCTAGATACTGATTTTCACTGTAAACATTTCTGCTATTTGTGCTTTTAAAACTTTGTGAAAGGACTTGTAAAAAGAAACTGAATAATTTACTTGACAGTTATATCACAGGATAAAACACAACATTGATGCCTTTGCTTTTATAAGGCTAAGGTTTTTAATTATGTCTTGAGTTTTGCTTGTGCTTGCAGTTAGCCCTTAGTGGGTAGTTTTACTACTTCTGCTACCTTTGGGGGATAAGATTAGTTATTTGCCAGCTTGCCAGTCTCAGACTTAAAATATTCTACATTTATTTAATTTACTCGTAGATAGCATGGCTTTAGTACAGGGTATTCCCTATAATTCTTTGCTCAAAATGTGCATTTTGCATTCTAAGATTCTTATCTCACCATTATAACATGGTTTTTTTCATGACTTCTAGGGGAAAAAGTAGAAGTATGATCTTCCTCCACTACAACAAGAAAATCTAAAGTCTAGTTGGATAGGAAGGAATGCTTAGTTGTCTTATAACTCCTTTCTCCCCTACTGTATCAAAATTTGTAATAGCTTTCTAGAAAAGTTGCTACACAAAAATGGCTTGTCTCCTATTTATAGTCTTTGTGCTAGCTGCTACAGGGTAAATCCAGTGCTAGCTATCAAAACGTTACATCATTTGGCCTGAAGTTATTGAGTGAAAATTGTACAAAAGTGACAGAATTCATGTAGCAATTTTACATGCATTCAATATGGTGATGTTGCATAAGTACTATTGGCACAAATTATTTCATTAAAAAACGTTTTCCAGTAAAGAGAAGGAAAATAATACTCTAAATTAAAATATATTACAGAACTCCAGAAACCTTGTACCTTAAACTGAGGCCAAATGTAAATGGGCTTGAAGAAAAATTGCACACTTGTATAAAAGAATTTAGCCCCCATGAATAGCCTTATTACTTTTTCAAAAAGAAGTAACAAAACATCAAGTAGTTCATTCCTTATGGCTTCACACAGTGAAGTTCATGCTAAATTGCCTAGAAGGAACAGGTTCTCAATAGCTATCTTTTGTGAACACATCATCAGTTTCATCATCATTCATCCCTCTTTGGTAACGTACTGAAGAGAAGGCACTCCAGTGAAGACGCTTCTTTTTGTAGAGAAACCACACTAATCCGACAGCGAAGACTAGGATAATTAACAGGGCAAATGCTACAGCCACCCCAGTATGATTAGAACCTGTAACAGAACAAAAAAATTGTTGTTACTTAAAGAGTTTTGGTAAGAATATTGCTTTCATGGGGTTGGTGCTTAGGTAGCTATACACTAATACCGTATGCATTTATGTAGGAGTCATTTAGCTGGAGTAAAGGCAAACCGTTTCAACGTATTAATAGACTTCACCTTATCAACTGGAAGTTCGGTTCTCATGTGAATCAGTATTTAATTGTCTATTTTGATTAATCTGCTTAATGCTCAAGTGATTGCTTCCTTTTCTGGACAGAGCAGAATGTGAGGAATTAACAGGAGGCCTGAGTTCTTTGTTTGTTTGTTTTTGTGTTTTTTTCTGGAGCTGTATGACCATTTTCAGAAG
This sequence comes from Anas acuta, assembly GCF_963932015.1. NCBI lineage: Eukaryota > Metazoa > Chordata > Aves > Anseriformes > Anatidae > Anas > Anas acuta. The sequence continues at coordinate 16,835,073 of NC_088984.1, forward strand.
CTTCCTCCAGACTGAAAACAATCTGCAGTACCTCTTTACCCAGCTTCTCTTACGAGCAGAAGTCTTTCTGTACCTACCTGTATGGACTCGCCCATGAAAGACACCCTCTGGTAAGAACTAAAAACACAGGAACTACTCTATGCTGTCTCTTAAGTGTGAATTTCAATTCTCTCCCTTACCCTATTATAAGTGGACAGTGGGAGCTGGGAGAAGTAAATTTCTAAAGAATTTGTCCTTTTTTTCTCATCAGTATACTGTCTTAGCTGAATGTAATTTTATGACAGAACAGTCACAGAAGGCTCTTGTTTAAGGCAGAGCTACTTGATAGGTTCTTGTGAGGTTTGCACTTTTTTTTTTTTTTTTTTTTTTTTTTTTTACTTTAAGAGACTTCCTCCACCGCAAAAAGAATATCTTGAATGTAGTCACTACAGTATTAAGTCTCTGCTAAAAATCATTTTTTCCATACCTAAAGGAGCTTTACAAACCACTCTGCTTTGGCTACGACTGCAGTCAACTTTGGACCATGTGCCAGTTGTGGACAGGATAACACTGCATTTTTCATTGAGTTCTGTGCTTCTGTTTTCCCAGTTGGCGTAATTAACTGATGAGCCATCAAGCCAGTACAGGGACTGATCTGTTGAGAAGAATTTGCTTAGTTAGGTCACCAAAATATCCCTTAATGTTACAATGAATGTAGCTCACAAGCTATTGAACTATTACTTTACACTGCTAAAAGAATCAGAGCTGAGAATATCTATTCTGTATATTTAAAGCAATAAATATGAACACATCACTTTTAGCCACACCTCTTCTCCAGACCTGATTTGGACAGAAGCGACAGCACCACGAAGCATCAATGAGAGCGTTGGAGAAAATGAACTTCACCGATTCCTGACTATCTCAGGTGAGCAACAGGAAGAGACTTAACACATGACAAAGTCCAAAGGGCTGTGCCCTGCTAAGTGAGGGATGCCACCCTCAGACAGGAGTTATTGTAGGCAACCACTACTACAAAACTGTATTCTTATTTGAGGATTTATACATTTTTATTTACCATATGAAACATTCATGTTCATACATGGTTGCTGCTTCTTACCCTTAGAGTTCTGAGTCAGTCCAAGCCATACTTTCTTGGTGATGAGATCATTCTCCTTTATGTGTGTGCTCACGAATGCATTTTCTTCAGCATCTCCTATGGTCAGAAGTGTTGCTGAAGGATCTAAGGGGAAGAGGAAAATGGTCAGAATTGTAACTTTAGAAATTTCCATTGTGCTCGTACATTAAGCTTCCTGGGGGAACAATTACATCAAGAAAAAAAATAATGATCTGGGCTTCTATGATTAATTGAAGTAACCTGCAAAAGAAAGACAAACCCTCCACGCCCTAAAATACAGTGTAGTGCTACACTAGATAGCTTCAGATGACTCGTTATTCAAGCAGGTCTTATGAAATAAAATGCAGTTAACTTACTGCAGATATGGACTACCTACATGGAAGATAATCAAAAGGTATATTACTGATTCAGAATTTCTAGTCTTGTTCAAGTGATAATCCCTTTTGTAAAAGGCTCAGCATTTTGTTGAATCGAGTTATTTTCTAAATCACTTGTACCTCATTTTTTTTTTTTTATATACAGTGTTAAATTAAGGTGTAAGAGGAGGAAAGAGGTACACTGGAGTCAAGACCCAGTGTACCCATTCTTTACCACTATATGCAAATATAAGCCAGAAGCTTAATTTAGGGAAAGATTACTTTCTCTTTGAGCCACCAGGGCAGGCTGAATAGAAAGGTGAATTCAGAACTGGGTCTATTTGCACCTTTTCTTTTTTGCCTCCTATATAGTGAGTTTAACATTATATCATATGATTACAAAAGTTGCGACAGTCACTACCTTCTAAACTAAGGTGATCAAAGATTCTGTACATGCAGTTGCTTAACATTGTCTTTTGTGATACAATCCCCACATAGCTTATCAAACAGGAGAGAGATTCCTTTAATTTGACAGAAAAAGTGTTTTTTAGTAACATCTATAATGTATATTATCTATAATCTTTGGACTATTTGATAGGGATATCTCTGCAGGCAACTAATGAAAGCATATGTGTAAGAAAGCACTGCTAAAAGCACTAACTTTATTTCTAAAAAAGTTATTTGTATAAAATAAAAATTTTCTTTCAAACTGTAAACCTTAAGTTTCTGAATCCTCCATGAATGAATATCTGCATTTTCTTGCAGATATCCATGTGCCAACCAAATTGTCAGCACACTGCAGTTTTATCAAGGGCCTTAATCAGATGTTCAAAGGTAAAGCTACCTATTAGTTTTCCTAAATAAAAGAAGGAGAGCTGAAAAGCTGAAGCATAGCCAGTGTATGGCTTTCATTCTTGTTTTTAATTCTTTTGGTATAATAGACTAATTACAGATTGTAATGTGATAAAGAGTCTACACATACTCAGTTTCTGGCAGACTTTCTTAGCATCTTCCGCATTATATACTGAAAAATTGTAGAACGCCATGTCAAATGCGTAACAGTGATCCTTATACTGTATCCACTGTAGCGTTCCACTAATTTGCGGGCATCCTGGGGCTTGGCTCGCTTGCTTTTGCTGTAATTGTCTCTCTGGAAAGATAAAGATATCAATGTTATTTCTGCTGCAGGAGTTTGTGCAGTTTCTTTGTTGTAGTAACATGAAAGTATTAACAAGGACTACTGCTCCTACCAACATCCATTATTCAATCAGTATATTAATATTAGTATATTAATATATAATTATAATACCTCATATTATAATTATATAATGTATTATTACATATAATAGTAATATATTTATATATAATGTAATATATTAATATATGGTATATAATATATTACATTATATATAATAATCTGTAATCTATAGTATGATATATATAATTAATTAATATAATATTATAATGCATTGATATACTAATATAATAATATTATTAGTATGTAATTCTTCAAGTCTAGTAGAATTGTTTAAAAATGGACATAAGACAAGTCCCAAAGACTTGGGAACCTTTTTTCCCTTGTCTTTTATGGTGTTTTGAAGTTTGGTTTATGTTTGATATAGATTTGATTAAGAAAAAGATCAACACTTAAGTGTATGTCAGAGGTGACCAGGAGAAGACAAGGATTGTTTTAGGTTTTTACCTCTAGAGAATGAGTCTCCAATATTCTATCATCCCTGTTAGAATGAGTCTCCAATATTCTATCATCCCTGCTAGAATCTTAAAAAATACACGTTTGTCTTTCAGCCTTTGTTTAGGCTAAAGTAGAATACAGAAGATAACTACATAAAATGTTGGAAAGTAACACTTACTGTTTGGAGGGCTATAGCAAATGGCACCTTCAGCAACATTTGTACATTTTGTACGGTTCCAAGATCCTTTAGTATCCAACAGAACACAGTTCTCAGTAGCATTTGAGTTTTCTAATTCCCATGGATAGTAGTCAAAATCAGTTCCATCTGACCATTCAAAATTAGCTTTACTTCCCTAATTAAAGAAAGAAAACTACAATTTTTAAGCTGCAGTACATGGTTGTGGTTTAAATCTTGTCAGTCATTAATAAGTCACATAGCAATAGTTATCACTTGATGAGTGATAAATTAAAATTCAGATACCTCATTCTCCTCATTCTCTCAATCCAAGCAATTCTTAACATAGGAATCCTACCAGTTTGTGCAAACTGGAAACCATAGCACCTTTCCAAGTTTAAACCTACAGTGTGCCTTGTAATATTCTGCAGGGAATGTTTTACTTAATGTAATTCTGCTGTTCCATTTAAGCAGTCTGTCTTCCTTTCTGTGGAGATTACTAGACGTGTTGCAAACTGCTGAACCGCTGGCATGGCTGCAGTGCATAAAGCAGGCCAGGCTCAGCAATGGTTTGCAGTGTCAGCTCAAACTGTAGATACAGCGATGGAAACTCTTGACAATGAAGAGACAGTTATGAGAAGTGGGAGACCCGTTCACAATCAAAGGAGGAGCAGAAGTAACAAAGGTAAGCATAGAAAACACACTTCGCTCTCTCTGCAGAGGACTATCCTGCCAACCAACTACCACTACAAGTTCTGGAGGCAGATTTGGGGAGTACTGTGGGAAATGGGTTTGGGACCATGTGCTTTTGCTCTCAGGACAAGCAGACAGAAAAGGAATATGATCTGTAGCTTGGCCTTCTGGAAGAAGGGATGCATAACTTGCTAGAGAGCCAATTCCTGAATGGCCTTGAAGAACCAGTCCTGACATGCACTAAACATGCTCCATTCAGCCTTGCTTGATTGTATTATTTTAAAGTTTCAAAGATTCAGAAAAAATAGCAGCAGTGTCTCTACATACACTGAAATTTAATATGGTTTAATATATGTTACATGGAAATGGAGCTTCTAAGGATCTGGAAGAGAAATATGGGAAAATATTTGATGTCACATACAGGATAGTATTTACAAAGTCTTACTGAGGTTACCAACAGTACATACTTACATCGTGAATTGACAACCCAAGCCACAGAGGATAGCCATCCTGCTTGACAATATCTTCCAGAAATAACTGTTCTGATTCACTGTGTACACTTGCTAGATCACTTCTGTTTTGTTTGCATTCTCTCAGTGCCTCATACCACGTTAATTTTTTCTGAAGGATCCTGTATGTTCTGTTTCCATGTGGAATAGACTCAGGCAGTCGAGGTTTGTGCTGCTGGGGTCCTATTTCAAAGAAAAACAAGACAAACTGTACACTTCATTAATATTACTAAGAACATATGGAAAGTATTAAAATTAATCTGTAACAATGCAAGACGAGGTTGTTTTTTTTTCAGTGCAAGCCACTTAATATTATGTAAAATATCTTTCGCTATTTTGAACATTACAAACAGCCAATGACGGAGTACAGCAAACACATTCAGTCTGCTCAGAATATTGCAGTAGCTATGCACAGACTGACCCTATACCAACAGGAGCCCGTAAGAGCAGTGCCACATGGTTAAATGGGAGCAAAACCAAAGCCTTGTACAGAAGGTGCTGCAGGACCAGAACTTAAATTACAAGCCTCATCCAACACTCCATAAATTGTACATGAATCTTCTCTACAACTTACCCCTTTCAATTTTACAGGCAAGAATACTGTACACATTATAGTGATGAGCATGCCAACTTTGAGAATAATTATAAATATCCCAGAAACCATCAAGATTTACACCAGCAAAAAAATTGTTCTTCTTTATGGTAGGTCTTCCCAGCCTCCAGTTATTGTAAGCCAGATGTGTTTCATCATACCACTTCAGAACTTTGTCTGTGAAAAATATTGCATATTTATCAAACCATTGTCATTATGCGTACAAATACCATTTAGCTTTTAATGACATTAACAGATAGATATTCACTTTGGAAAAAAATCAGTGATGCTTTAAGTTACTCTAAATTAGTTCTGTATACAATGCTAAATACATTAGTATTACTCATCCAGGCCCTTTTACATCCTGCTTTCCAGGAAATCAAATCTAGATGAAACAGAACATACTGGATTTAATTATCACTCAAACAGAAACCATGTCCATAACTATTTTCTTCTAGAAGATAAATACAAATATAAATCATTATTATATGTTTGTATTTGGTTTGAGTTTAGCTATATGCTGAAACATGCACTTAATGCTGCAAACCATCTCCAATCTAGTTATTACAAAAAAAAAAAAAAGACAACTTACCACTGTCATCATAAATTACACCCAGCCAGACCCACATAGCCAGACCGCTGAATGAATGAAGCTGCTCAGTAACAAAGTTATTCTCCTCTTCATCTCGAACACTCAGAACAAATGCTTCTGGATCTGTTGAATTTATTTTTTTTTTAATTACTTTCTTACAGATTCACCTTTCAGTTACAACAAAGTATTTTTCACTGCTATTATTAACTACTAAAGATAGGTTAAAAATACATAAAAGCAAGACAAAAGAACCAAATGAATAGTGGGAAAACAATTCTCAAAGACGTTATCAACAGTGCTTCCCCTGGTTTTGTGGCTAAGACTCATCTCCAGAAATTTTTATGGGTTCTACCATCTGTAAAGTTTTATTTTCCCTTCACTATTCCTCCCTTTATTATTTTAGTAAAAAACGGGTGTATAGAACACAAAGCTATCAGCAATTGTTCACAATGTTCTTAATACTTTTTATCTAGTAGGCAGATTAAGAAAAAGACTGAATTGAAATCAATTAATGAAAAATCAGTTTATGTAAATACGCATGTCTTTGAAATGCTAAAAGAATTACTTAATATAAGAGGGAAGCTGCTCCTAAGCGTACGCTTTGTTCAGGATGAACAGGAAAAGCCCACGTGCTTTTCTGAATTGGACTATTCTCTGCCTGTTTACTTTGTTCACTTTACTGTTCCACAGGAAAAAAAAAAAGTACTTGTGACTGTAAAGACAGAATGGTGCCAAGGGGATAACAATTACCCAAACCATTTAAAATTTGCATATTTTAAATAAAAAATGCGTTTTAAATTTTTCAGAGATCTCAGAATTCAGCAGTTCCTAGTTATCTCCCTCTCGAACACATGGCCTTGCACTTTTAATCAGAGTAGCATGAGCACAAACAGCATCAGGCAGTGCAACACTAATACACATATCCAACTGCACAGCCTTCCTAAACCCTCACTTTTTTAAGACAGTGACTCAGATCTAAAACTAATCTCCCTCAATCTGGTATGCCCTTAGATACCTGTAATATAAAGAAGTACTTACTCATTTTCTTGCATAAATGATGGGCTTCTTGAGACTTCAGTTCTTGCCATCTATTTTTTGTTATCATAAAAGTGTAGCAGTTGTTTCTAAATGATATCCAGGGTGTATTTTTAATCTTATGTGGGCACTTAACTTGTGTAACTTGTTCTTTTTCATTCTTCTCTAAATAAGGAAAAACATTATTAAAACAATTTTACACACCACAGTACATTTTCAGGTAGCATTTTAAAACAAGCAAGACAAAAGTGTTGCCCTCTGGATGTGTAATGTGTTACTGTTTTCAATTTCTTTGCGACAGTGAGGTTTGTTTTTGTTGTTGTTTTGTTTTTAAGTAACTAAGCAGTGAGCATTACAAAAGAATACAAACCCTTACAGCTTGCGCAACTGTTAGGTTATATAGGTTTAAGAATAAAATCACTACATAAAAATGCTAAGCATGAACGAGTAACTAAAAGCTCTTACTGCCTTTTGTATGAAGGTAGATCACCATAACAGATAAGCTATTCCATAGCTGGCAATACAGCCTAGTTCTATGACTTTGTTTAATACTTGATAAGCGAGAAGAACTCTTCTTGTAGTTGATTAGAGTGGAAGCACCACTTAATTAAAGATGTCATAATCTCAAGTATTTACTTTACTGTGACTCAGTATGTACAACAATAGTTTTAACTGTCTTCTCACCAAATTATTATTAATGTTCTCCTAGAAGAAATCTGTGATAATCTGAGATGTTTTTCTCTTTGAGAAAGGAGTCATGCTACATATGCATCCCCCCCAAAAGCTGTCCTGCTATAATAGATGTATATTTAGAACAGTTTATGTGAACTGAAGATGACTTTAATTTGCACCTTTCAATTCAGTGTCTACCTGCTGTCTTTCTCCTCCATATAGTCAGGTATCTCTTACTCTTTTTAGACTTGAATGACTGAAAAGGTCTCAATATTAAGAAGTTTATAGTACAGAGGTAGCTCAGTCATCTTCCACATGCAAGTTGGAGAGATTAGTATGCAATGGTATTAAAGTAATGATACAAAGGTAGAATCAATTAACAATATAAAGGGTATAGTCTACCCCAAAACACTTATGCTGAGTTCCTTTTTATGTAGCCTGTGGATTAAGATCAACAGGTGCATATTACCCTATTTTAAACAAGCTAGTCTGAAGGAATGTAATTTTAAAAAGTTTTAATTTTGAAGTTACAATCTGAAATTTTCAAATATGCTTCACCATAAAACAAAGTGCACCTTTTGGAAGTATTTTACTTGCATACATACTTTCTGATGAGTAGCATATAACACCTCTGTTTGCAGAGGAACAGTCAGAAGTTTTCCAGAAGCCATCAATATCCAAAAACACACATTCTTCACTTGTTTCTTCATCCTCTTCAGACCAGCGACTAAAACTAACGTGCTTCCCATCCAACCAGCCGTAATGTTTTCCACCCTAGCATTGTACAAATAAAATTGATCAGCTTACATAGTATATAAAAATAAAATATATATAATATGCATATATAAGGTACAGAAAACAAGATAACACATTTGCATTGGCCAGAGAGTGCTAAACAGATGGCATTCACAGTGTCTCTCTCTGGTGTGAACTGTTAAATGTTCGGCTACTCTCATTTTGATCTGTTCACAATATAACAAGCTTTGTTGTTTTAAGTTTTGCAGTTGCAAGAATATGAAACAGCTGAAGTAGATGACAAATTATCAAGTGTTAATGTTTAACTTCTATGCTTATGGAGGAAGGCCAGGCAATGAGATGTCCAAATTACATCATTTGCATTTGTAAATCAATGGCAGGTCTAATTATCTGGTCTTGGAAAACTGATAATATCTGAAAACAAAGTTTCTCCACAGAGAGTTGAAAGTAATCTATCAAGTATTTAACTAATTAAATAAATAAGATGTGTTTCTGCCCTGGAGGATGCAGGAGGAATAAGAAAAATCCACATGCAACAACCTTGGTACCCTTTAAGAACCTTACATTTTAAAGTTTTCCTCAGGAAATCTCCTTGACTATTTGTAATTTAATGTATTTTGTATCTTTCATGTGTAGGATTCCAGCACTGGAATAACAAGTTTTGTTGATCAATTTCATTAGAATTGCCTTTCATGTGACTTTTTAGTTGTGCCTGAACAGCCAAGCATTCCAATATTCAAAAGCTAGTGCATGTCTGAGCTGTATGCACCAAAATAAATCATTTGATTGTCACATCAAATTATTAGGTTTTAATATTAGGTTAATATTCAAAGGAGGAGGGAAAAAAGGTTGTTCTGGTCTCTTCATCTTCATTAAGACTAAATGCCTATTTCCTTTTAAAAAATATTCTCCATGAAGTGTACACTGAAATTTCTATTTTGTTTCCTGCTTTGCCTTGAATACTCAGTAGCCAATTACTGACATAGGAAGATCATAATACCACAGATGCTAAGTGAGCACCAACCTTTGCAGGTAAGGCTTTTTTCAAACCAGTTTTAACTTTTTTCTTGCAATTATCAAGACTCGTGTTCAGCAAAAAGATAACCCTGCAAGCAAGCCCAGACCTGTTCATTAACAGCTAAGAGTGCTTTCAATCCACACTGAAGATCACCAGGAGGTCCTCTGGCTAATAAAGGCAGAACAGTAAAGCAGTACCTCCTGCACTGACTTTTCCAGAGATTTTAAAAACAAACACACACAGACACAGAAGAAGAAGAAAAAAATGCATCTCTTTGTCTTCCTCAAACTGTCTCCCTCAAACTCAAAGCAGAAGTACAAATAACATGAAATAACAACAGAGTTTAACATAAACTTTATAAATATATCTCCAGAAGTATTCAATTATTCATTCTGGATTTCATTTGCCACTTCTAGTTTCTCCTTTTTAAAGCAGAATTTGAGTTGACTTTTTACAGTGGTAGTGTAAACAGTGCTGATGATACTAAAAGACTATATTATTCGTTCATTAACAAAAGAGACAAAAGGTAATACAGTGACCTGTATTGATGCTACCCCTACAATATGTCCCTTCTTCCTATAATCTTTTAAAACAATTGTCTCTTCTTCATCAATCTATTCAGCAGAGTCCAACAACTGACTGTAACTCAGAGAACAGAAGATTTAGAACGTTAATCTTGAGACCCTCTGGATGATTATCACTAAATGAAAAGTTACCCCATAATTAATGTGTTACTGCATTTTTTAATCCCAGTTTCTATTTCATACAACTCTAAAGATGACTTTAAGCTACAGTCTGAATAGAAAATAAAACTTACATCTCTGCTGAAGAGCCCAATCCACAGCGGTTGATTATGAAGGGCAGCCTGAACAGCCAGAAAAGCCTGCTGGAACTGATCTGTGATGCTAACCAGCTGCATCTTGCGATTTATGCATGCAGCCATTGCATCATCCCAGGACAAATTCTTCAGAATTACTTCGTATTGAACGTTTTGATAGCTGAATGTTTCATTAAGGACTTGCTCTGTCTGATTATCAGCAGCTCCTATGCCTAAATAAGAAATACAGTTATTAGATGGTTAAACAATGGAATATATTCTAAATTCCCAATTTCTCTGTAATAAACAGGAAAAAAAACAACACTGTTTATATTCCCCTGGAAAAAATATCAAAGATACTTTCTTACGAAGTAGATTATGCTAATGATTTTAGTTAGGAACAAATATCTTTTACACTTTAGACAGAGAATATATAACAGCAAAAAAAGCAGGAAGGACTATTTTCAGCCACTCTATTTTTATCTCTCTCTTAACTTGGCTTCACACATTTTTTGTGCCAGCTATTTTTATTTAACTGCTAAATAGTGGTAAAAATTTCATTTATTGAAGAAAAAACATACTCCACAGCTTCAATCAGATACAGCAGTGGGAGAAAATGACTGCTCTCTGCTGCAAGATAGCAACTGCTATACTTGATTCATTTATCTCTGTGGAGCCTGTGAATTTATGCTTATGCAAATCCAATGGGCCATAAAACTTGTCTATACAGATCTCACAGTGTACAGCACAGTCCCAGAGTTTCTTACTGCCATCCACACGCATACTGGGAATTGATTTTGTTTCCATATGCACTTAATTAATTATAGAAAATCCACTTTGAATAGGGAAGGGTGTAATTTACTGTTTGTGTTCTTAGCACTGAGCCTCGCCAGTTATCAGCATCATTCTGAAGGCAGACAGCTCAGTGATGCGTTGCAATTGTAGTTAATAAAATATGCAAACATTCCCTTGGGTGGTAAATTAAAGCATGCAAAGCTAGTAACTCCCCCAAATTTATACATAAATAAATACATTTTTCCCCAAAAAAGGCAGAAGAAACTTGACATGGAAGCATAAAAAGGCTTGCTGAGAGAGGAAAAAACACTTAAAATAATAATGTAAAAATGGCTAATTGGTAGGCTGACAGAGCCATTTTTCAAAACACAAGAACAGAGAAAAATAAATATACATGTGGTATTTATGCACTATTTCCAGCTTTCAGTAGACCATAAAAGCGAGAAAGCTGAAATGGACTATTAGAATGAAGTTGCTTGTGTCTGCTGCTAAATGCTTTCACTTGATATACAGCTAGCAAAAAAAGAACTATCGGACCAGAAGAGTAACCACATATCAAAGGGTACCAAACCGAAAACAAGTTAGTAAGGGGCAGAACAGTAAAAGTTCGTTTCTGAGAGAGAAAAGACGTAATTGCTGATGATGAATGTCTCAAGAAGTTGTGCAAATAACAAATCATACCAAGACTTCTTAGAAATCTGAGTTGTCTTTTTCTCTAGGATAAAGCTCAAGGCAACTTGGACAGGTCTCAGCTATCCCTGCAACCTTCTGAGGTCCCTTTCCACACAAGTCACCTTAAGACCCATATCCCCAGTGACCGGGATACATACTCTGACAGTCCCAAACCCTTTCTCATTACATCTTCTACAGTTCTGGCTAGGAGGAAATGCTTACTATTTTAGTTAACCCAGACTGATAATACACCGATCTCTGCAGATCAACTTTCTATTAATAAAAATCTAATTTTCAGTTTGTTTGTTTTTTTTATGACTACATCTCTCCCAGCTAGACTTCAAATTTGGACACTTGGAATTTCCAAAATGTTTGGCACTGGAATAAAGAATATTTTTTATGTTAAATAAGGGGGATAAGCTTGCTTTGCCTATTTGAGAAAGAAGAAAAAGAAGAAGGTGAATATTTTCTTGGGTGTTTTTTACACAGCTTTTTTTTTTTTCCCCTAAGAAGATATCAAGTTAGTTACTTAAGAGGGTTAATTACATAGAAGTACATACTCAAAAGTGGGTATGCTGAATATTAGCCCATAGCAGTAATTAAATGCAAGAGTAGATATATTTGTTTGATCTAGTTCCAGTAATTTGTGCTGAGCAACCTACATGGCTGTATCGGAATATTATTTTTAATTCAGATTAAGAAACCCTACTCATGCCAATAAATCTATGAAGCTACAGAAAGCCACATCACTGCAGATTATCACTCTTCATGTAAGCCCTCAAGGTTTGCTCTGGGTAGTCCGATTTCAACTTCAAGAGCACATGATACCTCCTATTCTGATAGTGCTAAAAGCACAGGAGACGTTTAAGTATGGTGAAAATATTGTGAGATTCCTCCCCAGGACTTCCATCTTCCACAGTTCCAAGGGGAAAGGAGTCACTTGTTCTAGCCATTGATGTACATGACATCTATACCCCCAGAATGTTAAAGCTCCTATATGCTGAAGCATGGTTTCAGTGAAACCACACAGTCAGTACCTCTCAGGAAAACAGATACCTTCTGACATGTTCTTTGAAAAACAAACGGGGAAATTCTGAATAGCTGATAAAATTTGTCCCATATCATCGCCCTTTCACACTATGCTTTTCCAAAACAAACCTGCTCAGTGTCTACAAGAATCTTGCTCTTCAAGTGCAATGATTTACATGTATTAAGAGGTCTTCTGGCATACGCATCTTAACAGCAGACTCTGGCTCTAATTTATTTAAATTATTTTGACTCTGCAGACTTACCTGTAGGCCGCTGGCATATACCCAAGAAATGCCTGTCAGCGCAAGCAGTGAAATTCCATGTTCCAACATACTGAGACTTGGGATCGTTGAGGATTACACCACATTGATTGTTAAATTCTTCATCAAAAAGCTGAAAGTCATAGACACACTTATCAGACAAAAATAAAGTATAAACATACTCGTGTAGAGAAAGTGAAACAACATGAGGCTAGGAGAACTTGATCTGTCTGAACTTGTTTAAGAAGTTTCAAAGGAGTGGTGCAATACAGCTTGCCTATTTTACAAACACTACCAGGTGTTTAGACTCAAAAAGAATTCATAAGCTAAATATGGGGGAAGAACATTAAATGAAAAAAATTAACACTTAAAATAAATCTTGTTCGTGGGTGTGATTCCACTATACTTATTATGCTTCGCCTTGGTAGAGCAGCATGCTAAATACCGATGCATGATGGTTTACAGATGCTAAGTATAACTGAACTAATAATTATCGATGGCATCTTTTTGATGACTGTTTTTATGTAGTCTTTAAATTGCAGATAGCAATTACAGAAGTCATTAAATAGTTGTTTGTTCTTGTTTTTTTTTTGTGTGTGTGTGTGTATTTTTTTTTCTTCTTCACCTTTCAGTGTTTCATATATCAGTTCAGAAGACATCATACAAATAAAGGTCCAAATAAACAGAATTCCATTACTTTCAGTCACCTTGTCTGCTAATTAAAATCACCACTTGAGGGATCTGGTCTTTTTTTTTTTTTTTTTTAAATCTTTTTTTCCCCCTTTTACTTTTGAAAGTATTCCAACTTTCATTTTTCAATAGTCAAGAGAAGTTTAGTAGTCAAAAGTCAGAACTTACATCCAGAGGAATTTTCCTTAGTCTTCCTGTCAGGAGTGGGTGAAAATTACTATACAACAGTTTACTCCCATCTATCCATTTGTTTTCTCTTGTGCTGAACAAAAACTGCAAGCCAATCCAAATATCTTTTGGCATTTCAGGAAGTAAGGATGTTATAAAATCTGTTGGACAAAACAGTAAACATGTACACACTGTGGTTCAGACAACAGCAAACACCTGAAAAAACACTTTGCATAAATAAGATAACCCCTACTTTTATCAGCTTCATTTTCCTAGTCCTTTAAGATTCCCAAATGCTCATCATTGCCTTCTTTCATAATAAACCCCAAAGGCATTGTCTTTTATCTGAAGGGAGTAGTCTATTGGTATTTGTGCTACAAATTTTCAGCTGAGGAGCAAGGAGTATATTTAACTTGTTTTTGCCTTCAGTGCTTTGTACCCTTGCAATTACACAAATTTCAGAAGCTGCTTTTCCACAAGTCTGCATGATCTTCTATTGTCTCCCTGCAGAGAGAACTTGAGTTCTCTCCTTCCCTCTCCAAACTGATGAAGGAAGTCATAGCTCCACCTTTCCCTCCTACTGACATACCCCATAAGGCAGAATCATTTCTTAGGTTCTAGCAGAGTTTGCCTACCCCATCATCAGAGGAAGTAAGACTGGACAAAGGAAGCAAGGATTAGATGGAAAAAAAAATCAGACAAGGAAATCTTAAACCAGAGCCCTCTTACCAAGCATTCTGGAATGAAACAATGGCCTTCAGTGAACCCCCCAGGCACCAAAAGGCATTCACTCAGCTTATCTAGATCAGGAAGACAAACTGAAGCTATGTAATTAGCTGCTGCTGACATGTCTTAACTACTGGCCACATGCGAGCCTCAGCCTATTTTCTAAGCCATACAAATCCGTGGAAGATTTACATGTCAGAACTAGCCACCCTCCTAACACCGATGGGACCAGCCCACAGAAAGAGGTAAGCTCATTTATAATTGCACCTTTTTTCCATGTACATGGACTTCAGTACTGGGGGGAGGAATGGCAAGGGACAAATAAAAACTGCAGTCTTCACAGTACAAAGTCTACAATCTCAGTTGTTTTTAACAAGCAAAGCAAAACATGGAAAATTTTCATTCAGCAGTGACCCTTCTCTCCTTGTTCTTTAATGCAAGGTTTTACTTTTTTTTTTCCCCCCCAAATGAGTTTCCATGTTTCTAGCAGCACAGACAACAACAGACAACACATTTTTAAGCAGTCTTGGATTTTTAGAATGCTCCTAGTATGCCTGTAGGTAAACAAGTGATTTTATGTTCTAGTTCTTAAGCAGAACTATATTGAGTTTGGAAGAGAAGCTGCACAGTGAAAGTGCCCCCAGTTTACCATACCTTGCTCAGCTTGATTTGAGATAGATGGAAGTGAACCTCCAAAAGTTATACACTTTTCATTAGCTGCATTAAATGTTAAATATTCAGATTTCATCTTTCGAAAACACTGCAAAACAAACATAAGAAAGGGTTTTTTCATATCTAAGAAAAAACTCATAAGAAAATGTTTCTAAATCAGCCTGAAAATCTCACTTCATTTCCTGTAATAAAATGTAACTATTTTTCTCAAAAGTATGGGAACCATTACTAGCTAGTAGAATAGCTAAATACAAAAATTATTAATAATTGCACTGAGTAGCTCGTCATTCACAGCAGAGGATTAGAATTCAATAACTTTTAATCAGCTATATCAGGATCATGTACAGTTTTAAGAATGAGAATTCAGACGTGTTAACTGAAGTCAGACTGGGATGGCCAATAACCTTTTACTGTAACGCATTATCTTTTGCGAGAAACTAGATAGGAACTCAAAAGCTATATTCTGCAACGACTTGAAGTAAATTTGCAAGTCTTGGCACAATGCAATGTGCAGATTTGATGTACACTCCTTCTTATGTACAGGGAACAGCAACAGGTCACATAATAGGAATCAGCCTACGACTTCAAATGACTACCTTGAAACCTAGTACTAAAGTTTACTATAGTATGGCTGTTGATTTCCGTTGGTTCATTCTTAAAAATTTTCTCTAATTCCTAAGCAAGTTAAATCCTTAAGGTGACTTAGGAAGCAGAAATCTCATCCTTTCCTTTCTAATAATTTTTTTCTTCAAAGCAGAGCATGAGATCAGATAATAAAAACAAAGTTCTTGGATCTAAGTGTATGGTGAGGGGAAAATGAAAATCTTGAAGGTTACTGCTTTAAAATTTAAAAGCCATCAAAAAAGGACAGAGAAGTAGACGAGATGATTTTAATCACTGCATGTAGTTTTCAAAAGCCACCTTCCAGTTCATTCCTGAACACACTGGATACTTCCTTGCCTCTTTCAGCAGGGCACTCCAGCTTACTAGACTATTAAAAATAAGTAATGATAATTGATCAGTGTTTTTTCTGTACCTTATTCCGAAACCGAAGCCAATTCTTAGGGCAACCTCCTGTGACTGGGCGGTAACTGGGATCGTGTTTCTCCAGTAAGGAGGCATTATTTTTCTCACAAATGAAGGGCAGTTTCATGTTACAGTTAACTGGGTAGTCTGCAAAAATGTAAGTTTTAAAAAACAGTTATGATAATTTCTGTCATGCTCTAATTGCCACACATATTTTGACATGATAAAACGCAAAGCAAAGTCTTTTTCAGTGCAACTACAGGGAAGTATGATCCAACATAAAGCTTTAAACGCAACAGGAGAGCAAGGGACAAATGTAAATGATTATATCAGACAATAACATATCATTCCTAAAGGTACAGATTCTGATCTTTCTTCCAGCAGCTACACTTAACGTAAGTAGAGGTAACTTCAACAAACAAAAGATGAAATTAAAATAGTTTGAATATGAGGACATTTCTAGCATAGAGGATGTGTAATCTAAAGTCCACTAAAGCCAAAAGAAATTCTGAGTCTGTCCTGTAGTGTTTTACATGATTCCAGAATTAACTGGACTGTCTTCCTAGTAAAGTTGAATTTTTGGCAGAATAATGGGGGAAATGTGCTTTAAAGTGGAAATGATAATAGACATATTTAGTCTCTACAGGGTACAAAATTTTCCCAATGTAAAGCAATGTTGAAGAAAGAAAAGAAGGCTCAAGTACCACCAGATAGCATTTAAATTACTTCATGTACCTTTTCCAATATGACTCCACTACTTAATAAAATTTGCATCTCCAGCTGCATATTCAGTTGCAGGTATTCAGTCAAACTACTCTAACACCACTCAATTTCCAGAGCTCATAATATGTTGCATACACACAAAGAAGACCAGTGAAATAGATTTCACGTAAATTAATTTATGTCACAGAAGGAGTGACAATCAAACCATAAAAAAAATTGTCATATGAATTCAGGTTTGCCTCTGGACATCAAGAAATATTATAATAGCTTCTACTATAAAGAAATAAATTATTCAAAATTGAATCAGATAATCATCAAGAAGCCATTCACTTCTAACTAAGCATCAGTGTGCATTTTTTTTTTTTTTTAACATAACAATGACAGAGAGGGGAGAAAAATTGAAAACAGCCATACCTCTGTACCAGTTCTTTCTAGAAACATACCAGCAATCCCTCAGGAATCGATCATGGAAGCGTGGAAATAACTGTAAACTGGATACAAACATTTCAGAGTCAATCTCCAATCCAGTGTGATCTTCAGGTGGAAACTCTGATAGCAACAGAGCCAGTACATACAAAAATTTGGGCTGGTAATTGTTTCTAGGAGATGCCCTACAACACTGGAAAGGACAGAGGGGGAGAAACTAGACTAGGAACAAACATGTGGTAGGTTCAATAGTTATATACCATGCCCAAATTAACTATGTTAAGGAGATGTGCACTACAAGGGTAGATTACTCATCGCATGCTGCAATTGCTAGCACACTGTGAAGACAAGTGAGGATAATGGTCAACAGCCCACATTTTTCCTTTCTAAAATGTTTTTGAAGTAGTATATCACTACAGTATTTTGGCAAATTAAGATTTTTGCTTATAGGGAGTTCATGATCCTTTGCTGAAGCCACAGACAGCACAATGCAAGGTTTGCTGTGAGGCAAAGAAAAAACAGGGCCTAAAATCCAATAAAATTATTTTAAAGATCAATTGCATTCATTAGCTATTAGGGCCCTGTACTGATTAATGATTCACATGACAAGACTAAGATGTCAAAGCCCAACAACCTGAAATCTATAGGACTGGAGAGACTTAGAAGAATTGGATTATGAGTTAAGTTGTTCCTTTTCATCCAAGTCTATTAATTTATGCACATACTCATCCAAGTCTATTAATTTATGCACATACACATACAGTTATGTATAAATTGATGTTGATGCTTTGTAATGGGAACAGAACTCAAGCATTAGCAACTCATTAGAATATTTCAACAATATCTTGAAATATACTTACTTTGTAAGTATATATACATAACTGTGCTAACTATGACTTGCTTTGATTGCTTTTATGACTTTTTTATGACTTGCCACATAGTTCCCCTGCTCTCTCTGCTCTAGGTACTCTGTTGTCTATGCTTAGCATTGTAAGAGTAGGTGCAGGTCCATGTAAACAGATGTGGAGAACAGTGTTCACCGAACAGTGCTGTACTGTTTCCTAGCTTAGTTCAAATTTATCTTACTTCTTCAGGATGATACAGAAGTGATCTTTTACAAGTTTGGGGATAAAACATTTTCCTTTAGAAACTGTTCTACCTAACTATATGCCTAAAAATGGCATGAAAAAAGTTTACAATAATAGATTATTCTACGTACGGTGAATGATAGCTGTAGCCATAATCAATAAACTTCAGCCACCACTTTTGTTCGCTGTTTGATAACTGTGGGGAAAAAAAGAACAAAATGATATTTTACAATCCATAGAGACTGATCTCCAGACTCCATCATCAATAAATCAGTAACAAAATTAATTTGATTTAAAATGACTTTTTTTAAATAGTGCAGATTTACAATTATTCAAGAATAGGAAAAGATACAGTTCAAGATGCATATGCCAGATAAACAGACGCCTGCATCTAATATAAGAAAAGACACTTTCCACACTGTTGCATAAAGCTGTAAGAAATCTTGCATTGGTTTCATAAGTGCATACTACACGCATCATTCCTGCAAAATTCATAGCAGCAACACTACCAGGCAACCAGAACATCACTGCAAGCTGACCAAAGCTGATGTGGTTCCACAGAATATCTGAGGACGCCCCTCAGAATAATCTCATTCCTCCAGCAGACAGCTCAAAAATTAATAGTTTGTAAAAGGCTAGAGGTTTTACAGGTTAGATTCTCAATTTCTCCTGCCTTCTCCTTCCAGATAATTTCTCATTCTCAGGATATCAGGATAAATTTCATTAAGAGACTTTGCAAACTGCTAATTTCATGTTTTTGTAAGACTCCTTAGAAGAACGCACTCATGCTATGAACACCACAAACCCCTTTCACAACAAAGTCTGAGGCCAGCATGCATTTTAATTCTCTCCTTAGCTAAAAAAAAATAAAATAAATAAAAAAATACATGCTACCCCATACATAAAATTAACAGCTGGGACAATTGTTAGTCAAGTATTTGCAGAAAATGTGGAGCTTACATGATGGTCCTGTTATGGCATTTTCTATCCATTTGGAGATTTATTTTTTTTTCAGTTGCTGAGGCTATTTTTACATTTAAACATCCTTTTACAAGACTGACATTGTATTCTCTTTCAATTCATATTTTGGTTTTAAAAACAATTAAAAACTATTAAGGCCAATAGGATAAAGAAAGAAATTAAGGACTAACATTTTCTTGTATTGGAAAAACCGGCAACAGTATTTCCCTGTAGTGAAAAGTATCTGTTAGACAAACTTCCTTACCTTTTCTATTTGAGATAGTATTGTCCTGAGTTTTGGGTAAGACTCCACAGAGGCTAGATCGCTATCATTTTTTTGACAGTAGGAAATAGCTTCTTGGAAGCTCAGGTTTTTATCTGGTACAAACCATAGCTCTGCACCATCAACAACAAGTGGGGCTCCATGAATTCCAATTTCATCTATACAGAAGAAGTATCACACGCATAAGAAATCAATTCTGAAAAACTCTTTTTCTGAATGTAATGAGAAATTTCAATTTGACACTGGAAAAAAACACACTTATTCTTGCATTTGAATCTCTCTCAGAATCAAATCCTATCAGTCATGACCTTTGCTGTCACCAAAAAGATAATACAGTAGTAATATAACAAACTAATAAAAGATATACAGTAGTAACAACTATATATATAAAGTGTTAGAATTCACAAAAAGTCCATTTACCTGGTACATACCACTCGGGTGTCTTTGGAGTGCTACCTGTTCAGAGGAAAAAAAGAACAGTCACTTCACGTTTACCTTATAACGAGACAAATAATGGTCACAAATAATGGAAGCGATAGGTTATGCTTCTGGGTATGCATGATGGGGGGCAGAGGAGGAAGGAGAAAATTCATGCACAGATAAAATAGTCTAAAACAAGCTGATTCAAAACTAATGGGTGTATTCCATACCTCAGTCTTAAATGTGTGTGCTTTTTATTTATTTTTTTGTTTCCCTCTATAAGAATTTGCATTTTCACCTCTGTCTCACTACAATGAGAAGCTTATACACTAACTTTATAGTACACTAACTGTACCAGAACAAGCAAGAGGCTCATTCACCTAAAGCAGAAGCAGACTGTATAGCCAATATACCTATAGTTACAAATATCACTTGGCTTATATCACCTCACCTACTGAGAAACCACTTTATGGCAAAAGAAAGAAAATGGGAGCAGTGATACTGCATCCGCCTCCTCATGGTCATTTTTTGATAAATCTATGAATACTTTAGGTGCATGTCAGTTTGTGTATCACATAGGCAAGGCATCTCAAGTACTGACTTCTAATGGTTCACAGAGAAAACAATAGAACATGGGTTGCAAAGCTTCTGCTATTGGGTAATAATGACCGCTCAGTGACAGATACCTTCTTTTCACTATTGAAACATAAAGAATACCAAGAAAAGTGATGAATTTCTGATACTTATAACCCTAGTTCTTGGTCATATTTCTTTGCTGCCTAGTTCATATCTTCTAATTTGATAATGAGCAATATTTCAAATATGCTTACCTCCTCTCAACTAGTTAGATGTATTTCACAAAAGCTGTTAACACAAAGGAACTAAAAACCTATCACTAAACTCTTTTTTATGAAATGTGAGTGAATGCAGTTTACCTTTCGTAATCTGGCAGACCCATTCGAGTTTAGCTTCACAATCAAAAGGCTTGACATAAAATTCCAGGTCTCTGCCCTCATGGAAATAAAATCTCCAAAATGATCGCCGTGAAAATTGAAAAGTCTGTATAAAAACAGGAACAGAAAAATCAGTTAATAGAGTATGGGCCTCTCTAATGTGAAATGAAACTATGAAATATCTTCAACAAAGTCAGTAGGTGTTATTGTGGCATCAGCCCCATACAACTTGAAAAAATGAACAGATACAACTGTAACTCTTTAAACTGTAATTCTACATGCTAGCCAAGATTGTGAAGCAGTTGTGTAAGTGGCTTAAGGTCATTCTAGGTATACAAGTCTATTCTTGCAATGTTGTTTCTTCGCTATTTTGTAGTACACACAATCTCATCTATGCTTATTATTGAATTATCTGCTGGAACTTCTTTCCCTGAAATAAATTTTCATTTCTCCTAAAAAGAAACACTTATCTGAATCCAGCATAGGAATAATCTTTCTTATCTAAGATTATTACAATCAACTTTGAGATCTGACTTCACTCTTGTTGATCTCTCCGATAAGGAGAATTTTGTATCATTTAGTGAAGGAACACATGCCTAGACCTAGCAGGTAGGGGAGGGAGGATGCTATATTCACAATGTTCTTCAGAGTGCTTTCCTCTCATCTGATGCTTCTATCAGCCTAATGTTAAAGATGACAGCTTCTCAGCCTGGGGTCACAAACACAAGAGAAAATATTGAAGACTAATGGCTGTGAAGAGAAGTAAGGGGATACAACTATTCTTTTAGCAGAATTGGTTCCATTTAGGTTAATAGAAAGGAGAGTATTAGAATTATCTTACAAAAACACTCAGGTAACACTTCAGAAAAGTTAAAGGCCATTTTACAACTCGTGCCATCAAGACTGAAATAAGCAACGAAGAACATAATTCACTAGAGGCATGACATTTTGAATTAAAACCTGACACAGCAGTTACAGTCTATTTCACTAAGCAAACACAAGCATAAATACTCTATCCTAGCTACTGCATCCCTCTACTTTATGTTTCAATGATTTTCTTAACTTGCAGTTCAGAAAAACAAATCTAGATCTTAAAACTTGTAGAGTTGCGGGTTTTTTTGTTTGTTTGCTTTTAGACTCCATTTTACGTTCTTAAGTGTCACTTATAACGTTCAACAGATATATAGCATGCCAATATGTAATCGAGAACTGAATATCACTAAAAAAAAATTGTAGATCAGAAGTCTTATGACAGGTCATCATTAGCATAGCAGTCAGTTTGTTAAAACCGCTTAAATAAGGGAAATGCAATACAAGCTGTAGATTAATAAAGGGAACACTAGCAACTTTTTACCATACAAAGAAAACATCTCAGCAGTCAACCTAAATCCAATATATAGCTGGCAGGAATATTTTTTCCAAGTACTTTCATGTATAAATAAGCATGCTGTTATTAAAAACCTTTCAAACTAACCTTTAAAGCAGCACAATCTCTAGTGTTATATTCGTCTTCCAGAAAATCACGTGGCATAATAATACTAGTTACCTACAGGACAGACAGGAGGAAAGAACAATTACTTCACAACTATTTTTGCTAAAATAGTCCCCAAAGGTAACCATTTAAACTTGTGATCTCATTAAGTTTATCACTATTAAAACACACATTAAAAGGCAGTAACAAGATCAAAGAGTTTTGAGTCTGTGTACCTGCTATTATAGAGGGAAAAAAATAAATAAAATATCTCACAATTTCAGACAAATATATCATTTGCAGTTAAGAAGTTATTTTTGGAGAAGCCTGCTCTATCGAGAAGATGAGCTCATACCCCCACCACCCCTCCCTTTGCCATGGCATGAAGACATCTTGTTCTCTCCACTAGCTCTTAGATTTTTATTACTTTATTTTCATTAAAGTATTTTAATGTGATAGAGACAGAGATCAGGTTAACCTTATTAAAGTTATGCTTTTAATTGGAAATCTGCCTGGATGGTAGCTCTTAAGTGCACAATCTTCTGAATTACTCATCTGTTGAAGGATCTGCCATATCTTAATTAGAGGATTTATCAATTTATTTTCAATTCAGCCCAAGCTAAAACAAATGAGGACGTGACATTTCTTGGTTAACTTACGGGTTTATCATCACTCCATTGCCAGGTTCCCAAAGAATCTGGACTCCTCTTATTCATTCCAATCCATACCCATCTGTCATTGCTGTAAATAAACAAAGTAAAATCTTAAGCCAAATATATGGTTCAGCACATTTAATAGAAAAACTGACCTAAGTCATTGCGTTACTTAGGTTTGAGCAGCAAAGCCAAGAGTTTACTCCTGCAAATTGTAGCAGGTCAAAGAGGAAAACGGGCCTAGAGTCAAGGTCCTCTTCCGCACTTGTAATAGGATTTGTAGGTTAATTTTCTGCGTGGGCAGGGACAGAAGACTAAATTATGTAATTCCTTCATTCACTGCATCAGTTGTCTCTTGATATGCTCTTCTTCCAGAATCACACACTATTTATTTGGCTTGCTTCTCCCTGTCCGTCTCCAGGTCACCTCTCATCAGCACAAATATACTCTTCCTCAAACTACATGAAAACTTCTGCTTACACAAAGTAACTGACTTTGCATTTCCCTTACGCTTATCAGTGATATAAACAAAGCACAGGTACGTATTTCAGCTGTGCACCTTCATAAAAGAGGCCCGTAACACCACTGACCTCAACACTTCCTTAAAAGAAAGGTGATAGATATTTGCTCCACTGTACCGGATTACAGTCAGAACTGCATTTTTACTTTTACTTTTTACTTTTTTACTAGATTTTACTTTTGGTTTTCATAAGAAAGGGATTTATAAACTGAAACTTTCAGTTACGCTGCAAGACACAATTTGCTAAGAAAAAAAATGGGGTTTACAACAGAAATACTTAAATCTGCAGTAACAACTTTTACCATACTCTTCACCACTGCTTATCCAGGACACCATAACAGAACGAAGTATGTGTCAAACTGCAAGTTTAGTTTTGTACTGCAGCCTTTACTTTTGGAAGTATCAGTTTGGTTCTAGCTACTGACATTTATGACAATTCACTCCAACCCACTCCCTTGCCCAAGAAAAGTAATAGATGATATCACCTAGCAGCAGCAGAGGAAAGATGCTAAGGTTTTTTTGTTTTGTTTTTAGAAGTGATATCACAGCTGATGTGAAATCCTACTGCAGTGCAGCAGTGAAGAAGGCACACTCATCGACATGTTCTGACAGAGATAATGAAGCATCAATGCCACAGTACAGGGCTCCTGTAAAACTTTATCTAGAGCACACTCCATCAATTCATGTTGCACCAAATACATAGAAGGATATTTGAGGCCATGCAGAATATTTGAGGCAATGAGAGTTAAGTTTATTTAAAAGAATTAAAGGTTTTCTTTTTTAGCCTTGAAAAACAAAGGGAAGAGATATAATTGTTCTTTACATTATATGAGGACACTAGGCTCCTAGGAGGAAGAACTGTCTGAGGAAGAAGGACAATGTGTCTGAAGGAACCACAGATCAGAAGTAAATTTAGACTCAGCTGGAAACAGGTTTCTGACCAGAGGTCAGGGCTTGGAGAAGTCACCCAAAAACGTAGTGATGACAAACTATCAGAGTGATTTTAAGATAGAACTTGGCAACTTTATGTACATAACTTTATTACATGGAGGGAAGGACTTAAACCCAGGCTTACCAG
The DNA here is from genome assembly GCF_963932015.1 of Anas acuta. NCBI lineage: Eukaryota > Metazoa > Chordata > Aves > Anseriformes > Anatidae > Anas > Anas acuta. The sequence continues at coordinate 16,859,708 of NC_088984.1, forward strand.
CATAAGAAATTTTAAGAAATCCCGGGGCAACGTGAAAGATTTCTTTGCTAAGAGCGTGCCCCTGCCCTCCCACACACATCACCATAAAGATGCTAAACTGAGCATGAAATGGCTGACACAGCAGCACCAAGAAAATAACTGGAACAGCCTGGGAGATCTCAAGGATGTGTTTCCAAGACCTTTAGTATCAGAGTGGGAAAAAATAAAAACAACAACAAAACAACAAAATCACATTCCAACAGTGGGTTCATGAAAACAGATCTGGAAACTTGTCATAGGCCGGAGTCCCAAGGGCAAACAACAGCACAGCCCAGACAGAGTACACAGGCAAAGCACGTGAGAACCAGGAAGGGCAATGGCATTTTACTTGGTAGGGCTCCCATTAGGGAAAAAAAAAAAAAAGAAAAACAAAAACAAAAACAGCAGCCACCAGTAAATCTCACCCTTCCACACACCAGCATTGATTTCTGACATCAGTGTGATATTGTGATCACACTAGTGTGATCTTACCATACTGAACAGTCCTTTAATAAAACTAAAGAGTCTTTAAAGAGCCTAAATGTTCTACATCACTCCAAAGGGAAAACTGTAAGCCATTCCCCAGCTGTCAAGCAGCTAAGTGGCTTTTGGCAATCTGCCTTTAGGATTTTGTTGTTCTGTGATTATTCTTTCCAATTATGAATCAGACACCACTTAACTCTCCCCTCCTGGTCGTCACCTTCAGGCCTAATGCAGTTTAAGTAATTGATCATCACAGAGTAATATCCACTAAAAAGGAAGTTTGAGACACTCATTTCAAAAGGATTTGCAGCAATAAACTGAGGAACTAGTGCAATTTTTTCCCCGAAGTCTTTCAACTTGTATAGGCTTTTATGTAATAAATAAAATAAAATAAATAAATATAAAAGGTGTGCTAGGTCAAGTCCAGCCTATCTCCCAATTTCCAATGATTAATCTGCCAACAGAACAATGTTGCCCAGCTGATCAGGCATTTGCACATTAACATACATTTTTTCCTCCTTTGGAATTGTGCAGACATGAGAATTAATAGTTCAGTAACTGCTGTGCTATTCTTGATGACACTTAACCTTAAGTAATTACTTTTGATAGCCCTCCAAAATAATACTATCACTGCATTGCAAAAAAGAGTTCTACTAACCATGTAAGACAAGTATAAATTAAGACTTGCAACTGAGCTTGCAGTAAGGTATTTGCTTGTGTTTCAGTTTTCTGTGTCCTCACTGGAAAACATTTAAAATCCATCTCGTGGACTGCTATCAAAATAGATATATCACTGCCAGAGTATTCTTTGAGTTACCTTCCTGGAACTGCATCTAAAACCTAGGTTATCCTGAGTTGTAACCTAAAACGTAAGTGTGATTAGTGCTTTATAACAGACTTCACATTGACTAACAATGAAAGGCCGTAACCCTGCAGTGTTTTTTCTCTCACACAGAAAAAACAAACAAACAAAAAAAAAAAACACACATAAAAGGTGCACAAGTCAATAAATTCTGTTTATATCAATGTGAATGTAATCTAAAACAGAATTTTTCTACTGTCATATTCCAACTGCTGAAATAGAAGAATTTTTTTTTGTCCCTTACGTCAGCTCCTACACAAGATTAAGAGCCTAAGTGAGGTTACAGCATAACTCTAGATAAGAGGTAAAATATAACAAACATGCGTAAGTCTGGGCCAATGCCAGAATGGTGCAATTTAAAAGGAGTGCTGCTTCTGATGGCGGTGTGCATGAAGCCCATTTGATTGCTGCTCCTCCCTCTGTAACAGGCTACTGCCACTGACCAAATCTCCATCCTACTAATCAGCCACTCCCTAGCAGAAGAGCAGAGAAGCCGCATTAACCCAATTACTACAGCTTGCATCTCATTTTTAGATGAGGTGTTGAGAGTATGATCAGTGTTTTCTTGCAAACTCAAGTGTTCATGAGGATTTCTAGATTCAGTGCAATTACACAAGCAGTGCTGTGCATATAAAAGACAATTGGTTTCTCTCAAGTAAGGTGTCCTCATTGAAATGTTATTTCTAACCAATCCAAGCTGTTACTCTCTTTGCATCCAAGGTCGCTGCCACGTATAAGCTGCAAAATGCTCAGAAAAACAATCCTAGAAGAATGAAAGTAAGTTACCAGGATCTGTTCTGCTTGTACCATGTCCCTTGAAGTTAAAATATGTTATCTCATATTTCTTTCAGACAGGAAGGCTGGCAGGCAAATTTTATTTTCCTTTCCAATGGCAATTGCCTGATTTGGCTGGAACAGTTCTAGTTCTTATTTGCCTCTAAGGTGGAATCTGAGTAAAGAACAAAATGGACTAGGCAAGCTGCCCTTTTCCTGGTGAACCAAACTGACTTTTGCTAACGTTTAAAAACAAACAGTTCTCAATGAGTCACTGGAGAACTGTGCAAGGGAAAAAAAAACAAAACCAAAAAAGCCAAGGTGTGGTCCTTCACTGAGCCAAAATAATTGCACTGAATGAATACTTCAGGTCAGACTTTGCACTGAGTAAACGCAGGACAAACTGCACACCAGTGAACTCTGGCAGCTAATCTCTCCTAACATTATCCTAGGATGATTTATCCCAGTTACCTGAACTGTCTGTTGTTCTTGGTGAAATAATTCACTTGTTTTTCCTCTCTTCTTTATCAAATGAGCTTATTTTCAGACAAGCTACCCATCACTCTTGATCTCTAAAATGCTTCATATAATCACCACTTCTGAGTAATTAATTTGAAAGTGTAACCAAATTTAACATTTCATTACATTGCCTAAACAAGCATTATTTAAAATGCTTTATCAAGGCAATATCAAAACTGTAGTATTTCTATTCAGGAAGTTCTGCAATGTTTCAAAAGAGGTTCATCCGGACAAAATACTGCGTTCTGGTTTGTATTGGATACATGCAGTTACTGCAACTCTGACAAAGCCAATTTATTCTGTTATTTGATATATTGAGCCCACTATATAAATATGGGGCAATATATTGCCCCTCGTTTAAGCCCTGCTAAAATAATACTGAAGTACTTGACCTTCTTTCTTTCAGGCTGTTGAGTTTCTGAAATATGGGAACTGCATAAGCATCATGTGTCAGATGGCTTTCCGGAATGACACAAATTTCCAGCTTTAAACTCCTAACCAGAAAAAGGCCATTAACTATAATTAATACTGGAGATAATCTTCAGGCTGATATATATTTCCAAATATTTGTAGGAATAGTATGAAAATAAAACTAGTTAATTCCCTATTCATATTTGATAGTAAATTAGTAAAACAAAATCTGTAATTGCAAAACAGCATATCAAGATCTATAGCTAAAAATAATCGCTGCACTGATTTTTATTTCAGGCACTTTAGTCACTTTAGCAAAGGAGTCACAAGTGGCTTTTAACAAGCTAAGCCATCTATTTATAGAGCATATGAGTTTGGTTTTGTCTTTTAGTAACATAAACATTAAGTAATTTTCATGACTTGTGCACTTCTAAAAAAAGGTTCACTGATTCTTCAAGAAGGCATCTCTTCAGTCACCAAATTTTAAAATTTAATCACAGCATTGTACATTGGCAGCTTCTAAAATAATTCTAATTTTGTTTGTTGATGAAATAAATTAGGATCACATAACTGGCAGCATTTGAGTTTAAGCTGGCAAAAGTTCTGAAAAACCAGGCTGTCAATCAAAAAAGCATATTACACAAGGATCTGACATCACACCAGTGCCTAATAAAGCTTTGCAGTGACAGTTCCTTTGAATAAATAAAAAGCCTTAGATTCATAAATTATGTAGCATTTCATTTGTTGATACCAGAAAACTCAACACACCCATCTAATGCCCATATAGTGTTAGTGCCGTTATGCCAAATGGGATCTCTGCCAGCCAGATTGCTGGACACTACATTATTCACATTTTCAAAAAAAAAAAAAAAAAAAATAGCACCCAATTTAGTCAAGAAACATTTCATGAATAAAAATGAGACCTATTTGAAAAACTGAAATAATAACTGAAATAACAACTCATCTTTAAAAAAATGTATCAGTAAAGAATAGGAGCAGCTACAGTGCAGTCGTACCAAAATTCAGCATAAAGAAGGAAACAACACAGATTTAAATTTGAGCAATAGAAGATGCTCAAAGTAAATATCTCTTTTCTTGCATTCCCTCTAGCAATGTGAAACATTTGCCCAAGCTGTACTCCCGTGACATTTTCCAGGAAGGCAGTGACATGCCAGCAGTTCAAATGCCACATCTAGCTGTTTACTGTGGGAAACAGTCAGGGTACACTGTCTCATACTTGCCATTTGGGGTCAGCAGCAGCATTTACGATCTACACCCATGTGTGACTGAAATCAAAATTGTAGTCCATGGCTGTTTTGTTACCTGATTATTCTTCTCAGGATAGAATGAAGTGCCTTGATTTCTTCTGTATTAGTAAAGCTAGGAAGGTGGCCTCCTAGAGCTTCACAGAACCTTTCCGCCTCTTCCCAAGTCCTGGTTCGCAGCACTCTTTCACTGTGGAAGAACTTCACAACAACCAGCCATCAGAGTAGAAAATGACACGAGTGACAACATTTTTAAAACTCTGCTCTACTACTCAGATATGGACACCTCTTGTTGGAATGAATAACGCGTATCTCCATAGGGAGAGATCTTGATTTTAAACTTGACTTCTTAATTATTTTATTTCTTCCAGTTTGTTCAACAACAGCCAGACTTTGAAGTTTAGCTGACAAAATTTGTTTCAAATGCAACATATTCCATATGGCAGAATTTCTCTGTTTTTCTTTACCAGAAAGATTTTTAGAAAACAACACCCAACTCATTCCAAAACTGCAAGCCAAATTATGTTTTCAGTGATGGTGTTCTTTAAAACGTAGGGTGAACTGCAAAACCCAGTTTCCACTGACACCAAGCCCATTTGGGTGCTAAAGGTGAAAAAAGTTCTTCAGCACCTTCTTTGCTACCTGCATGTGTCAGTTTCAGACTTGGCTCATACACCTCAGCTAACATATTCACTTGATCCCCTTGACATCAGTCCAAGCCAATTCCCGTCAGCAGGATCTCTCTGCACAGACATGCTGCACTTGGTCAACAAGAGTTTTGGAGAAACTGCCAGAGCCAGCTGTCACACCCCATCGGCTGAGCAGGGACAACTATGCTGCACATCAGCAAGACCCACACATTTGGGATCTTTGCCCACAGCCTTGTTATGCGAGTTGTGTTTCCCCACTTTGCCAAATGAGCTGCGTATAGGACACAGTTCGTTGCAGGCACTGGATCTTGAAATAATGAACACACAATCCAATAAACAGCCTCAGTTTTACTTTGATTAGATTCTTAATAGTAAGAAAAAATGTGCACTTCTAAATGTGAATTTATGTAAGCCATTCCAGCTAACAGCATGACTATTTACTTCCACTGTTTATTTCAACAACAGTAAAATGCAACTGAGGCAGCATTTATTTTATTTTTATTTTTTTTTTATTTTTTAAGAAGTTTGATATCCACATTCAAACCAGAGAAAATCTCATCTTCCCCATCTACACCCTTAAGAGTACAAGGGAAGGAGATTCAAAGCACCTTCCTTTCCTATTCCGGTGTCTCTCTGTGCTGGATGATGGCAATCAAGCACCCTCCATCAGTACTGGGCTCCCGAGATGGAAGCAGGAGGTGAATGCTCTCACCCCACTCAGCTCTAACATGCAGAGCTGGCCACAGATCAAGAGGGAGAGGCACACGGCATCTTTTGAAAACCAGCACAGGATGAATGCCTCCAGATTTTCTTGTGTATCAATGTAAATCAGCAAGATTTTTTCCTCCCCGTGTAATACATCCTCTTTGAAATATCCTTCAGAGCAGTTGTATGACATAAAACGGCTAATCACATACTTGCTGCAAGACAGTAACAAACAACTAACATCCAGTAGGAATAACTTCTTACCTTGTAGCAGGCAAGGCCTGATCCATTGTGCCACCCAGGGGGACAGGGATCAGATGGCTTCGGAAGCACTTCTGGTTCCTTGGGCAGCCCAATGTATTTTTTACAGACAGAAAACGCTTTTGTGGTTTTACAGTCCTTGGTTTCCCACTTTCCAACAGACCTCCCACTGGGCATGGCCACACATCCTCCTGAGAACTCTAAAATGTAAGCCACCAAAGAAATATTTAAAGCTATTGGTTGGTTTTCCAAAAATACAAAGATTTCTGAATGACTATTTTATTTCATCCTTGGAGCCCCCTAACATGGTGCTCCAATGCTTGCTGAATGTAAAATGATAGCATTTTTACATTTTTATTTTTTAAATTGTTATGTTTACCTGGTTGCAAGGAATTCCAGTTAGTATATGTCACAGCTTCATTTTTTTCCCCATCCACTGCACCCCAGGAATATGTTCCTGTATGGCTAATATCTTGCAAACCAGTCCAGAAGTATTTTTCTTCAACTTTGGTGTACTTTCTAATCAGACTGTTTATAAATTCTTGCTCAAATCTGAAAATTCACAGATTAATCTCAGTCAGTATTTGAAAGATATCTGAAACTACTGAGTCAATCTGAAAACCAGGCATATTATTACATGAATTAGTTCAAATGCTTGTCCAGGCAGTCCTGTATTCAATAAGGGGTCAGCAGGCTGGGAATTCAAATACATCTGAGAAGTCTTTATGCTGTAGGTTTGCCATGGTCACACCATGGAAAACAGTTTGTCAGTTCTCTGCAGTAGCAATTCTATGTCTATTTTTTCTGTCTTAAACCATTGCTTAGAATATGGAGGTTTGACGACTGCATCTCCAGGATCCTACTATAAAGCGCACAAATAAATTACAGAAATTACTTTACCTGTTTGTTACTGTAAGATTGCACTGTGATCCAAATGAAACTTCTGTTTTATAAATCGTGTAACAGTAGTTTCCATGCATCTCCCATCCCTGGTTAAAGAACAAAAAAACATGTTTAAAAACTTAACAACCTAACTTAGGCATTATCTGCAGGAGAACAGAAATCACTGCTAACATTGGTTGGTGTCCACAAGCTGACAAGCATATACAAGAAAGAAATGCAGCACATCACACACAGGGTGCAGTATTATCAACCCTCAGATTCACAGTTCTAAGAAATAATGCAACCACAGAAATAAAATACATCACTGTTTTAGCTCAACTGTGCAAAGTCTTCTGACTGCTATGTGCATTTAGAGAGAGAAACACAAGGGTGACAGCCTAGTCCTATTCAAAACAATAGGAGTTCTGATGCTGTTCCACCAACGCCAGGATTCAAACAGAGGAATAATAAAAGGGCATTATTAGCATTTCTTTACTTCCCCAAAAAAAAAATCCTTTATACTGAAAATGTCTGAACTTAAAAAAAATTCTCTTATTCAAATCTTTTCCCCATAGTTACATGGAAATTTCAAGGAATATTAATGTGTTCTTTGCTAGCCTACCAATGCACTGGTGTCTGAACAGCACAGAAAGTTGTAACCACTGGCAGTCTCTGAAAAGACAGAGTAAGAATACCTCCAGGTTGTAAAGAAAGGAAGATACGGGGTAAATACACTTGCCTGTTGCAGGCAAGACACCACATAAAACTTAACAAAAGAGTTCTGAAGTAGCTAGTGACTCCATCCCAAGATTGTTCAAAACAGAAAAGACTTCCAGACTTATTTACACTATAATATATTACACATAAAACAAACAAACAAAAAAAAACATAAAACTTTATTCAAGTCAGCAAACAAAGATGAGAGCCAAATGAAACATAGCAGAAACCTAAACTTTTTTATTTATCTTTCTCTGCACATCCTTACGTTGCAAGTGCTTATCCTAAATTAAAAAGGATGTTTAAAACAGAAACTAGAGAACAAATGGCATTAGCAACAACATACCTAATAAAATCAATTTGTTTTTCCAAACATATGAACTAAACACACCTCCTGAGTCTAACCTCATAACACTTTCACCCATAAATAGAGTGGCAATACATCCAGATCCTTCTTAGGAGAATCTGAAGACACACCAAATTTGGCTCATACTATAGAAATGTTCTTTTTCAGCCAAGATGTTCCACATGCTTTATTTTACAGGCATTAAGGAAATAGGAAGTAGAGAGAATAAGTAATTTAATACAGGCTTCTGAACTAAGTGAGGGTAAAAGATACGCAGACTTTCTATTACCTCATCATATGAGCAGCTTTTATCTGATTTTGTTTCATTCAAAATCTCTCCTCTTTTCTTACACACATATTTCAATTTTTCTTCACAGGATTTGACTCTCCACTGTCCCAACTGTCAAAAGAAAAGGAAAAAGAGTATTTAAAATACTAAAATATTTCCATAGAGCAGGAGCAGAGTTTTTGGAAGGGGGAAAGCCGCAACGCCTCAGTTACTTGTACTTGCAAGAACACTGAGTGGGATACCCTGGATTACATGCATAGGAGCATGTTTTGAAGTAAGAGAGAAAACTGACAATGTGGAGATGGGATAATTCTGGATCACATCTGAAAAGGAAAGAGATAGACAAGGGGAGTGCCAGCTCTCTTGTGGATCAGAGAAGAAACAGGCACAGCTCACTGCAGAAAGCCTAAGGACACATGAGCTTCGCTGGACAGCACAGCAAGCTCTTCCCACTTTTCTGCTGGAACTGGGAGGATGGGATACAGCCTGTTTCTCCCAACATTCATCTTTGAGACCTTCTTTCCCCCACTCACTTCTGTTTTCTCCCTCCCAGCAACTTTCCTCATCCACTTCCTCTTCTCTCACCAGCATATCTCACTACCCACCCTTAAATGGGGAGGCCCAAATTGACCCTGGAAGTGACTGAAGCCAGCTTCTCCTCTCAAAAGTTGGGCCCACCTCCTTCCCAGCTCTCTGCCACAGACAAACAAAAATAGCATAATCCAAAACTCCAAGCAACAGGGACAACTAGTTGGTCAACAGCAGTGGCAGTCTCAGAGCTGTAAGCAATTTCTTCTACTCTTTGTGGCACATAAAACTATTTAGCCAGCACTTCTTAGTTAAGAAGTTCTCTTTTAATCAAATAGTTATTTGCACTTTAAAGATTATACCAGAAATAAAATCATTCTTTTGGTTTACCCCCCTTGACTTTCACACACAATGTTACCTCTACTATGATGGAAAAAATAAAAATAAAAATAAAAAACCCAACACCATATTCCTACCTTGCCTGAATATGACACACAGTTAGGAGTGATGTTAAAAGGAACTTTTGGTTCATTCTGATCCCAATATGTAAAATCCACAGCTGAATGATCTGACCATTTGAACAAGGTTGGTACGTCTTTGTTCCTGAGACCCAACCACACTTCTTCTTTAGCATCTGTAATTTAAAATTAGGGCAACACAGAGGTTTCAGAATAATCCTTAAACTAATTGGAAAGGAGTGATAAAAAAATAACTTTGCTGTTCTCATTCTACTTAAAAGCATAAATGCTGCATTTTTTTATTACAATGAGAAAGAAAATTTGAGACAAGCATAATTTATTTTTAAAATCATACATGATATTCATGAATGTGAGCACATTTCACAGAGAAGGTAACAAACAGGAAAAAATACAGAAGATAATGAATACACAAGAAAAGAAACTCAAACAAAATCTTATTTTTAGAGTGCAGACAAAAACATAAGACTACAAAGTACAGATCATGTTTGTTAGTTCAATGACCCAGCAGTCAAATATCCAACCCAACTATCTAAGATTCTGTTCAAACGAGAAAACTGAACAGGTATTAGGCATTGGGAATTAGGCAAGCTGGCCCATTCAATATATAACTACATGAATAAAATATATTAAATTAAAACAAGAGCTAATTCAGAGGGACAGGACCTGACACTCAACAACAGCCTGCATACAAGCTCAGCATTAACACCTTCATTTAGAGCTACAAGTTCTCACTATCATATGCTGGAACATGAAAAGCAGTTTGTAATTTAAGATGCACAGCACTTGGTGCATGACTTTTACAAGTATCCCAACTCACCATTATGAAGCTTTGTAACAACCAGTTCAACATCTGCCAAGGAGTGTACGCTGATGAGGTTACTCTTATTTGCTTTGCACAGTTGATCTGCTGAACTCCAAGGAACCTGGTTGTGTATCAGCATGTAGCAAAAACCATTGTGGGGAAGCCAGCCCGTATCGCATTGAGTATCCAAGTGTCTCCAGAACTCTAATAGTGAAGAGAAACTGAATTAGAGGCTTTTATTTTACATTGACTGGTTGGTATTGGGTTGGTATTTTCTTAAATCTGCCAGCACCCTGAAAGCAGACAAAGTAGCAATCAGAATTTATTCACAGATAAACAGCATGACTCTCTAGGGCTGATGTTTTAAGAAAGGGTCACAATTTAGTCAAGCAAATAAACATGACTGAGCAATATTATGGGGATTAGTAGCATTCTGGGGCCACAAGGTGGGCAGAAGGAGAAGGTAGTTAGTGGAAGTGAGTAAAAAGCTGGAATTCTTACTAAGCTGGTCTTAGTATAAGTGAAAGTTTCAGAAGTAATTACATGTAACATTACAAGAGCAATTAAAGGCAAAGCGAGTTACTTCATTGCAGGACAGCAGCTTCAACAAAAAGTTGCTTGTTTTGCTTCAGCAGGGGTTTGTGCTTTTATAGGGCATTATTATCCATATTTAGAGCAGTACTATGAAAAAGAGCAATACTGAATAACTCAGAATGAAATAAATGTTTAGTTTTAAATAATTCTTATTCTGAAACCTAAGATATTCAAGAATTCAGACTGTTTTTATGCATGCTGAAAAAGGTATATGTTAAAAACTTTTCGGTTTCAAAACATAATATTCTCCAATCACAAGAATTTTGGTTTCTAATTATTAAAACAGTATATATAAATAGTGCTGCCATCATCACATACCCCAGTGAGGAGCCAGAGAACAGATGTGGATCAGTGTTAAGATAAAAAAAAAAATCAGATTAGGTACACAATAACTAGTTTTTAAAGGATAATTTATAAATTTGAACCAGTTTTAGTTAGTTTATATGGTTTATTTTTTTATTAATTTTTTTTTCTCCTTAATGGCACATATCTTCCCTGGAGTAGCTGGAAGGAATGTGTCATAGACAGAGACACTATATGCCACTTTTCACCTCCAGGCCACTGTTTCATTCCCTTTATCCTCTAGCTCTACCCCTCACTCGAGTAGAATCATAGAATCATAGAATATCCTGAGTTGGAAGGGACCCTTAAGGATCATCAAGTCCAACTCTTGACACCGCACAGGTCTACCCAAGTTCAGACCATGTGACTAAGTGCACAGTCCAATCTCTTCTTAAATTCAGACAGGCTCGGTGCAGTGACCACTTCCCTGGGGAGCCTGTTCCAGTGTGCAACCACTCTCTCTGTGAAGAACCCCCTCCTGATTACAATCATACCCTCCTGAGTACAATCATCTTCCTGTGAAAGTTTCCTCATGATGAGAGCACCGCACTTTTGAGCCCTGGGAACTGGGTATGGCCACAGCACCAATGGACATGGACAGGCTGTGGACATGTGAAGAAGAGTTGGACATCCAGATGTAGGTAAATTGCCAAAAGTGTGGCAGAAGTTATATGTCAGAGCGGAACACTGTAACAACTGAAGCTGAGGCTTTAAACTGTTCTAGTTTTCCCCATTGTGTTACCAACTGCATTTGCAAGATAAAAGTAACAGATCCAATAAAGATTACACACTGGGCGAATTACCAACTCTTGCACTCTTGATTTCCAGTGCTGGGCTTGTTTTCAGAAGATGGTATGGTCATTTAATTACTTTTATTTTAATTCAACAGAGTTTGATCCAGGTCCCAGGTAGGTCTCATTTTATGTTAAAAAACTCCAACAGTGAGAGAAATGGTCTTAATGCAGTGATGAAAAGCTTTGATGTGCAACTGCCAGTTCCAGACTTCCAGCTGCACATGAAAAAAAGCACAAGCTATGGAGAAAAACATGATGAAAAGGGCAGGACTGTGCTGGGAAATGCTTTATGTGTGAATGAGAAAGCTGTGAAAAATGAAAGCTGTTTGTGATAGATCATCTTGAGACTGAAGATAGAGAGTTTGATTCTGCTCTGCTAAAATACTCAAAGCTGCCGTGAAGTGTTTTGGCAGAGATGCCTATGAAGGCTTGGGAAGGAAGAAAAAGACTGCATAAGTGAACATTACTCACATACTGACACACAGAAACAAACATGCAAGCTGTCCTACCTGGGAGGCTTGAAGCTTCATCGAATGGCTTCTTGCAAACATACGGAAGTTGAGTCCCACAGTGATAACTCTGCCACTGACCTGAGGCAGCATTCATCGCCACACAGCTAGTTCCATCCAGAGGGGACAAACTCTGCATATCTACAGACAGAAAAAAATAAAAGAGCACAAGTTATCAGTGAGCTTTTCAATGCAGTAATATATGCTGCATATTACAGCACCTTGTATTTGAAGAACATAACTTGCCTTGAATGAAGGCACCTGTTCTGCCACAGGTCCCAGAGAAACTTTTTTGTGAGAAAGTTACAGAACCAAGGTATCAAGACTTCCATTCCAACATTTAATCATCTAACTGGGAGGAATGTTCTATTTACAATACAACAAAGCTTTGGCTGAGCACTTTCCCAGACTAGAAATATCTCAAGGGAGAACCTTTTTTGCAGCTCTCAGTTTCCTTTGGCAGCCTCTTTCCAGATCAACTCCAAACACAGTCCTGCACTTTCACAAATATAACCATAATTCTTACCTTAACAGACAAGGCCCCAAATCAAAAACTTTGCATAGGAGAACTAATTTTGTAGTCCCCAGCTTCCCCTGAAGCCCCTTCCAATGGCTTCTCTCTTTTGGCTCTCTTTCTTTGAAGCCTAATGCAGATCCCACCTGTGCCCCATACAAGGCACCTGTTTCCCTTTACTGAGTTTGTTCAGCCTCACACAGAGAAGTCTCAGGGTAGACCTTAGTTCTTTATGCAAGAGGAGACAGGACCAGGCTTTTTTCAGAGGTATACAGTGAAGTGACAAGAAGCAAAGGAGACAGCTTGCACATAAAAAATTCCAGGTAGATATTCCTAAGTATTTTTCATAACAAGAGTACTCAATAAATGGAATAGGTGGTCTAGAGAGGCTGCAATATCTACATCTAAGGAGACACCTAAAGTGTACCTAAAGTGTAGCTGGACAGGCCCAAGCAACCTGATGCACAGGGCTCAGGAGCTGGACTGGGAACCATCTGAGATCCCTTCTGCCCTGTAGTTTTAACTTTTTGATGACAAGATTAGTCCATCAGCTGAAATAATACCGTGGACTTCAGAACATATTTATTACAATTTCATACCTGTACATTTAAGCTAGAACGTCTCAGCAACATTAGTCAGTCTGCTAGGACCGCAGACTAAACTATCCTACTGTATCTCAGCATTGTCTAGTCTCTAGCACTGCATTACAGTCCCAGTGTCACCACAGCTGACAAAAAAAAAAAAGAGACTACATTTGGAAAATCTAACAGACATTTCTCTGCAAGTCTTTAAAAAAGTAACAGAAACCACTTCTCTTTTCACAGAATTAATGTCACAGCCTAATGGAATAAAACTATTCTAGAAACTGAAGGAAAAGAGAATTCCATTTTAAAAAAGGTCACATTCAGCTTGAATGACAGAACAATGTTAGCTACAGTATTCCTGACTATTACTCCCCCAGGATTCTCATATATCAATATCCACACCATATTTCCGAGAATATTACAAATACATGCTGAAAATTCTGATCAAACAAGACTCTCACTGATTCTACAGGAACTTGGAAGTAATTAGAAAAGGGTTTTCAAAGGTTTTACACTTCTTTCATCTTCACCTCAGAACAACTGTAAGCAACTTTGAAGACTTCTAGGTAATGTAATTTCTTGCAGAAACATCAATCATTGTAATATATGAGAGAAGTCAATGCCATCCTGTCAGTGTGAGGAGAAATTTAGCACTTAGGGCAGCAGTAGCCTTGTTTGCTAAAACGGACCTCAAAGATATCATTCAAGTTATAGATTTCCCCTAATATTCCATAAATAGAGAATTAGTGGAGAAAGATTCCCTCTCTAGAACGAAAGGATGCCTTCTGAACTTTTAACAGAAATAGAGCAATGATTGTTTTGATGAAGTCCAATGAAAAAGAGAAGAGGAGAAAAATAAAAAAAAAAAAAAAGAAGAAAAAAGGGTAATGCTAGTTTTTGTTCTAAATATTGTTAACACCACCAGAACCATTACCTGGATGCCAGTTGACAAAATTCAAAGGCTTGTGATCTGACCACTGCCAACCTCCAGAAACGTCCAGTTGATTTAAGCCAATCCAAAAGATCTCAGCGATGTCATCTTTACCTGGATGTTTATTATTATTCAAGAAAACAATTAGTATAAAATACTCAAACCTTATTGATCTCCTCTAAAATAGAGATTTTATCTAAAAGGCATTGCATTAGAGGACAAAAAACATTGCTGCTATAATTGGATGTGCAACTTTTCTTGAACTGATGAGGAACTCAACCACTTGCCTCTCCTCTCAGTGCCTCCAGGTGTTTGACATCTGATTTTATATTCTCAAAAGCACACTGATAGTTCCTCCAGGCCAAGTCTGAATATCAGCAAGAACAATTTCACAAGATGCTAACATGCTGCTAAAACGCAAGTGTAATAAATGCGCATACAACCCAATGAACTTCCACTCTGGCCCATATTTGAGATTTTGGGGACATTACTTATATATAAGAACAAGAGCTAGTAACTGCAACAAAGTCACGCAGATAAACTTAAAAGCAAACAAACAAAAGAAACCCATTCTTCTAAAGTGAGATCAGCAACATAGTTTTTGTTAAACTAAGAAGAGCACCAAGGCATTTAATCATGATCAAGTTTTAATCCAGGATTTAAAGACAGAAACTAAAATGTTGTCTTCACTGATGTTACTTAACAACACTTCTTAATGTTCATACGTGAATAAATACACCTACCTTGTACATAACTTAATTCAGACGCATCTTGGATGCTAAGTAAATCTCCCCCTTGCTTTTGACATGAAATATAAGCTTCCTTCCAAGAAAGAGCAGACTGTGTATTAAACTGGTAGCAACTTTTAGCCCCCGGATCATGTTCCCAGATATCCTGACAGCCATCCTCTGTTTAAAGGAAGCAGAAGGTACTTTTAACTATGGCTATAACGAAACATCAGGAACGTTTCAGAACAAAAACTGCAATACTGAAACTTTATGTATTTTTACATTGAAATCACATACTGCAGAGTAAGTGTGTGCTGTCAACGCTGCAACAGAAACGTGACCTGTTTTTACCCAGCTTACCAGCAAGGTGTTATGCCAAGGTGGAGCTGTACGTACATACGTGAAGTGACAGAATGCTTGGAGGACTATTTAAAAACCCAACACACCTGGTTGTAAGCAGATTCCCCATTTTCCATCATGAGTATAATCTTCAGATGTGGCGCACCATTTCCCACCCGTGTGTGTTTCATCCTGAATGCAGTCATGATGCCAGGTGTCATTATACAGAAAGGGGAATTCACAGGGTTTCCCATAGGAGTTCCCATCTTTGGTATAAATCTCTGTATGGGGGAAAAATTAATAAAGGATTAGATACAAGTTGCCTGGGCAAGCAAAAGGACACCAAATATATTGTTATTGCTTGTACAGACATAGTTAATTTCAAAGCACCCAAATCACACTTGTGGACTTAAAACACAGTATCTTGTTGTTATAGATAATACGCAGCAATGCCAGAACCGAAAGAAATGAGAAGAAAATATTTTTCTGTACTTTTTCTTCTGCGTGATGCATAACACATTGGAAATGTGCTCCCCCCTTCCTGGTGAGTCAGGGACAAATACATTGTCCTGTTGAAATCCAGACAGTTCATGCAGAACACTACAGGACAAGGTTATATTAATCAGACACAGAAGAGGGAAAACTTATTGCAAACTGGAGCCTACTGGGCTCTTCAGACTGGCCACTTTGAAAAAAAAAATATCAAATATAATCAAAATTCTCCTCTCAAATAGAGTAAAGCAAGTTTCTACCACTTCTTTCTGCACGCATTAAATTTTAGATGAGTCTGGCTTCCATGGCAAGTGAATAGACTACCAGAGTAAAACAAACAGGGTTCCAAAGAGTCCAACAGGCTGAGAACCGACAGCACATGCCGAATTTGATTGTACAGCCTACCAGCTGTACCAATCCTACTTTTAAGGTAACAGAAAATTTCACCTCTCTGTGAAGAGGACAGTTTCAGTTCTGATACAATGTGGTTGATATTTCATAATAGGTTGTCACAAAAATACGGGGGTGGGTTTAAACATGCTGGGAAAGCTACTTGGTAACACAACTTATCCAGCTGTGTAGATATATGTATTTTTTCTTAAAATAGTTAAGATTCAATCTTGAATATCAGGATCTCTCTACAGCAAAACATTCTATGTGATCAGTCTTTTCATATAATTAATTTTCTGAATTTATTGTCATAAATGTAGAAGTGAAAAAACAACTATTCTCCGTCCAAACCCCAGTACAAACTTACCATGGTAAGGATACCGACATATATCATCAGAGGAATTGTTGCTTCTCCACTGGTCTGATGCATTTATGCTTGCAGTTACAAAGTTATTCACCAAAGTCACCTTGTACTGCGATGCACCAATGATAGAAGCATCAGCACATCGCCACCACAGCATTAGTTCTGAGTTACAATCAACCATTTTCAGGCGAGATGGTAATTTGGTGACTATATCAAGTCCCAAGCACTGCCTGGATCCCAGATGAAAAAGGCGATTCTGGGATACCCATTTCCATAAAGCTTCACTTGTCTCTTTGCAGTCATCCATCAGTATCCATGACTTTTTAACTTGTAAGCACTTGTTCAGTCCGTCATGGCGAATGGTAAAGGCATTGTTGCCTGGGTAGGAACAAATCAATATCCATGTAAGAGTATGAATCAGTATCACTTTCAGAGGAAGTTCTTTTAAAAAGTTTAATCACATTCTGAGGCACACTACCAGAAAACTAGAGTGACAGCTCTTTTTACATTATACTCGGTCTCTTACTGCAGCTTACCAGTAAGTACATATTCCTGCACTTTAGCAAGTATTCTTTACTTCAGTAACAACAAAAAAGTCTCTTCCAAAGTTATTATAAAATGAGGGGATAAAATGAGGCTGTTTTCCAAGTCCAACTCTATCAAACAAAAATCATCTTTTAATTATAACACATGCTGATTGGATCAATCTCTAATTAATTTGCAAGCTTAGTGAGTTAAGAATTTTGTCTTTGATGCAAATGCAGTAACACACCACAGGCAACATAAAATATAATTAATAATAATCCTCAGTTAGTAAGCACTTTCTTTTCTAATCTGTGTACCGTGTATGACTGATAGCAGGATGGGCTCACGCTTGAACCAGCTCATGGGTGCAGCTGCATCATTACTAAAAAAACTGGCATTGCTTTTTGAGGGAGAGACTTTTCGAATGAATATTCAACTCACTGCAAAACTACACAAGAACAAAATGCAGGGCCCCTAAGATTCCAGACAAAGCATTAGGAGTATCATTTTCAAAATGATACAGAAATGCTAGTTCCACTTTCAGCTGTGACTTAGCTTGTCCCTTAAAAAAAAAAAAAAAAAAAAAAAGAGCCGGCAAAGCATAACATTTAATTTTAAAGAGATATGGATCACCAGAGATATGGATCACCTCACTGATACAAGCTGATGCCTCTGACAGTATAACACCACTATGACAAGTGGCAGTAGGTTTAAGCTAGCCAGGAAAAAAAAAATGTCTAAAACTATTTCTATGCCACAGTGAAGATGGCCCCCCAGTATAAAATGTTCACTAACCAGGCTGAAAAGGACCTCTGCTGTCCCGGACCCACAAGGCTATTACTCTGCTGCTTAAATAAGGAATCTGCTGAGTAGCGTTTTGTATTTAATAGTAATGCACTGTCAATCACATTCCTACTGCGTTTTTTTAATATGACTTAATAATAGGTTTGGCTGAACAGCAAGGAAAATATTCAGTGATGTTATTCAGTGAATTTTACCACTATTTCCCAGTATACTAGTGTATTTTCCACTGCATAAGTGCCAAATAGTCTAAATGGTACTGAGCTGGTCAAACTGTAAAGAATCTCTAAGTCAGCCACCACCGAGGTGGCTTTTTCTAAGTGCACGTTTTAACCAACCCTCTCTTTCATCCTCTTTATTAACTAAGTAAGATATTTTAACCAGCCAATCCTGCTTTTGTGGTACCTTTTTACCCTGTGATTTTGCAACACTTTATCTTCCTTTTGCTTCTTATTCTCCCCTCCAGACTTTCATCTCCTTTTCAGTTTCTTGCAACTTGCTCTACGCCTTTCCCCAGATCAACCTTTCCTCATTCTTCTTTCACTTCTTCCTGCATAACCTTCGCTCTTAAATCAAGAGCAAAACCACTGCTTTTTAGAATTTCCCCCCAAAAAATCCAGTTGTCATATCGGACCTCTCTTGTGAGGCGCTTTTTGAAGAGCAGTGCTCGGTGCCTCCCACTCAGCGCCCTCACCACGAAGCTTCGCAGGACACCTTCAGCTACAAACTCTTCCCAGGTAGCTTCACGGGGCACTTTCAGCTACAAACTCTTACCACGAAGCTTCACAGGGCACCTTTAGCTGCAAACTCGTGGCGGGTCGCCTCACGGGACGCGTCCAGCTGCACCCCCCGCCTGTCACCGCAGGGGTCGCAGGAAGGAGTGAGGTGGCCGGGCAAGGCTCAGGGCTGGCTCTGCTCGCCACCAGCCCCGAGACTTTCCCTGAGGTGCAACCCCCCGAGCCGCTTCGTGAAACACGAGCCTTGCCCCTCCGCACCCCACACCGGGCGAGCCCCAAAGCCGGTCAGCCCCCTCACACACCTCAGCGGGAGGCCGGGCAGCCTCCTCACGCCCCGCGCGGACGGAGGAAGGCCCGGTGCGGAGCGGGGCAGCCCGGCTTCTCCCCTCAGCCCGGCTTCTCCCCTCAGCCCCCTCCCGCCCCGCAGCCGGCCCGCCGCGCACCGCAGGGCCTCCCGCAGCGCCCCGCGGCCGCGCAGCGCCGGCTCCCTGCCCCTTCAGCCCCTTCAGCCCCTCAGGTGGGCTCCCGGCTTACCTGCGGGGTCCCGCCGGGCGGCGCAGCAGACGAGGAGCCAGGCGAGGCCGCAGGCGGCCAGCCCGGGTCCCGCCGGCCGCCTCATGCTCCCGCGGAGCGGCCGCGCTGAGGGGCTCGCCGTGCCCGAGCGTCGCGCCTGCCGCCGGCTGGCCCGAGCGCCGAGCGGCCGGCCTGATTGGTCCGCCCCCGCGCCGCGTCACTTGTTGCCAGGAGAAGAGAGGCTCCGGGTTTGAGGCGAGGGGAGAGGCGGGGCCGGGCGGCGGCCGCGGGGTCGGGGCCGCGGGGCCGGGCCGGGCAGGGCCAGGGGCGGCTGTGCCGGGCGGAGCGGAGTTAGCGAGGGGCATGGAGACAAAGGGAAGGGGGCTGCGGAGAGGGGGAGCGGGGGAGAGAGCGAGGGCAGGAGGCGGAAAGTGAAGGAGAACGAGGAGGGGAAAAAGAGGAAAAGTGAAAGGAAAAAGAAGCGAGGGAAAAAACGGGCAAAATCGAGGAAAAAGCAAGAAAAAAAAAATCGAAAAGAGGACCTAGTTACCTCATAGTGCTCTAAACAAGCTAACGATAAAGTAATTAAAGTAGAAAGGAAACTAAGTGGGAATTCTAAACGGACAAAAGAGTGAAGAAAAAGTGAAGAACCAGACCTAATTAACACATAGCAATTAAAGCTAAACCCAAAGCTTTACAAAGGTTAAAGGTGAAAGAGTATGTGGTAAACGTGAAGAAAAGGCAACAGAAAACAGAAGTAACAAGTAATAGCAGATGCTAAAGTGAAATAACCGAAGGTGGATACAAACACACTTTTATAGGCCACCCTGCGGCCCTCGCTCCCTCCCAGCGCCAGGGCCTGGTGTGAGGCCCCTATGTCCCACAGCCTGTCCCCTCAGCCTGTCCCCACAGGCTGCAGCCAGGGGTCCCTGCCCTCCTGTCCAGCAGCCGAGGGCCCCAATGTCCCCCGTGGGTTGCTCTGTGGTGTGGCCATGCCCAGGGGACACGTCTCCCTCCTGTAGGGACACCCCCAGCAAGGCCACTGAGTCCTCCCCTCCTGGCCATCCCAGTCCTGTGCTGGCTGTGACACTGAGGAGGGAGCAGAACAGTGGCAGGCAGCCGCGATACTTTCTAAGAGTTGGCGTTGTCAAGTAGCTAGAAGCTAAAATTGCAGTGAGCTGGTCTGCTCCTGCCAGGGAAGGGAAAGAGGGAGGAGAGAAAAGGAGCAGTTGAAATAGTTATTGCTGAGAAAATTATGATGCTGAATACAGGAAGTTACAGAAACCAAAAATAAAAGCACAAAGAGACGAACAACCAGTTGGCCTGAAGGAGGAAAAGAGAAAGAAGGAGAGCTGACAAAGTATGTGAAATAAAATCGTGTCTGTTTATAGCTCTGTGTTCTGTGATTCAGCGCTGACCTGGAAAGGCTGTAACCCCAGCTGTGCAAGAAAGCACTTGCAAAGTTGCAAGGAAAAAACATTTTGGCTAGAAAAATCTATTTTGATTTGGCTTAGAGGAGAAGACATTCAGGGAGAGAAACAGATCTTCACGAAACTGGGAAGGGCAACATGCAGTCTGTTTTATGTGTTTCAGATGTGCCCATCGCATAGGAATCTGGCCACCCGGGGAAGGCAGGAGTGGAGGGTGTGCCGGACTGGGAATTGAACGGAAAGAAAGTGAACAAAACCAGGCATCTGTAAGTAAGCAACTGTTCTGTGCTGCTGGAAACCGCAGAGCCAGACCTGGCTGCGAAGGCAGGAGCTATTCTTAAGATCAGAAATTGGTTTCAGGCAGTGAGGGGTCCATAGCCGCAGCAAAACTGAAGCTCCTCTACCAGAAAGTGTTTGTTTTCTGGAAGAGCAAAGCACTCACGTCTCAATGCAGAGAGTGGGAGGCAGAAATTCCCAACTGGAGGGTCTGATACAAAAGCGAGCTATTCAAACTAAAATTAAATATGCGGTGGGGTACCGCATATATTTTTTAAATAAAACATCATAATGAGAAGCACCAGGTGTGAACCCTGCATCCCCATGAATCTTTCCAAATGAGTGCTATTTCTAATGTAATAACTGACTGTCCTGGTTTTGGTGTAAAGAGTTCAACTTTGAAACTAACAGCATGCAGTACATATTTACTGAACATACACCAGCAATTTTGAAATTAACAGTATGTTATTTACTGAACATGTATCAGCAGATACTTATGTTAATACAAGGGAGGTTCTCTTAAGACATGTAAATTTATATAGCATCTATTCTTCATTGTGTGCTTCCAATTTGATGTCCTTTTTCATTTATCTGCATATATTATACCATGCTAGATAACACAGGATCAGGCCCTGATTCTGACTCAGAAATTAAAGAATGCCAAAGGATAGTAAAGATTGCTGTTGAGCTTATTGCTGTTTCAGTTGCATGTGCATGTGTGTGCCCTACACTTACACTCTCATACATTAATATAAAAGGAGATACACAATATACATCTTTTGTAAGCCTACCAAAACACATCCTTTCCCTCTGCTCCCTGCCAAGCAGAAGACAGATAAGAATGTATAGATTCAGATCTCTACTACTGCTTTACTTATCCAGCACAATCCAGAAAGACTGTTTTGATGACAGAGGTTTCAAAAATAGGAAGCTATTGAAAACCACAGTGTCCATTGAGATGTATGCAGTAGTGTTGCTATTTTTTATGTCAAGAATATTAAAAAAAATAATAATGAAAAAACACTTTTTTTTTTCTTTTTTGAGTGTCTTCTAATAAGATAAAAAACCTTATCACAGCACAATGTTCTGAAGTCTGTGGAAATGATCATCTAAAAGCTAATCAGCAAATTTGTGGCTGTTAACCCTTCAGTGGGCTTGGGCAGCATCTCTGGCTAACCAACTTTTGTGCGCTCTGATGCCATGCTGTCCCCCACTACAGCAAAGGACTGGCAGTCTACCCGGCAGCCTGCACAAGGCAAAGTCCACAGTGACAGCACTGATCTCTGTAGGACACACTGATCAGGGCTAGAGGAATTAGAAGGATTTGCATGCTGGAAAGTACTTTTTGGGTGGAGCTGCATATGTGGCAGTCAAATAGCAAGGCCAAATATTCCTTGCAGCCAGATGCTCCCAAAGACTAGGGGTTGAATCCCAGGAGCTCAACCAGAAACCTAAACAACCTACCCAGAAAAACCAGCCCTCGCATCCATTACCAGACTACCAGTTGCCACCAGTAGCTTCCAGCCTGCCTGCTTCTGACCTGAGTAGAGTCAACAGCTTCTGTTTGCATAAAGAGTTGGTGCACATCAACATTTATACAACTGCTTATCCATTTATGGTATTAGTTCTGGGTAACGCTGCTACGGGCAACTGGAGAACAGGACTTGGAAAGTCCTCTCATTCCTCTCCTTCCGTGGTACAGCATCTTTCCCTGTCCCCAAAAAGGTAAAAAGCTCCTACACATTTCTTCCTAATGAAGCCAGCTTTCAAAGGCAGTATCTCAAACAACTTTTCCTCTACTGAACTTCCTGGGCCTCTGACCTAATAAATGTGCCTCTTGCCTGTGGAATACTATTGCCCCTCTCTTCTCACTTGTGTTTTAATTACATCAGATTTTAAAAAGGAGGATGAGAAAGTATTTCTTTAAGTTAGATGGTTGTACATGTAATGTTCACTCTGCAAACAAACAAACAAAAACAAACAAAGCAAAACAACAACAACAACAACAAAATACAACTAACCAAAGCCAAAACCAAAAAAAAAAAAAAAAGCAAAAAAAAAAAAGCTGTATTTAAGAGAGAACAGAAAGAGATTTAGGAGAGAATTATTTTTAATAATATTAAAATCTGTGCATTTGTGTCATATGATAACCTATGAAAATCTTGTACAGTTTTCTGCTAACTGAAAAACTATTTTTGTGCCATAACTTATCAAAATTATGACAATGTCAAAACCTAATTTTTAAAGGATTTATCCTGGCTTTGTCAGTGAGGCTTCTGCATTTAATGTGAGCTGCACAGCAGCATACTCACAGCATAGTAGGTGAACATTGAAAATCACAAATGTTATCATGTCCCCATGAGCTACAGCTCATTGCAAAGCAGCACTAACAGCAGAGCAAACTTCAAGCATGCCTGAAGAGAAAACATGCCAAATAGAGAACTTCGGGTACAGAAGGGACTCTACCACAGAGCTGACATTAATGCACAGCAGCCTTTCCTATTACTCTCAAGATGATGACTTTACCTTCCCAATCAAAAACCCTTTGGAGATACCAACATTGTGACTTATACTTGAGCCTTGTACTTCTAGCAGGGGGTTTCTTGCTCATCAACGGATATTTTCTTTGCTTTTATGTCCATATGTTTATAACAATAGCATTACCTGCAGAAAGTGTCAACAGCTATCTACCCATAAATCTCCACCCCATCTCTTCTGCTCACCACATTAAATAGATACTTTGCCTGAGCAGCCATCCTCCCTCTTTTACAGCCAACACTTTGGCAATCTGGTTTTTCTGGCTAGGTTGAGCACATCCCATGGCAGTGAGCACAAAGGGAATGCTGGAAAAGGATTTGCTACCTCCAGCATCTCCCCAGACTGGGAAGTCTTTGGAGATATGTTCTTCCCCTCTCTGCTCCCCCCAGCAATGACTTTGAAACTGGAACATCTGAACAGGGAACAAAAGTTGTTTATTACATTTTGCACCTTGCAACATCAGTGCTTGCAATACCCAGGCCTTCACAGAAAACAAAACAAAACAGATCAGGGCTTAAGAGATTTGCAGGAGCAGAAAAAGTCTTCATTCCTACCTAGGTTCTGCTGCTAAGTTTAATATTAAAACATGTCTCTAATCTTTGTAGAGTGCCTGCTAAGTCTTCAAAATACCAGCCCTGGAAACATTTAAATAATGGAATAGAAAAGCAGACAATTGCAACTTTTACCATAAGTGTAGCCAAAAGCCAAGTGATTCTTTTTTGACACATACATAAGTCTGGTTTAGCTGAGTTAATCCTATGTGGCCATGGAAAAATAATGAGTAAAATTGAAGGGTAAGGTGACAAGCATCCAGCAACCGATTTGGATTAAGAGAGATCATGACAAGGTTTTTAAGCAATACCTTTTGGTTTTGGTGGTGGTGGTGTTTTGTTGTTGTTGTTTGTTGTTGTTGATGTTTTTGTTTGCATTAACTCCACCTGATGGTCTTTATCTTCATGGATGCTTACTCTATTTGCCGGCTTGCTTTTTTATCTGGCTGTTGAGAAGAGTTACTTTTAAACATTAAAGAATAATTAACTTTTAGCAAAAAGGGAACACAAAGAGAAACGGCATTTCTTTGTTGTAGTTTTGGATTTCCTGTTTCAGTGGAAGTGGCTTACCTTTTTAGCATGTTATGAAATCATCCTTTCGCACAGTAAGCTTAAGATGAAACCGCACACTCTGAATTTGTATGTGTCTTGTGTTTCTTTAACAATCTGAATGAATCTTTAGCACAAGTTCCAAGGTTTTGAGTTTTTAGTTGTGTTTAAATGGTCTATTTTTGCTAGGAGTCCTTACATTTGGTTCTCTTAAAGTTTCATAATAAATAAATAAATAAATAAATAGGCCTGGTGTTACTGTTTTAGAGACTGTTGTTTTTCAGTCTACACAGAAACATGGTAGGTTACTTCCAGAATTAATAAAAAGGAATTACAACACTTCATCCTAATACCAGCCTCCTTTTTTACCCAAATTTGACTGTGCCAACTTCTACAGGGCTGCCTGCAGCTCTGTCCTGCTGCATATTCAAACTCAGATTAGACAAGGTCTCCTGAAATACTAGAAACAGATTTGAGATATAAGACAAAAAAAAAAGTCATGTGGATGCATCCACTCCTCTGCATCTTGTCTGTTTACAGTGGGGAATGTCTTTCTGTGTGTGTTGGTTTGGCTCTGACTCTTGCTGGGATCTCTACATGCTCCTGGAACAACAACAAAATAATAAAAGCAGTGCTTTAACATTCAGAGAAGTGCTTAAAACCCCAAAGTAAGTGGTGAATGATACTCTTTCGTAGCACTTTAAGAAAGGGTTTCTGACACCTGCATTGTGGCTTTTTAATGGAAACTGTGTTTCGGTGCAGTAGTTCTACTGACAGCGTTAATGTGTTCAATCTTCTCAAAAGCCACTTTCTGTTGGTACTGTGCCAATGTAAGATTATTTTTCAAATAATGTTTGAGGGATCTGGCTACTCAGATAATACTTTTGCAACACTTCTGCAATGTATTGCAGAAAAGCTTAGTTTGGAGGAACGGTTTAAAAGATAACCAGTTATAATTTGGGAAATGTTTTTAAGCAAATAAAAACTAATCCAGGTGGAAGGGATTCTAAAATTAAAGAGTGGTGTTTTGTTTTGGTTTTAATCTTTAAACATGCAAAGCAGGTGAGTTTCCTAAAAGTGCCGGAGTTTTGTTGCTTGCCTAAAAAGCCTGTGGTTTTGGTGCTCACATGACATTCTGGAGGCAGCTTGTCAGAGGGAAGTTGAAGATGAGACCTTCTCCGGCAGTGCTATCTCTACTATCCTGTGCATGACCAGAAAGAAACAAGTTTTCAAAGTACAGCTAAGAGGATGGTATAAAGAGCAAAATTTCACATTAATCCGGATTTGGGAGCATATCTGGAATTAAAAGAGCTTGCGTGGAAAGGATGGGCTCACAGGGGGCTAAGCTGCTGGCATTTAAAGGCATGAAGGTTGTGATTAAGCTATAAATCGAAGAGCAGCCTGTGTGGGGAACAAACAGTCCAGTATGCCATGAACAAAGCCATAGAAATTCTGCCTTTTTGACTGTAGAAGAGACCGGGGAGCAGAAACAGGGAACAGAGAACAAAGACAGTGCCTTTCAAATGGGAGGTGAGGAAGGAAATGAAACCTCAAGTAAACATACTCTTACACAAATGCTAAAAATCTAATGAATAAACTGAGGGAAATAAATGTCTAGTCTTGCAGGAAGACAGTGACATACTAAATGTGTTGGACATCACAGTACCAGGACATAATATACATACAGAATATGTAAGAATCACCTCTGCTGGTCATAGGGCAGGGAAATTTGCTAGCGAGCTGTTATAATCAAATCAAATGAACAAAGCAGGAACCCAGCAAGTGACACAGGCTCTGCGTGGATTGAAATGCCAGCTTAAAGCAGCTTAATAGCAATGAATCTGCGGAAACTGTGCTTTGGGTAACCGCCGTTGACTCCACCAGTACCATTTCACAGAGCAGCTGGATGAGGAAACCACAGAAGAGATGCAGACCTTCATTTGGTCGTCATTAATGTGCAAGATCTTATTCTAGATCTTCAGCTTATGGTAGCTGTTCCTGGGTTTATATTCCAAATTCCTATGGGTTTGACAAAGGTCAAGCATTCAGAGCAGCTACGCTCAGTTTTAAAAGGAATTGAGACATAGAAATGAGAAAGTTTGTGAAAAGGAAACAAAAAGGAGCAGCTAGAACCAGTAAGAACACAAAACACAGCATCGGTGCGTGGTGAAGTCTTCAGAAGTTCTGAGAGGAAGCAGACACAAAATAATGTCACCACGAGGGAGGTTATCAGAAGCAAGAAGTTGAACACATCTTCATATTACAACAACAACAACAAAACCAGAAAGGATCATAGAATCACAGAAGCATCTAGGTTGGAAGAGACCTTCTAGATCACCTAGTCCAACCTCTGACCTAGCACTAACAAGTCCTCCAAAACATAACACAAAACATAAGAAAACACACTGAAAGAGCAATAAAAACTGTGAACAATTAGGAATTCGAGCTAAGAAGAGCTCTGACCAAGCAGACGACCAGATTATTGGACCAAAAGACAACTGCAGAGAAAAAGAAAAGAGAGGCCAAAAACTTTGCAGAGAAGCTAAATGAAGCATTTAGGTGTATTTACTGGAATAAGCAGGTGAGTCCCATAACTGAACCCTCCTTTCTGGGGGAGTCAGCAGAGCCTGCCTGAAACAGGACTGACTGGGAAGAGCTGTCATCCAAAACACGCAGAGCAACAAATCCCCAGGACTGTGTGCGGGGCTCCTGAGCTTCCTAAGGGAGGGCAGTTAAGAAGGAGCAGATCTGCTAAAGACAGCAAAACCAAACCAAACCAAACCAAACAGATTTCTCCGAGCCTGGGGACTGCAGGGTAGCAGTGTGACACCAATCTCTACAATTATTCCAGAGAGAAAAAGTGGAGGCAGGATGGGTAATACTAAAGGCCAGCAAACCTGACATCTGTTCCAGGCAAAGCAGTAGAAAGTGCAATAAAGGCTAGAATTAGCATGCACCTGGATAAATATGATCTGCTTGGGTGGTGCCAACACATCATCTCTAAACTTAGTATTTACCTTCTAGGCTTCCTGAGGGTTTTTTGATGAGGTCAGCAAGCATGTGGGCAAAAGTGATCCGGCTGATACGGTCCACCAGTGATTTCTTGATCTGGATGAAAGCTCCTATTTGTGAACAAATTAGCAGATGCTCCTAAATGGAATTTGCTCTTCCCTGCTTTCTGTTGATCTGAGGGGGGTTGCTGTAACAAAATTATTTGTACCTTACTTTTATCATTACTGCGAGTGAGACTGAAATATCTTTTGTTATTACCCACAGCTTACATGAATCTGAGGCTTGAACAAGAACTACCTGTCTGTGACTCAACACTCACACAACGAGATAAAGTTTGTGGGTGGACAGTGCATACAAATGAGTTTATAGAACTTCTGTCTGTGCTTGACACCACGGATAAATCAGGGAGAGACTATGGGAGTATTGCTATCAGCTTTTCATCACTGCACAAGTGCTGCTGGTGAGCTGGTTTTGTGTACTTGATGCAGAATATGAGAGGGAGAATTTGGAAGAAGATAATACAGAACAGCACAGATCCCTTATGACTCAGATCTGCAGTGCTCTGCACATGCACTAACTGTGAATAAGAATTTAGACAAAACTTAAAAGTAGGCTTTAAGCTATAAAGCCTAATTATTCTGTATTTGGTCACTCCAGAGGCCACCTTTGATTTCTATTGTAGAAACCTTCAGTCATGTCCAAGCTCAGCCTGTTTCTGGCTTTGATTTCAAAGCCCTTTTTTTTTTTTATGTAAAAAAAAAAAAAAACAACAACAAAACTTTCCAAACACATTTCAGTACTGACTTACCTTCCTTTGCTAAGGCTTTCAAGTAGTAAGTCTGCTCTTTATGGTGTCTTAGAGAAGACTGACCTTGGAACGCTTGAGTAATTTTAGTTCTATTTTTCAGTGTCAAAAAAAAAAAAAAAAAGAAAAAGAAAAGTAATACCATATAATCACTAACATAACTAAACAGTACTATTATCACTTTCTGATTTGTATATGTCTTCATTATTAATATACCTAAATAAATTACAAAATTCTTTAAAAAAAGAAAAAATAGTGAGAATGAATAAAGAGTTATAGTAACAAAGAAAGTACAGTTGTATATAGTGAACTATTTAATTCATGCTCAATTAAATAGCCTTATTTCTTTATGGAGATTTTTTTTTTTTTTGCAAGTAATATGCCTATAGTACTAAAACATCAGTTGTTACCTATGTCCTACATTTCACTCTGAAGTCCATATGTTTCTTAAAGTTTGTGCATATTTCACAGGGCTTGGCCACACAGAATAACCTGGGGCTGGATAGGCAGCATTTAAATAGACAGTATTTAAATGCCTTGGGGTGTACCTGTGCCCCATAGTTAGGTCCCATTGCCATGCATGACTTCGCAAACATCAGAAATCTCTTTACAGCCAGTGGACCTGGAAGAATTAGATGCTGTTGTAATGAATGCAGGTAACTAAGTCAAAGAGGTCATCTAGCGCAACCCCTTGCTTAAAATAAATAAATAAATAAATAAATAAATAAATAAATTTCTTCTGTTTAAAAAGGACTTCCTGTATGTTGGTTTGTGCCTGTTTGCCTGTTGTATCTTGTACCTTCACTGGAGGCCACTCAGAAGAGTCTGGCTGCATCTAAGTTACTCACCCCGACTCTAGTTATTTGGGTAAATTGATAAGATCTCCCTGAGCCTTCTTTCCTCCGGGCTGAACAGTCTCTCTCAGCCACTCCTCATATGACAAATGTTCCAGTCCCTTAATCATCTTTGTGGTTTTTGCTGGGCTTGCTCCACCAAATCCCTATCTTTCTTGTATTGTGGAGTCCAGAGCTGGATCCAGCACTCCAGATGCATCTCACTAATGCTAGGCAGGGGGGAACAACCAACTCCCTCGACCTGCTGGCAACTCTTCTCCTAATGCAGCCCACGATGCTGTTGACCTTCTTTGCCACAAGGCACATTGCTAGTTCATGTTCAGACTGGTGTTCACTAGGACTGCCAGGTCATTTTCTGTAAAGTTACTTCCCAGCCATTTGGTCGCCAGCTTAGGCAGTTACCTGCATTCATTGTTTCGGTGGGGCCTTACTCCCTGTTGTAAGATTTAGCATTTCCCTTTGTTAAGGTCTGTGAGATTCCTCTTGGCTGATTTCTCTGGCTTGTTGAGATCCCCCTGAATGGTAGCACAACCACCTGGTGTACCAGCCACTCCCAGTTATCAGCTGTCTGCAAACTTGCTGAGGGAGCACTCGGACCCATCATCAAGGACCATTAATGAACATGTTAAGAGGCATTGACCCCAATGTTGACCTTGTGCCATTGATTATAATCTTTCAGGGCTGGCATTTCAACCAGTTTTCAATCTACCTCCCTGTCCACTTGTCTAGTCATCAGTTTGTTAATGAAGATGTTATGGCAGCTGGTGTTGAAAGCCCTGCTAAATCAACATGATTAGCATCCACTGCTCTCTGCTTGTCCACCAAGCTGATCATTTCATCACAGAAGGCTATCAGGTCTGTCAGGCATGGTTTTCCTTTCATAAATCAACACTGTTGCCTCCCAATCATTTTCAGGTCCTTAATATATTTGGAACTTGTTTGTGGAATTATTTGCTCCATCACCTTCCCAGGTATCGAGGTGATGCTGACTGGCTTGTAGTTGCCCACATCCTCATTCTTCTCTCGTTGATGGGAGTCATGACATTTGCTTTCTTCTAATCCCCAGGAGACTTCTCTGATCACTGTGGCCTTTCAAGGATACTTGAGAGTGTCTCACCATGACATCTGTCCTTTGTACATATGGATGCAGCCTGTCACATCTCAGGGACTTGCTTATGTCCAATTTCTTTAAATGTTCTGATCTTTTCTACTGAGGATGAATCTTCATTGCTCCAGATGCTCCCAGTGTTCTCAAGGGTCTGGGATTTGTGAAATCAAATCTTATCAGTAAAAACATAAGTGAAGAATACACAGGTCTTTTCTGTGTCCTTTGTTACCACCACACCATTCAGCAGCAAATCCACATTTTCCCTAGCACTGCTTTTGCTCCTGATACCCCTGTACAAGTCCTGACAGTGCAGTTATTCAGATCCTCACTTCTCCCTAAACTTTGTCAACAGACTGGTCCACTAGGGAAGCTCCCAGGAGGAGAAAGAGAAGATGCTGCTGTCCCCTTTTTAGCAAAATATGGGCAGTTCGGATACCTTTGCTATGGGAGACTCAAATGTAATCCCTTTATCTAAGAGGAATCTGAACATTGCATCAATCCAAGTGAATTTAGTAACTACTAGACTAAAGCAAGTTCTCATTGGAGCAGATCCACTTTATTCAAAGCATAAAACTATTTATTAGAGCACAAAGACAAATATAGGTCTTCCTCTTCCCCACAGATGAGTACTGTTACTACTGGAGCACTGTCTCATATTCTTGTTGTGACCTGTTGAATATTTACTTGTTGGTATAAAGTCCAATGGCTAGACTATATTCCCCCTTATGAATCTAGCCCTTGATGTAATAATCTGAAGTCTTCAGAAAGACAAAGTGCTAAAAGTATATTATTTTTAACTCTATCTCAGGCATGAATGCTGAATGCAATTCTAATCCTACCTCAAAAATAGAATGATCCAGCCACTAACTTCAGAAATGACTCCCTACGGCAACAATAACCATATTTGTTAAACCTAGCATTTATCTTTAACCTTTATTCTCACACACTTTTATAACCACACGCACTGCCAGAGAGGACATGGCAGACATAGCAAAGTAGGAACGAGCAAAAGGCAAGCTGAGAGTCAGGAATTTAAAAGCAAAATTTAGTGGAGAGATCAAGTCAGAGTGTACTTTATTCATCCAGCAAAACATGTTTAAACAGAAACATTGGGCACAAAAAGAAAGCATGAACAAACATAGTGCTAGGCATCACTTTGAATTGAAGTTGACTTCATTCAGTTTAGTTTTATAAACAATACCATGGATTTTGAAAAATTGTTAATGCTGTAATATAACACCGTAACAACGCTGTAATGAAAAAAGTTGTGGACAGTAACCTTGCATTTTAACTCAGTATGTTACTGAAAATACAGTTAGTTTATCCACTTCATTACACTGTCATTTTAGCTCCTTCCTCTTACTGTTATTAGCCAGAACTGAGAATAAAAGTTACTTTGAGTTTAGTTCTAAAAAAAAGAACTTTGGAAATCAAAACTTACGAAACATTTTCTGGCAGAACATGTGTCTGTCTGTCCTTAGGAGCAGGCTGGACACGCTGATGGACTCAGGTGCTTCAAACTGTTACTGCAAGGGGGGGTTCCACTTGGTGATAATGTGGTGGTTTTGCAACTTGCATGGTACAATCATTTCCCCTTGAAGATCTCCACAAACAATTTTTTTTTTTTCCTTTCTGAATATGTGGAATACCCAAAGAAAAAAAGAGGTGAGTTGGCCAAGATGATGTGTTAGTAGCAAAGCCAGGAAACAGAGCCTGGACCTCCCCAGCTCCCAGCAGCATGCAAACTCTTCTGAGTACCCGCCACCAAACAGCACAACAGCAAAATGCGTGGCTTTCCCTTTCTCTTTGCCAAGTTTTTCTGTGAAATAGACAGGTAAAGACTGGTTGATGCTTGGAGTCAATGGCTGACCACTGCTCTCATGTCATTCGGCCACTTGCTTGTCACTGCTATCGCAACTACCTAAGCAAACAAAGAGCAGTGCATGACCACACATGTTCAGCAGTGAAATCCACCTGCTGGATTTGGTTGGTTGCTGGTTTGTTCTGTTTTCACAAGGGCAGGATTAAAGCAGCAGGACCCACAGTCTAAGATATCTGCGACAAATGGCACCTTACCAGCAGGAGTCAGGGCTGGGCCCCTTCTGCACAAATTCCTGTCAAAACGTGTTGATTTCCCCTATGATCTTCAAATTTATGGTAACACATTAAGAACCTCATTCTTGGTCACTCTGGGATGCTTGAGCCTAATGCTTCCTGTCACAAATACTGTAAGCGATCACTTTACATAAGCAGCTCTAATTTCAATCAGTCGTGGGACAGGCAGAGCGTCCTGGAAAGGGAACACTTTGTAATTACTTCAGTTCATCAGTCATAATAGCTGTCAGAGTACACACACAGACAAGTTATATCAAAGCGACTAGAGTTGCAAATAATCAGAGAATGAGCAAGCTTAGGAGGTACTTTGCTAATTACTCTATTGCCTGCTGGATCGTACTTTCGCTAAGCCTGTAATACCACCTACAGCATTACCAAGTCAAAAATATGCACAGCTCTGATATTAAATTAATTGGTAAGCAACTTGGCTTTAGACAGCTTGCCGAACAATAATGAGTTTTTTCTCTAACAATCAGATACCTAAAATGACTACACGCTGAATTACGGGGAACAAAACAAAAATCAGCTCAGTATCCCACATGATCTATTTGTTTTAAACAATAACACATTCTGTTGCATCTATTTTGGCACTTACTTGCTAACAGCAGATGTCTCTGTGCTGCAACCAATGTATCAAGCAAGGAAGGATCTCCAGCATGTTAAGCAAATGGTGAAAATTGTTT
The DNA here is from genome assembly GCF_963932015.1 of Anas acuta. Classification (NCBI taxonomy): domain Eukaryota; kingdom Metazoa; phylum Chordata; class Aves; order Anseriformes; family Anatidae; genus Anas; species Anas acuta. The sequence continues at coordinate 16,892,777 of NC_088984.1, forward strand.
CTAAATTTCTTTCCTTACTCCATCCTTGTTTTTGTACCAGGGTATCAGGGTATTTGTTTCTTTAATTCTTTTTTTTTTTTTTTTTTTTTTCTTTCCTGCATCCATGTCATGCTGTAATTATAGCAAAGACCGGCCCCAAGTTAAACATAGAACTGCACAGGAATTTGGTGTCGTGCCCAAATTTAACTCTTCCTTTCTCCTGTCCCTAAAACACCTGCAATGGGATAGAATACCTGCACGTGCTATATGGCCACCTCTGGTGAGGTTGGAGAGGAAGCATTGGAGTGAGAAGCAGTTGGAGGGAAATAGAAATATATCACAGCAGAGCCTGCTGCCCAAAGACAATTGTGCTTTTTGGGTTTGTTTTACATTACTGCATTAGGTATCCAAATATTTATCACAATGTCTTCAAAATAACCTGTTCTAAAGCAGAGTACAGAGTTTGATATTCCTCTATTCTTTATACCTGTGAGGCCCCGACCCCCCTTCTTTATTACTGCAAGGTGACCAAGAGTCTCAGGCTTATTTCAACCTGTGGGCTGCTGAAACATAGTACAGGGAGAAAATGAAGGCTGAGTTGTTATCCATTGTGAGGCATTCAGTCATAGATCACGAATTGTCTCCTCCCTTTCTGCTAAAAATACAAGCCATCCCGTATTTCTTTTCCAGAGATACCTAAATTATTTGTATATTTTCCCAGCATGCTTCTTATGCACATTTCAAGTTTAGTCTTTTTCTTAGAGGGTTAATATTTAACAAAGTGACTTCCCCAGCTGGTTTTGTTCGAAGTGCCGTCATCCCCCTGAATTCAGTCAACATCTATCAGAAACAAAGACGTTAAACAAAACATATTATGCTCCAGTATTCTCTTGTGAAGTTTTGGCCTCCAGCCAGAAAATTTTGTTATTTTCTATGTGAGCTTTATTTTCCTTTCCCCGAGCAGCAGTTAATACGGATCAAAAGATCCATTGCTTTAAAACGCAGGCGTAAAAATAATAAACACGAGCCCTGACACAGCACCGCACCTTAGCTTGAGTCTTGTGCCTGTTGTGGGTGTCCTTGTGTTTGGGAACACTCTCCGAGGTGGGCTTGCTGGACCTCCGGTGTTTTTCGACTTCCCATGAATTTTCTTTGTCTTCAAAATGAGATAGAAAGCCACAGAGCTAGGGCTCTGGTGGGTTTCCCTTACCTCTTGGGTTTTGCAAGAAGGTGCATGGGTCTCTAGGGGCAAGACAGCTACAGCTCACTGATAAAGCCCTGAAAAAGGCACCCCAGCAGAAAGGAGCTTGGCAGAGCAACACTTGCCCCAGGAAGGTGGGGATCTCCTCAGGCCATTCCTGCACAGGATGCCCTGTACCACTTATACTGCTTCCAGAAAGTTTGAGGAATAGCCACGTCAGAATTTATTGTCTTCTCCCCTACTTTCTTTTTATTTATTATTTTTTTTTAGTATTTTTACATTGGTTGTCGGACATTCTGGCACCTGGGTCTGTGCCTTCTCTGGAAAAAAAAAAAAAAAAATTCAAACAAAGTAAAAGAAACAACAGCAAAAAAAAAAGGTTTCTTTTTCGCACGTATCCTTTTATTCGTGTGCTCTTTATTCTGGGCTGTCACTTGATTAAGCCCTTTGCTTCCAATGAGGGAAGTGCCGCTCACTTCCTCCATCCTGCACGTGGGTTTTCAGTGCACGGGGCAGGCTGAGCGCCCACGGCCTGCTGGCTGCTGCAGCAGATCAATTGGATGATTCAGCTGTGCTCATTTCAGACCTGGCTCTTTCTACCCTGAGGCTAGCCGCAAATGTAACCAGAGGTGTTCCCAACATCCCAGCTGCATGGGATTTGTGTCCGCAGAGATCCTAAATTCTGCCTGCTGAGCACTGGTGGGAGGCAGAAAGCTTGGGCTAGAAGGCAGTGGGATGAGGCATCAGCAATCACACACCAGTATTTTCTTATTTTTTTTTTAATTAATCTTGACCCAGACTGAGCTGGAAAGGGACATCCAGCTGTGTTTTGAATCCATTCCCCAGCAGTGGTGCTGGATTGATTTGTTTATTTCTAAATAAAGGTTATCAAATGTAGCACTGCACACTGCTAGCGCAAGTGACCCTACCACTTCTGGTGGCTGCTTGTTGTTCAGTCCAGCTCTTCTCATGGATATCACCTATTTCCTGCTGTGGTTTCAGCCAGTTGCTTCTTGTTCTAGTTATCTCTACTAGTCAGAGCAGTCTCTGTTCCCTTCGTGCTTCTGCTTTCACCAGGGATTAGTTCATGTGAAAGTGCCGTCTTTCCCCCGCGTTGGGCTTGGCTTTGTGCTAGACCTGAGCAAGTGGAAGAGCAGCTGAGACCCACTCTACAGCCTTCCTTCCAGGCAAGAATGAAGCAAAATTAGATGTAGATAGCAATACTTTAAATCATTGACCCGTACGCATTCTGGAGGGGCATGGGGGGATGGATGGTGTAGGAGAGGAGGGAGAGAGGAGCCCACGTTGCCTTTCCTCCCATCATCCGTGCCTGAAATGTGCCTGTGACAGGTGGGGTGTGTGCTCCAGAGGGGCTCTGCCCCTGGGTCAGGGCACCCCAGGAGCAAATGGTGATAAATCCAGTGCCTCTGCAGCCTTCCTGGGCACGGTGCGGGGCAGAGAGCTACTCCACTATTTATTCTACAAGTATTTTAGGAGAAAGGTAGCTAATGTTTCTGTAAGTATTATATTAATCGTTCTTTCCATCTGGAAAGCCTCCAGGATTCTCTGATGCATTCCCACATTTAACTGAAAAGTACCTCATGGTTTTTCCATCCACATGGTCCCATATGTACAGCTTCATCTTTGGTACTTGCTTTTAAAACAATTTTTAAAGTAAGCCTCTCAACATCCCACAGGACTAACAGGACATGATATGCAGCAGCAGGGACATTACCTTCTCTCAGATCTATTCAGAAAGAATCATTCTGCTATCTCTGAGTTTTAAACACTAGAAAATACATTTAGGTCACCTCAGCATTTAGGCAGGTATGAGGTTTCAGATACATAATAGAGAAACGTGCTAGCATCAGGAGAAACTTCCCAAAAGAAAGGAGTACAGCCAAAGCAGAATTATGTGCAGCCTGTGCAAGGACCATAACAAAGTAAGCTGCACATGACTCAGAATATTGTTTTACTTTATGCTGAACATTTGTGCACACCCAGCTCATTGGCAGCATCCAGCGTTAGGGATCCTGGTTACATACCTGAGTGAACCTGGAAGCATCAAGCTCTGGGATGCAATCTCCAACCAAGCATCAGTGAAGCCACGCAGCCCAGAGCTGCTGATTAGGTCGAGTCTGTTTTTCCTATAGCTTTTATCAGCTCTGCGCACGCCTGCTCTTGGCTTCCAGCAAGGACTTTTCAGGGGCTTCTCACCTACAATGCACACAAAGTTTATGGCAGGAGGAAGTGGCAGAGCAGATTTCATCAGGCTATTATCGGTTTCAAAGTCCTAAGATCATGCTTTAGAACAAATGGCCTGAATAAATAGCTTCACAAAAGGAACGTACATGTGTGTGTGTGTGCAGAGTAAGTGGCACCTTTTCATTTCTTAATATGAACATCCACGTGTGAAAACCTGAAAAGGTAGAGGGAGGGTTTTAATTTGCAGATGACTGTGTCACTGTGGTCTGAGATGCCTGCATTTGCCAGAGCAACTGCCTTCTGTTGGCTAACCCAGATGTGGATGGCCTGGCATAGCCAGGGGCTGGCCTCCCTGGGGAAGCAGGCAGGTAGGTGGCCCTGTGTGGACCTGATTCAGGGAACATCTTCCGTATTTCCCTCTGCTAGCATGCAGGGAAGCCTAACTTTTAGCCCAAGATTAATCTTGCATCTACAGGTTTAGCTGCTGTTCTACTAAAAGTAAGGTTTGAAGCATTTATTTCTGAGAACCAGAGTGGAGATTTATCCACGAGCAACAACCCAGCCTACAGAAGCAAGCATCAGAAATACAGGAAATAGCAGTAGAAGCGTTTTCGCTAGTATCTAAGACTATGCTTCTAGAAACGATTGCAGTTCAGAACCAGGTTATAAATTACCGCAGTGCTACTTGCAAGCACTCCAGCACGCTGAGTCTAGCCGGTTGCCTCAGCCACCCGTATTTGCTTTGTCACTGAAGGATCAAGGAGAGGAGAGCTGCAGCACAAGGAAACGAGATTATAAAAACAGGCATGGAAGTGGGACTTTATTAAAAATTTTCCTCAATGCTCTTCTTAATAATTCAGTTTCTAAAATCAGAATCCAAATCACTGGCATGCTGTATAAAGATAAGGGGTATGGAAAGGGATCAGCAACTCCTAAGGTGTGAGCAACTTGGAGAATTAGTTGAGAAATGGAAGAAAAAAATCTGCTTGCAACAGTGCAGTGGTTACTTATGCAATGGATTTAAAGTGTCTGTTTATACCTTCACTTTCCTTTTCCTACATAAGCTAGTAAGTAAAATCCTGCATCAAAACAGTCAAGCAGTAAAGCATTAAAACAAATCCGTTTACTGTAAAGAAACCCAGCTTTAGCATTTTCAGTGAATTACCTTTCCATCAAAAGGATCAAACCCAAAACATACCACAAAGACATATTTACTGATTTCTTTAATACTCAGGAGCCCAGGTGGCTTTTCTCCATCACTCCCCAAACAAAACCAGACCCACCCACCAGTGAAAAGTCTTGCATTGCCCCCATTCTGAGCATCTTGATGCGTTCCTTTCAAGTTTCTGAGAATGAGCTTTGGGATTTGAAAAGCTCCCATAGAACAGCTTTGCAGCAGCCAGGTTTATGTGCCACCGCTATTTGCAGAGTCCTGAAAGCTGGGAGTTTTGCTACCCATTTAATTAATCTTCAGAAGGATCCAGAGCAGATCCCTGTGACTTTCAGACAGTTTTTTGTCAGCTCTGTGTGTGCCACTACCATCTACTGGCCAGGCTGGGACTGCATTTCCAAGCTCCCTTTCCAATGTTGCTGCATCTGTTGGAGCTCAGCTAACTGCTCCTGCCAGCTCCCCCCACCAGGGCTGCATCAGACTGTCACAGATCAGCACTGCTCTTCGGGGGTTTCAAATCAACACAGCGCTGATCACCAAAGGAAATATTATTCTAGCTCAAGAGGCCTTTTTATTGAGAGTTGAGGATTTTGAACCCAGTTGCTGAATGGGCACAATTTAGCTTTACACCAAAAAAGCCTGCTTATATGTAAATGGCCTGGAGGGAGGGTATGCCATGGATTTCATTACAGGGGATTTATTATTACAGGAGCCTGAGGATGACTGTTATTAAACTAATGGAGGGGCAACAGGATGGAAGAAAAATGTAGGAGGCTAAATTAAATGGGATTTTGTGCTGTGGCACCCTGGGAACCAGAGCTGGTCAAGTCTCACACGGTGTGCAAAGTTGTTCTTCCTTATGCTCCCTCTGGATCGTAGTGCACAGATTTAAAGCAGCCCCACTGTCTCTCTTCACAGAAGTGTGAGCATCTGTGCGAAGGCTGGGGAAGGGAGGAGGCTCCCTGAGCACAGCAGGAGAGCACTGCTCATGAGAGGCACAACTGGAGACAGCTGAGCCTAGGAGTCACGCTGCCCACCTCCTGCCTTGTGCCACAACCATTGCCTGGTCATGCCAGACACGTCCAGCATACATACATTCCTATTGCAGCCTCCTGTCCAGCCAGGATGCAACAAACTCATCAGCATCTCACATCTTTTTCCTCACAGATGCACGGCAAGGACTGCCTAAGGGACCAGGAGGTAAATTCTCTCCCGAACCAGTCTGCAAAAATAAGCATGTTTGTTGCTTGGTTGGTCGGTCTTGTTTTGCTTTTCTCAAAAGGTACTATCTGGCAGACAAGGTTTGTTATACACTGGCCTGAGTACACCCATCTCTGATGGGGATACTCTTCCACTCTTTCCACTCCAAATCATGGGAGCGGTGAAACGTCTAACACTTCCCTCTCAGTAAACACACTCAAAGAAATGGGCACAGCAGAGGAAAATGCAACCTTCACTTGCCTGCTCAGGCTCTGGTGAGCCTGGTTCTTGGACATGGGAAAGACCTCAGTGCCACAGCAGAAGCTACTGCTCTGCAGTCTGTGTACTTCCACCTTGCTCATGGCAGAAGTGAACAGGATCCCACACTACACAGCCTCTGCAACCCAGCAGGGCAATTCCTCCTGCCTGTCACCCCCCTGGAGGAGCCTGGCTCCCCAGCTGCAGGGAACAGGCACTAGGCTGGGAGAATACCCACGCATCACTGATGTGCTCCCCCCCATTGTACCTACTGACAGCGTGTGGCTCCTTCCCCTCCCAGCACCTCCAGGACGCCCTTGTTCATGCCCTGGGGAACACCGGAGCCACCACGCATGTGTTTGGTTCTGCTGGGTCCAGCCAGGTAGGCAGAAAGGAGCCTGCTGCAAGCAGTCCCTCTCTGCCAGGATAACCTGGTGCAAAGCCTGGAAACTGCTGCTAGAAGACACTAAAGCCTGGCAGCTAATTAAAGCTGGGGGAAAGGAAAACTGCAGCACAGAGAGTTATTTTTCACACTTTAATTTTCCAGTTGAAATAATACAGTGAACGTCACTGCCGATAGTATCACAGTCAGCAATCAAAACGTAGGCACCACGTACCCTGATCAGGAACAGGGTAGGAGATCTTGGATTAAGGGAAAACAAATGAGCTATGGTAAAATCCATAGTCACAGAACAACCCAGGTGGGAAGGGACCTCAAAAGATCAGCAGGTTCAAACTGTTATGGCAGAAGGGAACCTAGATGAGATTATCTGGCACCCTGTCCAATCACATCTAGAAAACCTCCAGTGATGTGGGCTCTACCACACCCCTGGGGACGTTGCTCCAGCAAATAATTGTTCTCACCGTAAAAAAAAAAGTTCTTAGATTTACAAGGAATAGAAAGCAATCAGCAGTTACATTCTTGAGTGAATAATACTTGCAATTAGAAAAGTTAAATGATGAAAGATTTTTAAAATAAATATTTACAGGACCGTTCCCTTAGAACTATTTCAAAGCATGAAGAAAACACTGCTTGAACTGTTTTTCCCTTAATGCAAGATCACGTACATCATAGTCTATGTTAATCAACAATCACTATTTTGAGGTTAGGGTTATTTATTATACAACTGCCCTTCAAATATATTAAAAATGATTACAACAGACTTCAAGGAAAATTGATAAAATGCCTATGTCAATTTTTTTTGAAAAAAATATACACCTTCATTAACATCAAAATCTAACAGTATGCTTAACTGGGTAACAATGTAAGAGCCTGATAAATGCACGTCCTCTGAAGTGACCCAGCTTACTGTTGCAAGCAAAAAGCATCCTGCAAGCCACTCTAACTGCTGTAAGAAGGCAGTGTGTACACGTGTCAGTGAATGTGATGAAGGAAAGATGTTGGTTTTAGCTCCTCCAACTGTACTTAAATAGGTGAAATTCTCACGGGGAAGGGAGTGATGGTCACAGTCTTTTATTTTTTTTTAAATGTGAGATACTGCAAAATTAGCCCCATGGAAGCTATCAACAGTTCATACACACAAATAGCGAATGGTCTTGCAACTGCACTCCAAAGCTGCAGTGCACAACCTGTAATAGTGGGCTTCACATACAAGCAGTCCCATACATAAATCTGCAGATCCACAGCCAAGCTTCAAAAACATTCCTGAAGACTAATGGATGGGGTCAAACCACTAGACAAAATATACAGAGAAAAGCTATTCAGCTTTTCTGATAAAAAAAATCTGATGGAAAAATCCCCTGACAGGAAAAAAAAAAAAAAAAAATCAGAATAAGAACATCTAATAGTTACAGCCACAGAAATTTTTTTCAAAAAGTCAGATGAAAATTGTATTGGGATCAAATGCATCTGTAGCCTCCTTGACCACATTTCTTGAATTCTGTAAACCAGCACAGAAATGTTCTATGTATCAAGTAATTAAGAAAAATATAACCCTAGACATAATTATATGACATGAAAAGGCAATTTTTGCAATGTTTATAGAACTGGCCATGTGAAATCCAACTGAAAGGAAGTCATACATTCCTCTGTACGTGCATAAATACTAAATAAAAACACTGCAGTTGGCTTTGGCTGCTTGCTAAACTCTCAAAAATGTGCCTCCATCTTAGGGCTCTTGCAAAATTCTTAGAATGAGTCACCACATAACAAACAAACAAACCGACCCAACAACATGCGCAGCCCTTCACAGCAGCCTTTAGAGATGATTGAAGGCACAATAATTACATGCTGAGGTAACTCTTTGTGACTAACATTTTGTTTTTCCACTCTGCAATAAAAATAATAATAAAAAATCCTCCAAAAGCCATTCAGATATATTCACAGGAGTGGCTGGAGGATTGGGTAGGGTTGTGGGAGTCCCCCAGGGAGTCAGCATGTCCACTTTGGACCACTGTAACCTGAGACTGGGTCTTGCAAAACCACCAGCCTGGGAGGAACAACTGGCCAGTGCAAGCTCACTCCTTCATTAGCACCTTAGTATGATGACTGAAAGTGAAAAGCAGCCTTTTGAGGGTGTGTTTTGGGATTACAGGACTCTCTGACTAGAGAGAGGCGCATCCTTTGGGAACTGCAGATGTGATTCTCCCTCATCTTCTCCCTATGTTTGGAGAGCTGAGTCTCAGAAGAGTGCACATAAATACTGCTTGCAGTAATACTGTAGGTGAACACCAAAGCCATTTATTACTGTAACATTAACAAGACTCATAACAGTATTTTTCTTCAAATGGATATTGTCCCAAAGTGTCTTTAAAAGAGGTTGATGGGATTTGATTTCTGAAATAACCAGGGTGAGAGATCACATTGTTTTCTAACAGAGCACCAGAAGCATCCCTATTGAATATATTAACTTTAGGATGACAAAGTCCATACATCATCTTATCTCTAGCCTAGTATATTTTATAATGTAAACTAGACAAACTACCACAGCTCTGACACTCCCAAATCAAAAGTCACTTCATTTTTCTGCAGGCTTGGAAATCCACCTGGCAAGGATCCAGTGCCTGAAAATTAACTCTTCGTTTTACAGATGCAATGCGTATTAGAAAGAACTAACCAATAATCCTTGGAATAGGTTTCAGAGTTCCTAAATACAAGGACAAATTTTAATGCTGGCTCATGTGCAGCTTCTGCAACATGTAAAAACAAAGCACAAAAGCCCAAACGTTCCTGAAGGAAGAAGCTGCATGGAAATGCCCACTGCTCAGGGGCTCGGACACAATTGTTCCACATGAGGGGTTTGAGGTTTATACTATGGGAGTGTTTTCAGTTCTCAGCTTTTCCCAAAGAAGCCAATTTCTCCACAGTTCTGTGCATCCTCACCAAATTCTGCCACCAAGCCAAAGCAGTCCAAGCACAGCAGCCCCTGCATGCTTCTCGCAAAGCTACAAGGGTTTCTCCAGAATTACGTGCCCTGGGTCACCTGAGAAGGGGCTGCAGACCCTCTGCCACTGAGGAAGGTTGGGCTTGGTGCTGGTGAGATCAGATGTGCCTGGTGCTCAGCTCCTCACAGCTCACCATGAAAACCTTTCAGAAACTTTGCTGCAACAAATTCAAAAAGAAGGGAAGAGCAGTGGCTGCTGCTTCGCTCCTCTCGCCGCTCTTCCAGCAGCATTTAGGTGTCCTTGCTGATGGCAGAGAGAATGAGCTGCAACTGGTTCATGGAAAGAAAAATGCTGTAGGATGTGAAGTGTAACACTGAAGATGTGACTGCTTGTAACTCCCAGTGGATTAATTGTCATCTCTCTCAAAATCAGAAATGAGGATGCTTTCTTCCAAAGCAGGAACGTCTGCATTAATCTGTGGGAAATAGGCATTTCTAATCCACAGTATCCTGCTGAAGAGTCTGTTGTTCTGTTTGTACAGGCACCACAAAAAAATTGAAATGGCAGCCAGCATCACCAATGTTACAAGAACAGCCAGAGCTGCAAGCCCAGGGTATGATGCTGAAATGGAAGAACAGAGATTGTTATTATGTAAATATAGTTTCATTTATGAGTTATTTTAAATACAAAAATACAAATATTTTATGTAAAACACTCTTCATATGCATTTTAAATCACAGGCTTAACAGTTAAAAAAAAGTAATCTCACAAAATATCAACCCAAAACATATTATTACTCCTTATAAAAATTAAGAAAGGATCAGAAGGAACTTACATTTTTCAGAGGGTGCTGTTGCATCAATATCTGAAATAGAATCCAGAACAGTTAGAAAACTATCGACAGAACTAACAAAAATTAGTATATGCACTCAGCATAACATTGACACTCAGAAGTGTCACACAATCTGCCCCAAAACATACAAGAGCAGGCTGTTCTTTGTTTAACTTTACTCATGTCAATAGGATTACAACAGGCCAAGTTAAACATGACCAAATCTGTTACCTAGAATATCTTAAGTTCAGCGGAATGTATTAATTGGCATTGTGGCAAGGATGAACAACAGCATTTATGCGCTTTAGAATGTGCAAATACATGAACAGAAGAGTGCAGTGGTGCATTATTTGAGCTATTGGTCCCTGCAGTGATTTTGGCATTTTGGGTGAGCTCTCACAACACTTCAGGTCTCTTGCAGATGTTTTCCCATTGCTCACATCCGTGCAGGTGCACATACTGCAGGGTCTGTGGAGCTCAGCCTGGCTCTCTGTGCACCCATACAAAAGAAAGTCTACTGCAGCATGCAGCAACAAAAAGGCTGAACAGGCTCCTCATAGGGAGGCTACCCTGGCTGGTTTGTTCTTCCACAGATATTTTTTCTAGTACAAAACGACAGAATTATTTAAATGAAAACTAAGAGAAAGTAACAAGGAACACATAAACAATGGTTATAAGGACACGATTGCCTGCTTCTATGAAAGCACGTACCTGCATCCATTTTACATACAAATCCTTTTTTTTCTCTGCACGGAGATATTTGCCATATACCATCTGTGGTCCTCAGGCTGATACAGAAATTTCCTTTGAGATGATCAAATTCAGGCTCTCTGATGCCCCAGTTAGAATAATTTAAGGGAGAGCCATCAGACCAGGAGACTGTCTCATCTAAGGGCAGAAGTTATAAATCATTAGAAAATGTTATCATGCTTTGATAAGCATCTGTGTTTCAGTTGGATTTACCTTCACACACACAAAAAATAATACTGTATTAAAGAAATGCCAGGATTTTTTCTGCTTTGCTATTATAATCCTTTTTTGTTGCTTAAGAATTTAAAAACGTACTACATAGCTGATACAGAAGATAGCCTGTAGTGCTTCTTTAAGAAGCAAATTAAGGCCCTCACACACACGCATATATATTGACTTTTCAGAAACCTATTAAATAACGATTACAGAAAAAAATTGGTACACAATAAACAGGTAATAAACAGTGAAAAAAGTTTCAAAAGATACTACTGCTTTGCATTTAAAAAAATAAAAAATCCGTATTCTTACATTCAGTTCTCTTCCACCCAAAACTTACTATCTGTAACATGCAGGATATTCAACCAAACCATTTGCACAGAATAACCCAAACTGTGCAATTCTTCCAGAATGAAGGTATTTTCATCTTCATCTTGAATAGTCAGAAGATTAGATCCTGTAGATTAAACACAGAACAGATTTTCAAACAATTCCTGAAACTGAAAATTAACATTGCCTTTTAAAAAGTTAATATGAGGAACCTTAATTGAAAAGGTTGAAATGTCTGGTTATACATTATAACTTCTTAAATTTTGCAACTAATGTGAAAATGCTCAGGTTGATATAAAACTCTTTGCACATCATTTTAAAACAATTTTGAAGTGAAGAAATACGTTTTGTGTCTTATTCCAGAAATCAGTATTTTCATGCAGAAAGGAACATTTTTTGATGTATATAGCCTCCAATAAGTTGGCTTATGAGCTCCACTGTTGTTATCTTGCACTAGAGAAAATAGATGCTGTGATTTTCAGAAGAATGGGGGTTTTTACAATATCATGACGACATTTTACAGCTACAAAATAATCACTTACCTTGATTTCTGCAGACTTCATATGCAGTATCAAAACTTGTGCCCTGGAGAACTGTGGTAAAACTGTAGCAACTGTTTTTGAATTTGATCCAGGGAACAGTTTTTTCTGAACAGAAGCCTTTATAGTCAGTGAGTTTCTTCTCTGTGATAGAAATAACAGCACAGCTTTATTGGCACTACAACATACACATTAATATAACATACCACACACTGTTTTGGAATAATGCTAATAAGCATGTTATTCTGTTATGTCTCTATTTTTCAAAGTGAAAATCTAGCAACTGTATACATTTGTATTAGAACTGTAAAGCTGGTTTTATTCCAGCTGAAAATCCTTGAGGGCTTGCACAGTAATAGCAGGATATTTATCTAAACACAGAGTGATGTGCACCGGGAGTTAAGGAGCATCCGGCAGGCACTCTGGGCTGCTCAGCATCTTCGAGGGATTTCCAGGGGCTGCAGAGCTTCTCTCCACAAAGCCACAAAGATAACTGAATGCCAAATACCGTGGCACGGAGGCAGATGAGAGCTTCCCATTGGAGCTTCCCATTGGAGTGCAGCAACCAGCCTCTCCAGTGTACAACATACTGTGCCAAAGAGCCTCCCTGAGTCAGGGCAACTACAATTTGGAGAGCTGAGTGCAGTTCCAGACCTGAATGCTATGTTCAAATGAAGACCAGGTAATTGTGGATGTGGTCTACCTTGACTTCAGCAAGGCTTTTGACACTGTCTCCCACAGCATTCTCCTCAAGAAACTGGCTGCTCTTGGCTTGGACTGGCGCACGCTTCGTTGGGTTAGAAACTGGCTGGATAGCCGGGCCCAAAGAGTTGTGGTGAATGGAGCCAAGTCCAGTTGGAGGCCAGTCACTAGTGGCGTCCCCCAGGGCTCGGTGCTGGGGCCGGTCCTCTTTAACATCTTCATCAATGATCTGGATGACGGCATTGAGTGCACCCTCAGTAAGTTTGCAGATGACACCAAGCTAGGTGCGTGTGTCGATCTGCTCGAGGGTAGGAAGGCTCTGCAGGAGGATCTGGATAGGCTGCACCGATGGGCTGAGGTCAACTGTATGAAGTTCAACAAGGCCAAGTGCCGGGTCCTGCACCTGGGGCGCAATAACCCCAAGCAGAACTACAGGCTGGGAGAGGAATGGTTGGAGAGCTGCCAGGCAGAGAAGGACCTGGGAGTGATGGTGGACAGTCAGCTGAATATGAGCCAGCAGTGTGCTCAGGTGGCCAAGAAGGCCAACGGCATCCTGGCTTGTATCAGAAACACTGTGACCAGCAGGGCTAGGGAGGTGATCGTCCCCCTGTACTCGGCTCTGGTGAGGCCGCACCTCGAGTACTGTGTTCAGTTTTGGGCCCCTCGCTACAAGAAGGACATCGAGGTGCTTGAGCGGGTCCAAAGAAGGGCGACGAAGCTGGTGAGGGGCCTGGAGAGCAAGTCCTATGAGGAGCGGCTGAAGGAGCTGGGCTTGTTCAGCCTAGAGAAGAGGAGGCTCAGGGGTGACCTTATTGCTCTGTATAAGTACATTAAAGGAGGCTGTAGCGAGGTAGGGGTTGGCCTGTTCTCCCATGTGCCTGGTGACAGGACGAGGGGGAATGGGCTAAAGTTACGCCAGGGGAGTTTTAGGTTAGATGTTAGGAAGAATTTCTTTACTGAAAGGGTTGTGAGGCATTGGAACGGGCTGCCCAGGGAGGTGGTGGAGTCACCATCCCTGGAAGTCTTCAAAAGACGTTTAGATGTAGAGCTTAGGGATATGGTTTAGCGGGGACTGTTAGTTTTAGGTCAGAGGTTGGACTCGATGATCTTGAGGTCTCTTCCAACCTAGAAAATTCTGTGATTCTGTGATTCTGTGATTCTGTAATTGGTAGAGCTCTAAGGACACTAAGTGTATTTTAGGATACAGGAAATTATTCTCACCTTTATTTAAAAAGAGAAGTTGCAAAATCTTTTATGTGCAATCAGTGAAGATGTGACTTATTTTTTCACTTTGCACTAAATGCTTCTCTTTTCCCATTTGACAGTTAATTGTAATAAACTGAATTTATTTCCCTTCAAGCTAGTTATTAACAGTCATCATTTTTCTTAGATAATATAGTATTCACTGAAGAGAGAAAGTAATTTTCTTGTTTCTTTCCTATTATGGCAGTTCTCTTTTCATTTTCAGATGGTCTGGACCTGACGGCCAATATTTTATGGGAAAAAAAAGGCTTTGCAAATAGGAGATAACAGCAAGAAAATACCAAAATATATATATATATATATCAGTTTTGAATAAAGTATCAGCATTGCTTAACCTCAAATTGATTTATTTCCTTTCATATGCTTCCACTGCCCCTACACACATTTATATTAAATCTTCGCAGCTGCAAAACTTAACTCCAACTTACTAGGTGGCACATGGCAGACTGCTCCTTGCAGAAGTCGTTCACAGTTTGCGCTCTTCCAGTGCCCCGAGGTATCCATATACACACAGCTGCCAAAGGCCTGGGACTCGTCATCTTCCCAGAAGGTGAACAAGGACCTAGTCCCATCCGACCATTCAAAGTTAAGCCCGTTCTGCCAAACCAAATTTTACATTATTCCTCTGATATACTTTACTGCCATACAAATGCCTTTTCTTCTGGTGGCATCCTCACCAGAGCTCTTTCTACCCCTCCTAGGCTGGGTTATAAACAAATAGCAGTTCCAAAGACCCTCCCAACTTATTTCTAGGAGACCACAAGCTACATCTACCTGGTTCTGTTTGGTGGGTGGGTATTTGGGTCATCAAGTGCAAGTGATTATTGAGCCATAAAGCAGCTCAAAATGAACCATAATTTGAATGTTAACACTACAATATATATTTTTTTTCTTTTTTTTTTTTTTTTTTAAATGTTTTCTATGGCTTTCATTTTTCAGTACTCACTGCATCAAACATCTTTCATTGAATCTACGTATCATGTTGCAAAACGTAGCTAGGGCTCACGCTAGAGTTTCACTTCCAGCTGAAAACTTCACATAACTTCTAGTGAATGATACAGCTTATTAGTTTGCTAATGAAAAAAAAAAATCACATAGACAGTGAATCCATTACGCACATCTGCAGTGAACAGCCCGATCCAGTGGTTGTATCCCAGCCGATTCACAATGACTGTGAGGAACGCTTGGTGATACTGGTCTGCAATGCTGACCAACTCAGCTCCATTTGCCATGCAGGTTTTTAAAGCTGCAGACCATGTAAAATTCCCACGTATTAGGTTGTAAGTTCTGTTTGCGTACTCTAAAGTATCTGGCACCGGGTACATTTCAGATGCGTTGATGACATGCCTGGATGTGTCTGTTATAAACAGTAAAAAGATTATTTTTTTTAAATGGACAGCTTGAACACAGTGGAACAAATAATAAAAGTAAGACTATGCTTAAAAACAAATCTAAAGATTGCAAACTCCTTGATTTCAGGAAGGCACGGCAAACAAAATAGTTGACTACTAGAACAGTATCTGAAATTCGATCATACCACAAAACTCATGACAAGAGTGAACGAATACAATGTGTCCAAAAGAAAAACCTGGATGGAGTTGGTTCCACTGAGCGGACCTTTGAAAGTCTGCAGGAAATCGCATGGGATTTGGCCATATCCCAGATGTGGGCTGCAGCATGCTCTTAACCCTGACTCCTTGCATGTAATTTAAAGCAGTTCTTTCTTGAAGGGTTATTTGTAATCTTTTCCAAGCTCAGTTCACAGCACAGTATGTGGACTCACAAATGATTGTACAGACACAACTGAAGGGATGATGAACAGTTGCTTCGCTAAGATGTGGAGTGTTTATAAATTCAGTTTCCTTTACAGCTAACAGGAGTGTTAACAAGCATCTTAAAGAAGTTAAATGATTATTTGTAATCCACAAATCATTTACAGTTTCAGGTTTCTAAGCAGAACAAGTTCTGCTCTTGAGCTTACTGAAGCGCTCCGTTTTGTTCCAGCTTTCAGTGTGTGTCAATGCTTAAAAAATTAAATTAGGAAATATAACAAAATGCTGACAGAGTCCTAATACGAGCATCACTGTGAGATTAGATCCCAGTTAAGATCTCCCTCATGGAAGCTTCCCTCCTGGACAGCCTTTTAAAGCCATTTCTGCCTGTTTAGAGCAGCAGCATGGGGGTTAAGATAAAAATGTAAACACAAACCAATCAGAGGAGGAAAATGCATTTTTTCTTCCCTATACTGTATGCAAGATTACTCCTGCACTCCCCACAACTGAGCTTTGTAATAAATGATGTCAAACATGGTTATGGTTTGCAAGAGCCACATGTGAGCTCTGCCCAAAGTGTGCTGGTTTACTCTATTTACTCCATTGAGCCTCTTGCGGAGAGCCGCAGGAGCTACTTCCTCTTTAGGGCTTAACTATGAGGTGACAGATAAAGCTGAGCCATCCTAAACAACCACCACATCCAGTACAGCCCCCAGGGGTGCTCCACAAAGGCTCAGATGACAGCCCAGCCCAGGCTTTAGAGTGCACGCTTTGCCACTAGTCCATTTTGGTAACATGCTGTGACAGCAGCACCAGCAATGCCCAGGATATGCTCAGGGTCAGCAGCAGCTCCCACCTGAGAGGCAGCTCTGCTGCTCAGCTCGAGCAAAACCACAGCAAAACAACGTGCATTCCCTGTGAAATCCTGCTGCTTCTGGCAAGTGGACGTTACAGTGACAGAACCAGAAAAGCACAAGAAAAAAAGGCAAGCTACGACTGATCAGCCAATTGGCTTGCACTGTTCACAGAAATACATCTTCTAGAGTCTAGTCTGGTCCGAGATTACAAATCCAACAACAACAAATACTTTCATCCAAATTATCCTGTTTTGCATTTTGTAATTTCATGCTGCTACTCTGCTTACAGTGACAGACAACATGAAATTCCATCTCTAGTCTTAAATCCACAATATGTAGCTCAAAGCTAGGAACAAAATTTAACAGCAAAAATTTTTTTGAGAAATTACTTCAACATCACAGCTATTGATTTATTAAATAGTGTAGAGCTAGTCTGATGAAATACCAAAGTAAAACTACCTTAAAATTCTTTTTTATTCCTGGTTTTATAGACACCTCTAACAAGCTGCTTCTAGATGGAAATAAAGTGAATAAAGTGGAATTCAACACGAGAAAAAATGAGAATAGAAGCAAACCAAAACAAATTCTTACCCTGCTTTTTTTGGCAAACAAACCCATAATTTTTCTCACAGTTTTCTAAGTACCATTTTCCCGTAAAATAAAAATTCGGGCTATTTGATACCAATGTACAAAGTGGAACTTGCTCTTCAACGTTGGCACTATTATAACGCTGTCTCTGCAATCAACACAGAATCTTACATTAATTATAAAAGATACTATGTAAAACAAGACATAATTAATAATTAGCTGAAACTCACTATTATATATATGTAGTTAGGTAGAACAATGAACATTCACATAAATGCTATTTGGCCTCATAGGAAAACATGTTGCAAACTTGCACTGAACAAACTAAAACATTAACCAAAATACTAACTAACTTGGTGTAGAAAATGTACTAAAATATAAAATTCATAATATTATTCATAAACTTTGCTCAGACCTCGTGTAAGATACCAACCATATAATTTAAATCCCAGTGCTTGACTGAAATTGTAAAATAATGGGACTACAGCCATAAATTACATAAATAACTGTCTAGATAGTGCTCTTTTTGCAACCTCTAGCTACACTCATAAAATTGTGCCCACAGTTGTCTGAAGTTGCAGAAGTTAAGAGAAGACTAAGTTGCTGTAACAAGCTTGGCCTTGTCTTTGTGGCATTTGTGATGACTACAGCCAAAACAACAACTCAATGTCCTTAAAACCCTCAGAAGTACTCACATGCACTGCTTGAATTGGAGACCAATTGGAATACATTGGAGGATTTTCATTCACCCACTTTTCATAATCATCACTCTGGAAACCTATCCAAACACTAGTTTTCCGTCCAAATAGATTCATTGTTATGAAAGCTGAAAAATGAAAACAGAAGTAAAATATCAAATACATTAAACTGGTAACCATTTGGTTGAAGTCTCTTCCAACACATTAAAGCACTGAAAAATAAAACTACCAATCAAAGGCATTACCTACTTACTAGAAAGCAGGAACATGAGTGGCATTTCATTGTCATCTAGCTATAAATTCAGTAGCACTAATTAACTTCAGCTGGGTCAAGAGCTAGCCTATTAAGTCTTCTAGAAATTGTGACAGTAGTTCGAACAACTCAAGCTGGAGTACAACTTTATTCAGGGTACTGGATCGTTGAAAAAACTTTTTTCATTTTTGGTGAAAAGAAATATTTCTCAAAGTTAGCCAATTAGATTCTTGCCACCTCCAAACAGAAGGTTTTACAAATGCATGGAATTCAACCACAGATTTTTGTGAATATGGATTTTAAATATTCCTGAATGTGCTAGCATTCACTTCACTAACATTTCCAGCCTAGCACTTTGTGCTATAATATAGATCAGATTTTAAGTAATATTAATGGATAAAAATAAGATTGCTTTGACAACAGTGTGATGTTGTATTCTTTATATTTTGGGAAAACAGGAAAGAAAACACATACTGATCTGCTTAAAGCACTGGAAACCTGAGTGCGATTTGTGTGATCTTTTTTCCTAAATCTGTATCCAAGATTAAACCTTATTAAAGCATCACAGTGAAGATGAAATCTCATTTATTTAAAAATATGTTCAGTATTCTACCTTGTTCCAGTTCATCTTCGAGGGAAGCGAGGGAACCATCATATCTACTGCAGAATGCTTGTGCAGAGTACCAGCTCCTCAGGTGGTCTGGATCCTTTGGAATTTGTATCAAAAAGCACTGTTTCAAAAAAATAAAAGACTTGCTTTGTTTTTCCTCCAGTTTAAACTGCTCACCAGTTATTAAAAGTGCTGGATCCACAGCCTCAGATGATGCCATGTGGTCAGTAGTGTACTACTGCATTTCACATAAAGACACAGGTCTCCTTCCCTGCTTTTCCAGTGTCTAACCTGCCCTGCTGAGAACCCCTGGACACCATCAGGTGGGCTAATTAGGATTTGAATCATTGCCACTGAAACACTACACACACTTTACTGAAACTACCTATTTCATTAGTTTCTGTCCTGTATTGGATCATTTCCACATTCCTGGTATTGGTGTTCAGCTGCACTTAGGCTTGGATTCAAACTGTTTGTTTAAAAATAAATGTAATCTAGGTTAAATTTATCATTATAGTCACTGCATTTTAGCACTGGGATAAGCCTGGATACCTCAGTGCATGTCACCATTAAGGAATGTATGCGTTTAAGAAAAGTCTAATGAATTGACTGCCTTTGAAACTTAGATTTCAAAAAGGCTTCAGTTCATAAGCATCTTTGACAAACAATATTTGAAACCACATCTTTAGGAGGATGACATCCATTGTGTACACCAAGGGGTCAGAGTTCTGTTTTTAGGCCATAACAGAATTGTCATAATGGGAAAAGGCATGGAACAGGCTTTTTGATGGCATATGTATAAATATCCTTAGAAAGCTTTTGCATAAATAAGTATACATTTCCTTGAACTAAAGTAGAATTTAACACCGTATTAAGGCACCTTCTGTGTACAAAGCTACTTAACAGCCATAAACCTTCATATCACCGTGTCAGTATTCATAAACCTAAGGGCCCTGCTTTCAAAAACTAAGAAAGTTTTTAAATACTGAATAATCTTTAAGAAGTCCAATTTCTGTCATAAATATGGAATGCATTTTGAATAGTCAAACAGCAGGAAAAAATGTTTTACTTTGAATCCAAAGTGCAACCAGCCCTTGGGACATATTCCTTGTTGGTTCTGGTCTTTTGGAATCTCTTTCTCAATTTTCCATGCAATTTTACGTTTACAAATACAAGGAAGAGAAACAGTACAGTTTTCATCACCCCAGAGTCCTGTGTAAAAAGAAAAAAAAAAATCAGAGTTCAATATTCACCTGCGAACTGGAAAGAACATTTTTTTAGCTTAGATATTGTTAAGAAGGGTATCCCCTTTATTGGTTGAACATGTCAAGGTCCTACATCAAACACATTTGGACATATCATGTTATAGTACATGTGATGGTCCATGGGGCTCATATTTTTATTCACAGTTTGATTTTATTAAGTTAAACCAATTCCTCTACGCTGAGTCATGTAACATATGCCTATATCATCATTTAAAAAAAAATCAAAAATCAATTATATATAAAAAAAAAAAAAAAAAGAGGAAGCATATAGAAATTACGTCTTCCAGATAAAATAGTTTGACTTCCTTTCATTGAAAATTGTTGGCAAGATGCAGGTATGACATCCAGTGCTGACCTGCTTAGAAGGAAAATAGATTTTTCAGAGGAACACAATGCACTCAACAATTTGTTGACCTGCTCCCATCTGTTGGCCAGCTGATGGGAATGGGCGGGATCCTCTTCCCCCTTTTTTTCTTTTCTTTTCAGTTTTGGCTTTTGGATTACAAGAGTGCAACTGGATCACTTTTTTCAGCTCTTCTCATAAATATAAAGCTGGATATTCTTTTCTTCCAAAGAACCTGACATGTTTACCTTATCATATGACTCACAAATCAGAAAACAGAAACTGAGAAATGATAAAAATCACTGGAACTGGCAACATTTTAATTTATTTTTTATTACAGTAGCAAAAGAAAGATCTATGTGACAATGTAGAGGCTAGCACCATTAGATAACAAAACATGGTACCCAAAATTCTTCAGCAGATTGGCTATGTGATCAAAAATGAGATAGAAACCTGAGTATTTAAAAATGTTTGCTGATATAAAAACAGTTTTTGAAAGTAGGAAAAATTGCAGCTCGGTCCATCTGGCTCTTTTGGTTATGAAAAAAGTGACTGTGAAAACCAGCAACGCATCAACACTTTTTGCTGTGCCATATAATAGATTCTTAAGTAAAACTAAAGATTCAGTATCACTGGGGTATTTATATTTTGACACTAAAATACTAGAACTATTAATATACTTTTAAGCCCCATCACCTTGTCTCTGAGAAAATTCATGATACTTTGCTGCTCTTTTCTTAACCATAGAAACAGCTATGCAATCTATAACCACGTAACAAGATTGTAATACAAACTGCACTTCTTGAAAGCAATTAAAAACATAACCCCCTTTGGAAAATAACAGAATCAATTCACAACTCCTGCAAAACAGGAAATATAAAATGAACCTGTTTGTGATGAAATGAAGCCACATCTTTTCCCTGGTTTATGCAGATCTCGTTCTCTCCCTTCATTCCAGTTCTGATATGTTACTAGTGATTCATCTCTCCAGCTGCACAGAAATGTTAAGAGTGTAGTTACACTTTTCCCTGTCCTGACCTAAAAATACAGCCCCCATTAAAAGTGTTGTAAGTAGATACAGGGTAAAAAGTGCCCATTTATTAACTAAGCGTTAAAACAAACGAAGAATGGGTTGGTAGTCAAGCCTTTGGCTTTCATCTTTTTTACCCCTTTCAGAAGAAATACTGTAACATGGAAATAAATGAAGGGTAATGTATTCTGAATGGTATTTACATGAAAGCCGAAGTTGTCTCTTGAATATCCCACTCAGTCATCAAACAGTTTTAGTCCATCAAACTGAACGGCAGCTTGTAAACAAGACATGCCAAGTACAAATCAGAGCAGCTGAAGCACACGCTTACCGAAATTCATTGCTGGCATTTTCTGCATGCAATCCAATCCACCAGTGAACATCACTATTCGATAGCTACAAAAAAAATAAAAAATGTTTTGCCATATGTTTAACTGTTGTTGCCCTCTCATCAAAGCATTAACAAACTCCTAAAACCAGACCCTGTTTGTATTCAGGCAAATAGCATCTCCTTTTGGGTTCAGATGGAAAAACAGGTGCTGAACCCTGCCTGTGTGAATTTATGGGACTACTTCTGCCTGCCTTCAGCAAGGTTATTCGTCTAAGTAAAGCATGATTTAGCCCTGTTTCCACTGGACTGCTGATGTAACTAGGTTGTCAATTTAAGGAATTTACAGCCTATCTGCCCTGGCAATTACTGTAGTCTTGGTTCAAAACTATAACTTAAGTAATTATCTATTTTTAGTAAAGTACAAATATTTCCTCTGAGCATTAGATAGACCTGATGTTTCCAGTACGCTTTCTAAGAGCATTTACATTACTTCTTATAGCTCGTACAATGGATTCATAGACACACTTTTTGTGTCTATGAAAGGTTCTAGACTTCCAGTCCTAAACGGCAAAGTATTATAGATAATTCACAGAAATAATGTAATTCAAACAACCACTTATTACTGCTGTGCTAACTTGATTCTGATTTAAACTATGAAGAAGCCTTCACTTTCAAGATCAGTCAAAGAGTCACGGTTTGGGGGTCAATGGGAAAGTCAATAAGGAAAAAAAAAAACAAAAAAAAAGGTTATGAATGTTACAGGGCACTGTAAATGTTATCTGGCCATTTGGAAGCATTACTTTTTCTCCAGAAAGAATTTAAGTGCCCTGTGTATTTTGGCAGCCATACAGCCCTTAGAGTTGGTTAGGATTTCATAAGCTAACAGCATATATAGCAATATCAAATTAAAAAAAATAAAAATCAACATTTTGGACAAAGAACAGATTTTAAGTAATGCTGTCTGGTTTGATATTGACTGGGCCCTGAGTTCAGCTTTCTAATCATAGTACTTAGCATACATCACAATTTTTACAGTAGTGAAAAATGTGATTTTAAATCCTGTGTGAAGAAATTGTTACAAAGTTTTCTAATAGCACATACAAATTCTATCCAGACTCCTCATTATTATTTTAGTGATTGCCATCCTTACTCCTGCTTCCACAGAAAATCAGTTGCAAGCATTTAAGGACACACCTGGCTGTATTGCAAAAGTTTAGCCAAAGGCAGCAGGTTTTAAAATAGCTCAATCTGTCATATTCTGAAATGAAGCTTGAAGTTAACCCAATTTCAAATGCAAATGGAGTAAACTTGGCATTCTCACCATCAAATGCTACGATATCCACTACTTCAGTTATGAAGCTGCTTTTGAAAGATCTCTTGTAAGTAAATATGACTTTAAAGAAGCATCCTGGTTAGCCATTTTAAGTGATGTTAAGTTGGAAAAATACATCTTTTTTTACAGCTTTGTCATTTTTGAAGTCACAAGCATACAGTTTTAGATAGGACAGTTATTTCATGACAGCACAGTAGTATCTAGTAGACATGGATGAAGACAGCTATATCAAGTTATGCTGCTCTTCCACAGTAAGCTATTTCTGCCATGAACTGCTGGTTTAGATCCAGTTCACCATGTCTTGATACAAAATCACTTTAGCAAAAGACAAAAATGACACATAACTCACTAGAAACTTAAAATACCATCCTACTAGAGAACAACCGTCCTTGTGTTTTTATTTTATGTTAAAAGCAGAGAAGGCTGTACATAACGCAAGCAAAACTACATAGGCGTAAGTCGAGAGCTTTTCTGGCTCAGCACTAGTTGTTCTAACGATTACACTTTGCTATTCCTTTACATTACAACTGAAGGATTTTGCCTTCAGTAAGGCAGACAGTTTTTCAGTTATTATATGAGGAGTTTTTTTTTGTATTTTCCTTCTTTCATTTTACTGAGAACACCTAAAAGAAAACACACTGTTTCTTGGAAATTCATCTGCTTCTGCAGTTATTCCTCAACCTGTGTTACCTCACTGTAGCTCTACAGAAATTCTGCTTTCCTACAGAGAGGAATTTAGAGCCAGGTTTATATTTTCCATATAAATATGTCCAGTATTGAAGGGGTCTTATTCAAGAGAAACCATACAAAGCTGCAGAAATAGGGGAATGTTGCCCAAGGTGACATACACAGAGGAAAAACTGATGTATTTTCCAAGGTCATAAGAACCCATCACTAGGGTTTGGAGCTCTAGATTAGATTAAGGTGCAGGGAAATCAGTAGTCTGAACTCAGGAAACATTTTGGCCAGCACTGCCCAGGATTAATCTTTCCAATCATGGTGTTAAAGATTCAAACCATGAAGACTGTTTCAAACATCTGGATGTACTGCCCATCTCATGCTAATAATATATATATAATAATGGGACACTGAGGTGTCCCACAGCACTGCTGCTCCCAGACCAGCTGCCAGTCACTGAATGGGAACCAACTGCAATTATGAAGCTGCGTGGGATCAGGAGCAATCATCTGGGTGCAGAACTGGCACATGAACAACTGAGGAGCCATGAGGGGCAAGCATGAACTCAGCTCAGCTGTGTTAGTATCTGCATCCCCTTGGTCGCAGAGGGGTGGAAGCAGAAAAAGATAAGCGGGACATGCATGTGAGACGTCTTTCTCTTACACGAATTCATGTCTACCTAATTACTTTCATAACTTTGGGACAGACAACTGTTTTTTGATCCTTTTACAACTCTTGAGGGAGACAGACCTGCTCATTAGCACAATGATTATGCAGATTCTGAAATGTCACTGACTTCTTTAGCTAAGCAGGGCCCCAAGGAGGGATGTGAAAAATAAAGACAGACAGAAAATTGTTTCTAAAGTAAAATGTCTTTTGGATTCTACCTGAAGTAATAGGCAATTAGACTTTCCAAAATATGCAACAGAAAACAGCTAGTAAAAAAAAATAGGGAGAGCACTTATTTGTTAAAATTATAGCCTTTGTTACCTTCTTAATTTTATTTTCAATAAATGCTTGTTCACCAGAAGAATTTATTGTTGCCATTCCACTACGAAGCCACCCACAGATAAACTCATAGGTGTCCCAGTCTGTAGGATTTACGTGGAAAAGATACTCTGCTCCTTGGTAATACGACCATGGTAGTTCTAGAAAATGAGCAGAAGAGTGAGAGCTGTGCAGGCATAAA